>NC_044572.1:19812500-20437500 GCF_901933205.1 Camarhynchus parvulus | reverse complement strand
CTCCTGAGAATTATCTGGAGCGCCAGTATAGCTCTTTGAAACTGAGTACAGCTGGGATTAGTTTCAGAATATTGGTCCAACCAATATTGATCATTGCCTGTGAGTGAACTCTGTGAGTGAAAAAGTGAATGTGCTGTGTGAATAATTTCCTGCTTGTTCTTAGAGGAACTTCATTCTATTCATAATAACAGCTTGTTAGAGAAAAACCCAAACAAACAGAACAACTTGTTTTAAGAAACACAGTTTATGATCTACATTTCTTCCCTATCAGTGAAACAGCAATTTACAAGACAGTTTAGTTTTCCATACATCCTAATTTGATGGATTTTCTTCTCAAACTTCATGGTTACTTTTTTTTTTTTTTATTCCAAATTAGTCTCCTGCAGCTAGATTTCTGAAGGAAAGCTGCCCTTGCCACTATTTCCTACCAAATCCTAGCTAATAGACCAACTCCAAGAATGCTCATCAGGCAAGACAGGTCCAGTACCTAGTTTACAGACTTGTGTGGAGGTAGGAAAGAGATACTCACCAAATGCTTGGACACAGAATTTAGTGGTAAAAGCAATCTTTCTACCAGGCCTAGAAATCTTCACCATTACGCTGCTGTAAACAGAAATGTGGGAAACACAATTTGTCAACTTGTCCTGCTTCCACATGGATTCCGGATTTGGTCTCACATGCAACAAAATAGCACTTGTAAAATGCCTCTCCAAAGGTGTTGACACCTACTTTCCCAGTTGCTTGCCATTGCTTTCTCTATATTAGGATGGTATTTTAGAGAGAATATCCTGCCTTTTCTCACCTATTTTCATTATATCCCTAGCCTAAAACATGGATGAAAAAGTAATTGTTTCTCTACTTGAACTTACTATAATGCAAGAAGCAGTAACTGCCTTTAAGGAAGGAAAAAGCAGTGGAAAAATTCACCCTTGTAGCTTTCTCTAAGGTCAGACAGTGATAGAGCCATGGCAACACATATACAAAGAAGAATGGAGCATCCTCCTCCTCCAAAAGAATACCAGTTTACAGAGAAAATTTGCTAATATCAGTATCAGTACCTATTAGATTCTGGCCCCTGGCTAAACAGGAGTCTAAAAAGAAACTGTTGAACTACAAGTCTTTACTTTTGTCATTTAATTTTCTGAAACTAGGGGACTGAAAAAGGAAGTGAAGTGTAATTTGGTGCAAAATGTAAGGAAGTTCTATAAATACAAAGAGAATAGATAGATAATTGTGAAATGAGCTAGTGCCTTCAGGCCAGATTCCAATGGGCAAGAGCCAGATTTTCCGGGGTCAATAGGAAAGGTGCAAACTGCTCCATAAGCAGAACGTTGTCCCAATGTCACTGCATCTGGACAGAGGAAGAGTTAATGTTCATTTTGTCTCCTCACAGCTGTGTCCTTATCTAACATATCCAGCTTTCTGGGCACAAGTTTTTGCTGTGCACAAGTTTTTGCTGTGCACAACCATTCACTATCTGTTATATAATCTTTTGGAGGATTTGGTTAGTGTTTTAAGGATGTGGTTAGTGGTTCCAGTTCCTCTGAGGAAATATTTACTCTCATTTCTGGAGAATGTATACAGTGCAACCATTATACTGGCTTTTTACCCAGACTACAGATCTAGACATCTAGATGAAATCCATCTCACCTACTGTTAGAACTGACTAACATAATTTTGCTTTATAGTTGATAATCAGGAATATATATGTGGAGGACTTGCAGTTATTTTGTTGCCCACCAGAAGAGGCAAATGATGACAGAGTCTCTAGACATAGGAGAGAATAATATTCAGTAACTGGAGGAAAAAGGATTTGTGCAGTGAGAAACATTGACTGAGGTTGGTAAGAGGATGGCAAACAGAAATACAATACAAAGTGTCCAAACAAAGGAGATTGAAGGGAAAGGTTGACCTAGAAATGAAGGAGTTTGAATTGAGCCAGAAGTGCTGACCATTCCTAGGAGAGACAGGCAAGGCTGAGCATGGCAAAGTCTGGGAAATGCAGATGCTGCAAGAAAAAGTGCAGGAGGATGAGACTTCTGGTTGTGGGGAAGGACTAGAGGGTTGAATATACTTTGCATATGATAATTAAGAAAAAAAGCTGATGCACCTGAAGTGAACTGCTGCCTCAGGAACACTGTTCAGACCAGGAAAGAGAAGGTGTGTGAGGATGGGCAAAGGCTTTGTATGTTTGTTATTATTTGCCTGGGTATTCTCGTGTTCTTTGGAAAGGCCACAGCTGGCTATCAGAGATGAAGGCAGGATGCCTCTCCCCTTGCCCTGGCTCCTGTTGTCTTTCACAGGGCAGAGCCATCTAGAAAAATGAGGAGATTGTTTCTTTCTTGAGAGTGGTGAGTGTGCAAAGGATGTGGCTGATGCTTCAGAGCATCATGCTAGAGTGCAGAGGTCGGGAGGGAACCTGGGGTTTTCCTAAGAGGAACAGAAAGTGGACCTGTGGGGAAGCCTCTGGGGCAACGGAAAGGAAGAGGTTTTTGTTAGAGTGCTACAGAGGAACTGTTCGGGTAGTTTTGCAACCCAAGAAGCCACTGAGAGAAAGCTTACAGCAAGCACTTTCTCTGCAAAGTTACTGTGACAAGTGGAGACATTTGTTTTTGGACATCTTGTTAGAGAACAAACACCCCCTGGTGTTCGCTGTCTCTGCAACACGTTCGGTTTGGAGAGAAGGTGCTGCTATTTCAACCTGCTGGATCTGTGCCCCTTGGGGTTCACTCTCAGTGGGTGCTGGGAAACGAGAACAAAAGTCAAAAGTAAAGATATATTGGCCTGTAATTAGTGATGGGAGTGACGGGGGTGAATAATCTGTCAAAGGGCAAATGGGATGAGTAAAAATGAGGCTTGATTACACATCTCCCATCTGCCCAAGGATTTCTCCTCCATTCCATGTTTTAAGAAAATATTTTTTTTAATTCTTGGCAGTGGGAATAGTACAGAACAAAACTTTTCTCCTAATAATAGTGCTTTTCATTTCAGAGCTACCCCACAGAGATGGTCATGCTTGTCAGGCTGCTTTTGAAAGTAAGCTTCTGTCAAAGGCACCACTTGCTTTGTACATTGGCTTAATCATACATTTAAAAGTGCACAAAATTCAGAGTTAAATCCATTTCCAACAAAATTTTAACAGGAAGTAGGAAATTAGAAATGTGCAATCTCCATATGTTGCAAAGATAACAAAAGCCTGGAAAAGAAGAGACCATTTATCTTCTTGACTGTTTATTTGCCAAAGTAGTTTCATTTACTTCATATAACAGTGGAGCTATTGTTCTTAGTTGGATTTAAAATGAAAATGAATTGATTATGCCACAAAGAAATGGCTTCATTATAATTACTTCACTGAATATGTGAAATTCAATTATATGGAAACTTAGCATAGTGTCACAAATTGGGAAGGGTTTTTAGACAAATGAGGAAGCAAGATAAAAAGGAAGGAAATCCTACAATTTTGCTTGAAGGCCATTTGCATTTACTTAAAGAATCACAAGAGAAAACCACAGTCTATGAATTTTCTTCCTTTAATAATTTTCCATTGCTTCTTGTGCACTTTTATAATTTGATTAAAACTGCATTGACTACTATAATAATTTCAATTCCAGAAGCTGAGTATTTTCTTATAACTCCAACTATTCATAAGTTGCTTTTTCCTCAATTATTCATATGGTGTTTGATAGTTCAGACAACTAAAGTGTCATTCAGAGTGAATTTCATAAATGGTTTCTGCCTGTTCTCACATTTAGTGTGTTCAACATAACATGACATTCTACTCTTGTTCTCATGCCAACACAGCTTGACTCATAATTTTTCAACTGATGACTTCTAAAAGAAACATATCTGAAGAACAATACACTTCTTTTCTCTAAATGGCCTGGTGGTAGACTATTATGATTTAGTTCAGAGGAATAAAATGTCGATTCGCTCCTTTCCATGAAGAGAAATGGTAGCTCTGTGTGTGTATTTTTTACTACTACTTTCATTAAAAGAAATTTTCACTGATTAGTCTTTCCTCACTTTGGAATCTTCAATTTTGAATTTAATTTCTCAAGTCAGTTACTGTATATTATTTATGAAGTTCACTCTGTATTTTAGTCTTTGGATGCTTCCTGCTGCCCCTCTGTGCCCCACTATTTGGACTTTATCAGGAAGTGTTCATGCCCAGAAACTGCAGGACTGGATGTCTTCTAAACAGTGGTGAAAATAGTCCGCATATGTTTCCATATGTAAAAATGCCTGAAATGAAAAGCCACATTCATGCTGGTGTGACTATTAAGTACAGTTACTGATAAAGAGTAAGAATAAAAGAAATTTGGAAAAGCCATCCTATTTTGTGCATTAGCCTGTAGACAACATGATCTAAAGGTCCTGTATCACTGGTAATGCTTTAGGAAAAGTCCTGCAATTGCTGAAATAGGGATGGAGATGGTAGTGAAAGAAAGGAATTCCTTACTCTATTTTTGATCATATTCTCATGATTTTTACTGTGTTCAGGGGAAGCTGTCTGTCTGCTCTTCATTGGTGAGTGAGTGATTTTGCTGTAGCTCTGCAGTGCCCATGAGATCAGCCATGGACATTCCCAGCCTCTCCAGAGGCAGAGCAGATGCCAGGACAGCACACGAGGATCTCTGGCGCCTTTCTTGCCCTTTGATTATGCCGCAAAGAAATGGCTGCATTATAACGCTGGTCAGCCTGGGCACAAGGCTTTGGTTGCAGACAGGAGTGAGGTGATCCCAGGCCAGCTTGGGTCAATGGCTCTGGCACGTGGACCCCAAGCAGCTTCCCTGACATGTTGCTGCACTTTAGAGATGCAGCATCTTTCATTTACCACTGAGTGGAGTCCTTAACAAGACTACAGATGTGCAAGTCTGGATTCCCCAATTGCTGTATGACATTTTGCTCAGAGCAGCTTGGCAGTGAAGCTGTGCCTGGGATCACAGCCAGATTGCTCAGGGCATGGGTGAGTGCTAGGCTTGTCATCAGGGTACACAAATAGAGGGTTATCTTTTCCACCACTGTCAAATACAGTTTCTATCAAGTATTTAATACAGATTTTTTGATTTTTTGTTTAACGACTGAGATGCTTATAAAACAATATTAATTTCAAAATTTTTGTATCTTTACTCATTATAGTTCACCGGCCCCTTCTTTGGACAATGTCTTATGTCAGATACTCACCCTGAGTCTCTTCCTGTGGCTGTGTTTACTACATTGACCACTTGGAAAGTTGGGTTGATGCTCCCACATATTCATATCCCATGGTCAACTAGATGAGTGCTTCCAGTAGGTTGTAAAAGTTGCATTCCAAATAAAGGTCCAAACCAGATGTGAGCTTTCAAGAAATTGGGGTCCCAAATCTTCAAGAAATTAATTATATTGCAAGTGTGAAATTAAACCACAACAATCAAACAATCCAAAGAAATCAATTGTGAAAAGAAAGTAAGGAAATAAGAGCTAAAACCAGCTATTTTCCTCATCCTCATATTTCTGAGTGGCTGTGGGAACTTGTTTGTCATTCTGAAGTCACTTATATTGATTCCCAGTATCACATTCTCTTCCAGGACTTCTATCTGCCTCTCAGCACTCTGCCTCCTGTTAGTACCTTAACACCTGCAATTGCCTCTTTTCCTCCATCTCTTCATGAAGAGATTGATGTGCAGGGTCCCTAAATGAGTGCCCACTACCTACTGGTCTCTGCAAAACGAGATTGCCATGGAGTAGTACACATGGATCCAGTCTCTTCCTTGATACCCCTCATGTTTGTGTGAATACACAGAGGAAGCAGAGGAAAGCACAGAAGATGCTTCACCTGGTGTGTGCAGAAAAGCTGGTGATGATGCATCACATGGGAGCATCCTTTCTCAGAGATACTTGAAGTGTGAAGTTCAGCAAGGCAATTGCAAAAATAACAAATATAATTCCTAACAAACAGCATTGTGCCAATCTGTTGTTGTGCTGCAACTATCAAGTTCTTACCTTGTACTTTACTTCACATTCTTATAAAAACAAACATTAAATAAATCTTCAGTACATAGATACAGTGTGTTATCTTACTGGAATATGTTACTTCCACGTCACACTAATTGTATTGTGAAACAAGGTGTCACTTCATGTCTTTAAGCTTCAAAATACCTTATTTTCAATTTAGGAAGGATTTCAAAGATGCTTGAATAAGTGCACTCTCTACGGTTCTGAATGCCACTGAAAGAGAAGTGTGAATGCCATTTTTTTTTCAAATGCTAAAGCACATGATGTAATTTAAAGCTTAAAGGTCTTTGAATTTTGTAGATCCTGTAAACAGAAACCTATAATCATATACATAATAGAAATAGGGAACTGAAAAGGTCCTGTACCCAAAAGCAGTGTTAGCTAAAACCGACCAGCTGCTGAAAGATCCAGCACCTCTTTTAAAATTTCCAACAGCAACCATGATTTCACCTCTTTCTGGGGCAGCCTTGCCAACACGTCTGTACTGATGATGTTGGAGTGCTTTGCTGTGTCGCTGGCTCCTCAGCACAGCTGGGCTACAGTGCCCCAAATAGTCTCTAGGTTGCTCCAGAGCAGGCTGGCATCAGCTGTGTTCAACCTGCTTCATGGAAATGGTCCCTGGGATGCTGGACATGCCAAAGTGCACCTAGAAACACCTTTGGGGAAGTGTTCACTGTCATGGGTGAAGGACACATGCCTTCAGTCATTTACAGAATAGACAGGCCTGCAATATTATCTTTTCCTGAGTACTATTTAATTTAAATTAATTAAGTGCGCCTAGTTACCAGCTGGGTTTAAACCATGAAACAAAGCTTGAATAATTTATTAAGTACATTTTTCCATTATTTGAGCTGTTAACATGCAGAATGGCACCAAATCTTTCCATAAAACCCTTGTCAGTACACCTGCCAACTCAACATAAGCTACTAATTACTGTTCTTTTTTTAGGACTATGATTCCTTCTTATCTAGTCATCATCTCATGATTAGCAAATAGTACTTCTATTTCTATTACATTTTCAGGAATTCAAGTTAGCCTGCCTGTGTTATAATTCCTTGGTGTTTTGATACATTTAAACCTTGCCTAGATTCCCCCAGTGTTTACTGAGAATTGCTAATTTCTACAAGTATTACAGCATGTCTCTAAGAGTTAAAAATAATAAAATTCAAAAAACAAAAAATGGGGTTGCCTTGCAGTCCAAACACCACATCACGTTTTCATCTTTAATCTATCCTGTTGTTTTACACAGAGTTGGGCACAATTTGTGTAAACTAAACAATGATATGGGAAATGGTCTTGAAAATATTTCTTTATCTTCCATTGTTTACAGGCCTCCTAATGAAGTGTCTGACAAAATGCTGTGGAAATGAAGAACAGGCTTTAAACATTGCATGTTGTGTTTTGGTAGGAAGCATTAAGCTCATGAGTGCAGCAACACTGCCTCATGTGAAATGAGGAGAAAAATATATTCTGCACTGAAGCTTTCCAGAGCAGACTTAAGTGTGATAGACTGTGATGCTGCCAAGTAAAAGTGTGAGATTATTGAAAATGTGGGCAAGAGCTCCAACTCATTTTAAATGCACATTGGCTTTATAATATGGAAAATCAGCTAAATTAAGGGTACATGCAGTGATCTGAACAGCATCCAAAAAAACCTACTTTGATGGATGATGTGCCTACTTCGATGAATATTTAGAGAAAAGTGGTGACTGAAAAAATCCTGGCATTGGTTGCAGATAATGTGGCCTTGGATAGTCCTTTAGTTGGAAGCTGCCTCTGACTTGAGTTTGAAGGTTTGACCAAGGCTCACCAGCTTCTAGAGGCAATTCAGATCATCCTAGCAGTTTTTAGTGCAGTGTACCACAACACAAGGTCTTGTATCTGAAGAACTGAAAATATTTTTCTAGATGTCATATAGGCTTCACAACACAAGAATTTTGTGCAGGTGCAAAAATTAGAGACATGGTTTGACTATGGAAGGGAGTGGCACCTGATAGGTAGCACAAGGGCAGAGCTGGGAACAGATGAATTTTTTTTTTTTCCCACATGTGTTCAAAATCAGGGCAGTTTTGGGTAGTGCTCTAGTCTGCTGAAGTATTTTTTAAGGTGGTTACACATGGTGGTTTTAAGGTTCTAGCAGTGGCCGCAGTTTACTGACCTGTTCACAATAGTCAAGGTGTTGTGGAGTACCAGCAATGGGTAAAGGAAGCTGAATCTTATTCTTGCAAAATTCCTGAATGAGGTGCCTGGTTTACCTCAGGTAAGATCATTCCCCACCCCTTTTTTGTGTCCATACAGCAAGGAGTAGGTGAGAGAAGAGAGAGAGAAGAGTTAGGAGTGGCTGCTCTCGCTGGATGCCCGTGGCTGGTGGCTCGGCTAGCACATGCCTGGCCTCGACTCCCCGCAGCAGGAGTAGCTTGCATTGTCAGTACTTAGAAAGCAAACAAAACTAGTCCTGAAAATGGGATCTGAGCTATAAATCCCATCCACGACCATCACCCTTGTAGCTCTTTACCACTCAGTTGATTGTCTTCCTAAATGTGGATTAAGTTAGGGAAAGGATAGGTGCCTTTCTCTCCAAAACAGGAGATTCTGCACAAATGATGTGACCAACATAGTGTGCCCAGGGCATGTTCAGGCTAGGTAAGGTGATAGTTTCAGCCTTAGATAGTCCTGAGAAGTAGGTAAACTGAACTGATGACTGAGCCATAGGCAAATCACTGTCTGCTCTTACAGAGCAGGAAGTGACATTCAAATGACAAAAGGAAGTAAAAAAGAAGAAAATGCACTGCAGTGATATTACAATGCTCAGACTATGCCTGGAAGAGCTGTGAGAGATTTAGATGTCCTTTATAACAAGGAAATCTGGAAACTACTTCAGATTAAAGCCATCCCTTACAGCTATTTACAGAACTCCTTTTGATATTTTATTTGAACTAGTGTGTGCAACATACCAGGGTAAAAAAAAAAAAACAAACAAAACAAAACAAAGAAAACCACGAAACCTAAACCCTACATATCTTTTAATAGTTTTGCAGTTAAGAGATTCCTTTGGTAACAGTCCATGTGAATGTCTGCTCTCTCTCTGCTATCTCCTTCTGTGCTGTTAATTATGCAATTTCCTTCCTCTTTCAGAAAATAGGCTTGATACAATTGTATTTGGAAGGTTTGTGAGGAGGGGAAGAAGTCCAGTGTCTTTGCCAGTGGTTGCAAAGAAACTTCAGTCACTCCCCCCAACAGAGTCTGACAGATAGGTCAGGCCATGAATCTCCATTGGGCATTAGGATATTTTTCAGATATGGAATTTTTCACACATCCTTGTTACCCATCTTTAAAATTATGATCTGAGCCTTACCAATCCATAAGCAGTGGGGGAAGAAAATGTTTTAAATACATTTTCCTGCTGACATTCATGCTTCAGCATGTTTTTCTAAGATATTCAAGTCAAATTTGGTGTTTAAATTTGGCAGGGAATTCTAGAAAAACAAAAGGATTCAAAATCTTGAAAAAAAGGTCACAGAATCATAGAATACCTTCAGTTGGAAAGAACTCATAAGGATCATCAAGGACAATTCATCACAGGACACCCTAACACTAAACTATATGCCTAAAAGCATTGCCCAGACGCTCCTTGAAGTCCTTGCCCATGGGAAAATGGTCTAGACTTTTTTTATAAGAAAGGAAACAGTGATAAAGCAAAGGAAGAAAACAAATACTAATTTTAGAGATAATATAAAGAACAAGCATTTTTCCAGTTATTTTTATAACAATATACTGGTATCCAGGAAATATGACTGGGCTAATTATTTGTTCTTCCACTATCCATTATTCAAACAACAGTCCAAAAATGCATGTTGATTATTTCCAATGATTGCTGAGCTCAGTTAACAAGAAGTGGTTAAACGGTGGTACAAAAGGTTGATGAGTGTATCTGCAAACCAGCATCCAGATGCAAGATTTAAAAGCTAAGGCTGAATTTCTGTCTTTAGTATTTAGTTGTTGATTTGACCCCACGAGTTCCACATGTCTCCTCAGCAGAGACAGTGGGACTGTAGTGAGATATAAACTTGTGACCACCTGCTTTTCCAAAGAAGAATGGTTTGCCTTCAATGAGATGCCATCCTTTTTTGAGGGTAAAATTTGTGCCACGTAGTCTTGTTTTGTAGAAATGTGGCATGTGACAGAATGTTTCCTTATTTAGCACTCAGAGTTTTTACCCAACTATCCACCCTGCAAAACCAAGGAGGACCAGCCGCTGTCCTCTCCTCAGCAGGATTTTGCCACCAGCAACTCTTCCCATCCAGGTTTTGCTGAAGGGAAGGAAAGGAAACAGCATTTCCAATTATGTTCTCTGGGCTCTTGCTTGTTCTCTCTCTTGTTCACAGTTCTTTGCCGCTGGCGGGTAAGTGCCTCCTGCTTGCTTCCTGTGGAGGTTGTCGTGAAAGTGCTTCCACTCCTCTGGCTTTTCTGGGTGGTTGTGGTTCTGTGGTACTGCCAATATGTACATTATAAGTTTGGGGATGGGGAACCTCTTAATGGCAGGCAAGAGGCAGGGGAACAATCTCACAGAAAAAAAGAAAGGGTTAGAGAAGGAGCCAGAGACTCAGTCCTTAATGGTTTTATTAATATATAGTGGCACTATCATTTCAATAACCCCAGAAGATCAGACCTAAGAAAACATATGTTTAAATTATGTTTTAAAAATATTTAATTCTTTCCTACTGATTTTTGAGCTGTTGTTGTCTGGGTAATGCATTGCAAAATAAGGCAGGGAAAATCTCCAGGAGTAGTGAAATGCAGAAATATTGGTAGGATATTAAGATATTCACAGATGATGGCTGTAAAGGGGGTTTCATTAACTGTTTGGAATAGACTCATTGAATTCACTGGCCTTGATAAAGTGGATGGATTTTTTTTAAAATAAAATTGGATTAAGTTTAGGAAATATCTTGTGGAATTGCAGTGTGCAACACTGTAGCTATCCCTTTAGCTGCACTTCCCTTGTGGGTATTCTGCAGACCTGAATGCTTAAGGTTAAATCCTTTCACCTTTCTAACTCCTGAGGATTTTCACACTTTGTCTCAGAGTATATGGTATTTTTTTAATCACCACAGTCTCCCTGCAGGCCAGAAGAATTATTTTCAGTGTACTGTATATTATCAATTACATTGACTTCAATCTTTTTGCAAGCTTTTTAAGGAAATGTCTTTAACTTCTTAAATAGATTTTTAATAAATATGACACCCACTGCTCAAGACATGTATCACTGGTTATGAATCCCACAACTTTTGGCAGGAAATACAACCAGATGGGTCATCAAGTACAAGACAAGGCAGCAAATTCATAGGCACGGTTCACAACTGCTTCTGATAAACTCATTGCAGGACTGAAATTACCTCCCCTGCTTCTACCTTACCTTGCAGCCAACACTTCAGGCTTGATCAGGTAAACTGCCTGGTGAGCTGGGGACCCAATTTCTGGTGCAGGTGCACCTTCTGACTTCCACCAGCCTTTACTCATTTTACTACTTCCCAGCCTTTGCTACTTTCTCAGACTGCGACTGATTTCCCAAAGTCATTCCGAGTTTTATAGTCCATGGCTCATAGTAGGGGATGGCAGATCTTGTAGTCAGCAAGGCTGAGGAGCCCAGAGTGACCCCTGAGAAGCTCAGGCTGGTTCACTGACATTTATATGATGAAAAGGAAAGGTGGATTTGGGGGAGAGGAGGCAAATGGTTTAGCAAAGATGGCTGTGTGCCGACTAGGAAACCTGTAAGATCTGGAAGGGTGAGAAAAGTTTGTTGAGGTCAGAGGTCTACGAGGCCATGCCTCTGAGGATAGGCTGGATGGAACAATGGTAACGGCAGTGTGGCTCAGGGAATTCAGGGCTGATGTAAAACCACCCAACAAGCTGTGCTCAGCTGCTGCTGCTGCCCACCACTGATCCACAGCATGGTCATGCAACCATGACATACATTTTCTATTGTCTACTTTATTTTTAATCAGTAGAATTGGTGTTGTTCTGGACGCTGTTGAAAAATAGAATGTTTTTATCTGACATGAATGCAATGACTTCTTGTTCATGTGAATGGGAAGTAGAATAATATCACATATCCACTATACACATATATTCTACAATAACCATTTGCTATGTGTTGTTTTGTTTTACAGATATTAAAACATTTTTACTGTATAATAAAGTCAACAGGCTCTGTCTTGAGGCATCTATTGCACAGTCAGTTAGAACTGCCACTTGCAATCAAGACAACGAATCACAAAAATTCAGGTGGATCACAGATCATCAGCTTATGAGTGTGAAATTTAAACTATGCCTGGGGGTACCATTGAAGAAGGATCAGACCATGGTCACCCTGTATCCCTGTAATCCAAAAAGTGAGCTCCAGTGGTGGGAATGCCGAAATGAAAGCCTCCTTGCAATCCAAGGAGAAGATTTATTTTTCAGTCCTGGCAATGAAGAGCATGATAACGTTTTGTTAAAGGAGGAGCTGAGTGCAAAGAATAAATGGAATATCTATGGGGCCATGGATATTTTATGTTCCCAAGGATATGAAGGTACAAAAAATTGATTCTTTACTCCTTTGCATTAATTACTTTGTGAGTGTTAGAATATTTAGGATCTTTGGCTCTGACTATTCTGACTCCTTCAGTGACCACCAGAGTTTTAGAAAATCCATGCACTGAGGTACCTAACTTTGAATTTAATGTAATATTTATGTCCAAGCATGTATTATATACACACACTTTTTTAGTCTATTCATTGTAGTACATAAGTATTTTGAGTATGGTAAGTATTACATGTACCCTCTATATATTCTATAAATACATGTTATTAGTGAATGTGTATATACATACTTACTCTCATACTAAGTATAGCATTCTATTCTATGTATAAGTATTCTCTAAAGTCACTATTGCTCACCATAGTGTGTCACTAAATTATTAACAGAGCACATAAACACTGGTAAGTTTCTTATACAGTCACGGGGATATGAAATTTGCATCCCCATGAATGAAAGACAATATGGGTGTACTGAGAAAGGTCTGAAAGTTCTGATTTAAGCAGAGGAAGCATGGCTTTTTTGATTCAGCAGATGAGGATGCTCATGGAATAATTACAGTCACCAGCGCAATTACCTTTTCTGATTAGCTGAAGTCTGATTGTTCTGAATGGCTTTCCCACATCCAGTATGAATGCTGTAAAAGCCATCTCACAGGATATTTGAACACTGAACTCTTAGGTTTGCATGTGGGAAGCTGCTTCACTGTACGAGATACTAAGAATAGTCACTGGAATAAAAACACAGTGAAATAGTCTAATATATGTTTACTTTTTTCCTCAGGAATCAAGACTTACAAATATTAGCTCCTGCTCTTGCACATGCTATATAAATCTTAACATTGTTTGAAATAGAAGTATCTTAGGGTACAGCTCTGGATTCTTATTAAGATTATAAAAGAGTCCTGGTCAGAAATTTAATTATAGACTTCATCTATGATACATTACTTTACATCAGAATAGCACTGCTCTAAAATATATGTCAGCAGCTGAAATCTGAAAAAGTGCTGGGTTTTTTGATTATGGGACAGGAACCATGGAAAGCACTTTGAGATGCAATTCTGCCCCAGACCTTACTTTTTCCCTAGTTTACGTACATTTGTTACTTTTCATACTCATGTTATCATTTGATCTCCTCAGAGACCTTCACGCTGCTGGGAAATGCTTTTGGGGCGCCGTGTGTTTTCCCGTTCATGTACCAGCAGCAGTGGTGGGCGGAGTGCACGGCCACGGGCCGCGCCGATGGCCGGCTCTGGTGCTCCACCACTGCCGACTACGACACGGACCAGCGATACGGCTTCTGCCCCTCCACAGGTGAGGCACCTGCCCCCTCCCGGGAGCCCTCTGTGGGCCTTTGGCAAACCTGCACGAGCAGGATATGATTATCTTTATAATAACAACTCATAACTCACAAGAATGTGGTTTAGTATACGATGCGCTGCCGCAGGCTGCAGCTCACTATGCAAAGAAATGACATGTTGCACAAAGATGTGAAGAGAGTGATTGAAGAGTAAATCATCATTCAGTTCCCACTTGCTGCGGGGGTGTTGCTGAGCAGCACAGTCATTCTGAGCTCCTTACTGCTTCCCAGCCAGGATGTGCGCTGTCACTGTTGTACAGCCCTTCTCTGAGAACTCCCCTTGAGATGGATGTGGGCACAAAAAAGAGCACTGTAGGAAGATTGATGTTGAAGTTAATGTTTCAATTTGCATGATTCTCATGTGGACATATTTTTTTGCTAAAGTGGAATGTGTCATTTTATGCATGCTTTTAAGCCCTATTCATATTGTCCAGGAAGCAGGCTTTCCACCCGGTTGACATCTGCCTGACATTTCTCTGCAATTTTGATCACTTTCTTTTATTTCTGTGGTCAATTCCCCCTCTATCTCCCTTTATGGCCTGGACATCTTTGCATTCAGGATGTTGAAATCTCCACCTGACACATTTCATCTTTCCTCTGTATTTTTCCCCATGGCTCCTGTTCAGCATTGTCTTTTTTTATTACAATGCCCCTTAACTCCACTTGATATAAAGGGGATTTTCAGTGGGGCACACATCCCTAGTCAACTCTGCTTTCCAGGTTCCTGCAAAGATACTTGACACACTGAGACCTGAAGGTGTGACATAGGGTCATTGAATAATTTCAGAGTTTTTGAAAGGTAGTCCCAGATTTCAGTTCTTTTTCTAAAGTTCATCTTCATACTGAGTTTTGGGAATGATCAACTACCTGATTAAATTTTGTGTTGTGCTTGATTGAGAATGGCCATATCTTCAACAAATCAAAGATGCCAAGGTAATCAGAGGAGGAGTGTGGTGCTGCTCAGCACCATTGCTGTGACAGGCACATCCAGAGGTTCTTTGAATGGGAATGGGAGTTATCTATGAAATTTTTTGATGCTAAATTCAGGACTATAATTAGTTCTTTCAGCTCTCAGTGGGAGCTGCTGTCCAGAGAGAGAAGGAAATGTTGCACAAATATTTCAAAATGTTCTACTGGGACTTCTGCCATGCACTCCATGCAATGTATTTTCCTGTGCAATCACTTGCCTTGTGGTAATGCCTGACTTGTCTTTCTTCATGGGACAGGAGGCAGTATAGGCTACCTTTACCTGTCAGCTTACTGGCCTTAATTTTGTCCTTCCCCATCTGCTCATAACATTTTCAGTGATCTTGAAAGAGCAGCCCAGGTGAAATTTAGGGAGACGAATGTGAACCTGCTACACAGAACAAAAACCTGCACTCACTCAGTTTTCTGTTGGCAAGAAATGACCTCTGCAGTTTTCTCTTGGCAGAATATGACCTCTGCTGTTATTATTCTTCCCACAGATAAAGACAGCACGTGGACTACAGATCTGTCAACAAATGTTCACTACCAAATAAATTTTGACTCAGCTCTCACATGGCACCAAGCCAGGAAGAGCTGTCAGCAGCAAAATGCAGAATTACTGAGTATCACAGACATTCATGAACAAACATACCTTAAAGGTAAGGCAGTAAACCAAACCTGGGGTTACATTCAGGATCTGTTCAGGCCATCATAATAGCTAAGGATTATTTAGTATGATTTTGGCCTTTGCCTTTGAATCTAAATATATATGGGCAAGAAAAAGAAAATATTTTAGAATTTGCAAGTTCATATCAAAATTGCTGCCAAATTTACATAGAATTCAAAGTATTCCAGCACCCTGCAAGTGTAACAGTTTGATTTCATATTTACAAAACTTATTTTATATATATATATATCTTTTAGATGGAGGGAAAAATCCTGAAAAGTAAATTAAAGACTTGCTTTTGGTCAAAAGGAAACCTGAAAAAAAAAAAAGAAAAAGAAAAGAAAATAATTTTAAAAATTAATCTTTATGCCAAAAGAAGGACTTGCTTTGTTTCAAATGCTGTTTTGACAGCTGTGTTTTTAATTCACTTGGCAATCTGAAAAATATCAGTTATTTACCAATATCAAATTGCAGCCTTGTGTATCCACATATGGATGAAAAAATGATATGGAAGAAATATTTATTGTTGGTTTTAGGGATTAATTTAACTTCTAACAAATTTTTATTATTGTTTATATTTATACTCTACCAATAATTCTCCTTCAATGTACAGAATTTAGCCTATTCTGCAGAAACAATTTTGTTTGGATATACTTTGTGGATATAATCTGTGTTCATTTTGCATTAGTTGACAGAATAAAACAGGGAGTTTCTCTTTGTTTGCTTTCTTACAGTATTCAAACTTTGGCATATTTCAATGTATTAGGTTCCATAGTATGTACAGATATTTACAATTAGCTATTTAGGAATACAAATCTTCCTAGAGATATTGTTAGTGACCAAATAATTCCTCTTATTTTTGTAACTTAGAATTAACAGAAGGTACAGATTCTGCACTGTGGATTGGACTCAACAGACTGGACTTGAGTAGTGGATGGGAGTGGATTGGAGGCAGCCCTTTCCAGTACTTAAACTGGGCTCCAGGTAGATGTGACTTTGTTTGATTTTGTACTTCTGAAGAGAAAAGATACATACCTCAAATACTGCTGCAAACTTTATTATCAGATAGTTACGCCATGAGACAAGTATTTTAGCTTTTCTTGCTTTAGCTTTAGAAAAATCTCTTTTTCTATAGCAATATGACAGAAACCTTCAACCTATTGCAAAAATATTTTAGCTGTGAAAGCAACACTGCCTATCCCAAAAATATTCAGTCTTCCATTTCTTGACTAACAACTAAAGTATGAGTTTACAGGTTTGTATCCACTTACCCAACTTACACACATTTCATACAGACATTTCCACTACTGGAAACATACCTTAGCTCTTACCAAAGCTGAGAAAGACATGATCTCCATCACTTCATCCAGGAGCGGTCTCTCATGTGCATTTTAGACCTTAGAGCTCTGTTTTTCATTCAGAAATGTTCATTTTTTTCTCTGTACTTTTCCCAAAGGAAGTCCGTCTCCAGAATCTGGAAAGCTCTGTGCAGTTTTGAATCCTGAAACAAAAGCTAAATGGCAAAATTGGGAATGTGATCAGAAACTTGGTTATATTTGTAAGAAAAGGAATTTTACTTTGGTTCCTTCAGGTATGTTGATACATATTGAAATTAAAGTAGAAGCTGTTATCTGAATTGCTCAATGTATTGCCAAAGATGAACAGAAGAATTTTCTTAGAAATAGAACTATTTCTTGTTTCTCTGGTTTGCTTTTTACAATGATTGCAACCTTTCTAGTCTGATCTCCAGTTCCACAACAAACAGACTGAAGCAGATAAAAGCAAAAAATTTCCAACTAATCACTCCTGTCTGAGATTCAGGGGCCAGGTCTTCCATTTATGTCCACAGGCTGCTGACCATCAAAAGGGAGAACAACCCAAAAATTATTTTTCAGAAGCGGGACATTAATAATATAAGCCCAAGAACGAAAGATGCATAACTTAGTGCGGTTCTAAGTCATTCTCCATGACTTGTGGTCAATCAGCATCTAGATAAGCATGTTCAGAGTTCACTGCAGATGTGGTGGATATTGAGACAGTAGAAGGTCAACACATTGAAGTGAGAAAAGATATTTTAAGTGTATGAAGATTTCCCTGTTGGTGTGACCCTATGTATTCATCTAGCTATAAATTTCTCTTGATGGCTTTTACTCTATCAATATACTTAATCCTTTAAAAATTCATAAACCTTCTATGTTAGCTGCAGATAATGTCTGATTTCTCCTATCTGACAAATAAATACTAGGGGATACAGAAGCTAATAAAATTAATGAATTACAAAACTAATACAAAACTAATACAATACTAATACAAAACTAATTTGATTAATTCATTACAAAATTAATATATTTGTTGCAGACATTTGACTAAACATAGAATTTTTATTAGATATTACTTGTATTAAAAAGCTTTCCTTCTCCAAGCTAAAAATTGCCTGGTTTAGAGAATCACATTTATGTCTACTGCATTTTGTGTTCATCATTTACTAATGATGAGAATTTCAAAAGAAAATTCTTAGTTTAGAACTCTTGCACAGATGACATGGAAATACTTTCAGTGTCATGTCCCTTGCATGGCAACTGGAGCTGTAAAGCCTTGGGATGTATTCCTAGGTGACCCTGGGCCTGTTACCTGCCCAGCTGGATGGGTGCCCTGTGTGGATCACTGCTATAAGATCTTCAGGGACAGCAAAGGATGGGAAGGAGCTTTGACCTCTTGTCAGAAGGAAGGGAGTCACTTGGCCAGCATCCAAAGCCCTGAGGAGCACAGCTTTATGGTGTCTCAGCTTGGGTACAGTGAGTATTTCCAGGGGGTCCCTTGCCTTTGCCTGTATGGAAAACAAGACAGCTGAATCGGTAGTTCCTGCTGAATTCTGCATGTTGTCAATACTATTATTTTATTTATTGCCAAACTAATTGATATAGGTCTGGGGGGCTGGGCTTAGGTACTTTCTATGTTTTTTTTCATTTTGCTGAAAGAAGCTTAAAATATTCATGCTCCAAGCTACATAAAATCAGTATTCTAAAATTTGACCAGTGCAATGGAACTGAAAAATAACTATTCAGACTTCTGTCCTACCGTCGTGGCATATCAGCATTAGGCTGGCAATTCACACTCACTGTTATGAGGAGGAAGAGCAAAATTTTTTCACCCAGTGCAAGAATTTCCTTACAGCTTAATTTTCCAAAGCATACAGTCTTAATTTTTATATCTATATGAAAATATTAATTTATAAAATTATGATAGAACATGCTGCATAAATTTGTGAAAGGAATTGTATGTCCAAGGCTTAATGGTTGGTGCTGGGAAAAGGGTGGAGTGCCAAAAGAGGTCTTATGTCTGTTTCCATCTTTAGAGCCAACAGACAAGCTGTGGATTGGGCTGAATGACCATAAGGTTCAAATGTATTTTGAGTGGAGTGATGGAACCCCAGTGACATACACCAAATGGCACCTGGGAGAGCCATCCACTACAAACAACAGGCCCGAAGACTGTGTCCTGATCAAGGGCCAGGTGACATTTCTCAATACATATTGTACTTCCACACTAAAAATAACTACTTAATAAAAGAATAACATGCTCTGTTATTTCAGCAAATGGCTAAGGCCAGAAAAAAGAGATGTAGGGATTGAATTGAATGAGATTGAGAATGAGATTGAATGTGACCTTTAAAAAACCCCGAAAGTATTACTGCATCACTGGTGAAATTTTAAGTACATCTGAAAGTCACAAATGAAATTATTAGGGCTACAGAACAGGTCTCTGAAGGTATTTTGAGAATATCTCCTTTTCCCCTGATGGTAATGATAGTATATGGGGATCTCTGATTCTTGTTGGCTTTTCTTTGCCTGCTTCTTTGTCATCTCCTAGCACAGCTGCCTGTGCAGGACTCAGCACATCAGGTCAGGGAGCAGTTCCATGCACCCTCCTCCCTTCTTATCCTGCCAGCTGAGGCTATACTGCTATAGCCCAGTCTACTATTTCACAGAATGTGAGCAGATTTGGTTTTGATATCACATAGGAAAATTAGATAAGGAAAAATACTCAATTTAAAAATAAAGGAGAAAGAAAACAAATAATTTGTATTATAAGGAAAGATATTATTTATCTCTTTTAGATTATTCATATTTATCTCCTTTTTATTTCAAACTTTTTCCCGACACAGAATGGCTATTGGGCAGACCATGTCTGTGAGAAGAAGGCTGGCTACATTTGTAAAAGAAAAGCTACATCACAAACAGCTGGAGAACAAGAAAGTAGCCTTGCAGGCTGCAAAAAAGTGAGTATGGGAGAATGGAATGTCAGTTTCTCAGATGAAATAGGTACATTGAGAATCCATTAGAATTATTTGAATTATTTGTATTATTTACATGGAAAGGGCTTTTGTTTTATTTATTATGAAGTTTCTCCTCTCTCTCAGTTACTCTAAATTTTAAAAAACCATTTACAGAAACCACTTAGGAGGAATCTGTAATTTCACTGCAAAAAGTTTCTTATTCATAATATTCATGATCATTGTGCTTCATTAATTTTTAAATGTCATATTTCACTTAATACATGATACCCCAATTGTTTAAAATTTGTATGAAAATCCTAAAATCATGTTACAGGGCTGGAGAAGATATGGGACCTACTGCTATTTTATTGGACATGTTCCAGCCACATTTTCAGAAGCAAACACCACTTGTGAAGGAGAAGAAGGTTACTTAGCCACAGTTGAAAGTAGGTATGATAATGACTTTTTCTTTGCTTTTAAATATCTAAAGATTGTATCTTATGAAATATTCCTAGAAAAGCTAACACAACACCAAGCAGCAAAATGGTTAAGTAACAGATGAGGTCTGTAGTTGAATAACAAAAAAGTCTTGCTTTTTTATGTTGTCCATATGGAATCTGAATCCTATGTGGGGTCTTCTTCCCCAGCCTGAGGCAAGGAATAAGAGAAAAAATTCCATCATCACATTAGACTGACAGGATTTGGGTAAATGCCTTTGTTTCCACTTGCATCTTGATGATGTTTTTTACAGATATGAACAAGCCTATCTGACTAGCCTTGTTGGGCTGAGGCCTGAGAAATATTTCTGGCTTGGCCTCTCTGATGTGCAGGATCAAGGCACTTTCAGCTGGGCCAGTGGTGAAGCTGTCTCCTTCACACACTGGGATGCAGGAATGCCTGGTAGGTGCTGTGATGAGGGATGGTGGGCGCTCTCTGACAATGTGGCCCCTATTTATGTTGTGTGGGTATATAGTCCTCTGAATTTTATGTTTTAGACTTTTGGTATATTATACACGTACTTGCAGTTTTTCATATCCCATATTCTAATTTCAAAGGGAAAATTTTAAACTGCACTTTTATATTAGGACATCTGATATATTTACCCATAAGATTAATTTTGGCCCATCTTCACAGGGAGATAAAAGGAGTTACAAATGAGTCCTAAGACTATTCCACACTTGCCCCTCTAGTGAAAAAGTTAGCCTGGGAGAAGAGGTTGAAACAGAGCAACTGGAATATGGATTTTAAGTTAGAATTACAAACTCAAAGTATCAAAAATCCCTGTGCTGTTATTATTTTTATGTGTGATACTAAGAAAACTGCATTAATGGGTTCATACTGTGCAGAAGCACAGAAAGCTAGATTTCATGATGCCATGAGGAAATCTGCTCTTTGTGGGATATACCATGTTCCTCTCAGTGATTCTTTGTCTGAAGACTTTCTTGAAAACCTTCAGTGAGGTTATAAAATATAAAATAAAAACAATTAAACATTATGAAAGACAAAGACTAATAAAACCTTAGCAAATGCCATAAGAAGAAATCTTGCCAGGGAGTCTCTGCTGTCAGAAGACGATGAGAGGATGAGGAGAGCACTCGGAAGTCATGTTAAGAATCTTCCCTCTCTGACCATCCAAGGGACACTCTGGAGTCAACACACCACCATGAGCTGGGACCAAGGTCCTCCCCAGCTACACCCCCACACTCACACAGTCAGACAAGGTTTCCTCAACAGCCTGAACCCAGGTTTCCCCAGATTTTTTGGTCCCTAAAATAATTCAATCATGGTGCAATAATAAAATAACAGCTTGAGCTGGGTGCTTCCAAGGAAGGTCCATGAACAGAGGAAACCCTGGGCTGTTTTACAGTCTAAATGCAGCAATGTCTGGGGTCCTTGGCCCCTGCTGAGCCTTCGGGTGTCCAGTCACCTGGCTGGACCACAGGTGCCTGTGCCCTTTGCTATGCAAAGTGTCAGCACCAGTTCACAGCCCTTTGCCTTGGGTCCCACCAGCCAGAGATCAATGTCGAGTTGGCACTGGGGCTTGCAAACCAAATTACCCACAGCAAATGGACTCCTCAACAATCAGGCTGGAACAGTAAAGAAAAATCTGTTTCCTTGCATCTGTGTTCACTGAGAAGAAAATGGACTTTCTGTGCTGGAAAGTTTCTTTGTGAGGTTATCTTTGAAGAGCCTATTTCAATCTGAAATATCAAGAAAATAGATTATGGAGGAAATTGATGGCATGAAGTCAGGACTAAGCATGGCTGCAGAAGTATCCAGGAACTGTTAAGATTACATGAAATATACCCTTCTGTTTAATGTGTAAAGAGAGCTTTAGCTTTCCTGCTAAAGCTGCCTTGACATCTAAGCTTTGCTAGAAGACAAATTTGGTGCCAACATTTAAAATGGTTACAGAGAGATATGGGGAAATACAGATGAATAAATCATTAGTAAATTAACTGAATCTGAACTAAAGAATAAATATTGGGAAAGATACATAAACTCACTTCTGGAAAGAGAGGTCATGCTTATAGATCTCTCAGAGCTCCACACAGTATGTGAAAGCATATGAATGAGGGAAATCTAGTTAGTGTGGTCTATCTCAATTACCAAAAGCCTTTCAGCTAATCTAATGTAGCAAGAAAAGCTCTTACATGAATAAAAATATTGATAAAGAGGCACTGACTGGAAGGTGGATTTTTTTAATGGGGGCTAGTTTTTAACTGAGTAAGTGTGTTCACCAACAGAACCCCATAATGACCTGTGCCAAAGCCCATGCTGTTCAATATATTTGCAGACCATATGGAAAATGTGTAATAGTGAAGGGGCAAGATTTGCTGATCAGAGTAAATTATTTCTGATAGCAAAGATGTGCCTGTGAGAAAACCCAGGACAGTATCAGAAGAATAAGTGACAGAGCATGATCAGTAAAACAGTAGGTGAACATCCTAGGCGAAGGATGCTCTTAGGAACAAACACATGTATTAAATTGCCATCAAATGATGAATCTATAGCTGAATTTCATTTCAGCTCATGGCACCATGGTAAACAGGTCCATTAAGACATCAGGTCTGTGCCCAACAGAAATTAAAAAACAAACAAACAAAAATCCCCAAATAAAATGTTAAAAATACTTAGGAAGTAAGGAAAGAGCACAAATATACCATTGAATAAGCCCATGTTGTGCATTTGACTGCATCTTGTGTGATGTAGGCAGCTCTGTCTCCCTCTGAGAGAACAATCTAAAATTGCAGCAAACATCATGGGACAAGTTTCACCCTGAAGCTGTCTAGGTTTGCATCCCTGCCCTCTGTATGCACCAGTGGCACTGCTGCCACCTATGTGAAAACCACTTGTGACCAAGGTAACGTTATCTCATGTAAAACAGGCTTAACAAAAATAGAAATGAGATTCTCACTTGAAAACACAAGATTTCTCTGTAAAAACTCCCACTCTACTTTCTACCCAAATAATTAATTATGCAGGATATTCAAAATGGAAAAAAAAAGAAAAGTAGACTTCTATATTGATCATGATCTCCTCAAACAGAAAATGCTACTCTGCCTGTATGAAAACCACCTAAAATACAAATTTTCTTTTCAAATGTTATTGCATGGCAAAAAGTGAATGGCTGCTGCTCAAAGATTTTGACAGAATTAAATAATTCAGACTTTAGAAAATATCCAGCATGTTTTGTTTTGTTTTGGTTTGGTTTTTCCTCATAAAGGAAATAATCCAGGATGTGTAGCCATGAAAACAGGGACTGCAGCTGGATTATGGGATGTTCTTGACTGCGAGACAAAGCAAAAATATATTTGCAAGCAGTGGGCAAAGGGTGCAACAGTTCCACCTGTTCCAACTACTGCTCTGGTCCCCACATGCCCTGAAGGCTGGGTATCAAACAACCATAGAAGTTCCTGTTTTAAAGTAAGTGCCTGAATAGTTAAAAGAATCAGCTTGGGTGGGGAAAAAATAAACAAGGAAAAAAAAAAAAGGAACTGATGCCTTCATTTTGCAATATCTGAGATTGGAATAGAGCAAAAAACAAAACCCCCACAATTCTTCTAAGTAAAATATCCATGAGTTGTGAGAAACTAAGGAAGAATGATAAGGTTGAAGGGGGGGAAGGGAAGGGAGGGGAGAAGGGCACAGGAAAGAAAATGAGGAAGTTTGTGCTTCAGGGGTTGAAGGAACTGGATCAGGAAATGGAAGAGGAACATAAATATCAAGACCCCAGAAAGAGAAAAGGAAAGGAAAGGAAAGGAAAGGAAAGGAAAGGAAAGGAAAGGAAAGGAAAGGAAAGGAAAGGAAAGGAAAGGAAAGGAAAGGAAAGGAAAGGAAAGGAAAGGAAAGGAAAGGAAAGGAAAGGAAAGGAAAGGAAAGGAAAGGAAAGGAAAAGGAAAGGAAAGGAAAAGAAAGGAAAGGAAAGGAAAGGAAAGGAAAGGAAAGGAAAGGAAAGGAAAGGAAAGGAAAGGAAAGGAAAGGAAAGGAAAGGAAAGGAAAGGAAAGGAAAGGAAAGGAAAGGAAAGGAAAGGAAAGGAAAGGAAAGGAAAGGAAAGGTTAGGAAACAACTCCATATTAAAATTATTAAAAGGAAAATGTCAAAATTCTGTATTAAACAGCAGAGGCAGAAAAGCTGGTTTGTCCATGCTGCTGTTTATGTCTGCTGTGCAAAGATGTGTTTGCCTGAGACATGGGGCAGTTCAGGGAACAAACAGAGAAACAGTGAAGTGTAGGATCCAGCAGCACAATGCCTAAGGCTGGAGCTTACTAAAATCAGCTCATTACCCCACAAAAAAATGGATAAAATGTCACGTGAAAGGTTAATTAAACCAGTGTTTATGAAGGGCATTTACTGGAGAGTTTCTCGCCCAAAATTACAGAAAACTTGTGTTTGAAGTACAGTCAGCTGTATCTGAGCAGGTATGAAAAAGGAGTTTGAACAAGAAATAAGTGTAATGTGCAAACAGGGATTTGGGATCATGCAAAGTTGAAATATGCTAAGTGTAAGGTGTTAATATTTTTATCACTTTATTGAATTAATGAGTCCTTCTCCTTTTTTTTTTTTAATTTATTTCAAATTCATCTGGAATGCTATTTATTTGCGCTTCTTTATCCCCAGATCATAATTTTAACTTTGGTCAAAATCTGTGCATATTGTCTCTTGAATCAGTTAGACATCATTCTGCAAATGTAAAGCGAGAATTGTAAATTACCACGAGGTCATTCTTTTGCTTGAATCTTCAGACTCCTCCCAGACTATTTTGCCTCTCAACCACAGCTACTCTTCTTTCCCTTCATATGGAAGTTGGCTTGGGCTGTTCTTCAGTTAAAACAAATTAAAGGTAGTTGGGGAGCAGTACCCCTTTTCTCCTTTAGTAATTCCTCTTTTTTTACCACTATGCTAAGTAGGTAGGCAGCTGTAGTGTAAAAATTCTAGAAACCAGTGGGAAATGTTATTTCTCTTATGGACTTTTACTCAGCTCATATGAAACTTCATTTATGTTTAAGCAAGACTGTAATTCTTTTATTATTGTAACATGTATATAATATCTTTTAAATTAGTTTCTCCATAGTGTTTTTGCAGATCAAATATTAGAAAGAAATCATGGTTTGAAGCTCGAGATTTTTGCAGACAAATAGGAGGGGATCTGGTCACCATTAACACTAAGGAGGAGATGCCATTACTAATCCAAGCAATGAGGTTGGTATTTGACGTGTGTTTATCTTACCAGATTCAAAAACTTTTCATATGAACTATTATGAATGATCCTAGATGACTTCTAAAATGTATGGATTCCTCAAAAGCCAAAAGACCTGTGATACTTTGAAATTTATGTATTCAGTACTATTTTAACCTTTTCATGGAAAAAAAGAGTGATTTGTGTCAAGAAAAATTTTAAAAAATCTCCACCAGTATCATGATTACTAGATTTAGTTTAGAAACATGAAATTAGTGGTATTTCTACAAGGGTAAAAAATATGATCCCTGTATCTACTTAAAGTAGGTATGTATCAATCTTTCAGTGGTCAGTGCTGAAACCACTTTTTGAATCTGTGAAGGCTTTCCCTGACTGAATAGTACATTAGGGCAATACATGATCAATACCACTAATAAGTATGATAACTAAGCTATTGACACTGAACCAGAGAAATGTTACACATTTCTACGAAGAACACATGTATGCTCTTCACCAAAGGTAATAGGGAAATTTGCAACTTCACTGCTTTTACAACGTGCTCTAGAAAGTTCAACTATGAATTTCTGGATTTTTTTAATGCTGATTTTTACTCACTGCTCTGTTCTGTACTTTCTTTTAGAGCCACTTGCTGTATATTTGAAATAGCTTGGCTTGGTATATTTTCCTTGAATCCAGATGAAGGATTTGCCTGGAGTGATGGCTCTCCAGTGAGTATCTAAGTTTTTCATCATGTTTGTTTGCTAAGATACTTTGGGATTTGTATATACGCTTTTTGGCTTTTTGCTGTTATCCTCGTTAAAGAAACAACCAATCTTACAAGCATTCATGCAGGTGCTAATCTGTATTGTCACAACCAATTTCACAGCTAAACATTTGAATACATGGAAATTATCTGCATCTCATCAGATTCTGTAGGTTTTCTGTGTAACACTCCAATTTATTTCCTCTTCCAAGAAGATAATATTTACACATAAGGTCAAAACATAAATGTCTAAAAAGTTAATGAGACAGTGAGCATGTTTCCCAGTATACTCCGGAATCCCCCAGTAAGTGATGGTTCAAGGTCTTTTAGAACTGGAGCTCATATCTGTAATTTTAATTTATGTATTTCTGGGAATTTATCCAGTCATCTCTTGAGCCTATGCAAGTATCAACAGCTGTGAAAAACATTCCTGCAGGATTCTACTCCTTATTACCCTCCATTTACTACTAGTCCCTATTCTTTGGTTTTCTTTAACACAAGCAAGGACCTTTTGTCTTATCATGTTTCTTTCCACAAAAGTTTCAGAAAGGGATGTCATCAAGAATTCTTGTCAATAATAGGTAGGTTGTATCACACGTGTCTCCCTTACCATTTGGATGTCAGTTTCTTCAGAGGTATCTCCCCTAGATTTGTAGGACATGAGTTCCCTCCCTAAAGTCACAGTCCCATCCTCATTAGCCACAGGGAAGGGAAAAAGTAATAATGAATTGATGCATGACATGGTCACTGCCACCAGAGAGATGCTGGACAATGCAATTCTGAACCAGGACAGATGTGGAGTGAAACACTTTCCCTGCATTTCCAGCTCTTTTAAGCTAAAACCAGAATCTTTGAGACAAAGCAATTAGTTTCCGTTTTCCAGTTGAAAGTACAGCTACCAAAAGAGATGAAAAGAGTAACAAAGTTGATTTCTCCTATAGGTTAGGTACACAGACTGGGATGATAGTCCAAGGAGCTCAGGACGACTCCAGTTCTGTGGCTCATTCCAACATGCGGGAAATTCTCAACCATGGTCTCTTTCGGTCTGTCAAGTACAGCACAACTGGGTTTGCCAAATAAAACAAGGTAGATTTCTTCTTTTTTGGCAAGAAGATTAAAAAACTTTAATCAGTAGTTGCTTTCTAAGTTAAGTTACTGGAGAAAGAGACAAAATTTTAAGAACTACTTTTTCCAAATGGAGATCAAGAACATTAAGTAACATATTATGGGCTGAGATTTTTCCATTATGAATGATAAGAATGAATTTAATGTATTTTTACATAAAATAGGGTGTATAAATAATCCATATATTTGCAAGATTACAAAATTTTTTGATATTAAGTAACTTTTGCTTTTATTTTTGTAATGTTGCAGTTAAGGAGTTGTAAGGGCTAGCATTATATAGCTAGCATTTTATACTAACACAGGTGAAGGTAAAAATCAAGAATGATATCTTTGTCAAATTTCTTGGTACTTCAGGTTCTCCTGTAGAATTATTCAGGATTCAACTGGTTTTGGAATAGCAATGGTTCACAGCAGTGCTACTTCTTTTTCTATCCCAACCAGAAAGAGCTCACGGTTATTTTATATATCTATATAATCTATATCTATACATAGATATATATATGCACATTCATAAAGCCATATTTCTTTTTGCTTATGAATATTACTCTGAGAGTTTTCTTGATAGAGCTAAAATAAATCTATTGGAGATTTCCTCCCTCTTGATGAAAATACCCCCAGGTGAATTACAGAATATCTACTTATGGATAAAGGAGTAAAGGAGCTGTATGCCGCAGTTTAAAGTGTTTCAGATAAAGTCTGCTGTGACTTGCAGGCTGGGAAGAGCAATTTTCCCTTGCCTTGCTTTGTGCAGGAATGTGATTCAGCCAAAGCTATGGCTTTGCTGAAGTGAAGCACCGCTTACGATACAAAGTTAAAGTAGATGGCCTTGCATATTGAGCAATGTGAAGCTGAACTGTGTGGCTAAGCTTGTTTACTAGTCCATGGCAATGGAGTGAAGAATCCTGCTCTGTTCCTCTCTCTTCTTGCAATCAGTCATGAGCTACATCACAACACACTCTTAAAGAGATGTATCATGCCTTCTACTTTCTTCTTTTGCAGGAGTGTCATTAAAACCTGAACCAATTGACACATATGGTATGTCTTTGTATCTATTTTTTTATCATTAATAATTTTTTCCTAAAATTGTTATTGTAGAAAAAGCTTTTGTGTTCAACACATATAAAATTTAAGGGTACCTTATTTATCTTCCAGAATATAAAACCACTGCAGATGGATGGGTCATATATAAAGACAAGCTCTACTATATCAGCAAAGAACAGGTCTCCATGGAAAGAGCCCAAGACTTTTGCAGGAAGAATTCTGCCGACCTTGCTGTTGTTAATAGTAACAGTGAGAGAAGGTTCCTGAAGAGAGCACTAAAAAAAAATGTAAGAATCATTATAACAGACTGCCTAAAGTAGAAACGCTTTTGACAATCTGCTTGTAAAACTTGAGTTGTCTCAGAAGCAGAGGCATCAGCATTTTTGGTAATGAAATATTCCCAAAAACACCCTTTGATCCCATGGGATTTGGCTCCCCTGCTCCACGCCTGATGCAGTTGACAGGAAGAGTGATGTGGGAAGGTACCAGCTGTCTTGGAAAGCAGCTGGCCTTCAAGGGAGAATAAAAAAGGAGTACAACTTTCTGGCTCAAAATCTGCTTCTTTTCTACTCCATCCTAAGGGCCTTCAGAGCTGCAGGTCTTGGCTCTGATGTCCCAGATGAAAACCTGACTTCTGTGCCTGAGCATACGAACACGTTGCAGTGGTTAACTGCAAGCAGGTGCTTTACTGCTGTGGACTTCAGTGGCTGCTCTGTGGACCTAATCAATGGTGTATCAATTTCGGCTTGTTTTGCTTCAAAGATTTCTTTTTTTAATTGAAGTAGTGTCTTTCTTATTTAGCAGAGCTATGGAAGAGAGCAAATAGGATACTTCATTGGTCTAAGAGTGAGCCTTGATAAAAAGTTCAGGTAAGTTAAGATGATCGGTGCAGCTTCTAACATGTAGAAACAAATAGAATATTTTTATGAAGCTGGAGGGACTTAATATTCTCTTGAAGGTCTGAAGGCTGTCCCACATACTATGTACAAAGCAAAATGGAATAGTCCTAGAATATTCTAAAGTGCAATAGTTTCCCCAAAAAGGAATAGTAAAAGAACCTTTTTTTCCTTGAGTAAGCACTTAGCCAAAGAAAATCTTGGCAGCTCTACTCTCCATACACACTTTCTCAAGTTTCTTCTAGAGATTTGTCCCATAAATTGGAGCGATACCTTGCTATACTGAATTTATACCTATGAACATGCACACATGCACTTAAAACATGCCCTATATCATAGGGTTTGGCTTTCTTATGCTTTTTATCTACATATCAGAGGGGTTTTCCAGAGTTAAGAAGACACAGGCCATGACTACAAAAGGCAGTCTCTGCAAACTCCTACTCCAGGAGAAACATCAGCAGAAATTTACAGTATAGAAACAGTAACAAGTATTCTGAAAAGATCAACACACAAATCAACTCAAAACTAAGCAGAGATACCAAAGAGCATGACACACTGCTTACCTTCCGACCTGCTAGTTAGGATGTGGCTGGGAGGTGAAAAAAACTCCTTCTGAGGTTGATCTGGAAAAGATTAGAGGAGATTTGACTTTAGCCTTTCTATTTTAATGCTGCTGTTGAATGTATGTAAGTCACTTACCTTGAGAAAGGCAGAAGAGGAGTGGGGAGAGAAGTTGATAGTGACTGAGTTGGTAAATGACTTTAACATCCTGATTTAGGAGTCAAATTAGGGATGTAGAGCATTCCATGGATCCAGTGAGAATCTCCTTTATTTAGAACAATTGTATCAGCAGCAGCAATACATAGATGATACAGCTGAAATTTTTCCCACTTCAGGCTTATTGATCTAAATTCTGAAATACTGAATAAAACGTGGTGAAAACCTCCTCTTCCTCCAATATTAAAGTAAAAAGCAGGTAAACACTGAGGAAAAAGTTGCAACTTTGGTACTTTAGAAAGGATGGTTTTAAAGTTGACAGAATGTCCTTTAGTTTACAGAAAAATAGAACACTTCCCCCTACCCCCCCGTAGAGCAGAGTAAATCCAGAGAAAAGTATTTTCATTCTTGTTTTCACCTATGAAAACACCACAAATGCTCAGACTGAAAAGCATACGGTTACCTAGGAATAAAATAGTTATTGTAATAACTATTAGGATGAAGTCTTAATATCCTTCTCTGTAGTATGCATTATGAATAACTGATTTTGATTACTCTTATTAAATGTTGTCAAAAAATCGTGGCCATTAACAGAAAATATGCTTGGTGTATTCTTTTTCTGATTTGCAACCAGAAATATTTTACAGAAATGTCTTCAAATTAGAATAATCAAGTAAAGAAAGGGCAATCTCTAATAGCCCCTCCCATTGTAGTCAGTTTCCATAAATCCTCAGAGACATTCCTACTCATGAGGTATTCATTAAGACTACCATGTCACAAATTAAGGTATTAATTAATAACTACTTGTATATCTTTTCTTTAAGCTGGGTGGATGGAACTCCAGTAACCTATGTGGCCTGGGCTCCTAATGAACCCAACTTTGCAAATAATGAGGAAAATTGTGTGATTATGCTGTCAGAGCATGGTAAGTGACAATACAAAACTATTAGATTTTATTTGTCTCTGCTTGGATTCTAACTAGTGCTGTCAAGCATCTGCTGTCAACTGTCACACAATCTTTGGCAGTTGCTTTCTGCAATTTCTTTCCAGCGATAAACCAACACAATGCAGTAGCTCTTCCCAGTCATGGGACCACCAGCTATGGAAGAGTCTATGCCCTTAGAACGGGGAGATTTCAGCACCATAGTACCATGAGTCATTTAAACCAGAGGTTTCCTTCTGGGTTTTTTCCTTTTTACAGGGCTTTTCACTACTTCTTTCAGTAAAAATTTGAATAGTCTATCTTCTTTACTATGAACTTAAGAAAACATTTATAGCAGCTACAGGAAATGGGAGTTGAAGGTACAAGTCAATGACGAAGCAAACACATACATCTAATGTCCTAAGATATGTTTACAAGTACACTGGAATGGAAATTTCCTGCAAATCCTAGACCTCTACTTCCTCTTGGGTCTATTTCTGTAACTTTAATGAGGCTAGTGGGAATTTAGTGTATATGTACTGATCTCTTATGTTTTACAAATAATCAAAGCAGTATGTTTGAGCATCTATTGTGCAATTAGATTGATCTGGTATTTCTTCTCTCATCAATTTCTGAACATCTTTTTTTTTTTCCAAATTTTCTTACTGGTGTATTTCCCCTGTTACCTGCAATGTGATGATGCCAGAGCTCACAAAAACCCCCATGAACAGGTATAGCCACTGTGGAGAGAGCCCTGAACAAGGAGCAGATGGGTCAGGGAGCTGAAATTAACTACTAGGGGCTACACTACTGTTACAGTTAGAGCCTACTTGAAGGTGCCAGGTTACTTTGCCTTTAGATCGAGCTGTAGCCTGAAATAAAGAGTAGAGAAAATTGTGCTTATCAAAAAAAATTATAAATTATTATTACTAAATATTAAATACTATTATACGTTGAATTTTTTCTTTTTATTTGCCAGGCTTGTGGAATGACATTAACTGTGGTTCTGCCAATAAATTTGTATGTGAAAAAAATAACAGTTCTATTAATTCAACATTACCTTCTCCATTGCCTCCTGGAGGATGTCCAGAAAGTTGGATTTTTTTTAACAACAAGGTATGTCAACAAACATCTTCAGTAAATTGTGCAAAGCAGTAGAACTGAAGAGAAAATACTGAAAACCTCACATTTTTATGACTAGAAATTAAATCTGGAGAGTAATTACTTAGTCAAAATGTGCAGACTGGATGGCTGGGCTTTTTTTTGAGGTGACTTAGACATCTAACTTTGCAGAGAAATACACTAAAAGTAGATGTATGAGTACATTTCAGAAAGCGTAGTTTGTGCAGGCTTAAAATACACTGTTTCTGTTTAAGAAAGCCTCTCCTCCTCTCTTCATGTATGTTATTTTGTTTAGAAATGCAAGTTTGTAATGGTCAATCTTGTAAGAATGGTGGAAAGGTTTAGAAAGAATATATTTGAGCAATCCCTTCTGCCTGTAGGGGTTCACAAAGCTATGAATTCAGAAAGATGATGCCTACTAAAATTGTTTTGAGGACAGCTTTGCATTCAGACACAGTCTGGAAGTACTCATCGCTGTAAGACAAGAGTTTGTACCAATTTGAGTTGAAGCTCCGTCTACCAAAGGCTGTTTTGTCTACTTTATGTGCACTGTCCTGTTATTGCATCCTCAGAGTGCTAGGTCAATGTGCCAAAGGATATTTCACACCCTTTGGCAGGATGAACAGTTGTAACCACAGTCATCAGGAGGAGGACAAAGCAGAGTAGAGATAATTCCCTGCAGCTGTGTCACCCAAAGCCACATTTTCTTGGTTTCAAATGATGTCTCTATTACTGCAGGAAAAAGGCAGATGAAAATGTGAAAAGTGATTATGTACTTGATGTCATTACAATCAGTTCATTTGATACCAGACTCCCAGATTACACCTTGTACAATGAGGAGGGATAAGTGTATGCCTGGGCCTGCCTATCCAGACTTTCTACTCTTGAGCTCTGTCCCTCATTCTAGCCCTGATTTCTTTTTCTGCAGAAAAGTACATATTAGAGCTAATTGATAACATTCACATGTAATAGTTCCAGTCTTTGCTAGTTTGAAAAAAGTGCTTAATTTGTTTCCAGTGTTTCAAAGTATTTGCTTCCAATATAACAAGAAATCTCACGTGGCATGCTGCACGAGATGTTTGCTTCAGTTTGGGAGGAAACCTGGCTACTATACCAAATGAACAAGTGCAAGGTATGTATATGGGCTCTATTGAAAGAAAAAAATCTCAATCTCTCACTAAAGAAACTGCTATACTCTCCAATATAAAATATGGGATTACCTGATGAAAATTGCTTATTAGCCGGGTCACTTCATGGTTTATTTTAACTTGAAACTCCAAGGCAATAGCTAAAATTATTACATATAAGAAATAAAGTTTGTTTCTAGTTCTTTCAGCTGCTTTGTTTTCATGAAACTTCCAGTGTGTTCTGAGGGCGGTTCCACAGATCTCTCATACTGACAGAAATCTGTATTTCCTGTTTCTCTCACTGGCAACAGGACTTTCTGAAACCCTATGTGTGCATACACAGTGGGGAAGGGATGCTTATCTAAACATTTAATGTCAGATGGGCTGTGTAGGGGAAAATGTTATCCTTTCATTGTGTCCCCTACTTTGGGCTTTTACATATTTTCCCTCTTTTGGGCAAGTCACGATAAGGTTTCCTTAATGAGAAATCTTTGCTTCTCTCCAGCTTTCCTCTTCTATCATTTGAAGCATGCCACAACAAATGTTTGGATTGGGATGAATGATATCAACAGAGAGTCCACATTTCTTTGGACAGATGGAAGCACTGTTTCCTACACCAACTGGGTTAATGGTGCACCAGAAAAGCAGCAAAGCTACTTTGACTATTATGAGTTTGAAAGATTGACAGATGATGCTCTGGAGGTACAGGAAATTTAAGTAACTTCTATACCATGGGCAGCTAGTTGATTTTCCTAAAAGAAAGTTTACAGCAGCAATAATAGGATGCTGACACAAGTCCTTTTGTAAGCGCAATGGGGTTTAGTAAATCATCTGATAATTATTCCAAATACACTCAAATGTTTGACAAAGGTTCTGTAGAAGAGGGATTTTAAGCCTTCCATCTGAACTATTGCAAGAAACAGCTCTGTAAAAGAAGCTTGGGGAAATTTGTATCAGTTCCTTCCGAAACTGCATTAATGCAAACACTAAAGCTGCAAGACCAAACAAAGACAAGGTATGATAAACCAAAATTAAGATTTTTGATGCTACAATAATTTGGCCATATGTATGTCCCACTTCTGGCTAATGTTCTCCCACACTGCTTTACTCATTTCTGATGGTACAAATTGACATTTTCAGTGAAATTACTCTTTCTCTGCAGAAACTCAGGTTCTTTTCCAAAGATGCTAATATCTGAGGAAATGACTGGCAGTTATTCACCCAAGATTTTAACATCTGCTATCAGTCAACTTTAGCTGATGACTAAAACTTATTTAAATCAGCATAAAGGAGAAACTTGGATGACGTGCCAAAAGACTGCCATGGCCAATCTTGAAATCAGGGAGTCATGAAGGAAATACTGGAGCAACTAAACAGAAGGAAGTAAAGAGAAAATATTTTGTTGCATCTGATAATGGTGACTTCATAATGACTATAAAAAGCCAGCAAAGAGCATCTGCTTTCTTCAAGAGAGTCTGCTTCAATTAGACTCATGTAGACTAGAGCTTTTAACAATAGTTCTTATATTGTTTTTCTCATTGATAAAAATGTTTTGAAACAGATCTACATAAATGCAAATCAGAACAGAGAAGATTTATTATAGGTACCTTAGTCACTTATACAGTCATTATGGAGTTCTTAATAAAACTGGTACAGTGGGTTTAATTTACTTCTTTCAGACCTTAACTGGCAGCAGTGGAAGCCTGGTTCAAATTTAATGGGTCACTAATAAATACCAGGTCAAGCTGCCTGGCAGAAACCTAGGAAATTTGAACTAATTTATGCAGGTGTTCAGTGAGCTCCTCTCCTCTCTGCCATCAGGCCTGCACTGCCAGTACAGGATCTTCAGCTCACCCCCTCCCCACTGCCCCTTGTAATGGCTGTGCCTCTTCCTCTCCCCTTCAGACAGATTGTGTCTTCATCATGAAGTCAGATGGGAGGTGGAGAGATGATAGCTGTGACAACGAAAGGGGCTACGTGTGCCAGATGAATTCATGTGAGTTCTGTTCGACCCAGTCTCCTAAAGAGGAAGAATACCTTGGTTAGATAAGATGAATATATAACCTGACATGATTCCTTCCAGGTTTGAGTCTTATTCTGAATCTCAGGCTTTCAGACCTCCATCAGTGTTAAGGCAGTGCTATGCTTAAAGCACAAATTGTTTCACAGAAATTGCTGGAGAGGAACCACTATCTCAATCAGGGGTTTTGTACCTAATCATGAGTAATAGTAGAGAATAATAAATGAAAATGGCTTTTTTCTTTTTCTCAGTGAAGTATAAGAGGTTAAGGCGTCCTAAGTATAAATCATGTTCTTGCAGTGATCTTCCCATTCTCTTGGATGAATCTGAGCAGAGAGTTTAATCCTCTCTCACAATTTCTACTGAATGCTATGTGATGTCAATCAAAATGTACAGCTTCTTGGATGTGTCTTTATTGTAGAAGAATATTGTTATGTTTTGTACACCAAAATGAGTAATGAATATTGACTCTACTCCTGTAGAATTTTAATTATACAAATCACAGCTGTCCAAGCATATAATGAAAGTAGAGAAGGCAAAGCACTGATAACAAAAAAAATTTTGCCTTAGCTTCATTAAAGTAAAAATTGTTCCCTGATCCCTCACTTCAGCCTGTTCACTCTCAGCACAGATTCTCTCATGCTTGTAAGAAGACCCTCTCCCCGCACATCAAATATAGTTTTATGGAGGCATTTTTAATTTTCTTGATCACAGTTCCAGCTCTTCTGAATACATTTACAATCACAAGGGTGGAAATGTACACTGCCTGACTCAAACATGCAGGCAACATTCTGGCAACCCTTACAGACAGGCCAAGAAGTTGGAGTGAACAGCAATTAACAACAGGTCTCAAAGTCTTAGGCTGAGTCTAGAGATTACAACAGTTAATGCCTTAAATGCCTTGTCCTAAGTTCTATCCACCAACGATCAGAAATAAATGTATACTCACATATTCAGATTTAGTCAAATAACTAAAAGCACAAAATCTGAAATACGCAATCTAGGAGTCTTAGACTGGACCAGTCAAGTCTACAGAAAGTATACTCTACTTCATGGCATCCAGGATTTCACTCATCTTATTACATTAACAAATTTGCTCCAAGTCTTAAAAGTTATGTTTGGCTTTTTGGTTTTTTTGGGGGGTTGGGGGGTTTATTTGGCTTGGGTTTTTTTTAATTTAGGTTTTTGTTGTTATTTTGTTCATGAGCTTAGAAAAACATTTTGACTTATTGACTAGGACCTTTTGACCAATTTTTTATATCTTGCGTGCTGCAGAAGAGCAATATATTATAAATTCATTCATTCAGTTTTTCCTCCATAGTTCCCTCACAGCCTGAATTACCAACAACAAATCCAGCCTCTGGCTTTACTGGTTATGGCGACAGTAGCTATTCAGTAATTTCATCTGAAATGCAATGGGAAGAGGCCAGAAGGAACTGCCAGGACAAATCTGCGGAACTTGCCAGCATTTCAGATGCCTACATCCATTCATTCTTGTGGATCCAGATGCTGAAATATGGAAAACCTGTATGGATTGGTCTTAACAGCAATATGGTAAGTGCTGGATAAATGGGAGGGGCAGGTGCTCAGGGAATTTTCCTGCTCTAACAGTCCTCTGGATGACCAGTTTCGAACAGTGGAGCAATTGCATTCTGAATGGCTTCACTGTGTAAATGCACAGAAATATAGGGGTACCGTTAGAATAAGTCAAGGATTTTCATTCACCAAACAGAGTGAAGAATCACAGAAAATGTTAGCAAGAAGCAAAAGATGAAAGCAGAAAGTTCTAGAAACAGTAACAGAAGTCAAACTGCAGACTGAGAGTCAGAAAGTGCAGCTGTCATGAAGTGATTGTTGGCTGCTCTGAAAGTCAAACACCCTGCTATACAGGAAGATACTTTGAGTTTTAATATATTAATAGAAGCTACTGTGAGTATTAGGGAGATATTTTAAGATTTAAGCTGACTATTTAGTGTTTAATGTCAAGTAATCTTCATGCACAAATAGCTCCGAATTTTAATTTAAATAAAGCAGAGCAGAGAGGACAAATTCTCTGTAATTGCTTCTCTTGATGTAGGATTTACTAAATGACCTAAGATGGCCTCATCTGACTTTCTTGCTCTATTGTAGAAGTTTGTTACTTCAGAAAAACCCTCCCAAAAGCAATGCCATGTTGAACACTGTTCGTATGTAGTTCTCGTGTAACTCAAATTGCCTGATGACGTTGCTTAGAACAGTGAATGGGGTTTTAAAAAATGGCCCTTTTTTTAAAAAAAAAGGTCAAATAGACATATGGTTATATTTACACTATATTTATGTGGCAGAAATTTTTTATGTAAAAACAACAACAACAACTATTGCCAGAATTCCTTTGTTTTCAGACTGGTGGGTATTACAGATGGACCAATAACTGGAAAACCAGGTACACAAAATGGGCAGCTGGGGAACCAAAGGAAAACAATGCTTGTGTTTACCTTGATCTTGATGGTACTTGGAAAACAGCATCTTGCAATGAAAGCTACTTTTCAGTTTGCATGATATCAGATGGTAAGCAAAAGCAGGTAACCATTTTAAAGACACATTCCTAATTCCATAAACCTGTCTAATCCTAGAGACTTTGCTCTGATTTGGGCATTCCCTGCAGAGGACTATGCTTCAGGGTAGCACATACCTCCCAGCAGAATGTGGACATTTGCTAGTGGATGATGACTGAATTTAGGCACAGGAAAGGCTCTAGTACAAATCCATATTGCTGCACTGTTATCATGGTAAAACTGTTTCCATAAAATGAAGCTCTATCTTCAAGGTGTATCTTGCTCTTTACAAGACATGACCATAAATCACACAGGTATGTGTGTAATGTAAGTATGTGCTGGGTTTGTGCACTGACTGTATGAACTTCAGCTGGGGAAGGTCACACACGAGTGTCCCTGAGCCAAAACACAGCCAAGAGCTTCACTTCCATTCACTATTACTAGAGGTAAAACTGTAAGAGCCTTGGCAATGTGGATGCTACTTTAACTCTTTGCAGATATATGCAGAGGCATGCTTGCATCTAGATTTTGTATAATTGTGCTGTTTTCCCTCCTTTATGTTTTAAAGCTGCATACATTTGCTCTGCTTATGCAGGGCAAGATCCATCAAAGTGACTTAGAGTTGCACCCATGATCAGAAACAGTCTGATTTGGCAGAGGCATGCTCCACTGATGATTTTTTTTAATCTATAAAGTGACAACATTAAGAGACCAAGCAGCCAGACAACATGGGACTGTGGCATTAATGATTCATTAGCCTACAACAGCTTCTGTGTTGTGAAAATGCAAATTTGAGATTTGTATCATCCCTCAGGGTTTGCTTGCCTCACAGTACTGCCAAGGCAGTTAGTTAGAGGTTGCAGGATGCAATTGGATTCCTTCCCCTGAGAAATGTGATTTGAAAAATAAGATGTTTAACAGTTTTGACTGCTTGGCTCTTCCTGTTGTCTGGGTTGAGGGTATGTGGGAATAGCCATGAGTAGATGTCAAGACAAATAAATCTGGGTGAGAAAAATCCTACACTATTTACACACGCCATAGAATCAGAGACAACTCACAATGCAATACCAATTTCATTGTGATATTTCATTTCATGGCTTCTTTAGAGATAGCGCCTACTGACCCTGCTGAGCTGCCTGGAGACTGTCCTGAAGGAGATGAACTCCAAGCTTGGATCCCTTACCAAGATCACTGCTACTACCTTGAAGCATCAGCTGGGAGAACTTGGGGTCTGGCCTCCCTTGAGTGTGCTCGCTTAGGTGAGAGCCTTCATTATCAACTAAAAAGATTTGTACCAATGTCTTTACAAGGCTATCAAAAAATGTAAAGATATTGATTTGAAAGGAAAAAGAATTTTATTTTTTTTAACCTACTAAGCTGTTCTAAGTCTGGCACAATGGAAATAAGCTGACATGAGTCACTTTGTGCAGCCTTCTGTCCTCTCAGGTCTACAGCTTCCCTGTTTGTGAGTTCCCCATTATGTCCTGGCTCATGGGACGCCATCCTGGGGGCAGCAGTGGGGGCCACAGCCTCTGACTACCTACAGGACATTGTCTTCTGCAAGAAGCAGTGGAGACACCAACAGAGCAGCATTAGTACAGGAACTATTGTTTGTACAGACTAAAAAGAGGAGGTCATTACAGTGGTTACTCATCTAGGTTATGGTTATTTGCTTATTAATGCCTTTCAGGAGCTACCTTGGTTTCAGTAGAAAACATGGATGAATCTCACTTTCTGACTCATAAAATTCAACCACTTGGAAATAAAGTAGGAGGCTTTTGGATAGGACTTTATCAGAATGTGGAAGGTATGTCTAAATTTCAATTTTTAATGGAAAAGTGCATTGATAATATGAGGAAATTGAGAATTACAGTTTTTTACAAAAAAAAACCTAACATGGGTTTCTGCTGAAGAGTGGCTTTAATATAGTTATTAAAAGTAGATTGCAGAGCTGAGGAGTTAAAATATTAATGAATAGATAAGTGTTAATTTTTTTACCCTGTGAGTTGCTCTGTAGGCCAGTGGTTGTGGCTAGATAATGCTGTCCTGGACTTTGTTAACTGGGAGGAGAAAGAGTTGGATGTGGAGCATCAGTGTGTGGAAATAACTGCACCATCTGGCTACTGGGAGAAAAGTGATTGCTCTGCTGAAAAAGGATTTATCTGCAAAAAACCCAAAGGTAAGTCCTCAGTGTGTCAGCCCTTAGGGGCGGGACAGATCTGTTCACTAGGAACTGTTACAGCCCTTCACCACAGCTCTGGGAGTCATTCCTGGCAGTTTGGTTTGGCATATCCCACTTCTCTAACCATTTGTAGTTGCCTGTTTTTGCAGACTGCAAGCTCTCCAAATCACTGTCTACATGGAAATACAGTGCCATCCTGAGCAGCCTAGGTTGAGAATGAAACTTTCAGAAACTTTTGAGTACCTAACACAGGCATTGATATGGCACATGTCAAACAGCTGTGCCAGGGTATGACTATTCCAAGAACTGCTTATTGTAACAGTTATTATACCCTTGCAAGGAGGAATCAATGTGAATAATCAATATTCCTCTTCCAGCTTGTTATTCTCAAAAAATAAATAACTTCCCAATGTACCGAATTGGCTTCATGTTGGCCCTGATTCAGTAATGCCTCAGGGATTCTAAAAGGTCACCTCTTTGTATTGCAATAATGAATGATGTGAGGAATACTCCCATTCTAAATGAAAACTTCAAGTTATTAGAGAAGTTCACAAGTCTCATCAGCATTTCTAAAAAATTTCACTCAGTACTGTATATACCAGACTAATGCTTCAGAGATAAAACAACACATGAATTTTTCCCAAATGGAGATACAAAGGAAATTGTCTGCAAGAAAGCAGTAGCATTTTATTCTTCTAACTTAGATATTAAAAGTCAATCTATCTAACCTAAAAAAATGTAGGTAGCCATTGTTAAACCTTTGGACTTTCTTTTGTAGTAGCTGTGGGATTAAGTTTAGTTTCCCTGCTTTTGTATTGTGCATTGTTCCCAGTAAATCATGGGTAGCATTTCTGTCCTATGTTGAAAACCTCCAAAAAAAACCCTAAAAAGATTGGCTGTAAAGCCAGTTTTAAGATTCTATTTTTCAGATGAAAAGTTGAAAAAATTTATTTCAATGCTAAGACATCTCAAGACATGGTAGGTGGTGAAAAAATAACGGAAAATTTGGGGTTAGCATTTACTCATTTTCCAAGTAGTCTTTAATTAGAAAAGATGCTGAACTGTAACCAAGAAATAGTCATCTCCCATGCACTGTTCATTTCTGTGTTTAAATCAGTACATGCCCATGGCAGTAAATCAATTAATCCTTATTAAAGACTTACTAAAAACATCCAAATTACATCCCATCCACCATAGTACTAAAATAATAAGGAATCTCTGAAGTTCATCCATTGAATCATACAGAGCTCCCATATGTACTATTTCCTGCCTTAGTAGGGATTACTGTTGTTTTGTATCTATTCATTTTGCATTCTGCTTTGCTTTCACTTTACATTTTGCCTTTATAAATTCTCCTCTGGGTATCAAGGGTGTTCACAAACTAATATAGAAGAGCCAAGAAGAGAAATATTTTCATGATAATTTAGAACTCTTTAATTCTATGCGCATAATTCTTCATTTCTGAGTGCCAAATTGGGGTTTTTTGTAGTTCTTCAACAGCACAAAACATTGTTATAAAGGTCTTTAATTTTTCTCTGTCTTACACGGAGTTTAATAGGAAGATTACTCATGTGATTCAGTAGGCATTTTCTTAGGAAGATTTTTAGGAATCAAAAAATTTTGTAGCATCTAGACATGCAGATCTTCCCAAAATATGCCATGTAAAACTAATTTCCAGAGTGATATATTATGTTCTTAGTACATTAAAATTAATATTTCAGGAAAAATGTGAAAAGATGTTTTGAATGAACATAGCAAAGAATCAGTATTTTAAAGTTGGTAATATAAAAATAATATAAAGTTTCAAAAGTGGATTAAGTAATGTTAAGTAGGAAGGTGAAATCTTAGCAATGTATTTTTTGCCTCAATTTGTTGCCTTCTACAGCAGACATATATGTTACTAATGCAATGGTAGTAATTCAGGGGGTTTTGTTCCTGTACTATTTTTGCAAACAGTCAAACATACAGGTTCTAATAAAGTGTCATGTGATTTCTCTCTGAAATTAATTGAAGTTGAGCCGAATGGGAGTCCTAGAAAGCAAAAAGGTAAGAGCGTTCATAAGAAAACTAAGAAAAATCTAAATAGAGGAAGAACTTAAAACGAGTTTTCTGAAACCACTGTCTTTTAGAGAACAAGCCCTGCTGAGGGCTGCAGTGATCAGTCACTCAGGGTGACCCCACGGTGCCTTTCAGATGCACAGGAGCACTCACCTGTTCTTGGCCAGTGGCACTGCTCAGGGCCAACCCTGGGCTGGCAAGCTCAGCAGTGACCACACTTGAGAAGCACTTTGAGAACAGCTATGGAGTGCTTTAATAGGCTGTTAGAAACTATGTAGATGTATATGAAAGTTTCTTACAAAGATATTGTAAATCATGTAACAAAAATATTGTAAAACTAATTTCCAATAATTAGCATCCCATACCCATCTAAGGCATATATTTTCATTACATTCTTAGAAGCATCTATTGCATGCATTGTACATCACTGCACCCCAGATCCACTAAAACCACATTAGCTTTAGGAACAGAGACCTGACTACTGATCAGCAGCAATTCTGGGCTCAGATTTGCAGCCTTCAAGTTCAGGCCGGGGAGGGCATCTCCTTCATGCTTTTCATGTTGTATGTGAAAATAAAAGCTACTATGGTTTCTCACAGTTATGTGGATTCATTTCAGGCAAGGAAAAGAATGAAGAGACTCGCCCACCTGTTCATGCCTCTGTTTGGCCACTCATTTTCTTGGCGGTTTTAACTGTTTTTGGAGCTGGCATGGCAGCCTATTTCTACAAAAGAAAGAGACAAAACCAGCTCTCAGCAGATTCTGGCAATGAAACATTATTAAGATGATGTCTTGGTGACAGAAGAATTGGTGAGAATGGGTCCTGTGGCATGTTACTTGGAGCAGCAAGTTATTAGCTGAAATTAAAACATGATCTGTTAAAAGTCTGTAGTGAGATCTTAAGTGAGATCTAGTGTAACCTTACATTAAATATTACACAAATTAAATCACTTTCCTCTTTTAGCACTAGCTGATTTTTTTTTAATCATGCATATTTTACAAAGTCAGAATTAGAGTTTGATGTTACAATTTTGTAATGGTCAAGATGTTCTCAAGTGCCTTAACAAGGATGGTTGTGCAATAAACTTGTCAAAAACAATTACATGTACTGGAAAAAAATTCTGAAAGCCAACTAGTAAGAATGAATGCCCAATAAAGTGTGAATGCCATTTAGAAACTGCCTTGCTATGACATTGTGGACACTAAAAAATCTCAAAAATTAGAACCTATCTAACTCTTTTGCAAACTTGAATGCATTTAACCCCACAAACTTCACTGCATCAGACCAGTACTTTTCCTGTTCTTTACGGCTAAATCCTATTACACTTATAAAATTGCTTCACATTCTTTCCTCAGAAAACTTTGGGATAGAAAATCTTGTTATCTTCATTTTCTGCTATGGAAAACACAGTTGATGTCAGCAAAGAATATTAGGATCAGGCATAAGTTGTAATCACTTTCAATTCAATGATGTGATTTTTAACTGTATTATGTTCATTTACATGAATTAAAATATTCTTACCCTGATATTTTTGCTTCTTTTTTTTGTTAATGCTTTGAAATAAATAAATAAATAAATAAATAAATAAATAAATAAATTTTCTATTAGTGTAATTTTCAGCTTCAGCATTCCCTGTGAATCAAGTGAGGAGAAAGGGGAAGCAGGGTGCTCCTGTCAGCACAATAACTCTTTTGTCAATAACTAGAAGGGCTTCTCTCCTCACCACTTTGAATTCAGCTTGAATAAGCACCAACTTCCCATTTTTAAACGCAAGAAAAAGGAACTGAAAACTAAGGATTGCAGCAGATGGTTTTGTACTAGAAATCTGCAAGAGACTAAATTTTAGATGTCAGAAAAACAGTAGAAAGCACTACAAGATACCTTTTAAGTGAGTTGTAAATACAAACTAAATGCTTTATGAGAAAGAGTGCTTCACAGATACCTCCAGGAAACTGCCTTCCCCAGGCTGCACAGAGTCTATTGAGCAAGCTGGAAAGTTGGGAAGAAGAAGAAAAAAAAAAAAAACCAGAAAAAAACCCCCCAACCAACTAATGAAGCTGCTTTCCTAAGCACTGAAATCCAGGTTTCTTGGTTTAAATACAAGCAAGAGTGTAGGACACTGCTGAGAACAGCCTATTGCACAATGTGTTATGCAGCACACAAGACGCTGACCCCAAAAAGTTTGCAGCTGGCATGAGGCTAGTTGGTCATGCCAAAGAGGGAGCTCTGAAGTACTCAATTCCTCTTTTAGCCTACCCCAGTGTCTGCATTAATCTTTCCCCACCACTTAGCCCTGGATGAATCCTCACAGACATCCATTTATACCAGAGGGAGAAGAAAGCCCAGTTTGAACTAGAGCCAGGCTGCCACTTAGTGAGCAAAACGAGAGAAATGGGCAGGAATTGTTTCCTCCAAGTGTTTTACCTTGGGATTTCCTTTGTCAGAGAATTTAATTTTGTTATTTTAGATGTATCTGAAATATGGTTTCACTCAGGAAAGTCAGCTTTTATTTGTACCCCACCACATTGGTGCCTGAGGCACCATTCAGCTCTATGACTTAGAGCTACTCTTGCAAGCCTTGCTCATGCTAAACCCTCCCTTCATGTGACCTGCAAATAAAATAGTTATTATTAAACAATTCATTCAATTCCTAACTTTGCTGTAGTCCAGACACCTTTTTCATAAAATATTTTCTCTCTTACTACTTTCTACAGCCAAGTCAACAAGTTTGTCTGGTTCTTGCAATAATTTTCTCCAACACACATTTAAAAAGAAAAGCAATGATAGTTGCTTCTCCTATGACATCTACTGTTCATCTGCTATATATATCTCACTACTGGCTCTTTCACTTCTTGATTTTTTTCAATTTCATTATCACAATTTTTAATTTTACTCATGTAAATAAACAGAAGGAATAGCAGGACTTGTGAACATTTGCAGTAGGGCTTTGCAGCATATTTGTACAAAAACTGCCATGCCAATACAAGTCTTCAGATGAGCACTTTGCTCACAGGTTAAAGGGATTTAGCTTGTCTTTGGCTTTGTCTTGAAACAGCCTCATTAGGAATTTCTCAGATAGATAAACATATCCTTTTACTTGGCAAAGTTTTAAAGTATTCCAGGCACAAATTTCCTTTGTGTTACATGGAAGCTTACCACTAGACTACAGTGTTGAACATCACTTTTTTCAGGTCTTTGATAAGCAATTATGAACAAACCAGCCCCAAACTGAGATCAAATAAACCAATGTAAAAATGTTAATTTTGCCTCAAAGTGAGCAAGAGCTCACCAAAATCTGCAGTTTCTGCAAAGTTTGCTCTCTTTCTTCTACATATACATAGTGCTGTGACATATTGCCATGTATTGAACCACTGGGATTTTGTCTCTGTTTCTGAGATGTAAGGGTTAAAACAGAGGGCTTTAATCAATGATATTTCAGTGCTGGTTTCTTGTCCCCAATTCTCAAGTTGCTTTTCCAGGTCTGTCCTGTGTAGCACCCCAACAACTAACCTGAATTTATGTTAGCAATGTCACAGAAGACGACAAATGTCTCCACCTCTAGTTACAAGGATGGAGACTTCACTTTTGGAAGGGACTTGCTCTTCAAAGAGAGCAGTGTTTACAGAGTGCACTCCAGTTATTTCAAAATACCATGTGACAGGACATTTCCTTATTTAGAGTACTGAGCTTTATCCATCAACCCGTTGACACAGAGAAGGACCCATCACTATCGGCAGAGAGAAGGATTTTTAAATATTGCCAATCTTCTAATCCAACTTGTGGCAGAAGAATGGGAAGCAAGTTACATTTGCAATGAGTTTCTCCAGGTTTCTAGTTTTCCTTTCCCTCATGCAATGTTCACTACAGTCATCAGGTAAGTTTCCTGCTAGTTTTGTATTAAACTAGATATGAAAATGCTTTACCTTGGGCATCTTTACAGTTTTAATGCATAAATTGATTATTTTGTATGTTTTATCAGATGGATACATGATCTAAAAAGTATGTTGGGTACCCTGGCAGTTCTTAATTCACAGAATAAAAGGGTGGGAGGTGTAGGGATGATGGAAAAAATGAGGTAATAAGAGAAGGATCTTTAAACTGGAATTTCTTTCAGTGGAAATATTGAATCAGATGGCATTGTGTGGGAGGGAAAGGGAAGATGAGGAAGCATGGACGTCTTTCCATTTACCTTCCTCATCACACCCACGGTGCAGTGATCAGTTGAGGGATTTACATATTTGCACGATAGCTGTGTGAGTTTCTCTTTCTGCCCCACGACATGAGGTATGAGAAGGAAGAACTGGCTCCTCCCCTCCAGCCTCACCAAATTAGAAGAACAGCTCTACTCTCAACATGTTTATCAGTCATTGGGTATAGTTATAGAGAGAAATGGTAAAGCAGTAATGTGTGGAGAACTGAGTGGAGGAACGAGTTTGCATGAATGTGAGACCGAGAGTCTATACCAAGAAATGCCACCATAAAAGAACATTCCCATTATACTGTAATAGTTTAAAAATATGAAACATTGCTAACCTTAAAGCATCTGAGTTCAGGATGAATCTGCAAGACTTCTCCAGCAGAGAAATGTGTAACTGAAACCTAAAATTTTCACTGTGTAAATATGCTCATGACAATCTGGTCTGTATTTTCTCTGGTCAGCCACCCTTTTTCTTTTAACAGTTAAGGAATAGATGGATAGAGTAATCAAGCAAATAAAGCAAACTTACTGAGCTGAGCAGAAAACAGAAAGGCAGTGAACTTACTATTGTTTCTATTGCAGTTTTTCTCTCTTCAGAAGCTACAAGGTATCACCAACTTTTCATCACAGAATTTGACTTGCCTACTGTGTATACATATCAAACTCTAACCACAGTATTTAAACTGCTCATTTTATTAAAACATCTTATTTAAAATCTGTAGCCACGCTAGGTAGGAAATTATAATAAAAATAAATTTTAAAAGATTGCATAACTTCTCAATTTAGATAGACAAATATATAATAGATAGATCCATTACTAGAAATTTAGATATATTATTTTATTCTTATTTTCATGTCCTTTAACACTTTTATTCCCTCCCAGTTACTTTTACATTGCGAGGAAATGCCAATGGACAGCCTTGTGTATTCCCTTTCAAATACAAAGACAAGCAGTACAATGAGTGCACAGATGCTGGCAGGTCAGATGGGCTGCTCTGGTGTGCAACAACTTCAGATTTTGATGCCGATAAACTCTATGGATTTTGCCCACTGATAAGTAAGTCTTGCATTTTATTCATTAACTGCAGACCATCTCTTGAGCTACCAGGGTTTTCACGAGCCGCCAGCTGCACACCTGCCTGCCTGACCTTGTTAGAGTAGCCCAAATGAAAACCACCTGACAGGACACTAGTCCCAAAGGCCAAGACCTCTCTCTGAAGGGAATGGAGAGCAAGAGTGATGCAGCCCAGAAAGGTTCTGACTCAAATGCTGGAGGTGACTGTTTCCCATTGTGAACCAGAGGGGTGAAGAGGTTCTTTTGTGGGACTTAAGTGTGTGGCATGAACAGCATGAATTTAGACATCTGTCTTATTATTTAGACATTCATCTTCCTTTCAAAACATTCCTATTTTTCTTCCTTCCTCAGGCATTCCCTATAGATCAATTCTTACTTAAACTGCTATTTTCTAGTTTTTTCCCTTTAATTTTCTACCTTATTCTAGTTTCCTATTGCTAGCCTACACAAAAATGCTGCTGTGAGAATTATCTTCCTCCTCCAGCTTTGTTATATCTTCTGCACCGAACTTATGTTTGGATCCTTCCAGTTCAGGACACAAACATTGGTCTTGCCAATGCCCTTCCCAAGAACACATCAGCTTCACCAGGTTTGGTTGCTCTGCAAAGACAGCAGCTGAGCTGTAAATTGGTGTTGCACAGAGTTCTTCTGTTGTTTCTCAAGCTGTCAAAGGCCAGTTTCCATCATTTTTGGAAAAACTGCTTCTCTTGATGGTGAGCTAAGAGGGAGTTCCTACCCATTCCTACCCTGGAGGCATGAAGAGCCTCCAGGGTCATAGTTCACCTACATTGTTGCTTTTCTCCTCTGACTTTACCCTGGAATCTCTTTATTTCAATCAATAGATATGTCTGGTTTACCTAGAATTGCATCTGCAGTATTAGAAAATTCAAAAACAAATATTGGAAGAAAAATTCACTCCTTTCTAAAAATATAGAAATCTTATATAATATTTTTAATTTAAAAAATATACATTATTCTAATTTGATGCCTAGACTTGTTTCTTTTTTTTTCCTGATGCTTAGCATTTAGAGATTCTGCATTATTACACACTTCATTTTCTTTTAGTTGGTATATGCGAGTCCACTAGAACAGTGCTTTATGTCACTTCTTCCAGACAACACTGAAAGATTTTGGACAGAAGACGTTTCAACCGGCATTCACTACCAGATAAACTCAGAATCAGCCCTAACATGGCACCAAGCAAGGAAAAGCTGTCAGCAGCAAAATGCAGAACTACTGAGCATTACAGAGATTCAGGAGCAAGCATATGTAGGAGGTAAAAGGACAGAGAACAAGACCTTAAAAAATGCTGTGATGAAGCGATGGACTGCCTTGTTATCTGCCTCAGGGAGCAAAGAGGGCAGGGTGTTGGGATGGTTGGGCAGACACCAAAGGGAGATGCTCTGAACTGCCCTTCCACTGCCTGGGGCTTTTTAATGAAGCATTGCTCACAAACCTCTTTGGCAGTGAAATGTCCCCATGCCAGCATTGAGCTCCAGATGGGAGCTCCTGCAGCTCCTGCAGTCGGTCCCAGGGGAAGGGTTTCATCTGCTCACCTTTGTGCAAGGGCACTCAAACCTGACCAGGGCTATGGGCTGGTCCTCTAATTTACCTTTTGCCACTGTGCTTCAAGGATTATTGATATTTTCAGGAGAACATATGGTGATGGTTAGATTGGTCCTAATATGGACACATTTTCATACATAAAATCAAAATAACTCCTGTGGATTTCAGGTACAGGTATCACAACATCTCTTTGGTTATAAATAGTTCTTTGAAATAGGCTTTGAAAGAACTCTCATAATAAAAAAAGCTGGGAAAAAACTTATTGACAAATTGGCTTTTTCTTTTACTCCATTAAATCTGTTACAGAAGACTTTTAGCTAAATGCTCTTATGAACATCAGGGTTTTTTTTCATGTCTTGTGTTCTAATAAAAGCTAGTGAAAAAAATAAAGTCTTATTTAAATAGTGAAATAAGATGTTGATTTGCCCTACTAAGATCTCTAGTAAATCAATATAGATTCATTTACAAATTTTACTTTTTGTAATCAACGCATCTCAGTAATGCAGAAAGTACTGGTCTGGGGCTGGTTTAAAATAAGAAATATGAATTTCTTACTTTACACTTAATTTCTTTTAGATGCTCTTACTGTGAATAAGAATAGAGAGATACAACTGACGGATTTCTTTTTCTAATTCAGAGCTAACTAAAGAATTTGGTTTTGCCTTCTGGATTGGATTGAATGCTTTGGACTTCAACAGTGGATGGCAATGGGCTGGGGGCAGCCCTTTCAGATATTTAAACTGGGCTCCAGGTAAGAGATATATCTAATTTGTAATCTTTGAATTACTTCTGATAAGGCACCAACTAATATAAATTGTTCTACCTAACTTTATTTCAGGAAAGCCCATTCTGATTTACAATAGCTCAAGATCTAGATCCATGTTTTAAGATGAACATTTTCAAATCACAAAGTTCATTGTGGATATCAGTTATAGCATATTATTCCATTCTCTTATCTAAACAGAGAGCTTGTTTATGAAAACAGAGTGTCATTGGAGTGATACATAACCCTACACATCAAAGATCAGAATTTTCCATAACATGTTGTCCATGAGTGTGAATATAAGTCAAATCTTCCAAAGGTAGCAAAATATTTAGCAAATAATGTCTCTATGTTGTTTGGAGAAATTCTAAATACTATTGAGAAGCTTAGGGAGCCAGCTTATGATTCCACAACAGTTTGTGGAAAATTGCACAAGGAAATGGGGTGGGTTTTATGGTGTTCCTCATATTCAACTCTTCTCTAAGTTTTCAAGAGCTGTATCAGGAAATTTCCTTTGCTGCTTATAGAGGTTTGTACACACTGCAACAGAAAATAAAAAAGCTGTTTCAGAGGAAAGCAGAATTGTGAAACTCTTGAAATATACTGGAAGGATAATATAGCTTAAAACTCAATATTCAAAAGTTTGGAAGTTTTTGACACAAGATAAATGTCCAATTTCAGCAGTTCTTCCTGTAAGAACAAGAGTGTCAGGAAAAGAATAAGACATTTCCCAGCACTATCCTGATAACAAAGTCAGTGGAGGGTCATTATTTCTCTCTCAGACTATTGACTAATGGTAGCATTGTACAAACTTCGAGGCAGTTATCCTGTAGGGAAGGGCTTCTTCCTATTAGTGATTCAAGGAATCATAAAAAGCAAATGTGTCCACTGGTAATATGATGTTTTTGTTAATATTTTTATTAATTTCTTGCTGTGATATTCTATTTTCTCTTTTACTTAAAGGAAGTCCCTTCCTGCTCCCTGGGAAAATCTGTGGACTGTTGAATCCCAGAAAGAATGGTAAATGGGAAAACCAGGCATGCAACCAGAGACTAGGCTACATTTGTAAAAAAGGATCCTTCAGTTCAAAGCCTGATATTATGCCCAAAGGTAGGTTAGTCAAATACAAAGAAAGTTTTTTATGACTTCTAGAAAGAGAAACTTGTACGCAACATTATTTTTACAACAAAGATGCTAGAAACCTTCAAAAAACACAGCTATACACAACACACAGACTTTTATATTCTGCCTTTTTTCTCCCTTTGTGTATTAAACATTCATAGGAGAATATTATTATTTTGTTCCATCACTCTGTCTTTCATTCTTGCAAGACAGATTGTAGATGCTCTGTCATGGTAACCAGAGCCAAAAGACAAATTTGCATAAATATGGTAGAAATATTATTCTCCTTTGCTCCAAATGAATACCTGTGGTTACTTTTATATTTGTGAAAAAGTCCTCCTCTGTCTGATATCTGCATTTTGCAGTGCTTTGGTTTCCTATGAGCAGAGCAGGAGCAGCAACAACACTGACACAGACCTTGTTGCATCTGTGGGCTCCCCCAATGCACCAGCACGGCTGTGAGCATGGCCCATGTGCGAGGGTCCACTGGAGACTATCACCTGGGAATGTTGTAAATCTACTTTTAAAGAATGGGTTATGCTAAAGAAAGTAGACAAATAAATTCAGAGAATCTTTATTCCAGTATTAACATTAAAATGAAACACAGGATTCTATTTTTAAAGTAAGACCAAGGTAAGTTTTTAAGAATTTAAGTTATAAATATGCCACTGAGAGGATATGCAAAGTCCCCACTAATTTACAAGGTTTACTGACCTGCAGTTGTCAAAGAACTGCTTCACGCTTTTCCATACCTGAAAATAAGTTTGTTTGTGAGAAACCACAGACCAGCAGGCAGAGCCAAAGTGAGTCCCCACAGTCGGCACAAGACTGAGTGGCTCTGGGGGACAAAGAGAGGAGAGGCTGATGTCCGCTTTGTTCTCTCTTTTCTCACAGATCATTATTTCAAATTGCATTTCTGAAACAATGTGGGCATTTTTAAGTGGTTCTCTGTTTAAGGAGAATTCATTGTATTTACATATTTAGCATCCTGTGCCTTAACGATATTTGCTTTTAATTTGAATGTATTTTGCATTGCCAACTACAGCTTTATGTTTATTCATATGGTTCCATTTTTGTAAAGCGTACTCAAGAGATCTCATCCTAGTGTCCTCTATTTTCCTCTTGTTCTGAAAAATTGTGTTCTGATTTTAGGGGAATTGAGGCCTGTTCAGTGCATGGATGGCTGGTGGCCATATGCAGGTCACTGCTACAGCATTCACCGGGACCCCAAAACATGGGAAGATGCTCTGTCTTCATGTAAAAAGCAAGATGGAGATTTGGCAAGCATCCACAACATTGCTGAATACAGCTTTCTAGTGTCACAGCTTGGTTACAGTGAGTATATATGTAAGCCTGTATTGCATTTGCTCCATCTGTGACATAAAAGCTGAACTTCATATTAAAGTTTAATATTTCTCTGAAATGTCACAAGTGAAAGACTGAATCCAACTTACCATGCTCTTTTATGCTGTTGCTGTTGCATAAATACAGAACTATATCTATGTTTATCAAGAAATATACCATGTTGTAAAACATTATAAAGGAGGAGAAGAAGAAAACAAAAAAAAAAAGATGTTCTTTCCAGAGACACATAAAGATCTCTAATGATTGCACTTTTGGCACCTATATTCCATGTACAAGGCTTTAGAACTGAGCTACAAGCCTAGAAGATAAGCTTTTGCTGAGATTCAAACCTCTTGCTGATGCTAACCTCTTGCTATATGTCCTTCTAAGAAAAAAATATCTTTTTACTTCTGATACTCCTTGGATCTGTAGTAACCAGTCCTGACACTGCGGATGCTGGCCTTGGTGAACACACCTGATGGGCCAATACCTGATGGGCCAACAAGTGCTCTAACGTCCAGCCATTCAATGTCTTCATGCTCAGAACTATTTTGATGTTCACACAAAGCTTGCAAAAATCTCCTGTCACCTATAAAGAGCCTTATGCTCATTAAAATCAGCATTTCTGAATGGAATCTGATGTTTTTTCCACAATGTATCTCTTATAGAGATCTGAGAGGAAACAGCATTTTTATAAAAGCACAAAGACCACCTCTTGCATACCACATGCCAAATTTATCACTCCCTGATTGTTCTGCATGTGGAAGCATTCACTGCACAATGGAAAATAACCAAACCTATTTCTTTTCATACTTCAGAACCAACAGAAGAGCTGTGGCTGGGTCTGAATGACCTGAAGACTCACTTCTACTTCGAGTGGAGCGACGGGACGCCTGTGACGTTCACCAAATGGCAGCGCCGGCATCCCACCTACACCAGCGGTGCGGAGCACTGCGCCGCTATGAAGGGGCAGGTACAGCGTGCACTCCTCTCACAGCACTGCAAATTACTGACTGCACCCACCCAAAATCACTTATCTGCTTATGCAGGGGTCATTCCTTATGTTATCTTGAAATAGTTTTGCTCCAAAATTCGATATCAACCAGAAGACAAGTTCAGAGGTCAGGAGACATCAGAAGAAGAGGAAGTGTTTTCCTAGTAACCCCTTCTGAAATTCCTTGTCTGGTGAAAGTTCTGATCCAGAAATTTTACATTAAATTCTTTCCCTTGGTTTCAGCAAAGAAAAAGTTTAAGCTCTGGGAGAGGAATAGGGATGAACTAGTTTATACCCTATGTGAGTACCATAGGTGCTATTCACATACCTCATATTCCAATCAGATAGACAATTTTGTCCCTTAGTGTCATGTCACTGGGACATGGCATTGAGACACAGAGACCTGGCACTAGGACATGTTTCTCCAGCTGTCATCTACCTGCAAAAAAAAGAATGTAAAATTCTATAGTATTTCTGACTGCTTGACTCACAAACTTCATTTTCTTGCAACACGATTGTTTGATACATTTACCTGTATGTGCATGCACATGTATGTGCACACAAAAAGTGTCATGGATTTTGAAAGAAAAAAATTTAAAATGCTGGTATTAAAAGCATACTGTTATTGAGAGAACTTTTATGTCATAGAATAATGTTAATGTTTGTCAGTATTAGGCACCAAAAGAATTGATCCTAAATCAGCTTTTATGAGGGGATGAGGGGAAAGCTCTTCTTAAATAGACTATATTTTTTTAAAGTAATCAGCCATATTCAGATTCTTTGATGGATAAAATAGTTAGATTTACTGCAACCCTAGCAGATGTGCATTAGTTCAGTTTAATTAATCTTTTTTCCAGCATTGTAGTGAAATAATCTTGCTCCAAAAGCAGATCCTATCAGCACAGATGGATCTTTACAAACCCTTTCATTTAAAAGTTATGATAAGAAGTAATGTTGAGACTTCAAAATGTTAATTTCCTTCTTTCACCTGAAAACAGCATTAAATGAATCTTAAACTAGTACTTACAGGTGTGTATACTTTTTAAAATAAATCTCTAGCTGGCCTTGTGAAGAAAGAGAAAAACCACTAGCTGTGCTTATTTATGCCCTTTCTTGACATTTTTTCCTTCTCCCTGCTATTCTAGGATGGATACTGGGCAACTGATGCTTGTAATAAGCAACTTGGTTACATCTGTAAAAAGAAGCCTTCATCACAATCCTCTGAAAAAGAGACAATCGAGGACCTAGGCTGCCAGAAAGTAAATGCTCTCTCATAAATAGTAATCTTTGAAAAAATGTACAGGAATTAATTTACTTGTTCTTGCTTCTTTCGGATACTGTCTTTGTATCTTATAGAAAATCTACTGTTGAGGCAACCTGGTCCTTTCCTGCTAGCAGTTTAATAATAGATGTGCATTTTTCATTTCTGTTCTGAAAATTTTCAAGAAAGTTGAGATTGATGTACATGTAAGTGAATACTGCCTTGCTCTCCATCCCCAGATGAGCTGCCCTGTGATTCAGAAAAGCATTGTGTCTGTTTTGGTCAGCAGAGATCTCTGTAAGAGCAGGAAGAAGTGGGCTTGTTTTACTGATATTCCTCCTTTCTGCTCTCCCTGAAAACAAGCACTCCTGGATTCCTCTTGGCTCAGAAAATCTCCTCACTCCTTGTACTTGGGAGTGACAGGGACAGCTCTTGGGGACTGTGCTTGTATGTGAATACATTTCTGTATTGCAATATTTTGGTATTTCATTATGTCTGATTGTGCAGCTCTGGAAAGCTGAAGCTGCAGGTCCCCCTGAATAAATCACAGGCTCCTTATAGATTCAGTTTGCATAATCTCAACTTTACAGAGCCCTGGAAAGCCACAGCAAATAGCATAATCACAATTTTCTTTGAGAAGTCATGTATGCAAAAATGAGATTAAAACTGAGATCTTAATGTCATCACTTAAACAAAAAGGCCTCCTGTAGGAGTGAACAACATCAAAGAAAAAGCTTTTGTTTACTAACAGATCAGCCCAGTCTCATCTTAGTTTTAAAGTCAGCTGCAACAATTTGAGCATTTAATATTTACACACATAAGAGCAGAGAAATTTCTACATTGAAGTATTTTTCCACTGCACATTAAAAATCTTATGTTTGTCACAGGGCTGGAAAAGATATGATTTTCACTGTTACTTGGTGGGTTCTGCACTTTTGACATTCTCAGAAGCAAATAAGACATGTGAACAGAGCAAAGCTTATCTAGCTACGGTGGAAAGCAGGTGGGAAAATAACTTCTTTAAAAATCAATGCTTTTAATGGAGAAACTTCCAAGAATTTTCCATTTTTTGATCCCATCAAAGTGTTTTGTCAGCATTTTCAAAAAATATTATTGTTGCAAGGCATGCAAGGATCATCCATGCAGGAAAAATAAACCCAAGCCAAACATCTCAATGTTGCATGGCTACAACTTTCAAATTTCAGGGCTTCTTGAGTTAAACAGTTTCCTCTTATCTTTCAATTAATAATTAAAGCAACTTCTGGCTTTGGTGGGGGTATTTTTGTTGGTTTTTTTTGTTTTGTTTTGGGTTTTTTTTAGTTTTGTTTTGTTTTGTTTTGTTTTGTTGTTTTGTTGGGTTCTTTGGGATTTTTTTGTTTGCTGGGATTTTTTCTGTTGGAAAGTAGGTATTACATTTTTCATCTACTTATTGGTAGGTGGTTTCTCATTATGATAGGAAAGCTTTAATAAAAATATTTTCCTAATCTACCTTCTAAGGCAAATTTTGAACAAATGTAGGAAATCTTCCCTTGAACCTGCCCTCTCCCATAGCCAGAATGTATCATCTCTAATCTACCTACATCCCTCTCAGGCTTCAGAGGCTATATGTCCCCTGAGTAACAGGACTGCCTTCAGAGGTGATGGGTAGCAAAGCTGACAGCTTGGTCCTGTCTAGGTGGTCTGTTTGAGGCACCTCAGAGCTTGGAAAGACAGTGAAAAGAGTAGAATACAATGAGAAGCCTATGGGAGCAGCAATTTGTGATTTTTCAGATGCATTCAGGTGTAAGGAGAAAGTTGTCCCTCATTAAATTCTTTTGACTGCAGTTTAAAGGCTGCCATGGTTTTGCTTGGACTTCACTGAGGAGCTTCTGTTTTGGGGTCATGTTAACACTCCTCTGTATGACTTAGATGAATATTGCACACTAATAGGCTGTGAATGGACACTGTTTCCCACTGCAGAAACGAGCAAACCTTTCTGATTAGTCTGACGGGGCTGAGGTCTGAAGAATATTTCTGGATTGGTCTCTCTGACACAGAAGAGCAAGGGAGTTTCAGGTGGACCAATGGAGAAACTGCTCATTTCACACACTGGAACACAGCCATGCCAGGTAAGCCCTGCATGGGCTCAGCCCTGCCACAGGAGTGCAGCTGCAGCTCACACAGGTTTGTGCACCCATTCCCCTGGTTAGAAATTAGAGTGGGCACTGTGTTTTGTGCCTGTGGCTGTTGATGGCCAGCACCATCACTGTGTCACTGTGCCTGACACCAGCACACCCAGCACTGTCACAGCTGAGCTACAGGTGTTGGTGTAAGTCAACCTCCTGCCAAGGTGTGCAGAGACAGATTTTGGTAGGGTAGGCTGAAGGCAATACTGTATAGGAGCTAACAAGGTCCATGGTATAATTATTTTTGCCATTTTTAACATCTATTAACAACAACTCATCAGCTTTAGAAAAATTATTCTGGACAGATTTTTGACCCACAATGTGCATATGTGAGAAATGAGCAGTGAACATGAAGCACTTTGGCATTTCAGCAATACAGCTTAGCAGCTACCTGTGAGCTCTTGCCTTCACACAGCTAGTTCTGCCTTAAAGCAAACTTGCTGTGCTTGACATCACCCTTCTTGAAATTGAGTTATCAGGATACTGAGAACTCCAAAGTACTTGTCAGGTCATCTATTACGTATGTAAATTTAATCAAGGGCCATTTCCCCTGTGATTTCCCCTGGGCTGGCAAGATAAGGAAGATTTGTTTTCTGAAGCTGCAGATCTCTGGTTTTGGTAGAACTGTGTCTGTGGGACTCATTGGCCCATATCTGGCCTCTGACAGCTGATATTAAAAATAGTTTTATATCCAGGATATTTTTCATATCATAATCTGCATCTTTCTTTTCATAATTTTCAATTAATAAAAACAAAGGTCTCATTCCTTAGACAACAATTAAATCTTTGGTTTTACTAATTTCTTTTCCACATCACAAAGGGAAAGAGCAAGGCTGTGTTGTCATGGGGACTGGAATTGCAGCTGGATTATGGGATGTCGTTAGCTGTGAGAAGACATCAAATTATCTTTGCAAACAGCGGGCAGCAGGAGTGCCACCTCCTGCTCCTCCAGGCCAGGTCCCTGCAGCTGCGTGTGCCGAAGGCTGGGACAGAGCCTCGCGGGCAGACTCATGCCTCAAAGTAAGTGTGTGCCCACTTCTCTGGGAGCCCCAGCATGGCCCAGACCAGAGGACAGTGCCCTGGTCACCAGGATGCTGGGGCATTATTTGGGAACGATCTTCTCTTTGGTATTCAAAGCGAAGAAACATGGGGAAAAAGATCCATCAAATGTAATGAAAGTCAACAACAGAAAATGATTAACAGAGTGCTAGAAATATGCTTTCTTTTATCTAAATGCCAGGTGAGAACCTCACCTAGTTTATTTGCTTCCAGGTGTTTGGAACTTCAGAAAAACATGGTATTTATTACATCTCAAGAGCTGGCAGTTTCTGAGAGATAATGTGCCCCTCTGGCGCCCTTTTCCCACACAGCATGTGATACTTGTGGCAATACTTTTGGATCTGGGTTTAGTTGGTGACCCATTACAACAAGTAAAACTTTTTAGCACTCTCTTGATTTAGCTAAAAATTCCTTAAAACGCTCTCCTTTTTGCAAAGGAAAAAGAAAAGGCAATACAGACCAAGTAAACAAATATGCAGCATTGCTCTTCCATGTCTCTATATAAGTCTGCTCTCACTTTCTTTCCTGAGAGTCTCTGACTGTTGGGAGACCAGAGCTGATTTTATTCCTGTGTTTACAAGGGTCTGAGCTTCTATGTCACACGTAATTATGATTAAATTGTTTCTGCCATTTACCAAATTGCTAATTAGCATTTCTATAAAATGTCAAGCACTTAGTCCTGTTAAACATATCCTTAGTCCAAGAATGTATGTTCCTCATGGCAGAAAGTGTATTTTGTATTTGTATGCTTTCACCTCAATATGAAAACCTCTTCCTCAGCTGGGGTCCACAACAACTTTCTGTATCCATTTTATCTTTTCCAGTCCAACTCACTGACTTACCCTTTCTCTTCCTCTTCTCAAAAATCTTCTGCTTTCTACTGCAAAACACCATGGTTAAGTATTTCTATTTTTTTTAAAGTTTCAGTGGACAAAGTTCCAATTAACTTACAGATTAGTTTTTTTCTCTTTTGTACATTCTGATACTTTTTGTTCTCCTCAGATGCCTATACTATTTGCCTTATTTTAAAATAGATGATGCTAAGAAAAAATATTTACACTTCACATTTTTAATGTTTAATATTAGAGGCTTGGACAGGTGTCATGTTGTCTCACTCAAGAATAAAGACATGCTAAAATTATGCCAATTTTAATTACACATATTTTATAAGCTTCACCAATTTACTAATTTATTTTTACTTTTTGTTCTCAATAGTTTTTTGTGAGAGAGGGAAACCAAAAGAAGTCTTGGTTTGAAGCAGAAGAATTCTGTAGAGAAATTGGTGGAAATCTGGTCACAATCAATACAAGAGAAGATCAAATTTTATTATGGCAATTAGCTTCGTGAGTACTTGCATAAGGATTCTTTTTCATGTCCCTGCTATGTTAAATAAAAATTACTTAAAACATATAAAACATATCCAGAGCTGAACAAATGAGTGAATAAAACCAATGAAATTTAAATTATATTGATATAAGATTTTAGCATCCTGTAACATTGCTTTTTAAAAAAAATCTTGGGTATTTCAAAGAGGCTTAATATTTTGGTAATTTTTATCAAAGGTTTTAGAAAGGCTGTTTTCCAGATCTTATCAATTTCTTACATGTTAGTCCCTCTTCCTAAAGGGAGAAAATAGAATACTCAGCTCTAACTGGCATTTTGTAACTGTCTGCAATTCTTTAACCAACTCATTCAAAAAATCCCTTTAGTTATTGTGTAATGTAAACCAAAATTCAAGGACTTAACGTGATATTTTTTCTGACTATAAACTGAAGAATCTTGAAATCAAAGAGTAATTCATTTTAATTAAGCTTGGGTAACATTGTAGATGCTATGTCTTGCTCATGATGTATAAACTGTGACATTATTTTCCCCTCAAATTAGACCAATATTCTGATTGTATTCCATAATGTCAAGACAGGTCAATGATACAAAAACCAAAACTGTTTCACATAGTGGAAAATTGAGGTTTACTTTCTGAAACAGATTTAAAACTTTCCTTTTCAGAAGTTTTTGTGATCTTACCCTTAATTTTACATATATTTCAGTATTGTGATCACCTGAATGTGGTTTTATTTGTCTGTTAAGTCTCTGCTTTAGAGTATAAAATATTTGTGGAAGGAAATCTTTCTGTTATGCAGTGATTGAAATAGTAATTTTATTTGGTCCATAGGCATGACAAGATAAGGAGCAGGAAATATTAACTAGACTACTTAGGAAGAGCTAAGAAGCAAATGAAAACAGTTGAAAATCAATCCTCACTATTCTTAGTAGTTAAATAAACATCTATTTATGTTTTACTTTTGCTAAAGTCTCGGTCTTTGACCTCATACTACAACCAAGATCTGTGCTACATGCACAGGGATGGGAACTTAAGCTGGCTCTGGGCCACATCACTTCCACTTATTGTTAAATATGAGAAGTCTTAGCCCAACACAGAGCACTATCACCTCCCTGACAGAGTGCAGGGCGTGAGCTTGGCTTTGGGCCACAGAACCCAGTTCAGGTGTGACAGAAAGCAGGATATTTCTGTGCTTTTCAGGATTTATATTCCAGCCTCTCTTTCTATGCTTGTATATCTATATTGTATGAATTATTTTAGGGACAAAGGACTGAACACTCAGGCTTTCTGGATCGGTTTGTTTCTCTTAAATCCTGATGAAGGATTTTCCTGGATTGATGGCTCCCCTGTGAGTATCTATTTGCTGGATATTAATTGACTTTCTGTCTTTTAGAAAATAGAATATAGACAGAGTAGCTGCAGTGCACTGTCTTAACACAGCATTGCCTGTGTTTCACCCCTGGGACCATGTTATATCCCACCTTTGACAGTCTGTGCCCTTAGACCTTCATAGCCTCCCAAAATGGGCACTGCTGTGCGGCACTACAGAGAAGCCCAGCTGCCAACTTTCACAAAGCAAGATAGATGTAACTCCCTCTGTCCATCAGTTTTTGTTTTATCAAATACATGGTTTTCTATACCATGTAGTCCCTTCACCTTCTTCGGGGGTGATGGGGAAAGTAACCTGACCAGCATGACCTTCACAGCTCTCTCAGGTCTGTTTGAGCTCCTACAGCTCCCATAAAAAAGTGTCCTGGTTTAGAGCAAATTTGGGAGAGAGTCTCTAAAGGAGCTCTGGTAGGAAAGTAAATTCAATCGGCCCCTCCCCCCAGCTGGTCCGGGAGAAAATACTTCTTTGGAGAAAAGTGGAAAAACCTGTTTATTAAACAATAGAACTTAAACAATATTAAACAATAAAACTCCTTGCTGCTCTAAAAGAGATGACAAACTGAGAAACCCCCCGTCCCTGGGTTGCAGCCCGGCTCACTCAGTCTCTGATCAGTCCCTCTGGTGCTGGAATTGTCGCAGGCCAGGCCCGGCTTGGCCAGGTGGCCACAGGTGTGAGCTGCCGGTGCTCCCCTGGGTGTTCAGTCCAGAGCAGGTTCCAAGAGGTCCAAAGAAAAGGGAAAAAAACACAGTCCAGGGAACTTCTTTGCTTCAGCCAGCTAAAACTAACTAAATGCAAAGGAGATCTCTGTCTCGCTGTCTGTTCATCCACAGAAAACACAGTCTAGGAGAGGAATGCGGGGGAGTGAGTGCAGTGTCTGAAAAAAACTGCACGCTTCTTCTCCCTCTCCTCCACTCTCTGCAACAAGTCTTAAAGGTGTGAAACTTATTATTATTCAGCATAAACAAATGAGACAATTTGGGGATAAAATCATCATATACTCAACTCAGGACAAAAAGGTACTTGAGATGATGAGATACTGAAATTGTGTCACGATGGCAATCTCAATTACTTCTATTCAGCTCAAATCACACAGTAATTGGTATGTATTTCCAACACAGGTAATTTATGAGAACTGGGAGGAAGATGAACCCAACAACTACAAAGAACTTGAACATTGCGTTATGTTTAATAGATCACCCCAAATGCGCTGGAATGACTTGCACTGTGAACATTTACTTAATTGGATTTGTGAAACAAAAAAAGGTATTATTACTTCCCCATTTAATTGGAGCAATAAACGCAAGCTTAAAAAGCAAATTTTATGGATTTAAACAAATTGAAAGGAAGAAAGACACTGGAATTGCTCATTTTAAAACTAGTTGCAGTGAAGGCAACACATAAAGCAGGCAGAATGAATTGAACCATTTCTCTTGTCCTTGGGTGCAGGAAGTTAAGTGACCCTATCACTTCATCTCTAGTTTTATCTCTTTCTAGCATGGGTTCAAATAATTGAGATAATTTTAGTTCTATTGTTCTCTAAATACTTAAGAAGAAAGTGTTTAAATGATCCCAAAATAATTTTGCTTGATTTTTGTTTTTTGTTGTTGTTTATTTCTCATCAAACTGTTTCTGTCATTTCTATAATAATGTGTTTCTGTCCATCAAACCACAGAAGAAATGTGAGAGTCAGTAGTCCAGAGGTACAAAATAACAGGCATTCACACGAAAGCAGAGTTTCCTTTGAGAGGCTATAGCTGGCTCTGGGAATACAGCTAATTTGCTTCCTCCTGGTTCAATTTGTAATCAGATACTTGAGTTTGATATCTGTTGGCTCTCCAGGATTCTTAAAAACAGACTGTCCTACTAAAAGCCAAGTCCTCAGGAAAGGAAGAATCCATTGACACACTGGAAGTTACATCTGACATTAGCAATAAACCAGCATTACATTTTCAATACTTGTGGATAGTCTATTACCATCTCAGTAAGCTTTAGAATTTACTATATTGGAATATTTTGTTTGGCTCTAATCCCAATAATAGTAAAAAAAAAGTAATCATAGAGTATCAAGTGAAAATGCTAAAACAAATTTTCAAAGTAATTCTTATTTAATCTACCACAAAGTCTACTGTGAAACATGGATTTTTTTGACACAATGCTTTTGGATATATATTACTGTAATATATGATATACATTACTGTAATATATGATATAATGATATACATTACTGTACATATTTTTCACTAGCTAAATATTTCTAAATTATACACTTACTTTAATATGGCAGAATGTGCTCTAAATTCTTGAAAATGCATTATCTGATTCATAATTTGCTTGGTGGGTTTGGGTTTTTTCCCATCTATTCTACAAAGCATATGAAACTACGTAAAGCAAACGTCTCTGATTTTCTTTTTTTTTTTAATTTGGGATGTTGCTTGTGAAAATCTTCTATTTTACAGGTACATTGATAAAGCCTGAAGCAAACTACAAGCTTGGTAGGTTCTTTTCCTCTTTCACAAAGATTACTCTATAGTTTTCAGACTTTGTACAGACTAGATAGGAAAGCATTATATATGACTCTTTATCTTTCAGACTATCAGCTCACCAGTGATGGATGGATTATATATGAAAATAAGCAGTACTATTTCAGCAAAGAACATGTCCATATGGAAGAAGCACGGAGAATTTGTCAGAAGAACTTTGCTGATCTTGTTGTCATTGAGAGAGAAAGCAAAAGACGATTTCTGTGGCACTATGTAAGCAGGAAGCCTATTAATTATATATAGTTGAAGTTTGAAGCACAGCAGGTGATAAAATACAGGGAACATACTAAATATTCAGCAAGACTGGATTCCTGAGTTATTGTCCTACATTACTTATTTATAGAGCAATATATTAGTTCAGGACCTGTAAAATTACTATTGTTTTTAATAGGTAGAGGAAAATGCAAATATTAAAGAGGCATGCAAATATTAAAGGTGCAGCAAAGGATAGTTCAGGTTGCTTATCTTTTCTAATATATGTAGTGTTCAGCACAATGATAATTGCTTTCCTGTCAGTGGGTTTCTCACTCCAGGATGTTCCACATATCTCTGTTGCCTGCTTGAAACCTAAGTCTGAACCTACCATATGCTTATGTGAGGTTCAAAAAAAAAAAGGAAAAATAAATCAGAGGTATGAGTAATTGCCTTTCAGATTTTTACTTGACATGGAGGAGCAATTTAGTGCTTAACTATTAATTATTTCTATTTTAGATTTACACAAAACACAGAGGAAAATCATTTTTCATTGGCTTAGTTGTCAGCTTTGATCAGAGATTCAGGTGAGTAAAGAAAAACTGGTAACGGACAACAAATGACGGTAATTTCATCTTCAGGGAGCATTTCTGTGTGCTTTCATCTTACAAGTTAAAAAGTGTTGCACAATTGACTTCTGGATAGTTTTAAGGAGATATCTCAGATCCAAAGTGTTGCATTCTTCTGTATTTAAGCAGAGAAATGCCTTTTCCTTCCAAACTTGGGATTGTGAACCCAATAAAAATTCATGGCTAAGATTCAGCTCACTTAATGCTTTACATTGCAAGAACTTCAACCCTGCATAAGTAGTGAGGATTAAGGATGTTATTTACCTGACCCACTCTTGACATCAGCCTAAGGGTGAGATTCACCCTGACCAGATCTCCAATGGCTACAGAGAAAGCCTGGGAAGTTTTGATAAAATATATATGTAAGAGTTAAATCAAATTATTCCCATGTAGTTGAAGTTATGTGAGCTGGAAGCAAGAAGCATAAGTAGCATCTACTCCAACAGCTTTCTGAAATTTCTGGTAGGAAACTTGTTTTAACAATCCGTTTGTAGAAGACTTTCAGGAGGACACCTTCCTGGGATGTGAAGGATGTCCATCTGTGCCTTGAACGTGGTAGTACTAAACAGATGAGAGGCAGCAGTGGGGCTGTGGCTATGTCCTCCCCAGGATATGTAGAGTTTAGAGTTTTTGCCCTCTGGTCACTGCTAATACCTTGCTTAGCCCTGTGCCCAAACAGACCTTGTGGGTTACTGACTGCTGAGATGTCTGCTGGCAGCCACTGTCCCCTTGTTTCTTCCAGATGGCTGGATGACAGCCCAGTGAATTTTGTTGCCTGGGCTCCAAATGAACCCAATTTTGCAAACAATGATGAAAACTGTGTGATAATGTCAGAAGATTTTGGTGAGTAAAATAGCAACAAGAAATATTTGGGTAAAATTTAGCATCAAAATCCAAAATGTTTGGTACACACTTAAATTTGAGACTACCCCACAGAGGTAGTTCAACAATACTGACGTTTTTTCATAAAACATTCAAGTTTGAAACTGTGTCATCACTTAGAAAAGAAACATATTGCAGAGGAAGGAGTAGTGTATTTGGGTAAAGATGTTTCATTTGTGCTTTATGAATGCCATCTGAGCCTGACTGCTGTAATGGTTACACAAGAGTTTCTCTCTATTCCCCAATCTTTAAACAATTATCTGTATTCCATTTTTTCCAGGCTTATGGAAAGACATAAGTTGTGCTGTGCAAAAGGCCTTTATCTGTGAAAGGCAAAATTCAACTTACTCAGGATTTGCTCCTCCTGTACTTCCACCTCTGGGAGGATGTCCTGAAACTTGGCTTTTGTTTAAAAATAAGGTACAGAAATAAATATCAGACATATTTAGCAAATTTGTTCTAGGTGAAGAAAACAACTATCCCTTTTGTCTCATGAAATAAATTCCCTCTCTGTAAACACCAATTTGCTAAGAAGTATGCTAGTTAGCAGTGCACTGCATTTTCAGGTTGACAAATTTGTAACTAAATATTAAAAAAGAGGTGATTTGAATGTTTGAAATTATAATTTTTGTAAATGACCATGTGCCTTTAGCTATAGCTACTTTTCTAGTTTCTAGATACTTCTGCTTATTTTAGGCATTTTTACTGCATTGAAATCCTGATCCATTATCCTTATCTGTAAATGTAACCCTGCTTTGAGTAACAAAGATGAAAAAATGAAAGGTCACACTTTTCATAAGTAATTGGCCATCACAGCAACTCATCCTATGCTGAGTAACACAAAAAGCAATGAATGTCAAATCAAATATAAAAGACAAGCAAGCATTGCTTTCTGCTAAGTTAAGCAAAAAAACCTGAACATATGAACTTTTAAAAAAACCCAAAAAACAAACAGAGGAAAACCAAAAGTCAATTCCACAATGCAATCAATAGGAAAAGTTTTTATGCATTCAAAAAAAAAAAAAAAAGGGCATGAAGAGGGAGGAGCCATGTTTTCTGTCCCTCAGAAGATAGACAAAAATATTTTACACTGGTATTCAGGGAAAACACCCATTCAGAAGGGCACTTCTTCCTGACACTGTTCCACTCATGTGAGGTTTTAGCACTCCATCTGTGGTATATAATTGAAAAAACTTGACCTGAGAAATTACTGCGTGCTCCAAATTAGGTTCACAATCAGGAAATAGTTCCAGTCTCTCAAAAATTCTACTTTTCAGTAATTTAATTCCTCAAAAGCTTTTGGTGGTTTTCTGCTCTTTCCCAGCAGTGACTCCACACAATTGTAAGTGCTGTGCACTGGGATTGGCTGGGTCTCCTTCCTACTGGCTGACAGTATTTGTGCTCCAGCAGATCCCCCATCTGCAGCTCTTTGCATGCAGGGACTGGCACAGAATTAATCCAAATCAATGTTCTTAAAATTCTTTGACACCTGAAAGTCTGTCTAATCCTTTATTCTCTCCACAGTGTTATAAAATATTTGGACCCAGAGAAGAAGAGAAACTAACTTGGCACTCAGCAAGAAGTGTTTGTAGAGAATTAGGGGGAAATTTGGCCTCTATACACAATAACCAAGTGCAAGGTATGACACCTGAGCCTTACAACACTATGTATGAAGCCACATATTTCACCATCTAATGATGAGGCTGAACATACCTCTAGACCCAAATAACCTGTGAAGAAAGTTCTGGAGGTGTTTGATCCAGAGGGAAGACTGGAGTGAGATATTATGACACTTCTCAAGTTTTGGCAAATGTCATCTGTGGAAGGAATAGAATAATCTATTGCCCATGGTCTTGGAAGATGGGATAAATTGTAGTAGTTTATAGTCATGAAATGCTCACAGATATTCAAGTTTAACATTAAACAGACATCCATCAGAAATTACATAGCTGCAGTTAATGCTACCTTGGGAAAGACAATCCTTTTGAAGTCACTTCTGGCTGTGATTTCTATAATATTTCCAAGAAGCCTGAATAATTTTTATGAAAAAATGTTTTCCTTTTTCCCCCCCTCTTTTTTTCCCTGCAATCAAACTGCTTCAGTTTGATTCCCCATTGTAATTTTTTTATTTTACCATTCACTCATAGCCTAATAATACTGAGGTTGATATTTCCAATAGATTTAGAAGATGAATGCTTGTTGTTTTATTCATAATTTGATTTACATGGAATTTGAAAAAAAGGAAACTCCTCAGGTACTTTTTATTTTATTTTTAAAATCTATTTTCTATCAGCTTTCCTCACTTTCCATCTAAAGGATGTTGCCAGTGAAACATGGATTGGGCTGAATGACATTAACAGTGAGAATACATACCTCTGGACAGATGGAAGCATTTTTGACTATTCAAATTGGGCCCCAGGATTCCCATTCAGAGATAATTTCATGGTGGTTGACTGGAAGTATATTACAATAGAGGTAAACAGAAATAAATCAGAAAATGCATAACATACATGACATAATGTTTGAGTATACCAGCCTGACTTCTGTCTCAACAAAGATCTGATCTTTATTAGCTTAAAGCAGAAGTGAACTGAAATTTCAAAGATCAAATTTTTTAAGCCTTAATCAGAAATTCATAGGCTTGTCTAGTATCTAGGCTTACTCTCCTTTGTCAAAGTCTAGAAATGCAGAAAAGGAATCTTTACTGCTAGAATTAATTACACTTTTTATAATTATTATATTTTAGTAAAAATATTCAGTGCTAGTTGTGCTTTTTTATTCTGGTTTATTGTTTTTCCTTGTATGATGCAATTCCAAATGAAACTCCAACTAATTCAGTACAGATTACGATTAACTCCATAGTAAAAATAGCTGCAATACATTCCAAGGAATTTTAATTAATGGACAAAAGTTCTTGCAGCAATCTGCCAATGAAAGTACATTTGCTTAGGATATATAATAGAATACATTTAATTTCCAACAAGCAGTACATGAAAAGAACCAGAAAACTAGAAAAGAAAGCTACTAATTTTTTCTCCTCACACCTATTTCCATTATTTTGCTGGAAATTTTTCATTTTTTCAGCAACAATTCTGTTTTTCAATTTTTCCCCCAGACTGATTGTATTGCAATGACAAGAAGGTCTGTAGATGATGCAGGATTATGGGAAAATACTGACTGCCAGCATAATAAAAGTTATATTTGCCAGATGGACAGCGGTAAGTTTTATTTTTCACTTTTTTTTTTTTTCTTTTGTTGCAAAACATTTATGGAACAATGCAACCATTACAACTCAGAGAAGCTGACTTTGCCTACCCTGCAGACATCCACACTTAAATCAGGTGCCTGGCATGCAGACAACTTGAAGACGGGATTCACCTTCTTAATCATAAGAAAAATGCCCAAACCAGGTTCCTAGAAGGTCTCTGCCTTCAAAATGCCTGTTTTGTCTACTAAAGAAATGTGTGGCCATCTGTGCATTACCCAACTATCATAGAGACAGGTGGCTGAATGCAATTTTGCAAATACAATACAAAAAGACAAATCCCTCAGTCACCTCCAGCTGGGGGTCAACCGGGGCCAATTAAACTGATTGGTTTGCTCATCAGTCTCTAGCAAGGCCTTCATATCACAAGAACAGCAATACTCAGAAGGGCAAAAGTTCCAGTTTTCTTCATGGGGCCTTAGGGTGGGAGGCACATCCGGAGCACAGAGTCTGCAGGAACAAAAACAGGGAACTGCTGAGCAGCAAGGCAAAATAGAGGAAGAAGCCACAGCTGGGTCAGATGATTCACAGCTCTGTCCCATGCAAGTGCAGAAAGCTGCATCAGGATGGCACCAGCAAAAACAATTGCCAGGGCGTCCTCAACAATGACTGAACACAAAGTTTATGTCTTTTCTTCTGCCCCATCATTACCTTTAGGCCCTTGCCTTCTACTTCTGCATATATAATTATAAGTACAAATAGAGTTTCCTTTTTCCCTTCATCCTACGAGGGAAAGATGTAGCAGCATGGTCATAAAATTTCCTTAGAAAGAAATTATTTTGAGACTGAAGTGGTGTGAAGATCTTGTCCTGTGCTCATGCATGGAAAAAACTTCACCTGCACTGCGGTGGGGGGACGTGGAGATCTTTGGGAGGAGGATCATGGTGGAACCAGTACTGACATAATTTCATCTGGACAGCCTGTGTCTATAGATACACACAGCTCATGCTCTGCCTCTCTCTAATTGAATGTGTTTTTATACCGTAGTTTAAAATAATTCCAAATTGCCATTAAAATAAATCTCTTTGGTTTTATGTAAGAAATGCTGTTACTTGATGCTTGTGCTGCCACATTATATTCATCTGTTACTCAAAAGTAATACTGCTATCCAGCAGCTTGTAAATTTTCACTGTATTCTCCTCTGCCTTTCAAATTTGTACCTCTTTCCTACAGAGCCTGAACTGTTTCACCCCACAAGTGCTCCAGATTTCGATTTTGTCCATTATGGCAATAGCAGCTATTTAATCATTCCTTCTAAAATGAATTGGGAAGAAGCAAGAAAAGCATGCAAGGAGAAATCTTCAGAGCTTGCCAGCATTTTTGATTATTACAGTAATATATTCTTACTGCTGCAGGCAGTACAGTATGGAGAGCCCTTATGGATTGGGCTCAACAGCAATGTGGTAAGATTAAAAAATTAATAGTTGATAAAGTTAAATGCTGCTACTATTAGTAGAAGATTTATAGCATGAACAGATTTAGAAACCTAGGAATGGTGGACAGTCTCATATCTTTTGACTTCATTGATCTTAAATCGTTGAACTCCATTTTAGGCAATGGAGAAGGATGAGAACCTTTGGTGGTAATGGACTCTCTTTACTAGTTCTGTGTGAATCTTGGAAACTTAGGTAAAAACATTTGGTAAACTTTCAGATGGCTGTTTTTAGGAGAGGTGACCCCTGCCCAAGGACTGCAAGATGGTCAGTAGGACTAGTGCCTCATGATCATTGGCAGCTGTAGCTTTTCCAATATGTTTTGGTTCAGAAGGGTTCATAGCCAAACCACACACCTTTGAACACACACTCTTTGTTATACCTGCTGGGTCCCAAAGGTTAAAATCAGTAAAAGCTATACTGCACCAGAAGTAGTGAATACCAAGATCCAGGTCCACCACTTTTACGGCAACACTCAAGTGACAATCATTCTTATTAGCTCTGTGACTGAGTGACAAATTGAGCTTCAGCTTCTGCACTGAATATGCAGTGGTTAAATGCACTTAATTACCATGTTTCTATTTCATTGTTCTTTGATCTGACTAAACATCCCTGATAATAAAAATAACCTTTTCATCAGTAATAGTCATCTTAACTATTCATTGTTTTTACTAATTGGGATTCCACACTGATATGTAACACTGCAAAACATGTCTGAAATTCAGTATCCCTAGGGATAGTTATAATAAATATTGTGTAAAAATAGCATTTTCCAGTTATATGATGCAGCAACACTCTGATAAAACCCCTCAGAAGGCTGAAAAAATTGTCTGATAAAATGAACTTGTTGCTGAACAATATATATTTCCACTATTCTAACAGTGTCATCTCTGCCTCCACCAGAAAAAATGCCCACAGGGTAGTCACCAACCTTAAAATAAAGCCTTCCACTTGCGAAAGTCCACAGGGCATCTCTACCCAAACCAAAATAATAGTTTAAGTGCACTTGATATGAAAGTTGGTTGGTTTTAGTCACAGTAATATGATTTAGAAAGCAGCTAAAATCCCATTTTGATCAAGCTTGAATCACCAGACTGTCCCCTGGTACTTATAAACCTTGATCTTGCAGAGTCAAGCTTTGTGGTTCCTCCTTTTCCCCAGGCAGTGAGTGACCTTGCCCTGATGATGCCAAGCTCAGTATGACTTTGTGCACCTGGCATCTCTCTTGACACAGCTAGACACTGCAGTGAGATCACATCTTATCCCCCTCTTTTTAATGGCAGCAACATATTGTCTGTGTCTTTTCACTTTTCCTTGTAATTCTTCTGATTCTTCATGGAAAAGAAAAAAGGGGAGGAGGAAGAAAGACTAAACAAAGACTCAAGAATTCCTACTTGACATATTTCTCTTTTGCTTCTCGCAAAGTAATAATTTTTTCTGGTTCCTCATAGTGATGGCTGCAGTTTATTCCTCAATGTTTCTCCTCAAAACTGCTGGAGCTTAGAATCCTTGTCTGATAGCCAACTCTGAGACCCACTTCCACCTGAGCTTTCCACTGGTTTCCTGTTCTTGGGCTTCCTGCTTCTTCATGGTTTTCCTGCTTTTCCTGGAGATCTGACTCTTCTGGGATGGTGATTCCATCTTACAACATAGTCTGACAAGGGACTGAGTCCCCAGGGAGCATTATCTAGCCTTTGAAACACTTCCATGGGCTGTTCCAGCAGAGGAGCCATCCTGCTGGGTCTGGTTTTTGTGTTGCTGAGTCCTGATTCAACCAGTATTTTAACAGTACTAGCACAGATACACAAACTGAGCTGCCTCTATCACTTTGAAAATGTGCTTCTGTATGACTGCATATAGGTGAAACAGCAGATAAGAGTTTACAAAAGTTATGTCAGATGTCTGTTTCAATTTCAGAATTATGGATATTATAGGTGGACCAATAAAAGGAAAGTAAGTTTTTCTAAGTGGGACTATGGAGAACCAAAACAGAGAACAGCCTGTGTCTATCTAGCACTCTCTGGGAGATGGAAAACAGCACATTGTAATGAGAAACATCTTTCTATCTGCAAAAAATCTGAGGGTAAGCAATGGCTTTTGGTTTTATGGCAGAAAACTTGCTTTATCTGCTTTGCCTGAATTACAAATTTCTAAGTATATATCAAGAATAATAAGGCTGGGTATGTATGGTCAATACATTTATTATGCATGAAAATGTGTTATTTTGATGGAGTTGGCATTCACCAGCCAAGGTCTTGCCATTTTACTGGACTGGAGTGATAGCTACCATGGGGGCAGGCAGACAGATCAAAGAGATTGTGAGAACATCAGGCATCTCACATTGAGTCTAGAATGTAAAGTGTTTTGCTGGCAGAAGTTTTATGGGAAGGTCAGTAATCAGTGAATTCCACTGAGTATAAAATGAATTTTGTTTCTTCAATATAAACACATAATTCCTACACTGCTTGTTACTTCATTGCTCTTGGATTCCAAATACTGGATACAGGAGAAGAGTTGTATCTGATAAAAAAGGGTCTGTTATTTGCCCCAAAAGAAGTTCATACTTCACAGGGTTTGTATGGGAGGAATACTACACAGTAAAGCTACAGGCAAACCTCAGGATGGGACTGGGTTTTTTCCTTTCTCGTTTGTATTAGAATAACATCTGTTAGCTGTAGCAACACACACTTAATGGAAACTCAGAGTTCATTTGGGGATTTTTGGGTTTGTTTTTGTTTTGTTTTTGTTTTGGGTTGGGTTGGGTATTTTATGGGTTTTTTAACTGGTTGGTTGTTTTTTATTTTCTTTTCTGGGCCATGCTTTGAACTTCATAGCTGTTAATTTGCAACTTTTGTTTTAAAACCACAAGTGCTAAGTGACAATGTTGCCTTTTCTTTTCATAATGTCATTGCTTGTAGGAAAATGAGAGGTTACTACATAAATAATCAATGAGCCTCAGATTACTCTATGCTTTGTCAGGTATAACAATGTTCAGAAATTTGGATTGTTATCTTGAGGAAAATATTAAATGGGAAGATTCTATTATATGATATTTCATTTTAAATAAAACTTATTTGAACTTTTTGAGAGTTTGGGAGTTTTCTAGGGGTGGTTGTTATGTTTTTTAATGCTTCTTTTATTTATATGACAAAACAAACTAGATTATAACAAAACAAATTAGAACCAAAATTCTTGAACACTCAAGTATCCTTGAAAGAGTCCAAGTTTGGTTTAGTTAGTAACAGAGAAGAGCACAGATTCACACTGAGTCATCCTCTTGCAGCTGACCAGTCCTGATCCTCATTATCACTCTTGACTTAGACACTGATAATTCTAGCGCTGTGTGCCAAAGAAAACTTTAAACACTTTTAAGAAAAGGTGGTTTTAATGTTTGATTTCATGTATGAAGAACTGCGATCCTTACTGAATGAAAGCATTCATAATATCTCATTTCTTCTAGATGTAGTTCCTTCTGATCCCCCCCAGGATATTGGACAATGTCCTGAATCTGATCACATATCTTGGATTCCTTTCCGAAGCCACTGCTATAACTTCAATGCCAATGAAATGAGCTGGGCTCAGTCTGTGACTCAGTGCATTCAATCAGGTAATTATTATTTTTACCCAAATATAGAACTTCAATCTTGACATTAAAAAGAAATATTGAAAAAATCTTGAAAAGTAACAATGCAAAATCTACAAATATTAAAAATAAGGAATATATGTCTCATTTAATTTTTACTGGTCTGTGCTTTTCAATTATGTTGCATTTAAGGTGATTTCCTTGTTCTATTTTTCCAGCTGTGCTTGTTTCTTGTTATAATTCTTCATTCACTAAATCTCTCTTTTTAGTAAAATCTTAAATTTTACGTGACTTGAAAAAAACTCACTTCTCTCTAGCCTTATCCTTTCTTTTCCATATCTTTCTCTACACAGTAGGCAAAGTAAATATCATAACAATCACTAATTTTTAACATGGCCTGTGTGATCCGAAAGGGGTTGATCCAAAAGGGGTTTCTTGTGCTGCCTAGTAGCCCCTGCTTTATCAGCCAGGCTCCCTGGCAGAGTGCAGAGCCTGGGGAGGAAAAATGCTTCCCTCCTTCTCCTTGGAGACATCTGCTCCTGGCCAAGACCAGGAGCAGTACCTTGGCACTGTTTCACCTTTGCTGCTGAGTCATCAGCTATCTCATCCATGTCTCAGGAGGCCAGGAAAGAGAAAATAAATGGATCCTTTGTTTCATCCCTTTTTAGATCTTCTTAGCCCTCTTCTGCTACCACCACTGCCACAAAAATTAATACATTGTTTTGAACTGCAGATTTGTTTGTTGCACAGCATTTCATGCTACATATTATTCTGGCAAACCATGAAGAACAAATAAATAATCACTCGTAATTCCTATGAACAGTAACATCCAGTCACCTGAAAACATAGTGCACCTTGCCTGGTGTTTAAAAGTCACCATCTTCTGTGTGCCTGTGTGTCTTTCACTTAGATGAGATCTCTCGCTGTCAGTGCTGTTCCCCTACAGCTGGACACTACCTTCTGGTCTCTATTTAAATTCTTTACTCCCTAGCAGTGGGAGATTTTTTATTAACCTTAACCTGTCTTAAAAGCTGTAACTATGTCAGGGATATCTCCAATCATCTTCCACTGTTTTTTTTATAGGTGGTATGTTGGCTTCTGTAGAAGATCTGTATGAATCAAACTTTTTAATAGAACATGCAGATTTATATGCAAGTAAGACAAGTGGCTTCTGGATAGGAATATACAGAAATGTAAATGGTAACTATTTTAAGTTCTATAAATAATCATAAACAGACTTTATTAAATGGAAAAAATATTAATAAAATTAATAGGTTTTAAGCAATCAATTGAGGTAGAGTTGGAGTTCAGATCTGAGTCCTCTCAGAGGTTGTCTCCTATTCCTGGTCTCTGAGAAAGCTTTTCCTGTTGGGGAAAAAGTCCTGACTGGCTCTCATCTTCTCTTGGCTGTGGAAGACTCATGTGGGGCCTGTGGGAGTCCAGCCAGAGCCCACAGCATCAAGCTCCTCTGTGACTCTGTAAGGAGAAAATTAGGCTGCTTGCTAAAGCATGCAGTAGAAAATATGCATCTGAAGAAAACATTGTTATCAGACTACAAGCAGTCAGAAAGGGTTTTATTTTAGATTATTTTCAGCCCATTGAAACATCAAATTTTTTTAGAGTTTATTTTAAAAAAGTTTTAATTTTAACTAAATGTATGATTAGAATTACAGTAAAAGCTGCTTGATTTTCACTGTGTGCTGATGAAATAATAATTGAGAAATTTTTTACGAAAATTCTGAATTTAACATTTTCAGCTTGAAATTTTAATATCCTAGACAAACATATGGAGAAATATAAATTAAAACTGTGATATTATTATAACTGATAAACCTGCAAATCATAATTTGGGAAAGCTATTATATTGTTTCTGAGACAAGAATCAAATGAGATAAAATGCATCAAAAAAAACCAACCACATGGAATTTCTGAAGAAAGTAGTATTGCTTTATAGGCTGGAGAAAGTAATATTATGTCAATATTCACTAAGGTGAAGACCTTCCCTGTGGATCTATTAGTATTGATACTAACATTTGCCACATCAGGGCAGCTGCTTTGGCAAGATAACAGTGCCTTAGACTTTGTCAACTGGGCAGAGGGGGCAGCCCTCGGGGGACGAGCTGGCTTTCTGCGTGGAGCTGTCTGCAGCCACAGGCTACTGGAGTATCCTGCCCTGCTCTTCCCAAAAGGGCTTTATTTGTAAGAAACCAAAGAGTAAGTGACTTCTTTAATATTTGCTCTTTCCATTTATGGCTTTATTTCAGTAATAATACCACAATATGAGTGTTGCAAAGGACTGACACCAATGTTTCGATGTTCAGACAAAAATGATACAAGTGAATTTTTTTTTTATTTCCCCTGTTTATGATTTCTTGCTTCATTAACCTCGGATTTTGTTACACTGTATTTTCTTACATAAATATTTCCTGAAAAAAAAACCCCAAATTTCTTTAGTTTTTTGTTCCCTCCAACATAAACAGATTTTTTTCTACTGAAATTCCTATTTTCTTTCTGTGGAACAAGAGTGGCATCAATAATTTGCTATCCTTCCTCTTGCTGTACTATGATACATGCTGTTCCAGCAAGAGATGGATGAAGCAATTCTATTTAAATAGGAGCAGAAGTGCAATCCAGAGAGCATATAGTGACCTTTGAAAAGAGTAGAACTGTTTTGGTTAGCTTTTTTTTTTTTTTTTATATTTTATTTCTGTATAACTGAGCACCATCTGCTTTAGTCAGGAAGTAGAAGTATCAGAATATTGTGAGCCAAGCAAGCTGTGGTATTTTGGAGTTTAACTGTTAATTCTGCAGAAAAGTCCAATTTCCTGCCCTGTTTCACAACCCCAAGGTTCAGGATGTTTCTGAGGTTCAGTCCTTTCCCCCCAAAGCAAACCTGCAGCTGGTGGGGTAAGCAGCAGCAATCACAGCATTGTTCAGGGCATGCTCTTGAAAGGAAAAACCTGCTTTGAGGACAACGCCTAGTTTTCTTTGCAGGCAACAGACACTACTGAATGTCAGTTCTCTGCTGCCAGATGTCAGAAAACAGAAACTCACAGTCACCACGCACTTTATTTGATGGGTTTGACTGTGCGTGGCCCTGATGCGCAGGGTACAGGGGGTATTTATCCCCTGACACCGGCTTCCCCAGCAGAACGGGTGTTTATTCCATTTCAGCCAGCTCTAGACCAATTTAACAGCTGCTTCTCCTTCGCGCTCGCAAACACACAGAGCCCCATGCATTGCCCTGGCTCTGCTGCAGCAGCCCGGCTCCTGGAGCATCCCTGGGCTCCCACTGCCCACGGGGAGAGCCGTGGCCATCATCCAGCAGCTCCCAGCTGCTCGCAGCATCATTCAGCATCATCCAGCATCACCCAGCAGCTCCCACCCAGCCAGCCGGGAAAAGCCTTGCAGGCGGCGCCCTCTGTGCGCAGCCGGGAAAAGCTGCACAAGAAGGCTTGAGTTTATACGTGTAATTATAGATGCAAATAAATTATGGTAAATTAAGACCTGCTGGGTCTCAAAAAGAGTTGTGTGTGATACAGGAAAGCTCAACTGTCCTCAGCAGTCGATCAGGTTTTCCCAGACTCCACAAGAAACAGAGCCGGTGGAAAGGGCAAGGTTAATTAATCAGGGAGAGGAGTCCTCTTGAAACAGTCAGAAACCACTACCACTTAGCTTGGAGATGTTCTGGTTATTACAAAAGAAGCAAGAGGGGGGATTGAATATGCAAAACACTGCAGTTTTATTGAAGGGAATATGGGGTTAAAAATCTTTCATGCCTTTTCAGCTCTCCTGATTTAGCAGATGCGTTTCCAGAAGTGATGATGATGTGGAGGTTACCAGACCTTTTGGTAATGTCAAACTGTCAGGAAGAAAATGTGACCTTTCTAGATTTTGACTAAACATTTGTCTTTTTCTTTGACAGCTCTTCCTAAAGTGGCTGGCAACGTAGAAGGTAGGATTTTTTCCCCTTCCAATTAATTTTAAAGATATGTGCTTAAATTGAGTACTATTTATTTAGGGTGTTTTTTTTGTTCTGTTTTTGGTTTTTTTTTATATGAACTTTATTTGCTTAGTTGACATTGAATTTTTTTCGCAGCCTAATTTATCAGTAGCTGCAAGACCCTTAGGGAACCCCAAAATAATCAAATTATTTGGCAAATTGATCACACCCTCTGATCCTCCTTTTGTAAGATCCTCCTTTTGGTAATATCTATGAGGAAGACTGACACAGAGAAATTACAATAGATTGATTTTCCACGTGATAATTAAGGAAGAACTATAGTTTTCAATAGTTTTATATTTATTTGTGGCTACAGCTCATTCATTTCTATTTACTTTTTATTTATTTACAGATGCCAAAAAGAACAAAGCCAGTGGTCACCTGAATATGTGGTTACTACTTACTCTGGTCCTCATAATTTTATTGGGGGTGGGCTTCATGATTTATTTCTTGTTCAAGATCAAAACTGGAAGTGGAACTGGAAGAGAGGTGAGGCGGAGCAGCAGGCAGCTGGAATACATCCATGCCCTAAGTGCAGGGGACAATGGAAGTGATGCTACCAGCAACAAAGAAAAAAATGAACACAGTGTTGTCTGATGGGATAAAACAGCCAAACTAAATGGTTAAGCTGAAAAAAATATAGCTGAACTAAAGGAAACCTTAGTCTCTCTTAGGTGCATGTAACTTTTACTATGAAATAAAATTGGCAGTTATTCCTTTGGTAAAGATTAGGAGCTATTGCTGTATGCTCCTCAATAAATACTCTCAGATATTTATTGACTTAGTACTGTACAAAATGGCTAATTAAGCAAGTAAGGAAAATAACAGAACTAGTGGGAATTTAGATTTAAAAAGGTTACTTATTCAAGAATTTGTGACAGCATCACATACAGAGTCAAGACTAGCACTGAGCACTCTTTGCAGAACGCTCAGACCTAGTTCCTGCACTTTGAGAATATCTCACCTTACTGTTCTGAAGCATGCACACTGTTACTTAAATGATGTTTGGAATAAACAGAGATTTAGATGAATTGTTTGTCCCCATTGCTGCCCTTGTCTTATACCCTTTACACAAATATCTTCCTTGTGATAGTGTTGTAAGTGAAATGCAAATACTCGTCCTTCATTCATGGCTTCAACTTGAATTTTGCAAAACAAATAAATCTTTACATACAGTTTAATTCTATGACTTTGAATGTTTTTTATCAATTATGAACATGAGACTATATCAATAAACAATCTATATATTACACAATAACATTTCAGTGTTTAATTAGCATGTGGAGGTGATACATGGTTAGTTGATCTAACGAGTCTTCTTCCTTAAAAAAGAGGCTGACAGGAGGAGACACAGAAATGTGAACAAGGCATATGACTAAAAAATCCATAAATAAACTATAAAATAAAGTAGTTGCCAAATACATTTTGAAAGAATGCAGTCCTGGTTTTATTCCAAATGATCACTCATTTTAGGACAGCTTTGCTTACTATCCTCCACTTCTCTGATAAATGGATGATAACTGGGCACTGTGTCCATGATTCAGGCCAGTAAGAGAGTGGGGCACAAAACAGTGCCTTGCTAGTAAAATGTGTTAGAGATTTACTGAGATGTTTAAGTTTTCTAGGAATTCTCTGTTGTCTATGATATTCTGAAGAGAAAAATATCTCAAGATCTCTGGGAATTACAAACCTTTAGAAAGCGCATAAGAACTGCAGAGGAGATGTTACATTGGATTGAAAATTTAGAGATATGTCAATTAAACAAAGCATATTGCAGAGGATAAGGAATAAGAGGCAATTTTTTACCCAAACTACTTTTAATGACAGTCCTCTTGATCTTCTTTTTACCCCCTTGTGTAAGTTACAAAGGATACACTTTTTTTTTTTTTAATAAATATGGAACTGGATTCTGTGCTGTTTGATGGCTACTGATAAAGGCAAAGTAAATTAAAACAATAAACAGATGAAAAAATGCAACATAATATCATTATTTAAATTGTTTATATTTCATATTGATAACACAACTCCAAAGACTGTATTGTGTGAATTAATTTCTTCTATCTTATTAAGTGATGCTTTGCTCTTGCAGAAAATACCATGAGATTTGTCTTCATAATAAAGCCAAGAAAATGAGAGAAGATGTGAAAGGCAATTTCAGTTGAATTTCTTTCCTCCCTTTTTTTCAAAATTACTAAGGGATTGTACATCACAGCTGTAGTTCATTTCCACTTAATAAATGGCTGAAGCTCACTTGTAAAATTTGAAACTATTCCCCTATTCTTGTCTCATTTATGCTTAGTACAAAGAAAGAATAAAGTAAGAAAATTCATTTGTACTTTATGAATGAAATAATTTTGAAAGGCAGATTTTTTCCAAAATCACGGAAAGATTTGTAAAGATTTAGCTAATTTGTATTGGTTCTTCTAAGATAAATTCACATGAAATAACAGCACACTAGTTCTATCTGTCTGAAACATCAGATGGATAAAGGCAGGTGTATGCAGGTTGTCAAGTCACTGAGCAAAATTAAATTGTCCTGTGGGGTTAATTTTTCATACTGAAATAGTCAATATTGCTCGCTGCAGTAAATTAAATCAGCGTACCTTTTGCAGCAGTGAAGACTTTTCTGGCTAAGAAATTTGCATATATTTTTCTCTGAGTTTCTCAGGTACATATATCTGACATTTAAGATACATCCATTTAAACTGCACTCCCTGCTTCTTTGTCTTTGAGGGTCAGAATGTTACAATTCCAGCACAGAACCTAGAAAGTTAAAAACAATTCAGTGGAATGATCTTGAACTGTTCAAACTTTGCCGCTTGCATTTGAATGGATGGAAACTTCACTTTCAGATGCAAAGTTCGAATTTTGTAATTTATAGATTTCAAAATACTACATGTGACAGGATATTTCCTTATTTAGAGCCCAGAGTTTTCTTTTTCAACTAAACATCTCCAAAACCGAGAAGGAGCCAGCACCAACTGACTCTTTAAGAACCTCTACTGCAGCAATTAATTTCATCTCACCTCTTTGTGAATAAGAAGACAGAATGAAAAACTTGACCTTTTCTACAGTTTTAGTTTTCCTCTCATTTGTTCATACTGCTTTTCAGACACTCGGTGAGTCTATTTTTTACTATCCCCTGCAAAAGTGGATGTGAAAGTGGGCATCTTTGTTGTCTTGCTGGTTTCTCAGAATCTTTAAGATTTTCACACAGATTTATTACTCTACATTTCATATTTCTGCTAATGGGAGTTGTCCACGGAAGTTTCTGCAAAACAGATACAGAGATGTTGATTTACTTTTAAAGAGAGAGGAATATTCAAAATGGGGTAAAGCTGGGAATCAGAGGTCAGGACTGAGTCACATCTGTGAATAAAAATTGTCTTTTGGGTACAATTTATTTATTGCTTATGTTTGCTACTATAAAGTAGATGGACTTCACAGTGTGCTCCATAATCTTTGTCTATATGTGTGACTGGCTCACAAAAAAAATGAAAAGAATAAAGGAATTAAATGGGGTGTTGCATGCCTATCTCCTAGCCTTAGTTTGAGATTCTGTGGGATGTGTTGGAACTTGTGAATTGATGTAAGGTGCAGCAATGTGGCTCAGAAGAAGCCAGTAAAAATAATTAGAAATATTTGAGAGTCAACAATAGCTGTGGAATAACCATTACAGCAGTAAGAGTAAAGATAAGAGGCTTAAGGCTCTGAAGTTGGCCAAAGACAGATCCCAGCTCCCTTTTAAAGTAAGTATGATGATAATTTTCAAAGATGTGTTTATTTTACCCTTCAGTTCATTAGATTTGTGGAGTGGGGTATATATCACATCTTCCAAAAGCAGACACTGTTCCATGTGAGCTGTGACAGCACTACCCCATGCAAAAAGAGGGTCTCCCACCTGCTCTGTGAGCCCAGAACCCGACAAAAAAGTAGAAATCTCTCAGTTTCCAGCAAGAACTCCTATTATTAGATCAAAAATTCAGTTAGGGACAATGGTACTTATGGGACTACACTAAGAACTTATTTACTGAGCAGTAAGAAATTAAAGACTTTATAATATTTAAAACTTTTTGCCTAAATGGACAAGGAAAGAAGAAACTAAGTCTCAGCTTCAAATTTAGATTTACAGAACTGAGACTTCTATATATTACTGAGCTGGTCAAAGTAACACAGGGACCTTCTGGAAGAGCTCAAGAACTATTCTTTCTGTCTTACCCTCCCAGAATTTCCCATAGATTTTCTCCTTTGTTCACTACCCAACACTGGCTTGCCCTAACATCCACACTTGCCCTAAAAATTTACTTCTGTGTATGGAGGGGAATCTCACTGCCTCTTGTGAGCTATTCTCTCAGGTGGATATGGCAGTGACGCTGCATCAGGCTGCCTGTAACCCTTTGGGAGTGTAAACTATCTTGTGTGGCACTCACAACGCACAGGCCCACACCTATAGTATCTATATAGTATCTATATAGTATCTATATAGTACCTATATAGTGTCTATATCAGTGTTTGTTCTTGCGACAATGCTTGTGATTTATTGCGCAAATCATGTTGACTTCTTATGATAGATGTGCTGAGGAAAAGATGGTGGATCAAGGCAAGGTAACAAGTCACCATTACATGGTTTTTAATTCCGAAAAAATCCCCAAACCATAACAAAACATGTAAATTCCAGAAGGAACAAGAGTCACAGAAGGCCCACTCGCTAACTCTATTAATCACAAATCTTGAAAGAAATGTGCATTTCAGAGGAAGATAAAATTCCATTATTATAATCACATATTTGAAGTTGTCTTAAATGTAATTTTTGTGTTCTTATACCCCTGTATTGGGTTCCCATGTATTTACTGAGCTGTACTTACTTTTCCTTCCCTGAATGGAATGTGCCTTGAAAATCCCATCTGATCCTTGTAAAAATTTGCAGCCACCTGACATGAGTCAGAATAGAATCATAGCATAGATCAACATAGAATAAACAGCACATTTTTCTCCTCACAAGCTCCCTTTACCATGTGCTCACCCTAACTAGTTATTCTGAATGCTTTGTTTTGCAGACAAGGAAGTATTCTTAATATTCAATGAGGATACTAAGTTCTGTTTAATTGCTCAGAGTTCTGAGGCAGTCACAACAGCTGCTTGCAAGAAAAGCAGTGACTTACAAAAATTCAGGTGGGTCTCTGATCATCAGTTAATGAGTGTGGCCTTTGCACAATGCTTGGGAGTGCCCAACAAAAGAAACCAGGCTAAAATTTCTCTGTACCCATGCAACAAGAAAAGTGAATTCCAGAAATGGGAATGCAGAAATACAGCCTTGGCAATCCAAGGGGAAGATTTATTTCTCAGTGCTGGCAAAAAAAAAGAAAATATTGTGCTGAAAACAAGATCAGAGGCAAAGGATAAATGGAAGATCTACGGAACCATGGATAATTTGTGCTCTCAAAGCTATGAAGGTAATGTTTAAAGGTTATTTTTGGTGGTTTATTGAATCTACTTGTTTGCCATCAATATAGGGTCTTTTGTTTTCTGCCCTCTTTAGCCAAATACCAGCTTTTCCCCCTGAGGCAATGGACGGCTAGGGAATAATTTGTTAATTTATTCAGGCCTGTATCACTCCATCCTAAAGAAAAATAGCTGCTTAGGTTCAGATAGAATGCAGTATGTGCAAAAATGTGCATATTTTTTGTTCTTTACTTTTAAAGCAAATGTGGATGTAGGGTTTTTTTAAATTGTTAGTGTTAATCACTCTTCCCAGTGGTGCCTAGCAATAACACAATGGGCAGAAACTGAAACACACAGAGTTCTGCTTGCACAAGAGGAAGAAATTATTTTACCAAGCACTGGAACAGATTGTCCAGAGATGTTGTGGAGTTTCCCTCACCAGAGATACTCAACAGCCATCTGCACACCATGCTGGGCCATGTGCTCTGGGATGGCCCTGCTTGAGCTGGGAGCTTGGACCAGAAAACGCTCTGTGATCCCTTCCAACCTGAACCGTTCTGTGATTCTGTGATTTTGCAATCAAAGCACTTCATTTAACTGCATACTATTACTACTGAGATTGTATTAGTATTATTGGATGAAAGGGAAAAAAATCTCTACGTTTAATACATCAATATTAAATGTAAGGAAATAATTCCATGCATAGCACCTTCAGTCGCCCTATGAGATTTCAGATGCCAAAAAATCCCACAACATTAAGCCACATGAATTGGAAGTTAAGGCACATGATAAAAAAATAGCATGATTTATAGAAAATTATATATAAGATAAAAATAGATATATATTATTATATTGTTATATATAATAATATATTATATATATAATATTAATATATATTATATCATATATGAGATAAAAATCACTGCAGCTCTTTCATAGTTGTCTACAGCATGAAACTGCTCAATCTCTAGCTGGTACAGCTGATGATGTACCCCAGAGGCAAAGGATAAATTGCAAGACCTACCAAGTACTTCTGTGGAAGATATTGCTGGTGACAGCAGTTCCCCAATTACACTGCTGTAACACTTGTCATGCTTTCTCCACATAGGCTCATCCAGAGTGCAGAGACATATATTCACAAAGCTGTATTAAAACTTCTCTTTTTCCCCCTCAGATATATTTACACTGTTAGGAAATTCCAATGGAGCTCCGTGTACCTTCCCCTTCCTGTTGAGTGGAAGATGGTACACTGAGTGCACAGATGCTGGCAGGTCAGATGGTTTGTTCTGGTGTGCAATAACGCCCAGCTTCGATGAGGATCATTTGTTTGGGTTCTGTCCAGCTGCCAGTAAGTCCCACACGCTGACATAGATCCTGTAACACAACACTGCTATGTACGTGTATCAATATTGAGACGCTGAAGGGAAATGCTGAAATAATGCTGAAGGGAAAAACCTTGCAGTGGCCTAAATGTCTTTTTCATGCAATAACGTTCCTGACAGAAATAACAAATCTACTTGCTAATAGCCAACAGTAAGGTTGAAAGTTGTCTGGGTGTGTCTATCAGCAGTTGACTGAGGCAAAAACAGTGTGCTTTAAATATGACTCTCTTCAGCATAGAATCACCTGAAAACTGAGATGCCATTCACAGTGGTGCTTTATTGCAGTCAGGCTCAAGACTGAGCTGAGTATTTGAGGTGTGGCCCCACCAGTGCAGAATAAAGAGAGGCAATCACTTCCCTGCTGGCCACACTGCTGCTGATACAGGCCAAGATGCTGTTTGCCATCTTGGCCACCTGGGCACTCCCTGGCACCAGACGTTTGTGTGGTTATCAACCAGCATCCCCAAGGCCATTTCCACTGGACAGCTTTCCAGCTGCTCTTCCCCAAGCCTATAGCATTGTAAATGTGATTAGTCATGGCATAATTTCACAAGAAAGTTTTCATTACTGCAAATGTTTTTATTTCAGTTGTGTTCCGGTCAAGAAAAAACTTGGCCATAGCCTATGAGCTTCTGAACAGGTTCTCAGGGTAGACAATGACCAAGACACAGTTTTGATTTATTGGCCTCTGTACAATATTCTTTTTCTCCTGGAATTTATAAAATTTGATGGGAAAAGTGCAAATAAAGGATGAAATGCTTATTACTAATAATGTCATTGACACACCCTCTTTTCTTAACAAAGATTAAGATATCTTGTGGGTCTGACCCTTAATTGCTCCAAAATGTTATTTCACAAACAAGCTTGCAGTTAAATTTTGCCATAACACATTGTCTAAAATGTTTATTACAAACTCAGGTACTAAATCACCTTTCTCTCACACAGACATTGACAGATTTTGGAGTACAGATCCTTTGACAGGAACCTACTACCAGATAAACCACCAGTCAGCTCTCACATGGCACCAAGCAAGGAAGAGCTGTCAGCAACAGAATGCAGAATTATTAAGTGTCATGGAAATACATGAACAAATATATCTAAGAGGTGAATTAATAAGCAAGATTCAGTAAAAACTCTTTTGAAAGGTTTTTTTGACTGATTACAAATGTTTCAATGCTTTAATCATATTACAGTGAATAGCTGATGTAAGAAAATGGTATCTACACTAATCAGAAATAACAAAATTACAGTATGTTAAGTTTTTTGTCCATGGTACTTCAGTAAGTTGTGGAATTATTATTTGAAATTATTTATATTATTATTATTTTATAAAAAAAATCTGAGGATGTCCAGCTAAATAAGCAAAAGTTAGCTTAAGCTCAGAAAACACCAGAAAAATCACAGAAAAGGGAATTACAATAAGAAACATTTTAGGAGACAGCCATTATATGGCAATTACATTATATGACACGTTCTATGATTATATTTTGTGTTAATAAATCAGTATTCTTTGTGTATATCTAATGAAATAGTTGTTTTGAAATACAATACAAATTTCATACAGATTATAGATTTATGCACACAGTAGAACGAAGGTCCTATATTAATTGCACCTCAAGCAAGAAAACTTATAACAGTATTAATAATAGAAATTAAATCTTTCAATTTTCAAACCTTATTGTTTATCTATAACTGTAGAATAGTATTAAGTTCAGATAAACTAATATGTAAAATGACCTTTTTCAATTCTCTTCCCTCTATCTACAAAAAAAAAAAAGTCTGAGTTTATTACCAGTAAACATGAATTCTGTACTGAGCTTACCAATCACTAGGCAGACTTTTACTATCTTCTTCTAAACTTTAGAAATGATACGTTTTCCTAGCGAATCTCATTGGAATTCAATTCTTTTGGTTATCTAGATTTGATTGACAGCAAGAGATCCTCTCTCTGGATTGGGCTTAACAGTCTGAATCTCAACAGTGGCTGGCAGTGGAGTGGTGGCTTTCCCTTCAGATACTTTAACTGGGCACAAGGTAGTAATCTTTTTAAACAATTTTTGGAATTATAATCTGAGAATGATGCTTTTCTTCACTAAATATAACTCACAGAATTTCAAGCAGAAGACCTCAATAACCTCATCTCCTATCAGAGGCAGATAAAGTAAAATGCACTAGTTGAGCTGTATCGTACTGGGAATGCCTTCAAGCCAGTGAAATCCTCTGAGTCTCTACAGCTTGCGCAGGGTTATCCGACCCTGCATCCTGCAAGGACTCAGCTGCCACTGAGCATTGCTCTTGCAAAGACTTCCTCTTCACTTATGCTTTTTTACTCTTCCTCTCATTCAAGAGTTCATGGCATTGACAGATTATCTTTGAAAGTCAATTATTGCCATGGCAACAGCTGGTTGCAGCAAATTCTGAATAAATTCAGGCATAGTCCAACTTTCAGCCTTCTCAAGACTCCGAGGTGCCACCTGCTTTTACCTGGCACAGAAGATGAAGGGAAAGCCCAGAGCTGCTGAGTCTGGTGGAATGTTTTCTACCTTCTGTTGAGTTGATCAAACTCCTCAAGCTTTGCAGGGCCGAGAGGAGAGGTTGGCTCTCAGGTCACTCAGCCCACAGCCTCAGGGCTCCGGTGTCCTCACACAGCAGCTGTGCTCATGAGCTAATCCACACACTTCCAGTTCACTGCAGAATTAGGTTGTAACTTTTGTGGGGAGAGGGGAAAAGAAGTAATTCATCACACTGTGGGTGTCTCTGAGGAGAAAACACTGACCATTCCCCAGGGATGGTGGTCCTCTGGAAAAACTCTGGGGTGTTGGTGGAAAAGGCAGGCAGAGGAGAGACAGCAATTGTGAGGGAATGTCAGGAGGTTCTGCTTGCAGCAAGGAACAAATCTGCATTCAAATCGCAAAGGGACATGCTAAAAGGACCACTATTCTGTAATCAAATGTGTGAATTATGCAATAAGCATCAAAAGAAATATTTTGATGGGTACTTCTAAATTACATTTCATTATCTCTGGTAGAAAATAATTGTAGGAGTGAAATAATGAGCCCATAATTGACACATGAAAAGGTGATCAGTAAATTGCTCTTTTTAGCTGCTGACATAAACCCTGTGCTACATAAAAATAATTTGGTTTTTATCCCATGAAGGAAGCCCTGAGCCTGAGTCTGAAAAACTCTGTGCAGTACTAAACCCCAGAAGAGATGCTAAATGGGAAAACCAGCCCTGTGAGCTGAAACTTGGCTATATCTGTAAAAAGGAAAAATCTACAAAGGATCCTTTAATTCTTCCATCGGGTATGTCAAGCAAATAAAAAACCTTTTGATAAAGGCATATTTTGTGTCACTAAAGTTAAATTTAATGGCTATTTAAAATAAAAAGGAAAAACAAGCATTGAAATTTGGTTTTCTGCTGTGATGACAGGTACAGAACATAGCACATTGTTATTTCTTTAGCAAAATACATTTAAATACTGAAAATGCTCCTGGAGCCCACTAACCACACAAGCATTTTTTACTTTGTTATTATTCACAATTCCAGAGGCACTGGGTTAAGCCATAGAGTTTCATGAAAGTATCATGGTCTGCATGGACATGAAAATAAAATTAGAGGTGCTTCACCCTTCCTGCAGTGCATTCTAATGGAAATACTGAGGTTTGTCACAGAAGGCTAGGGAAAATTGCATCAGTGGGCTCAGAGAAAATTTTTGATGGCAATCAAAAAATTTTTGATGGCAATCTTTTTAGATTGCTATAAATACTGTGAAAATTTTCATCTAGAAAGAGGGCAGAAAGGAGCTTCCTTTTGACCACTTTTCTGCTATACTTCTCTCTGGTTTATTTAGTGAGAGCTGGCATGGAAAGCCATGTGTGCAGAGAATTACTTGTGCTGCAGTAATAATGCCTTTCCTTTATGAAATATAAGAAACATAATTGTTTGGGGTATATTGTGTTCAAATGCTGCATATGAAATTCCAAAATATTCCTCTGGCCAGTGAATACTTCACACTAGTGAAGCCCAGTGACAACTGGCTCCAGTCTTTTCCTCTTTTGTTTAAAAGCACTTTGATTTCTCTAAAAGTACCACCAGCAACAACATACAGACTAAAACACGTGTGAGGAATGAAGTACTGCTTCTTTGTTACCACCTCCTTTTCACTCTAATTCGTTAATTAGCTAAATTTCTAATGTAATTGCAGTTATTCTACGCTTCAGTTTGCACCATTTAAAAACTTGAAATATCTATTGATTTTGAGGAGATGTAGAGTCTGTTAAATGCCCAGAAGAATGGTTGCCCTATGGAGGTCACTGTTTCATGGTTCATAGAGACCCCAAAGAATGGAGAGAAGCCCAAATTTCCTGCAATGAGAGCAATGGTGACCTGGCCAGTATCCACAACCCTGAGGAGCATGGCTTCATACTGTCTCAGCTTGGCTACAGTGAGTATTTCTACATGGCAGTGTTTGGTACAAATAGAGACCTTTACTACTAGAAGTCTTACAGGATTTAAATAAAATAATTGTTTCTTGCTTTTTATGAATATTTACAGGGAAAGCCACAGACATATATGTTAGAAAAACTTGAAAGCCAAAAACTCACAAGAGGAGTCATTATGGTCTTTTCATTTTCATTTTCATTTTAATTATTTCCATTTTGATTTTCATTTGTTTTTCACTGCATAAAGTCACTTGAAGGAAATAACAGCTCTGGTCACTGCAGCATTTGAGTGGATTATCTGCATCAGACACCTTGTAGCTGTAGATACAGTAATGTACTTCACTGATAAAGCTGACAAACCTCATTTCCTACTGGTATCTCATTTTTAACTTGAAAGAAGAATTAGAATTACATTTTAAAATAAACTCCTCTATCTTTTCATACAGATGAATTTGCATTGCAACATTGCAATTTCAGTTCATCTCCATAAAATCTTCCTCCTATGGACTGTTTCAACTTGGGTAATAACACAAATGAATTTCTGTTCTTAGGAGCTGTGGATGAGCTGTGGATTGGCCTGAATGACCTCAAAATTCAAATGTACTTTGAGTGGAGTGATGGGACTCCTGTGACATATACAAAGTGGTTGCCTGGAGAACCAACCCATGAAGTCACTGGCCAAGAAGATTGTGTCATTATGGCAGGAAAGGTGAATCATTCCACATGAATCATACAGTGTAGCACTGCACTATTTGACTTTTGGCTATATTTCTAGGGGGATTTTTAATGCAACTTACCATAGCTGCTAAGTTGCATAGAATCAAAGAATGTTATCTTTATTCACTCAGACATATGGTTGTTCTAAATCAAATTTAAAATGAAATTCCATATAAATAGTAAATGTCCATATCTGATTGTGAGTGTACATTATATGCCAAGCAAACCTTAACAGTCTGGCTGTGCCACTTAGCTTAACATAACTTCACCTCCAAGATCAAATACCTGGAATCCACTAAAAACTACAGCTCTTTACATTGAAACAGTATTTTGAAAAGAATTATAATGTTTCTAAAGTAAAAAGGTTCTGCCTCACTGTTTCTCACCTCTTCCCAAACTGCGACTAGGATGGATACTGGGCAGACAGCGCCTGTGACAGGAAATTAGGCTACATCTGCAGAAGAGACCCACTACAAGGAGTTTCTCAAACAGCAAAGACTGATCCTGCCTGCCTGAAGGTAAGAAGAAAGCATAACCAAGAATCTGGTTAGTAAAATTTCACAAGCTCCTCTTGACATTGAAATGATTGTTTTTAATTTCCTTTCCTAACAAGTGTTATTCCAGAACAAATTCAGGGTGATAATTTTCACTACATTTCCATATAAGGAATAATAATAAGTCAGGCCTATTACCTCTCAGAACTGTCTGTGAAAGGGGCTAAAGCCAATTCTGTGTTTGTCTGCATATTTGTTATATTGTTCTACAACCATATGTGGTTATTGAACATGTAGTAGGGACTGGTAACAATTCTGGACCATGCAGCATGATGCAAGATGATGACAAATCTCACTACTGAAGCCAAATCGAAACAATAAAATCCTTTTTATAAGTGAATTTGTTTTGAGAAAGTTATTGTATCCTACCAATTTTTTTCCTTTTCCCCCCTCTTTATACTTTCCTATTTACTCCTATTCTATATTTAGTAACCTTTCTCACAAGCCCATATGGGGAACAGAGCTGAGACTCATTGTGCTCAATGGAGTTAAGCAGCAGCCAAATACTGAACACAGAGCTTATTTACCTTTCTTGGGTGCAGAAAGTCAATCTTGAGATGGTATAAAAGGGAAGAGTGACTTGGAATTCAGCTGTAATTTTGAGGATTTTTCTCTTCAGTGGTTTCTATGTTACTGCTTCAGTCAGACTTTTTAGGTGACCTGATGTATTAAAACAATTAATTAGTCTATTTACTGTTCCTTTAGCCTTGAAAACATAGGAAACTTGAGTCAGCATCTCTACTATAATACAGACTACTGGTTTTTTGTTCCAAGCATAGAATAACTTTATTCATCTCTGTGTCCCTCTGACTTTTTTACCAGTAAAAATTTATCCATTAATTTCAAAAAAGTGAGACTCATAGGCATTAAATCTTTTCTTTCTGCACTGAATGTTTGCTAAGCTGATTTTCTATTGGTACACTGGAACTCAGATTTCTACATAATCATGTTAAGTTATATTAAAAATATGTTGGTTTATGTGTATTCGTTGAAATTCAAGTGCTAGAACATATGTTGTTTTTCATTGCAAGTTTATTTCATGTGTTCTTGACAGGGTTGGGAAAGATATGGTTTTTACTGCTACCTGGTTGGACATACCTCTGTAACATTTTCAGAAGCAAAGAAAACTTGTGAAAGGAGCAGTGGTTATTTAACAAGTATAGCAGACAGGTATGGAAAGGGTTTAAAATTTGTATATCTGATGCAATAATATTGGAATTTTAAAAAAGAGTTGAGAACTTTTGGAAAAAACAAAACAACAAAAAAACCCCCAGGATATCCTTTTTCTGAAGAAAAATATGAATCAACATAGTATGGCTTTTCTTACTAAAAACAATTTATACCTCAATGTTTTTTTAGTACTTAACATTGAAAGAACAGACAACAGCAACTTTGGCTCTGTAAGGAATAGTTTTTCAGTATAGCACAGCTCCACCGCCTATTGCATCTGGGACCCAGTTAAACAACATATTCCCCATAAGAGGAAGTTTAGTGGAGAATCTATTAATTCTAGCTGTATGAAGTTTGGATGCTGACGAGTGGAACATGGAAGGAAAGCTGGGTTTAATCCCATCTGACTCCTGTCATTTCAGATATGAGCAAGCCTACCTGACCAGCCTCATTGGTCTGAGCTCTGAGAAGTATTTTTGGATTGGTCTCTCAGACATGGAAGAGCAAGGGATTTTCAAGTGGGTGACTGGTGAAGGTGTTCTGTACACAAACTGGAATGCAGCAATGCCTGGTACTCTACTGATGCCAAATTTTTTTTGCCTTTTTCTTTTTATATATTCTCTGTATTCTTTTACACATATATTTGTAGCTTATTATGGTATTAGAAGCTAGTCCCAATGCTTTTCCTTATCTTTTCCCTATCCAGAAGGACAAAACGTATTCCAGAGCTCCAAGCCCCAGGGGATACAAGGCCCCCATCCCATCTTGTTTTTTCTGGGAACCAAGGCCGAAAAATAGCCATATTTTCATAAACAAAGTTTAGTTTCCATCTGAGCGGGGAGGATGTTCATAAATCTATGGGCCCAGATGGGATCCATCCCAGGGTGATGAGAGCTCAGAAGGGATGCTCAGGCCTTGGAATGGGCTGCCCAGGGAAGTGGTTGAGTTACCATCCCTGGATGTATTTACAAGGTGTGAAGATGTGTAGATGTGGCACTGATGGTTTAGTGGTGGACCTGTGTTAATTGGTTGGACTGTACAATCTTACAGATCTTTTCCAACCTAAATTATGCCATGATTTTCTATGATGCCATGAAAATATTTATTTTCTGATTTCTCATTGTTTCCAAGAGCAAAATCAAATTGAGCAGAAAGGATGAAATCCTTTCCAGCCTTAGGAATGGGCTGCCAAAGCCTTGCCACAAGTGGGAGAGGAAAGAGGCAGGCAAGGAGTTGTTCATGCACTCAGAGGGAAGGGATGATGATGAAGGACTTGCTGGTTTCCTCTTTTCACTAAGCTCCTCCTCTGAGTGGACACTACACTTAATATTTCAAATAGTATCTTGTAAATTAATTACATGAGCCATAAAAATGTCAAAAGAGCCTCTTTAAAAAACATTTCAACTTTCTTTTTTATCTCGTAATAGGGAAGAAAGCTGGTTGTGTTGCCCTTAGGACTGGAAATGCAGCTGGACTATGGGACGTTCAGAACTGTGAAGTAAAGGCAAAATTTCTCTGCAAAAAATTAGCTGAAAAAGTCACTGTTCCTGCTGTTTCTGAAAGAGTTTCTGATTCCAAATGTCCCCTGGGTTGGGATACAAGCAATAGCACTAATTCCTGCTTCAGAGTAAGTACTGCTTTTTGCCATAATCCTACCTGGGAAACAGGACAGTACCAAATAAATAGGCAATCTAAACTTCACAGAATGGCACGATGTAGCAAGCTTTTACACAACTATTCAAATATCACTGCAGCTTTCACTCTATCAGTGACAAGTAAGGTCATCCAATTGCTTTTGAATCCACATTGTAATGGATAACTGTAATGGAAGGTTTACTTATTTTTCTTATGCAAGGCAGCCAGCAGATTTATGTTTATCACACTGAAAACACAGTGTTCTACCTGTATCTACAGGGTTTTGTGAGAGAAGAAAACCAAAAGAAAACATGGTTTGAAGCCCGAGATTTCTGCAGAGAAATAGGAGGAGACCTGGCTGCTATTAGAAATGAAGAAGAGCAAACAGTGATAGAAAACTTAATAAAGTAAGCAAGCAAACTGTCTAATAATTAATATTTTGCTGTAACAACACATGATACAGTAATAAATAATTACACTCTTTTGCTCCTGAGATAATTATTTAAAAATCTATCTGGTTTTCACCAAAACAATAAGAAAAGTAACTGAGAAAATGTCTCATACGAGCAATGTTTTCAAAGAATTTTTGGAGCTCCTAAAATGTCATAGCCTGCAAACATTTTAAATTCAGATTAAAAAAACAACTCAGTAACAGAATTTGTTGAATGCTTCTCCAGAGACCCTATTCTAAGTTTGCTTAGTGAATAATTTTGAAATCAAATTTTGTCTTCTAGTAGCCTGAACATTTTATTTCTGAGAAAAAAACACTGTAATCACAACATCAGTGCAGAAAAATAACATGCTGTGTTTTCAATACAACCATTTGCAAAGCAGGAAATTTTAAGGTGTGAACTTCATTGTACTTGCCAATGGGAGTTTGCTGACCAACAGTACTTTTTGTTTTTAAAATTTCTGCATTGAAGTGTTCAATGAGTGTCAGAGTTATTGTCCCATGTAGGTTCTAAAATTTAGCAGAGCTAACAACATATATCTTCTTCCACTGTACATTTTTTTCACACTCTAGAAAGAAATCCCCATCATTTCAGCCTTTCTGGATAGGTTTGCAGTGTTTGGATCCTGATGGTGGACTTTCCTGGAGTGATGGTTCTCCGGTGAGTGTTTCACCATGCCATATTCCTTCTGTTCTGACATTTTTTCTGTTGAAGTTTCCATGACTGGTGTGTATAAAAGGTGTATAAGAATTTCCAAAGATGCCTATTTTGCAACTGGGTAACTCTGAACCATTATTCTTCATACTAGATTGGAAAAAAACAAGAGGCCAATAAACTCTGGGGTTATACCATCACAAAAGCGCTAAAAGACAGAGGACTGCTTTCAGCTACAGAAATGACTATCAAACTCACAAATATATGAGAAAGGTCTCTCCTAATTTTTGTTAGTCTCTGGGTGATAAATTGCCAGAAATCTTTTCCTGCTTTTTATTTATAACTGGACTCATTTGAGTCGAATTTTTGTGGGACTGCTACAGTTTGTTAGATGCTGCATGAACACAGAGCCTTTCTTTCCTCTTGCAGAGTGTTTGTAATCACTTTAGTAGCTCACATTGGCTTCACAGCCAGAGGAGGAGGAAAGGAGTGGTTGGAAACTTTTGCTCTACTTCTCATTCCTTACAGAGGACAGTTTTTCCCCCTGTAGATTAAAATAAAAACCACAGGTGTGTTTTCTCTGTAGGTGAATTATAAAGATGAAATAAGATACTATTTTTACGATACTGCATTTCAAGATTGTGGAGCAATCGGTGAAAACCCTTCCTTGTCATGGATTAAGGAGCACTGCGAATACAGTCATAACTGGATTTGTGAAATAAAAAAGGGTAGGTTACTTTTTACTCTAAACTCATCTTAGGAAGAAAGTCAAGTTAAATTCATTCTATCATAACAGGAAACTCTACAAGTTACATACTGGTAGAAAGTTTTGTTTATTTCACAGGAATTTTGCACACAGAAAAGTAGGTCAAGACCTTTGGTATACAAGATTTCAGCTGTTAACAATAAACTTTTTTGTTTCAGTATAAAAAGTACATTCCATGATAAGCTTTACTAAAATTACACTTCTCTATGTAATTGTGTAATAATAGAAAACATGATGAAAGCAATCTTAAGAGCTTACCTTGCAATATTCACTGCTCTGCACAAAAGCAGATTTTTGTCATAAGAGAAATTCTGACTGAGGGAAGAAGAGAGGACTACAATTCAAACTAAAAAAAAAATTAAAAGAAGAAGAAAAATATTATTTTGAATTTCCATATCCTTTGTGAAGTGAAACTTCACTCCTCTGTTCAAATGTTGGTACACAACGGCACAGTAGCCACCTACTCTAAATTAAACAACACTACCAGCATTACAGAATCAGTCTTTTTGTAAGATGACATGTAAAGACAAGCCTGTAACAACAGGCCTACTGTAACAAGAAGATGGTAATGAAAGCTTCAAAATTTAAGACAGTTTCACATCTTCATCACATACTAGCAGAAGAATCTCTACTTCTCTGGTTTTTTTTCTTAGCTATTGTTGTGAAAAATATTCAGTGAAATTAGAGAGGAATAGCTATGTGTTGGGCTACATATTTTACTTCCCACAGTAACAGCAATGCTCCTCTGGTGGCTCCCTGGGCTCCTTCACACTAGTTTCAATTGCTACTTTTCTGAAAGACATAATTTCTGTGCTGCTGAATAATTCAAAACAATTTTCTAGCCAAGGCACACAGTCTCAGCTTCTTATACTTATAAAGCAATAATCATAGACCTCTATCTCAGAGAGATGTTGTGAAGATATTTTTCCTGTTAAGTTCCTTTGTGAGTTCTCACCTGCATAATCACCACGGCTAAAAATCATTAGCAAAGTGTCACTAGTAGCTGTTTACTGTTAATTAGTAGTAGCATATGAATGGCAGAAATTACAGCCTGAAGAAATTGTCATCATTAGGCAGCAGTGCAGAATGGCATGCTGAAATAGACAGAATACTTCATACTTCCAGAACAGATATATTAGGGTTTTTTTTCTTTTAAATCTTGTAACCATTTTCTTTTTAATGTTGTAACCAATCATACAATAGATTATTTTTAAAAGCTGACATATTTTTTTAACCCAAGCATATGTTCACACACTTAATAAAATGTAATTACACATACAGCAACACAAACGTTGCAATAAATTCCTGTGGGAAAAAACACAGAATCACAGAATGGTTTGACTTGGAAAGGACCTTAAAGATCATCCAGTTCCAACCCCCAACCTTTGTCCAGGTTGCTCAGAGCCCCATTCAGATGGCCTGGAGATTATAAAGGTGACATTTATTTTACATTTTTATAGCTCTTGGCCTTGCATATTTAGAGAAACATTTCTCCAATATCACACTCCATGTGATGTGGAAATTTTTTGTTTATTTTTCAAAAAGTGGTAATGTAATTCTTGTCAAGGCAGCTACGCAGAAAAAAGTTTAACTAAAAAATAAATACTAATAAAATGTTAAATATAAATAATAAATACATATTATAAATATAAATAGATGTAAAAAAGCAGTTTTTTTAAAAAATTCAAATAGTATTCAAATTCTAATTTTCAAATACAACACAATGTCCATAAAGAATTGTTCAAAGTCTACCAACATTGGAGTATTTTCTCTATGTAGTGTTCCTTCAGAAACAAATATTCATTCAGACTAACTTCAGCCGTCCAATTTAGGCAATATTCAAGATATTCAAGATGCACTTATCAAAAATCTACCAAGACAGAGATGTAGGCCTGTAATGCATCTTTTATTCACCAAGCATCCATTTTTAACTTTGCACCAAAGATATCATATAATTATATTCTGCATTGAATACGTAAAATGTGAAAAGTTAATAGACATTAAAATAATTTCCAGTAATTGAACACTTTTACTGGCTCAATATTTGGGAAATATTTTACATCTTTTTTTTAATCCCATTTCATTACAGGGACACCCTTGAAACCAGAACCTCTGGGCCCTTCTACCAGTAAGCTTCTGTTTATTTTCACTTACCTGAAGGGTGGTGCAATGTAGCACCACCAGCTTTGCCTAAGGACTGAGAAGAATGCAGAGATTTCTCTTCTGTGTTGCAGCATATGAAGTCACAGAAGATGGCTGGATTGTAAAAGGAGACAAACAATATTTTTTCAGCCCAGAAAAGACCTCTATGGAGAAAGCCAGAACATTCTGCAGAAACAATCACGGAAATCTTGCTACTATTGGAAATAATAGTGAAAGAAAATTTGTGTGGAAATACGTAAGGGGAGATTTTGTTGTGTTATACACCACATTGCTTATATACCCTTTGTACATATCCTCTGCTTGTGAAGTACGGAAGAATGGGCTTGCTGCATAATATTACCACTTTTACCAAATAGTACTATTGCTTAAATTTTCTTAGGATTTGGTTTAAATATTCCATGAAAAAATATTTATTCTACAAAATGAATCTTCACTTTATGAAAAAAACAAAACATGTAAAAGAATTTACTGTTTACTAGGATGGGCATATTCTTGTCTATTTTAGTCTGAATGGAGTTCTGAGCAAATACATAAGGAGCAATGAACAGGCAGGGTAGGTGTATTCTCAGAAAACTCTTCTTCTGACAGGGTCGTTGCCTCTACTCTGAATATCATATACTAGAACCCAGTGTTGCACATAGATCAGGCAGGCAACTGCCAGGGTAGCTTTGATGGTCCTACCTGATGGTCACGTTGCTCTCCAAAACAGCTTTTCAAAGAAAGGCTGGTCCAGGTTAGACTGATCATTCCAACAACTCTTCATGGATCAGTTTTCCTGTACCACAACCAAAGCACAGCAGGTGAATGCTGACAACTTAATAGCATGGAGGGTACCTCAAACCTCTGCCATAATCCTACTTGGTTTGCTAATACCAACATAGCCATACAACCACCTTTCTGAGCCACACTAGTAGATGTTTGCTTTTATTGTGTGGGAAAGGATGTGACAGGTGGAGAGCTCAGACAGCTTGAGACACAACAATTACATAGCTGCTTACAACCAGAAAAGGATCAAAAATTTTATACTTAATGTTTTTCTCAAGTCTCCTATGACTTTTTCTTCTTAAATTGAGAACAGAACTTTGAAAGCTTTGATCCTAGCAGTAATTCAGCCAAAAATGGGAATGCATCAACAAAAATAATAATAAAGCAAAACTATAAGTTGTACGGTATCTCAGGTGACTGCGCACAATCATTTAAAGAATATGTATTCATTTATTTGCTTCTGTAGAAAAATATTTACACTTTTTTTCTGTATTTGATGACTAATAAATATTATAAAACTCTAATTAAAAATATATTTTTATGCTTAGATCTTAAAAAATGGAAAACTGAATTCATATCTCATAGGATTAATCCAGAATGCTGATCGACAGTTCAGGTAGGTAAATAAGCTACATCAAGATCCATAAGAGCAGTTGTAGGAGTATTGTATTGCCAAATTTCCTTTTGGAAACCACTGAAAAAGAGTTAGATGCAGATTCAGAGAGTGATAATGCTGGTTGGAATGTGTGCTCTCCCTTGGTTAAACTACACTGTACAAACACAGTTCTAAATGGAAATTTTGTGTGCTATGAATATGTTGGCAATATCTGTTAAAAATAAAGGTATTTTTGTCTTTGACTTTATATGCAGGGATTTCATTATATAAGGTCTTTTAGTCCTAATGGAAACTCTGGGAGTTTTACAGAGGGACTTGGCTGTAATTTTTTAAAAATATTTTTAGTATGTTAAGGAAGATTTTTCTCAATGGTTTCATGGACATTGTCTCAGCAAACACTTCTTTTTTTCAGCTGGATGAGTGGAAGCCCAGTGCATTATGCAGCTTGGGCACCGGGTGAGCCCAGCTTTGCAGGTGCCCAAGAAAATTGTGTGGTTCTAAATAAAAAAGATGGTGAGTTTCACAACTATGGTTTGTAAAGTAATTTTATGCCTGCTGCTCTTCCAATGTTTGTTTAAAATCTCTTGTCAGTTTTCACCCATTCTTTACCAGGAAATTTGAGAAAGATATATTATAAAGAATAGTTGTTATATCCGAGGTTTTTTCAGGGGCAATATTATCCATAAAAGTAGAGTCTAATAAATTGATTTTGATGGGAAATGCAGTGGCAATTTCATCACTGGTGTTTCAGCTGCACAAAGAAAATGTTCAATTCAAATCAACAGCAATTATTTTTTAAAATTATTATAATTAGATAATAGTGAATTGAAAATATTTCCTAATAATAAAAAGTATTTGAACTTCTAATAATAGTTTTATAACTTATTTTTTAATAATTAGATCACATTTTTAGTAATAAGAGAATTGTTAGCAAAGGAATAGAACATATATAGATTTTCACATTCTGTAGTGCTTTCACTGATTCAGCATAATTTGACACTTGCATCTTTCAGCGCAACAAAGCTGTTAGGGAGGGTTTCACTGAGAGGCCACCTCATCTGGTCACTTCTCCCCCACTAACAGCAGGACCAAAGTGCCCCTGTATACAGGGACAGTGGGAGGTAGAGCTGAGCTAATGCAGGTTATCCCACATTCCCAGGCAGATTGCTTCTGAACTTCAGAAACCAGTTCACTTTCCCACAAATTTCAGTCCTATTTAGTGTCTTAGTACCTAAACTTTAATCGATTTCAGGCTTGTGGAATGATGTCAACTGTGGTTTTTCCAATGGCTACATCTGTGAGAGGCACAGAAGTTTTATAAATGCAACCCTTCCTCCAGCAGTACCTTCAGCTCCTGGAGGGTGTCCTGCAGGTTGGATTTTATTTAAAAATCAGGTATGACACTTTCATCTAAGCACAATGATATTACTGCTTGGGAAGATACTTAAAGATACACTTGAGGCCTTTTGTCTCTCAGATATGTTTTGTTAGTTGCATTAAAAAAGGAACCCATTGGCTAATTACTGCAAAATGATGGGTTTACAGATGTTTAATTGTTTTTTTGAGAAGTGGTCACCTGACGCATATTGGGAAAACAGTTACATTGTATATATGTTTCAAAAAATGGAAGAACTGAATTCATCTGAAAGCACTGGGCATAGCACAAAATCAGTCATTTGAGATGGAACAAATCAGAAATAAGACAATTTTTTTCTAAACAGACTTCAATGTAATGCTTGCCTCTTCCCCAAAAGGGATGAACTTGATGTGCTTAATAAGTGAGGGCTCTCTTTCCTAATACATACAGATATCACAGCAGGTGATTTTATGCTAGGTTACAGTCATCAAAGTTATTTCCACAAACCTTGCAAGACAATTCTCTGACTGTGCTACTGTCATGACACAGAGCAGAGGATGAGCTGCAAAGCAGAGGGTGAGCTGCAAACATGGAGGGCACATGAGGCACACTGGTAATTATCAGAACCTTTGAGGGTGAATATGTATTGGTAATGTGATGGCTACACAGTTTTGATGAAATGAGTCACATACTTCCATTAATGAGAGATCTGTATAATGAAGAAGGCTGAATAGACGCAGGAGTACTCTGACCACAGACACCAGGTCAAAAAGGGTTTTCAGAAAGTTCCAGCAACTCCACACCTGGGCTGGGCTTTTCCTACAGTTAGAACTTTGTCTTGTGGTGGTGGATGGTTTCTAGAAATCTCTGAGTTAGTTAAAACATTAGATTCTCATCAGACTCCTACTGTGGTTTCTAAATAGCTATTTGAGTTTTGTCGTGACTTTCTCAATCCCTTGCAGAAAGACAGAGAGCAAATTTAAAACTTGTATATGGTTTTGATTTGGCTCCAGATCCAAGTTAACTGAAAAAAATATTTTGGGGGTCTGAATTAGGCTGGTTTTTACTTAAACTAGTGTAATTCATACCTAAATTCTTTGTCCTGTCACTCTAACAGTCTATACTTATTTTTCCCTAGTGTTACAAATTTTTTGGCTCTGGCTATGATAACTGGGGTAGAGGAAGAAGAGTTTGCATGAGCCTTGGAGGAGACTTGGCAAGCATACCTAATGAACAAGTTCAAGGTATAGTGCAACAGCCCTTTAGGTAATAGAGAGCCTTTACTCTGTATACAGTGGACATTTCCTGCAAAGAAGGCAAGTGTCAGTATGTAAATATATGCTTTTTGTAATTTGTGTATTCAAATTATAATTATATGGCCATGGCATGAAGTGTTTTTAGAACTGAACAATCTGTTTGGGGCATGCTAGTCATGCTAAGGATTGCTTCTTCATGTTGCATGCAAAGTATCTTGCATTATTTATAGGCATGAATTAAGATAAAATTAAAAATCTGGATCTGACATTTATGGCTTTAGGCACAGAGAAAAAACCAGAATACAGTCTGTTTTTGCCAGAAATAGAATGGGATGTGCTTCTATACCTCTGCCTAAATTCTACAACTTGATTTAGTATAATGTCAGAGAAAGGCATATTTTTACCTTGCCTGTGTTCCCTGGCTTCCATTTGCAGCTGTACATATTTCCATCAGTCAAGTAGCTCATCCTGACTGCTGAAATAAGTGAACTCTTTAGATATCATGGTGGTCAGAGAGGTTTTTTTTTTCTTTCCTCTTTCCAATCTTGCTTCATTGTTCCCTAATACTTGGACTCTTTGAGATTTTTCATGGGTAAGGGCTTGGCATAACCTTGAAATCATGAAATCAGGTAAATTTTTGATCAAATATAATTAAAATGTTTTTATAAGATTTTAATGAAAAAAACAGTTAAGTATTTGTTTATGAGTTGATGTCTTGACTGATCATGTAACACAATAATTTTCTCCTCTGTTGGCTTTTTATTCTAGCTTTTCTCACATACCATTTGAAGGATGCTTCAAATGATCTTTGGATTGGCTTGAATGATCTGCTCAGTGAACTCAACTTTGTTTGGTCTGATGGAAGTGCTGTCTCATATACAAACTGGGCTAAAGGTTCCCCAAAACTTGTAGAACCTATTTTGTATGACAGTCTGCATCCAGAAGATGGCCAAAATCGGCAACAGGTAAATATTGCTTAGTGTTTGCCATCAAGTCTAAATCTGAGGAGCAATACCACCCCCAGTAAGCAGCTCACTTCGCTGCAGATCTTGCCCCAGCCTTCTGCATTGGTTGGTCATCTATCTTTACTCTGGGACTAGACATAAAACCTTTCACTGTTTGAGTATTCTAGCTATTTCATCGCATAAAATGGCATTGCTGTAATGTTGTCAAAGTATTTCGCAAAATTGCAGCAACGGACAGATTGAATAAAAGATTGGATATATTGAATAAAGTTAGCAAAGTTACTTTCTTTTTCAAATTAAATTGTTAATTTTTCAGAGACTATAAATGCCACATTAGAATTTTAGAAGTCAACACACAATTACTTTCATTTCTATGAAGGAAGGAGAAGAGGATGCAAGAAGAAAGAGTTTAAGCATTTTAACCTTTTCCCATTTTAAAATTGTAATTGAATTACTAGGGGCCAATAGATGTCAACTACTTTCTAAGTCCATCAAATCCTCTCCACAGCTAGTGCTTAAACTAAACCTCAAATGCTGTAAATAAAATAGCATTCTACATAACCATACCAATACAGACTGATTTGCACAGCCACATTGCCTATCTTCTATTTATTTCTATATCTTGCTTTCCAAACTCACCCTTCACAATGTATCATTCCACTCACTGTCCATTCTCCCACCATTTTTGTATCCATACCTTTAGAGAAGTCAGGGATCTGGGCAACCAGCTTAATCTACACCTGAGTCAATTCATATTGCTCTTCCCCATGTAGCCATTGGTCAAGGCATGCAGGAAGACATAAATGACACTGCACTGCACAAACCATAGCTCCACTGCAGCTCTAATAACACTAGCAAATATCAAGCAGGGAAAAAAAATGTGCAAAGGTACATCTTGTTTTTCTCCTTCACCTTCAAGACACTAATCCTCTCTCCTTCAGAGGATCCTTTTCAAAGGCCCAACAATTACTCCATGGCAGCTTATCAGAGGAGATTGCAGCTTGTAATAAACTTGTAATAAATTTCAGCTTCTTAAGTTGATCTCATGTGGCTGAAGGAGAAATTCTAAGAATCAGAGCTGATGAGAGCTCTGCCAAGGACTGTCATCTAGGTGATTTTGTCAAGAATCAGCACTATTTCTAGCTGTCTTTGCAAGTGAAATACAAAGTATAACCTCTATTTCATTCTTATTCAAAACCTTGCTGATAGTCACCCAGTAGTTGGGATAGATAATGTGGAAGAAAGTTTTTGAAAATAATAACGTCTTTCAAGTACTTCTCCTGGAAAATACCTAAATGAACAAGCAGGCTGAGCTGAACAGTGTACAACAGGGGAACTGGCCACCACAAGGGAGGTCAGAAAGGACAGAGAACGATGAATGAGAGGTATTTCTAGAGTTGTAACACACCCTACAACACCAGAACAAAAAAAAAAACAAAAACAAAAACCCAGACCTGAAACGACTCAGTTATAGTACTCTGTTTTATAACTTCTAATAGGTATGAATATTCTTTTCCTTACTTCCAACAGTTTGACTGTGTTTCTCTGAAGAGAGGTCCTGCTGATGACACAGGAAAATGGAACAATGAGGAGTGTTATAAGTACAGAGGGTATATATGCCAGAAGAATAGTGGTGAGTTCTGTACTGTTAATCTTGAAAATAATAACATAAGGATTAAAACAAATTTTCTTGTTTAACACACTTTATTTCAGTTTAGTTTTAGTTTGTTTCATTTTGTTTTGGTTTTTAGGTAAAGGATCAGTAAAACCTAAGGGCCCATCTTGCCTCCCAATATTACTTAGCAATATTTTTTAGAGAACATAGCAGAATATGGGAAAAGAAAATTATTTTATTTTTAAAAGTACGATTTAACAGATGAAGCCCAAACAATTTTAATTACATATGTTCATGAGGATCTGTAGGGCATCAAAACTAGTACGTTTAACATTATCCATAAACACCTGATAGTCATTAAGCTGCAAAGAGTATTTTAAAAGCAGGCAGGACAGGTGTGTTATTTTTGTATGATGGGGTAAATTTACCTCTGCAATGTAAAATACTGTGCATTTACTGATTCAAAATTGTCAGAGGTTGAAAATACATTTCTTTTATCAGAACTGTTGTTTTGATGTTTTATTTAATTATAAGCAGCTAAGAAGATGTTCCATTCCATTAGTAATTTTATATTAGGTTCATAAATAATGAAGATGTGAAGATGTTACTCAGTTCCTCAAGTCAAATATGTGACTCCAGATTTAACTGCTCATGGGGCTTTTTTTTTTCCTTTTTCCTACAGATCCTGAACTTTTTAAATCATCAGCAACAGCGCAGGACTTTGCTTTTGCCCCTTCCAGTGGGATTAGCTATTCTGTCACCCATTCCAAAATGAACTGGGAGGAAGCACACCAAAACTGCAATAGCAATGCCTCAGAACTTGCCAGCATTTTAGACCCACATAGCCAGGCACTGTTGCTCCTACTTGCAAAGGAATATGGAGAGCCTCTGTGGATTGGTCTTAACAGCAACAGGGTAAGAACAAAGGCATTGCATACACACAGGCTGACAAAACCTGATTTTACTTCATGCTCTCATCTTGTTGCCCACTGGGATTTCTGCCAGTGTAGTGCTGAAAACAGCAAGTTACATCAATGTAACAGCCATTTACGCTGGAAATCTTCAAATAAGACTCATACAGTAGAGATTTCCTTTAGCACAAGGAAATGTTCCTGTACAACCAGTATACAACAGTGCAGTGCGTTGTTTGGAGTCATTTAAAGTATCTCAGATATAAATTGTAAAATTTCCTATATTTTAAGCTGATCTTAATCTAAAAGTGATTCCAGGCACAATGTACATCCTGCCCTCCTGCCATATGTTTATGTACCTCAGTGATCAGTGACAAGGTATCAGAGGTCACACACCTGTCACCTGACAAGGAACCATTTGTATGTGTGTGTTTATGCTCACACATTTCACTAGAGTGGTCTTATTTATGGTAGCAATAGCAAGCTACAGATGTGAACAGAAACTGGGGTAAATACTAGTAAAAGGAATATTGAGGCTATATCATATGGTATATATTGACCATGGCTGTATTTTTTTTAATTTGAAAATACAGTTGGCGTAACTGCTTCCATTAGAAGTTAGAATATTATGGAAAAATAATCCCTTCTGTTGGTGAGATGTCTACATCAGTTGTATGACAGGAGAGGGTGAACATTTGGATGGTAGGTGTGTTTTGACAGGCTACACTCTTCATCATGAATCACAGTCACGACAACTACAACAAAAGCAATGGTGATCAGAGCTCCTTAAGAGCACTCCTACACACACTCCCATTCTCCATGCAGATGTTTGGGTGGTCATATAAAAAAGGTATCTTATCTGACTCCTCTTTTTATGCCTTCTCTCATGCCCCCCTTTTTTTCCCTTCCATTTCCCAAAGCTTAAAAAATGCTCTGAATTAATGTTAGATATTTTTGGAGGCACTCACATTTGTGGATGACAGACAGTGTACATTTTAGTCAGTTAGCATTTACAAGCTAAGAAGAGGCACTAGTAAGCAGATGAGTCTACACAGGTTATGTGAGAGTCCTCTTGAGGATCCTGTATAGTAGCTGTGTCACTGTAAGCAAACATGAAATTACCATATAGATTTTACTTCCAGACCAATGGCAAGTATCAATGGACTGACAGGTGGAGTTTAGTTTACAGCAAGTGGGCCAGTGGAGAACCAAAGCAGACATTAGCATGTGTCTACCTAGACACTGATGGCACCTGGAAGACAGCTTCTTGTGAGGAAAAATTCTTCTCTGTCTGTAAAAAATCAGATGGTGAGTAACTCCATACATGCATCTTGACTAGAGGCTGTATAGTGCAATAAGCCACTGGAAAAATACTTTGTTAATACACCAGTATACAGGAAGACAGGATTACCTAACTAGTTCTAAATATTGACATGAATTCTTTCCAAAAGTTGATTCATAGTAATTACCAAAATCCTAACAACCAAAGGATTGAATATTCACTTTTTTTAACTATTCATCCTAGTAGGAAAAGTAATTCACTTGCTATAAGATCTGTTTTTATTAGGCATTATAGGAAATTCTGTATCCAGTTTGGGGTACCAAAGTTTGAAAAGCTTCTTGGTCAACTTGCGTTTCCAGATCACCGGGAAACAATGATTTAAAGAAAATATTGGAGTTGGACAAAAACTAAGACACCAAAGACTAAGAGAAACCATATTATCAACACTAAATATTAAAAAATGAGCCTTACAGAATGGAATTTAATTTTTCTATGCGTCTGATATGAGAGGGAAAGGGGTAACAGACTTAAATACAGCAAGGAAAACCTTCTGATTTTATCAGTACAGAAGTCTTTAATAAATATTCTGGACAGATCAGCAAAATCTCCATCACTACAGCTTGCTAAGAACAGACAGGACTAATACCCGTCAAAAACAATATATCAGCTTCATGTCACCTGTGAGCACAAAGATGAAGTAAATAACCCCTTGGAAAGCACAATCTTGTATAATTTATATGGAAATAAGTATAAATAGTGACATGCTACACTCAAATTTTAGCTATATTCTTGGATTTTTCAACTTTATGGAAGATCTTCAATCATAAGTTACATGACAAATTATGTTCTAAGATGTTTTAATACGACAAAAAACCTCAAAATTCATATATAATGTCTCTTTTCACTTCATGGTTCTGGAAATCTCATTTGAGAGCTAAGTATTCCTTAGGGGAAAGCAACAGACTGTAGAAGACTTACAGGAAGAAAACGTAATTTGGCAGATTTTGTATTTATCTACCCATCCAAAATCTTCCTATTATATAAGTGACCACGGAATGCATGCAGGATGCAGTTTAATAAAGTCCTGCAAGCTATGTTTAGTTATACCAACACTTTCATTAACAATCACAGTTTCTACTGTAAGGTTTTATAAGGTTTTGATATGGTCAAATCACATTGATAAATAAATATGAAGGAAAATATTGTCCCAAACAGAAAGTCAGAACCATATTCAAGCTCTTCTTAGAACAGACCTAATTTCCTCTAAAATTACAAACCTAACATTAGTTTTGTCATACTAGCATAAAGGGAAAAACAAGTTAAATAAAATAGCTGGACTCCAACTACCTGATCTCTTATCAGTAACGGCTCCTACTGAACCCCCACAACTTCCTGGAAAATGCCCTGAATCAAGAGGACACAAATCCTGGATACCTTTCTCTGGACACTGCTATTACTTTGAGGCCTCCAAGAAAAGAAGCTGGTCTCAAGCTCACGAGGAATGTGCCCGACTAGGTGAGTGTTTAGTCTTAGAAAGATTGATGATGTAATTAAACACATAAAATAATGGATAATATTGCTAAGCAAACCTCAAATTAATTTAAAACTTCACATTTAATGCTTTTTTTGGTTGCTTTTCCGAGCATGCTTTTGCACAATAAATGTAACTTTTGTCAGAGACAGCAGCATCTCATATCTCAAATATCAGGTGAAATATGAGTATATATACTCAATACCTAAATACCTCAAAAATATTAAATTCCTACTAGTTTTATGGCAAAAAAAAAAATTAGATAGGGAAATAAACACTTTTACAGACCCACTAAGACACAGGCTGCAGCATTGGCTTTCCCTTCCCCAAGCAAAAGGGATGCCACATGCAGTGCAATCTAGGAGACACAAAGTCATAGGATAGTTGTGTTTGTTAGTTACAGGGCACAGGTCATTAAGTGGATCTCAGTGGCTGGACAACAAATGAGATGCTTATATTTCATGGACCAGTAAAACACACCCAGCCATGAAGTTCCTGCTCTGGAACAGCCCCATGCTGCCCCCATGGAAAGAAGAGCAATACCTTCATCAGGGAAGGGAAAAGACACATTGCTCCACATTTCTGAGAAAGGGTGCAATGCAACACATATTTCAGTGTGAGTAAGAATAAGAAACATCCTATACATTTCCAAAGGCACTTCCTCATATATCTGAAAACATTGACCTATAACTGAGTAAACAGAAAAAACAGCTTTGTAAAGTCATTTTGTCACAGCTGTACAGCAACAGAATTCCTGGAGTGGTTTTGTAGAAAGTTAAATCACATAATTACTACAAAAAGTAAACATTGCACTAATAAGCAGGATGAAAGGTTACAATTGGACACTGCTCTGTGTTCTAAATTCCTACACTTTTGCCTGCCTGTTACCCACTGGCCAGGCCAGGAAGATGGTCATTTCCTTGTACTCTCAACACAGCCTTGTGTATTTCCAATGCCAGGGCACATGACAATTATAAATCAACTTCTGGACATCTTCTGGACTGCAACCTCCATCTGCTGACACATCCTACCTAACCTGTTATCATCAGGCACTGCCAAAACTGCTGCCTAGCCACCAATGAGGGACAAAGCTGTAGTGGCAAGAAGCATGGTGGTGACTACATCACATGTACCTGTTTCAGCTTACTAGCACCACAATCTGGGATGTGGTCAGGCTTGTCCAAAAAGTATTACAGGAGAGCAATTGTTCTTCTCTAAAATAGAAAAGACTAAAAAAATCCAGAAAATTTCAGAAAATGCATATCTTTGTGCAGATTTGCATCCATACAACAAACAGTCATGCTCAAAAAAAATACCATACAGTGATATAATACCCACAATAAGACTAGTGAATAATACAAGAGTTGGTGTCTTTTATATACTTTTGCATATCTTTTATGTGTTTATTGACTTGAGCTCTAAGAAAATGACCCACTGTGATGTGTTCCTTAATATTTTTTCAGGTGCTGATTTGGTATCAGTAGGAGACTATAGTGAAACAAACTTTCTGTCAGAAACCATTAGGATACTCCATGGAAAATCACTGAACTTTTGGGTAGGGCTAAAGAAAAATGACAGAGGTAATATCTTTCATCCCATTACCCTATCAAACAAAATTTCATGTTATGTTAAAAAGAAATCAACTTTGTAGACTTGAAAGTACATCTATCTATATAAAAATTACACAAAGTTTATTTCAAATTATGAGTAAATATGCTTAAAATTATGTTTGAAACATTTAACTGGCTATGCATGTTATAAATTTTTGTTTTCTCCATTACAACTCGTATTTGCCTAGATCAATGCATTTTATACATACATGTTAATTTTTAATATTAGGACGGTGGGTATGGACAGATAAATCTGCAATGGATTTTGTCAACTGGCAATTGGGAGAGCCATCAAAGCAAAGGCTTAAAGACTGTGGAGAATTATGTGCATTATCTGGCTCCTGGAACACCAACCTCTGTTCTTTCAAAAAAGGATATATCTGTAAAAAAAATAAAAGTAAGTAGCATTTCTAATATGTTAAGTTTAATGTCTAATTATGTATTTTCATTGTACAACACAGAAATGTGAAATACTCTGTGTGCAAAACCAATTGACTCTAATGGCTGCCTAAATACTGGCAAGCCCCACATGGTTTCTGACTGCCTTCTCAGAAGGCTGCACCTCCCCTATGTCCTCTAAAACTACCGTCAGCACTGTGCAGCCATCATAAATACTTCAGGCCCCTGAGTTTAGGTGAAAGCTAAGCTCAAAAGCAACACTTTGTCTAATTTCAGCTGAATGTATTCTCAAACAAAATCTTATTCTGATGAGTGCAATGCAAACTGTCTTGTAGAAATGCTGGAATTGGTGATTCCTTTCCTTACTGACCACTGATCTGATGAATTACAGGAATAGCATGGCAAACATTCTTGTGGCATTCTTTATCTACAGTATGGTAGAATCATATTTAGTAAAATACTGGTAGTATCCTGGTAGAAAAATTATCATCTATAAGAAAATGCATAAATTAGTTTACCAACTGAGATTAAATCAAAGTAGTCCAGAATGTGGACATTTTGTTTGGTTGCACTTCATGTTTCTGTTCACCTTTGTATTACCTGCTAAGTTCAGGAAGAGCAACTACCATAGGAGCTACATCCACATGGAATAGTTGTCTCTGACAGAAGGGGCTACAACAATAGGAAAGTCTTTTCAGCTCAGGTAAAATGCTCACGATGCACTGCTAACACTCAAGACCTCGTTCAGGAAATACCTTAAAAAAACTAAGGATACTGTGGGGAGATTCTCAGAAATAAACATATTTGAAAACACTTTTTGAAATAACAGAAGTCTGTCTCTGCATGTTGTTTTGGGTGTCATGACTGAGGAAATCAGACGCTCTTAGGATGAAAGACCAAATCAACCTACTAGAGTTTTACATATGCTTAGTTCCATCCCTCTGGAAGAGTGACTGTCACCAACACATGAATTCAGGGGGAATTGTCAGAAACACTGGTACTCAGGAACTTTGAAATGCCTTTTTTTAAAAGCATTCGGTAAAAGCATTTTTTTTCCTTTCAAAAGCTCCTGAAAGGAAAGAAATGTCAACAGAAAATACAGGTAAGCATACTTCTTTTTAAGTATAATAATAAGAGCATGCTAAAATAAAACAGGAATATAATTAAATAGTTTCACAGTATGTTTTGAGAGTGTTTAAAAATAAAAAGTCCATAAAGGTTTACTCTGTATCTCAATATAGGATATAGAGGGTATACTGAAGTAAATATTGATTTAGTTTTATGTTTATCTTTTTAATACTGGGCTTTGATCAGATTTAAATAGATTTTGTTTTGTATTCATTAAAAAAAAACCAAAACAAAGCACATGTTGAACTGGAAATCTACATGCATACCGTTTTTTTTTTTTTTTGCTTTCTTGTTATAGAAGTCTCATTTATTACTACATTCTGAAATCTTTTAACCTTTGTTCCATTGTATATCCTTACAGAAGAGAAAATGGAGAAAGTACTTTCTGCTGGCATCATTTGGCTGTTCGTTCTTCTAGCCCTTTCTATAGCTGGAGCTGGAAGTGTAATTTATTTCTGCTTGAGGAGGAAAAGACAAAACTTGCCACATATTTCAACCAGAATGAGTGGATCAGAAGCAACTGTGGATATTCAAGTAAAAGACACACATTCAGACATGTAGTCTGACCAAATGCCCATGTGATCCAACTACCAAAAAACAGGCTATAAATCAGTGAAATCTTACCCCAACTTTGTGTTTTCCTACCCAGGCAATAGTCTCCTTTCTTCTCAAATACACACACATCTTTCAAAATTCCTTCCAAAGTGTTACAGAGTTGTTTAGTCTGGGGAGTGTATATGTGTTTTTCACATAAATGGGCATGGCTGAAAAGATGGCTCCAGAAGTGTTATGGGGAAAGTCTGACAGATATTTACTATTTGAAAATAACTTTATTTAGCTTAGTGCAAAAATTCTCCCGTTTTACACACACGGGAAATCATTACTCATTACTTTAAATTATTTTTCCCTGTGTGTTACTTCAGTGGTATCTAGACTATGATTGGAATCACAGAATCACAGAATTAACTAGGCTGGAAAAGACCTTTGAGATCATTAAATCCAACCCATGAAACACTGCTCATTTCAGGTTTTCAGCTTCATAGTTTATGATACTATCTTTTCATTCATGTAAAAACTGTTATGGTACCTGCAACTGTGCATTAAGTACTATTTGTTTACAAAAAAAAAAAAAAAAAGACAGAAAATTGTAAAAAATTGAAGAGGCTCATTTAATTTTACCTCCAGTCTAAATTTTTGAATTATGCCATTTCCTATGGCCTTGTACTATTCTAGTATTCGGCAAATACCTCTATTTTTGGCAGTTCAAATTAAAGATAGAACAGGAGATGATCTTTCCATTGGGTTTTATTTCAGTAATGATTCTTATAGTACACAGAGCTGCCCCTTTTAAAATCCCAGCATGTATAACAAATGGCTGTCTTATAGTGCTTTCTGTAATTCTTTGGTGCAGGGATATAAAGTCACTGACATACTTTTTGAAAATACTTTCCTTCTTTTTTGTTGTGATTTCATTTGACAAGGTGCTGCCGAGACCCTTCTCAGCTTTTCTTCCATTGTACACAGAAGCAGGTATTGCCTCAAGGGGCAGCTCCTTATTCTGCATATTTAAGACATGCATTACCCGTCCTGAGAAATGGAAACACCCTTCCCCAAGCCACAAGAGGGCATGTGGCACTAACACTGAAGGCCACATGGAGGAGCAGGACTAGAGCAGAGGAGCTTCTACCAAATGAATGTATTGGGCAACAGATTCCTTTGGCTCTTCTGTCAGAACTTCTCACTCACTCCACATGCTTACGGTCTCTGGCTGACAAAAAGATGTGGCTGCACTAAAAATCTCTGCAAGGGAAGAAAATACCTGGAATAAGTGGAATAGGTTTCTACAGCAAGACTTCTGTGTCAACGCCTGAGCAGCTTGAGAACACATTTGAATTACCTCTATTATTTACATTTCTTCTAGATATACATCAAGCAATAAAGGCTTATAATTAAAAATTTTATTGATAGTTACTTTTAATGCGAGTACCCCCTTCCTCTAGGAATACTTCTTTCAGATATTTTAACAAGGGCTATCTTGAAATATGGGTCACCTCTGGTAACATCTCCTCCTGAGAGTTCAATTTTTGCCAGCACTCCTTTGCTGGATGGACACACATTATTCCACACCTTTGGTTAAGCTGGTAAAGAACTCTCACCAATCACAGAAACAGAAAGATAACTGAAGAATATGTGGCTTTCCTTTTCTCACTTAACCAAGCAATGTCATACATAAAAGACCTGGTTAGAAACAAACCAACCCAAACCAAACCACCAGAAAAACCCAAACACAAATCTCCCATCCACAAGTTATTTAAAATAGAACTAAAAATTAAGTAAACCAGGAGTCTATTTTACAATTTATGTCATTTGAACACTGTAAAGCCCAGAGATAACAGCCTTCAGAGATAACAGTCCCTTAAGTTACTATAATAAGTCCTGTAATACTCCTTGCAATAAAGAAAGTCATTGCCATTTTCAGGAGGAAATAGGAAATAGCTGTGAGAGCTTTGCACAAAACTCAGCAAATGAGAAAAACACCACCTGCTTCCCACGGAGGTGACTAGAGATAAAAGTGTTTCCTGGTATGTACTACAGATATCTGGGAATACAGGGTTCTGCTTGCCCTTTGGATGAGTTAGTAAGGCAAGAACTTTTCCTGGTCTATGTCTGCAAACAGTACATGCTTCTGGTCCTACTGTATTTATGCCCAGCTTAGTGAATCTTATAAATTAAAGTTACCTTTCCCAAAAGAAAAGAAGGAAACATAAAATCAAAAAGACTGATTTTTTAAAGGTATTTGTAAGTTAACTATAAAAATTGGGAGTTTGTGACAGAAGTCTTCTGGCAACCAAATTCAGCACCTGGGAGCACCTGCTAATTCTGGGACCTTCAGAGAAGAAGCCTGGCACCACCATGCAGAAAGCTTGGAGAGTTTAACAGTCAGGCTGCTCTGCATACCAGCTCTATGTATTATCACATGAAAATATTTTGATATGTATATATTTTTATGTCTAGCTACTCTATAGTTGGACTGAACACCATGACTGAACAAAAACTGGACAGGATCACATGTTGCTGATCCCCCTGCAAAGTACTGAGAGACCAGAGCCTGATCCACAATGTCTCCTACAGAAAGACAGAGAGTACTGTAGTGAGAACAGCAGTGAAACTGAGTACACAGTGAGCCAGTGCAGTGGTGCTCACACCTGGGGATCAGAGCTGAGAGCCATAGCCCTGACCAGATCTGCTCACACCTGGCAGCCACTGTCATCATTAGCTCATTAGCTGCTGTTTGCAGTGTGGGACAGCAGTGCCAGAGCAAGGACACATCATTCAGCCTATGGTCTCTCAAGGAACTGAACAGCCACTGGGGAAGAGATCAATGCATATGAGCACAGACTTTTCTGCATTTGTCATTTGGACCTGACAGTGGATATGAGTAAGACATTGCCCACACACCTCACACATTGCTCAGACACAGAAGAGAGCTGGGTTGCACTTGATTAAACTCCACAAAACAAAGAAGGCTCTTAGGCCTTATCATGCTTAATCCCAAATCCCAGTGTTTCTGCTCAAGTAAATTGTTTGCATGTTTCTCTTTTCTTTCCAAAAAGTCCTGTATATTTAAAATCACTGTCCTGTCAGTTCAGTGCTGGGAAGAGGAAAAATATTGCCTATTGTGAATGCTGCTGTTTAAATCAAATTCAGAGTGGAGAAGACACCTCAGCACTGATGTGTTTCATACTAATGTGTGTGATATGGGATTTTTCTTCTCATTTTCATAAATAAACGGTGCCCAATTTTCTCTGGTTTAATCATTGCCACTTGCAATGACAACATAATCTCTTTCATACTTAGGCTCAGCTAACTAAGGAGCCTGAAGGCGATGGAATTCATCTCACATAATGTAGATATCTAAAATGCCGCCATATCTAACTGCACTACTCACCCAAGGTCATCGCTGTGGTTGGCACAGAAGGATGGATACATTAGGGTGCAATTACTTGGTCTGGTCTCGAGACTGAAGAGAACTCTAGACTCTCTCTGACACAAAGCCTAAAACAATTATCTCACAGTAAATGAGCTCTGCAGAATCCACTTCTTAACTGATATCTTATGCAATTTTGTACAAAACACACTAATAGCTTTACGTTGATTATGTTCATCATCAATAGCTCCAGGCTATTCAGAAAACTTCTATCAAAACAATTCCTTGTAGAGTTTTTTTCCCCTGACTTGAAAATCATTACTTTTGGAAACAAAGCATCTGTCAAACTAAAAAATTCTGTTGATATTATTTTCCATACTAATTCAGAATAGAGACTGAGCTGGTAGCATTTCTTAAGCAAATGTTAAGAACATAGACAGAAGCTCCTACAAAATTACAACTAAACTTCCAAGGCAAGCATCTGCCTTGGTACCTCCACAAACACTTCCTGACTTAGTGCCAGAACAGGTGAAAAATCAGTGAAGTGAGTCTGCTTATAATCTTGATACAGTCTCTGTGTTTAATGCACACTGGACTGTTTCCCCAGGCAGGTACTGATATATTCACACCAGTGAACCCTTGGGAAGGTTAAGTTGTGCTGAGCATCAGAAATGAAGGCTCTGCCACTTCTGTCTCCACCACTGATACATAGAGTAGAAAAACTGAGCATAAAAGTACTGCTCAGTCCCACACAGAGTGCTGCTGCTAAAAGTTCCCTCTCCTATTCTGCACTGACTGCCATAAAACCACTGTACCTGCTTTGGCTATATTCTGTTTATATTTCTCCCACCTATTTCCTCCTTTATCCATGATCTCGACACTAAGCTGATAATTACTGTTTACCAAGAGCTGTTCAATTTTTAATTCAGTTAAATCTGTACAGAATTTATTTTTAATTTCTGTAAACCCCATTTCTGTTCACAATACCATAGATAAGTCTTATGGCATAGGTACATAATGTCATAGATAAATTTTAAGTACCATTTAAATATCATTACTTATTAATATTTGTATATCTCAGCCACTCTACCCAATGCTGTCCTCATGCAATGTAGAAACATTCCTGAATCACACAGCTAATGGTTTCAAATGATGCCATGTTCCACTGGCAAAAAGTGATCAGAAATGGCTCATTACTTGAACTGTATTAACAAATAATTTTCAAATTGTTTGCACAAATACATAGATACAGCTGGGTAGAGAACAGACTGAGAGCAGCCCTACTGAGAAGGACTTGAGGATGGTGGATAAGAAGCTGGACATGAGCTGGCCATTTGCCCTTGCAACCCAGAAGGCCAAACCTGCCCTGGGCTGTAGCAGAAGTGTAAGCAGCAGAGCAGGGGAGGTGATTCTCTCCCTCTATTCCTCTCCAGTGGGACCCCACCTGGAGTGCTGCATCCAGCTCTGGGGTCACTGGCACAGGAAGGGCATGGACCTGATGAACCAAGTCCAGAGGAGGCCTCCAAAATGATGAAGGGGCTGGAACACCTCTGCTGTGAAGACAGGCCAAGAGAGATGGGATTGTTCAGCCTGCAGAAGAGAAGGCTCCAGGGAGACTTAGAGCACCTTGGCTACAGGAGGCTACAAGAGAGCTGGAGAAGGCCTTTTTTCAAGATCATGTAGTGATAGGACAAGGGAGAATGACTTTAAACTTAAAAAGGACAGGTTTAAATTAGATGTTAAGAAGAAATCCTTGACTGTGAGTGTGCTGAGACACTGAAACAGGTTGCCCAGAAAGTCATGGACCACCCATCCCATTCTAGGATTCTATGAAATTAACTTATTGCTACATTCTTCTCCTTCTCCCCAATTTATTCTCTATACTAAACCTTGCCATTTTCATAAATTTTGTCTCAACAATTATTTTTTAAAACATTTTCAAAGGAACACCAGTTTCTCACTTTTCACCGTCCAAAATACATACAAGATATCTTTTAGCAGCCAACTGCTTCCAATTACTGGCAGTGATGATTACCACCAATATCTAGGTTATTTCCTTTCATGTCCAGTCTGAACTTTTCCTGGCACAGCTTGGAACCATTCTCTTAACAAGCACCTCTCTTCTCCCCCTAATTTTCTTTCCCTTCTGTGATTTTAGTATTAAGTTCAAAACTGAAACATTAGAAGGAGATCAAAGTGTTACACCACAGCTTTTCAGTACCTCTTTTTACATCAAGGAAAGTGGACTGGCAACTGCTATTACCTAATTTGTCATATAGTTGTAGTATTCTCTAAAAGAAAACTCACTCCATTTCCCAAATTTTCCATCTACCATATACAAGTTTAGAAGACACATTTAGAAATATATTTAAATGTAAGGTCTTCATGTAATAATCTCAGTACTTTTGTTAAACACTTAAGAATATTTTGCAAATTTTATGGTTGAGAAAGAGTATTTGAAATTTGACATATGATACAGTTTATTTTAATTTAGCACTCAAGCACAACCAAACAAGACTTTTTTTTCTAACTGAACATTACTTTTGTCCACTCACTAGAGGGTTTCTGCAATTCCCAGCTGTTCCTAACTTTGTAATTTATTTACAACTTTGCTATATATTCAGAGGAAATTGTTCAACTTCATTACTTGATCCCTTTTTTAATAGAAAGAGAAATTGAATGATTTGTATTATTCCGGACTTTGTCTGAGTTAGGTTCCAGGCATTTCTAGGTATATTCCAGGTATTTGCAAAATGGAGAAAATTTTTCCCACACTGACATTCAGATGACAAGTTGGCACTGGCATCCCAATCTTCCATGACCCATGCACTGAGGACAGGGCTTCATCGAAGACCAGCTCACAAATAAGCTTTTATTGTTCCCTCCTGGAACTGCAAAGCAAGTGAAGAAGGATCCTCCCCATGCTGGAGTACTTCTAGATGCCTCTCATTGCTCTGGTTATTGGGCTGAGGAATGACCATTGGAGAGCATGTCTTGTGAACAATGCAAGAACCCAGGTTTGGTCCATGCCTCCAGGGCTGACACTGGCTGGCACTGCGGGCTTGTGGGGTCTCCAGGCTGGGAGATACTCACAGCCCCACTCGGTGCCAGGGGCCGGACTGTGTGATTTCTCTTCCAACCCCACCCTGGGGTGACTCGGTGGCTTGGCCATCCTCTCCCTCTGCCTGGGTAGCCAGGCTGGCGTCCAATGCGGCCAAGACTCACAAAGGAACAGCGCCCCAAAGCCAGGGGAGACTGAACCCTCTTCCATCCTTTTCATTAAGCCCCGGGCTCCAAGTCCCGCAGCCTTCCCCGACGCGGGGATTATCCCGGCGGGGGCTGCAGGGCCCGCACCTCACACCCGCCTTGGGCCGCTCCGCCAGCAGCGGCCCCGCCGCCCTCAAGCACTGCAAGCCTCCCCTGCCGCCTGTGGGAGCGGGGCTGCGTGGGGCTCCGAGTCCGACACGGAGCCGGGAATGGCGCTGAGGCGGGTACAGGAATCGAGGGCAGGGCAGGGGAGCAGCAGCAAGGGCAGAGGAGGTCAGGGTAGAGGAGTGGAGGGCAGGATAGAAGAGAAGGGAGGGGAGGGTAGAGGAGAGCAGGGCAGAGGAGGAGGAGAGCATGGTAGAGGAGGGCAGGGCAGCGCAGGGCAGAGGAGGGGAGAGCACGGTATAAGGGTACAGGGTAGGTCAGGGCAGAGGAGAGGAGAGGAGAACATGGTAGAGGAGGACAAGGTAGGGCAGGGCAGAGGAGGGCCGGGGCCGGGGCCCGCATCAGCCGATGGCGCCATCTAGCGAGCGAGCCCGCGCGGAGCCGGGCTCCGCCGCGGTTGTTGCCGCTGCCCGGGGCCGAGGGCAGCGCCTGAGCCTCGGCGGGGCAGTTTTGCTCGGCAGGAGCGGATCCCCGAGGTCGCAGGGGAATGGGCTGCCCTGGATTTGAGAGGAAACGGCTTCAGAGCCATCATTAATTTTTTAGCTGGTGAATGAGATAACGACCTGGTCTTCTCTCACCGTTAAAATTGTCTGTTTTTCTAGTTCAAGGTTGTATGTATAATTTTTTTCTTATGTGTGACCCTTAAGGGAAGCGAACTAGTAAAATAATGGTAATTTTCTTCAGTTTTTCTTTTGTTTCTACCTTTTCCTCCCCTTCTCACAAGTCTTATAGGATCATCACAGCAGTGTTCCAGGTAGGCATTTGTCATCATACATGACATTAGGGTCAGTTTAAACAATATTAGCAACAAACAGAGGGAATGTGTGAATGATTCACTGGTGGTTCTGGTTAGCAGCTCATTACATGGCAAATGAAAAACTGTGTGCCTCCATCGCCCTTGCTAATAAAGGCATAATGTGTGTTTGTCTCATAGAAGCATTATCAAGATCAGGTAATTGCTTTTAAATCTTGAAATGGAAAAGTCTTCAGAAATGCAAAGAACATTAGCTTATTATCATTAGAGATGCAGAAGTGACAGGAATTCTCCTGGCTCAATTTCAGAAACTTGTTTACACACCAGACTTGCCCCTCTTGGGGATATAAATATGGTCACTTTTATTTCCAACGTTTTTGTCGTAATGTCAGGATGAAGATATTTTGCTGACTGCATCACTTGTGTTTCTGTAAATGTCCATTTATTGTCTTTCAGTAAATGTCCATTGTGTTGTTTTTATGGGCTTTTTTCAGACTTTAATGAGGTACATTTATTTCTTTACAGATTTCTGAGGAAGTGAAATGGAGTTGCAATTAGAAGCAATATGGCTTTGACACATCAGAGAGCATCAGTGTAATTGCAAACAGTACTTCTAGTTTTGTTGACTCTTTAAGCTGTTTTTAAGATGGTATTGACTACAACAGATTGAGAGACTTCAAATGAAGCAAGAATATTCAGTTATCTGCACAATGTTTATTGTATGGGTGGGTAGTCATATAGACAGCACATGTGCATGTCCATCTCTGCTTTTTGTAGCAAAAGCTCACAACAGAAGGCTAATCCATCCTAAGAACACAAGGCCCTGTAAGTGTTGTACTGGGTGAAGGTCACTCTAACAATAATTACATTCTCCTCAAATTTTACATATGTTAAGAAAAAAAATTTAAAAACTATCCTAAAAGTTGTTCTGAAAGAACTAGAAACTGCTGTTTGCTCTATTGCATAATCTCTTATTGAAAACATTACCAATGCCAGAGGAGTAGCAAGACAAATACTACACCAGTCTCTAAAACAAGCTCCATGTTTCTTGAGTACTTTAAGATGGCTAATCTAATTTTCTGTAAGATAGACTGATAGAAACAGTAATAAGGAAAGAATTAGGAGACGGCTATATTAACCTATAGAAGAGTAAATATGGGGTTTATTTTGGAAGATCAGGCCTAACAACTCTACTGGAAGGACCCAATAAATATGGAGAATATAGATCATACCCTATTCAAAGTGTCCTAAATCACCTGGAAGAACCAGGTAGTGATGCTGTTTACTGATGACTCACAAGTATTCGTGGTCACCAAAACTAGAACTTGAGTATGGATACCTGCAGAAGATTTTTCCACTGCTGAGCTATGACATAATAAAATGGAAACTAAATTTAGTGATATGAAAGTCAAAATAAACCACAAGTTCAGTGGCAGCTAAAATTAGCAACATTAGCTATAAAATGTATTTCTCTCTCTCACATGTATCCACTGGGGGATTCCTTTAAAATGTTTCTTTACTGTCTAAAATACTCAGCTAACTTTCCTTTATCGGGAATTCTGACAGTTAATAGCAATGTTTTATTTTGTCTTGGAAGAGAAAATGTATGTTTTCATAAGACATTGCCAGATGTACTCTATTGCAGAAAATACTCATTCATGTTCTATGCTTGCTTATATAATGGTTTTCCAGCATTTGAAAACAAGCCTGAAATGTGACCTGTTTATTTGTATGGAATCATTCATGGAGATAGATTTTACTGACAAGCAAAAAGACACTTTCTGTAGCACTGAAAGGTGCATATGTATTTCATCTGGGATGACTTCCAGCTCTGTTTACCAAGAGACTATATTGAGAACTTCCATACTAGTGCTTTAGTGGGAGCTCAGAACATGAGTAGAAATCCATATGTTTGGTATTCTGAAGATGTTGAGTGTTTCACTTGATCTGGTGCTCACAATGGGGCAGTTGGAACTAGATGATCTTTTGGGTCCCTTCAAGCCCAAACCATTCTATGGTTCTGTGATTCCACTTATTCTTTTCCATTGGTTTAGATGCTTAGCTAGTATGTAGTGCTATGCCAGCTTGCTTGTATGCAAATACATATTTATATAACACAAGTGATTAATAGATTCCAAGGTCAGAAAACAGCATGATAATTGCCTTCTTTAATCAGAGACCAGATTGTATGACTTAGATCTGAGTCAATTCATGTCAAGCTATTCTTCTACCATATCTTTTGATCATTTTACAGAGATTACATTTTTCTACTACCATCAACAACAGAAACACATTAAATTGTCTCCCTGCTTTGTTCTTGTAACATCCACTTTGTTTCAGAAATATGCTCTTATTTCCTGCAAGATTTCCTTCATGGGCCTGTTATTCCCTCTCACTTAGATTAAAAATATCCTTTAATCTTGCTTTGTGACTAAGTAATGAACTTCCAGCACTGTGTTTATCTGTGCAGCATGCTGGAAATACTTTGTCCCTCAAATCTTAGAATGCTTGGAATGCCAGTTGCTTAACCTACAAAGACCTAGGATAGGGCAACTAATAATGCTTTTCAAGTTAGCAGTCTTCCAACCACCATCCATTCAGCCACCCTATCAATTATTCAGAAATGTGTGCCTTGTGGACACACTCATATTCATTAAAATGTGACTTGACTTTTAGTCAGTTTAAAATCAAAATTTTGAAGTTTACAACAAATTATACTTTAACGTCTTTTTTTTTCCAGCTTTAGCGAAACCAGTTTAAATATCACTTTCAAAACTGACATAAGAGTGCTACATGTAAATGAGACTGTAGTCATGTACAGCTGCTTCCTGAAAATTTTTTGAAACTCACTACTGTTGAAAATGTAAGCTGGGTTTATTATACCTAATACAAACTGTATTTATTTGTGGTCCTGTGTAGGCTCTGCTCACTCTAGGAAAATTCTCTATGCTGCACATCATGCAGTAACTGGCAGGACTGGAGCCCTACAAAAATATGATAGAGGAGGTGAATTGGTAGATTCAAGTCCAATAATTTGTGAGCATCTAGCTGACGTACTTTTATCTTTCTTTCCTTGAGAAAGTGTCTCAAGGGAATTTGATGCATCTTTTGTGATGGATTTTTCATGGCAAATATCAGTCTCAACCAGTGATTTATCTTCTGCATTTAAATTGGTTTTGGAATGGTATATATTGCACTTATGCAAATTTTGTCAGGGAAATCCATTATGGTCTTATAAATTCAGCAAAGGTTTCAGTGATTTTATCTTGTGTGCATATCCCACAATTTATTGTTCAAATAAACATTGTTAAAGACTGTGGTAACAAACTATGATGACTTATTTCACCAATTAATATCTTCTGGACATAGAAATATTTTCAAATTGTACAGTAGAAATCACTTATTATCTAGTTGTACATTTTAATTTTTATTAGAAGAGCTTTTCTTCCTATATTAAACATTAATCCAGCACTTTATATTAAACTATTAAGAAAGTAATCAAGAATTATTGCCAAGATTAAACAATCATTATGCAAAGTTATAGGTGCAGTACTTGGAATATTCAGTAATCTTACTGTTTCATCTTTATGTTTGTAGATTAGTTATGGACAATTGAAGGTGCCATCTTTTTAAGCAAAAATTTTAAATCCAGTTCTCTAAACTGTAATGAATCAGAAAAAAATAAATATACAAAATGACATAGAGTTCTAAAGGAAAAATTTCTCTTCTGGTCTGTTTCTTTCCCTGTTCAAAAGGATCTGAATTTAAGTCTGAGCAGGATCTCCAGTATAGTACTTAACTGCTGGATAGGGAGTAAGAGACAATCTGGAAAGAAGGGAAATTTGCACAGTCTGTTAGTTTTCTTTGATGTTTTCTACTAGTCTGGATTTTTCTGGCAATGTTGCAAATCACATAGCCGACAAATGAACTGTGGAATCACTACCAGTTAGAGTTCATGAATATTCATCAGATGAATTACCATATTAAGAATGAGAGCTTGGTAGGTTTTAGTGAGTGTTGCAGCTGTCTTCCATATTTGTACGATAATATGTAATCAAACTAATGAATTCTTTGTCTTAATAATATTTTTATTATGCTGTTGTGATCCTTAATGTTTCATGTATGGTCCTCTGTGATACGCAATTTAAGAGCTCCATTCTTATCAAATTAAATGGATTCTTTACTAAACTAACCACTTATGGAGGTGTTTTACACATCACTTTAAGATTCTCAGCCTTGGGCAGTATCCTGGATGAGTTCCCAATGTGAGTTATAGCTAAGGCTAGAAACTGAAATTTAAAACTCATACTTGATAGGAATATTTAAATAAAACATCATGGAATGTGGCCAAGTGTACAAATCTTCTGTTCAGTTTCCTGTGACTGAATAAGGCCGGATTCCTTTTTGAGCTGCTGGAATTGTGTGCTGTTACAGAAGAGTCTATGTTGTAGCTACTGTAAGAAGACATCAGACCTAAGAGCAGAAATGGCCATTTTCTTGATGAATGGAACCTTAAAAATTTCATCAGTGATGACCCCAGTGCATCCCAAATAGAAAAGTATTTTCTCAGGCAACAGCCAAACCAACAGTATTTTCTCGTACAGATGATTGAGAGCAGCAGGACTGTAATGGAAGCTATCAGCTAATGTCTATACAGGCAAGAACTGTGCTTTAGGCAGGCTGACAAAGGCTGGCTTGGTGTATATGCTCAAAGTTACCACCTTCAAGCAGTGTTACCTCGTAGTGGTAGCATGGCCACTGCACTAGTGTGTGGTACTGCCACACCTGGGCACATCCCCGTGACAAGGCACGTCTGCTTTCGTGTGCAGCTGTAAGAGCCTGAATGACAGATGTGGGACTCCCGGCAGCTCTTCCAAATGCAGTTTATTACATCCAAGACGTTACAGCAGTCCAGGGTTGTAGGCGACAGAGCCTGTGCCTACAGCTCTGTCAGGTCCAGCTGCAGGCAGGCCTGGAGACCCTTTGGTTTTGGTTACAATGCATTATCTACTTTTCTTTACTGAGCATCTTAATACAGTAGAACCAATCTATACCTTAACTTTTACCTATAGCCTATCATAACTACTATAATTACTATATTCATGTTACTATACTTCAATCACTAAAAGTTAGTACATTACAGTTTAAGCTAGAAGTTGTTATTCAGTTTTCTTGCACTGGAAAATTCTGAGACTTTTTTTCTACTTGCAACATTTCCTGACTTGTTTGCCTGTACTATCTTTCTGCTTGGTAAAAACATCTTGTTTGAGGTGGGTTTATTCTTTGCTCTAAGTCATAAAAACCCCTTCTAACTAACATACCCTTTGCCTCCTTGGTTATCCAGAAAGACTGGCTCAGCAATTCTTTTCTTCTATATCAAAATTTGCTTCCATCTCTATTCCTTCATCAGACTCTACATTCAAAAATCTTTCTGCTAAGCATATATATCTCTGAGATTTTCTTGTCAAACTTTCATCCTTCCCAACAAGCAGCACTGCTTCTGCAGCTGTCAGTGTCAGTGCCTGTCAGTTCAACTATCCTACCTCTTGTAAACACCACCTGAATCATGCTGACAAATAAGAGAATAGTACCTGAGTCTCCAAAGGAAGTTAGTATATTTATCTAGTCTTCCCTCACACTGGGTCCCTCCACAGCAGCTCTTTGCTGAACTATGTGATTAGTGGAAGTAGTATAGTGGATCTATTCCCCTAGCAGCCCCAGCCAACAGAATCAGCCAGGACTGACAAGGTAGGATGTGTCTGTACATATGTCCAGCACTTCCTAGTTTAGGCAGTTTCTGTTTAGGTACAGGCTTAGAGATCTTGGAGAGTATTAGATTAATCTTAATCAAAGAAGCTTTGTTGGGTGCTTGGTGCAATGGGTAACAGCTCTAAACTCCCTTGGCCGGTGACTCCCTTATTTGTGGAGCATTCCTCAAGCCTTTATCAGCATGACATGCTGTTTCACTATCTGACAAATAAACACTCTCAAGAAATTATTCCAGTAGGGCATGCTACTGGTGTGGTAAGAGCACCTGAAAGCAGCCGCTACAACAATGAAGACAATGTTTCACATGAATCACTACTTAGGCTGTTTAATTTCTTTTTAGACTAATGGTGTTTTCAGTTGACTTGTCTGTTGAAAATTGACTGTATTGCTAAAAAAGCCAGAAGAAAACAAAAGCAGACTGTATCCTGTCTTTATACAGAACTAGCTGAAATCTGAAGGACTGTAACATAAAAGGAAAATTATGTCTTTGCAAACAGCTTCAAAGTAAGCAGTTTAACTTAATAGTTTCAATATGGGGACATGATATTTTCTTAAGTGCAACAAGGATTCCATTTAGCTTGCCATTTAACAATGACAAGTCAAACATGAGTCAGCAGTGCCCTGGCAGCCAGGAGGGCCAGCCCTGTCCTGGGGTGCATCAGGCACAGCATCGGGAGTGGCTCACAGAGGATGAGCCCCAAGGCACAAAGAAAATGTTTAGAAACAAGATTTCTTGTGGAATACAAGGTGCATCATTCATGTGCAAATCTGGTGAATTCAAGCAACGTTTATTTGTAGTTTGAGTAAATTCCTGTAAAATGCTTAACTAGTCACCAGGTGACTCCATAGATCTTACTCCCATGTCAACAGCAAGAGGTATCTCCTTGTAACTTCTCATTGCAATGCACATGCTGTGAGACAGGACTTTGGAAAGAAAGGTAGGTGTTTTCCTGCCCTCACCTTCACTAGCCATAAACTATAGTGGCCATCATGCTATATTTATCTACCTCCTCCCCACCTGTGCACAAGTTTTGATTTTTAGAGCCAGACACCTTGCAGAACATGTGGGAGAGCAGTGAAAACTGCTGCTGATTACTGACTTTGTGCATTGATACCAATGTTAAGATGACCTACAAAACAGTAGGATTCCAGGAGCTGTATTATATTAAGGTGATAAACTAAATCAAATACTTGTTATTAGTACTGGCTTAGTAATACAGGGAAAGAAAAGATTTCTGCTAAAAAGGCCAACATAAGCACATTCAATTTCAGCTATTAGGAGTGTAGTATCCTACTCACATCTTGAGTATTTTTTGAAATGGGAAGCACATGGGGTTTGAATGGATACAAAGGAAAGCAAAATTTTTTAGTCATAGAACGACTCTCTTATGAGAGAGAAACTAGAAGAAAAATACCTAAATCTGGACTGGAAAAAGCTGATGAGAGATATTGGTAACGATTACAAAATCAGGAAGGTTGTGAATAAAATGGGTACAGAACTGTTATTGATTGAATTTTATAGTATGCTAAAAATTCAGCAATGAAAAGTTAAGAGGAAATTTACTTTAAAGGGATGAAAGAAAATCCTATTTTACCCACGAGGTAGGGTATTTCAAAAATATTTTAGCACAGGATCTTATGGAGATGGATTAGCAAAATGTGTGGAAAATGTTTATGAGCATTTAGGAAAGGCAGCAATCATGGGTGTGCTCTTTAACAGTTTGTTCTAATGGCTGCATGTGCTGTGTGTGAGGGGAATGGACCCCAAACAGTGTTGGGCTTGTATGCACTGTCTAAATAGCAGTTTCTGTTGCTGTAATATAGTGCTGAGCAGGGTAAAGCAATGCTTAAGGCCAGTAGAGCTTTTCTTAGTCCTTATGATCCTCTGCTCTGGCCTATTCCTTTAATAAGGAATTTCACTTTCCATCCTTCCGTGCCTTGGAGCTTGTGCTTATTCCAGTCAAAAAGTAATTTAAAATTCTGCAAATTAAACTTATTAAACAGAATAAAATGGACAAAAGCCATGGACTTTTGCAAGGTTTTCAACAAAACCATGGATGTTTCAGAAAATGCACAGGAAGAAAAAAACATGTCTCATAATTTGTGAATATGGCTAAATTACTGATGTACCTAAGCTAAGGTTTATGCTATAAAAATAAAAATGTTTCATTTTTAGGATATTGTTAAGAATCTGCAGCAATCATCACATAATTGTCTATGTATTTTATTAGCTAAATGCAGGAGTAACCCTGCATTTAGGATGTGTTTGAGGATGTGTTTTCAAAGCTATGTTATGTCACAATGTGACTGGGCTACCCTGCAGTGCAAGTCACATCTTTGCAGATAATAGGTTTATTATTGGTGGGAGTATGGTATGGAAGAGTAGCACTTTCTTCTGAAATGTACAGATGGATGGATTGATTTAAAAAAAACGAGTAAGAAAGAGAAATATTGGAACAAACTGTACTGTAGACTGTTCATAGGCTGTTCATGTTGGATCTTCTGTTCTTACTGCCTCCTCATTTATAACATTCATTGAGAAGTGACATTTAAAAAGACATTAACATTAATGTCATGAGTATTGAAGCATGTTTAATTGAGTCAAAATATCTCTTGAAGTAAGTCAATCTACTTTGCAAAACAAAATTGGGAATATATTTCTTCATTGTATCATATATCATCTTTGATAATAATTTATTAACTGTGACAATTTTGAGTCCTACTGTAAAATTCTAATTCCTCTGCTGCCAAATAAACTTCATTGCAAGTTAGAGAAATAAACAAAAGCAATCTGGCATATGCATTTAAACCTCTAAAACTAGTCATTCACCAGCTTAATATGAAATGAGGACGTGTGGAAACTGTTCCATGCAGCAGAGGGCAGCAGTAGTAAAATGGTGCGGCACGCCTACTTTTATAATCTTTAATTCAGTGTAGCACAAGTAGTGAAAAAAAAAATCCTGCTAAAGGAAAACTGAGTTAATCCTTTATTTCTGTCTTCTTGATGATGTTGATGTCAGCATTTATTGTCATTAATAAGAGAAAATTATTTTCATACATAGTTTCTAACTTCTGGGCTTGGATTACTGTGGTTTTCACGTCACAAAAAGATTCCTGAACTTTCTACCCTGTAAAATTTGTATTTTTCTTTGAAAAAATCATATGAGATCTGTTTCTCAACTAGCAAATGGAATTTTTTTTTCCTGAAATCATAAACTGCTTCTTCTACAGATGCATTTTATTAGGGATTGCTTCATTACATTCTAGTGGTCAACATCCTGTTATACTGCCTCACAATCAGTGAATTCTTTTTCATGAATATAAAAATATTGGAAAGCCTTTATAAATTAAACTAGTATCAGATGCAACGAAGATGTTTCTGTACAATGGCTTTGGATCTTTTTCTTTGGATTCATTTTTAATAGCATGGTTTATGGTTTTCATAGCATTTCTTTTTGTTTATTTCATGTCTATAGCTGAGTCCTATGTCTGCAGCTTTCCTGCATGTAGGTACTAGTAAAATGCTTTTTCTAGCCCTTGTTTTGCATAAAACTTGCAGGGATCTTGGATATTTTTGCTCTTCCATCAGATATATTTAGAAGTGGGTAAATAGTTAATAACTTACTGGAGTGAAAGGAGTGAGGGAATTCATACAGGGACAGGGAGGGATTTAACTGGCAAATTGTAATCAATAGTGCAGATGTCTACAGCAAAGAAAATCTCTCAAGGCTCTTTCAGCTGTCAAGGATGTTATAATTACAGAGGCTACAGTGCAATTCCTCGCATCCAAAATCTTGGTGTGGAATAGGCCTGACAAACTGCCTCCTAAAATGCCTCAGTCTCCAATGACTGTACAGGGATCCTAGGGTCACTGGTCCAGATACTTCCATATACTGCAAATTTAGATAAAACCCATCTTAACTACGCAGATCTTGTGGGCTGTAGCCTCACTTATTCAGGAGATGACACTGAAAAAAGGAAAAAAACCCTCCTTTTTTAAATGAGGGGGGAAAATGAAAATAAAAGAAAAAGATAAACAATAAGGACTATACTCAATTATGAGTAACAAAGGTTGCATAGTGTTTTCTCTTTTCAAAAAACATGGGTGAAAGACAATTAGTGGTTTCCATGCATATGTTAAAAGGCTTTTTGGAGCTGTGCTTTTACAGAAAATATTCAGATTAGACACCAAAGAGTTGCAGGAACGTTAAGAGTGTCAGCTTTACTGTAAAATTTGTAGATTTTTAAAGAATTGATTCGTTGACAAAAAGCTAGAAATTTGCATTCTGAAAGATTTAATTCATCTTTATCAATATGTTAAAGAAGAGTTAACATAAAGGAGCATGCCAGAGGGAAATGGGGTGGCATCTGTTGTTCCCTCTCTCATGCACATGTATTTTCCTTTTTCAGTGACAGTAAAGGTAGTCTTTGGCAGGTGTATCTCAGATTCCTTGCTGCAGTAAGAGAGCAAACTGAAGTTAAGGCACACACAGAAAAGCATGAAGTTAGCCAATATACCAGTGTCATTTATTGACTTCAACTGGCAACATTTATTTGCAGAAGAGTTCCATGTCCCTCAAAAGCAGGCATAGAAACAGTGCAGTGAGTCATCACTCAGAAGATGGGGAGGAAACCCAGTACACTGGCTCTATCTGTCTATCTGAAAGTGCATACAGACTCACACTACCCTTTTTCTTCACTTTGACACTGGTTTATGGAGAGACGTAGTAATCTCCCTCTTGCATAAAATTTCCTCTGTTTCCTCTTTAGTTCTTTTCAAGGTTTCTGCAGAAAAAAACGTGTTTTTAAAAAATAAAGTTCTGGTTAAAACATCCCCCAAGTCTCCTTGTAGGGAGTTAAGTTTGAAAATTACTTCAATGCCCTAATGCTCTGCATACTAATCCACTTAGGCTTTCTTTTTCTAGCTTATGAGTGCCAGCCATTGACTTGCTCTACTTGGCTACTTTGAACCTCACACTGGGTTGCAGATTGTATATTGTTAAATGTAAGAAAGGTTATCCAATTGTTAATAATTACTCACTTTAAATTCATCTGAATAAAATGTGAAAATTAAGATTACACTTTATAATTATGGTTTTTCAAATTCCTGGGGTGGGGGTGTGTGTATATTTAAGAAAGACAGTGGGGAAAGGGTGATTAGAATAAACTATATTCTTGCATGCTTCAAAATCTATTTCCAAGTGTGTGGAAGGTAGTGTGGGAACAAGAACCACAGCAAAATCAGAGCTGCAGGAGGCTTAGTTAGTGTCCTACTAAACAGGTAAGTTGCTTGTAGCAGATTCTCAGCTGCAGGAAAGTTTCTGCTTTCAGTATTCACAAGCTGCTCACATTGTGCCCTTCAGTATAAATCCGTAGCACACATGAGAGCTTGCTGGCTGCTAAATCAGAGTACAAGCACTCAAGCACTTGCTTAGGAAGACTACCTGAATTATTATTCTTTTTTTTTTTTTAAGGTAACAGATTTTTTCTTGTCCTTATCTATAGAGACATGAGGAGCAAAGGAGAAGATAAATCTTATTTCTGTACTTTTGGAAGAATTTGTTCAGCAGAAGGAAAGGCTTGAAAAATCTTCACAGAGAGAGTATTGGTACCAAATTGTCACTGTGCTTCAGATTGCTGTTTTGCTTTTTAAGACGTAACTTACACTTCTGTGGATTTCTAACTCTTGCTCTTTTTCATCTCATTTTAATCAATTTGTTAGCTTTAAGTTGAGCTTATCTTTAGCATAGTGCTTTGAAGATAGCATTTCAGCATTTTCTAAAATTATAGTTGCCACAGACCCACCAAAATATATGCAGCCTAGTTCAAATTAAAGACTACAGTAACTGATGGAAGTGGATTGGCCACTGAACTAACAGTTGATACCCACAGATGCCTACAACAATTCTTTTCTAGGAGCTCGTGATGCAAAGAATTCTATGGCCAACATTGAGCAGAATGAACAGTGTGTCCTCTTATGATAAAAAACAATTGTTCCTAAATTGGATAGAACAATTCTACAAGGATTTAGGGTGTGTTTAACTCAAAACTCTATTTGCAAAGTTAAAATAGTAGTTAATGTTGTATTTTCTTATAGGTTAGAAAAAACCAAGCATTTACTTTAGAATCCAATGGTTGCATGTGTGCTTTTATTGTGAATAATGGTATTCATATACTGGTATGGTTATGTAGAGAGAAACAATTATTTTAAAAGTGAAAAATTTCTTTTATAAAGTACAAACATTTCTCATCATTAACTCCCTTCTCAGTACTCTTGTTACCAAGCCTTCAAACAATGAATATACCAGGTTATAGGGGAGAGATAGTGGTTTGTCAGTAGTTCTAATAAAGGTTGAAGTAAGGTCATTGTCATGCAGTGAAATTTGTATTTGGCTGAATTGTTTTCTATCAATACAGGTTCTTTCATTGTTCTTCCATTCTAGGATTTTCCTTTTTTTTTTGTCCTTTTCACCTTTATTGCTTCAGCATCTATTACTTGAAGCCCATCTAATCAGTCAAATATTCTGTAAACTCTTCTTACTGTTGATACCACTAACACTCTTCCTGAATTTAAGACAAAGAGATGGAAAGAAACTGTCTTCTTTCATTTTGGCTTGTATTCATGCCTACACTTACATGCTTTTCTTTTATTGGGGGTAGACTAGAAGACCTTGAGAAACAGTCATCTCTCAGACAACAGGCTTTTGCCTGAAATTACTCTTCTGTATTGTTTCTTTAGAACTGAAAACTGAGTCATAGTTTAAAAAATAAGTGAGTAATCACTTGTTATTTCAATTTCTCTAAAAGTAAAAATTATTTATAAATATTTTATGAATATTTATGTAAATAAAAAATACACAGGTACATAAAGAACATTTGAGTGGTTTTCCAGCATAAGTTGATGATTATCAGCAGGAAAGGAAAACAATCAGTATGCTGGGGTCAGAAGTCAATGGCTAAAAAGATGCAAGATACAATATATGTCAGTTTCTGACAAGATGAACAGTATCATTTTCAAAAGGTTGTTTTTCAATTTTGAATTCTGTTTTTTTCATTGAAATATTAGTGCTCTATACTGTAATACTACACAATATTTCATTTGGGATATTTAATAGTTCAACATACATCATAGGACTGACTGTAAGTCCTTTGCATCAGGTAACACACTCTTAGTAAGATCAACTCAGTTTTTGAGCCCAGTTTCTTTGAAAACCTAAAGGAACAAAAGAAAGAAAAAATATACATAAACAGTCTGATAATACTGCAGAACAAAACCATACAATAGGCAGTGAAAAGCTTAGAAACTCATTTCTGCATCTCTTTAGTATAAGAGGAGGTGAGATAACTGAAACTGACTTGGTGCTGTGCTTTAACGTTCAGATACCTTTATAAAAGTTAGATTTCTAATGTTCCTAAGAACAATAAATACAAGTACATTGTTTTACCTATGTGTTCTTTAAGTAAAAAATGAGCAACATTATATCCATATTTATAAAATCTCCTTTTTTTCATACTCAAGATATTAATATCTCCTGTTCTAAGCTCTTGATAAGAATTGCTATCACTGAATAGTCTTAATGGTTATACCTACATCCAAATATATTTTGGTTTTCTTTTTTCTGATCTGTTTTAAACACAGCCAGATAGAGCAATAGAGAGATTGTGTGAGGGGGAAGTCTATAGTCAGATGGAGGCAATTAATCATTTTTAGGTCACACTTTCCATATAAATAAACACTTTTGTTTAATTTCAAAACAGTTTTTCATGACAGTAATATTTTAGGACGATAAATTTCACCTTAAGTCTGTAAGGTGACAGAGGCACCTATGTGAGAAGGCACCTCTGGGATTATATTTCTTAAAAGGTAAGAAGATTTGCTGGCCTAGAGTGTATAGTAATCTATAACTTCTTTCTTGCTATTCTATGTAAATGCAAATAGATTTCCAGGTTGTCTCAGAAAACTTTCTGCTAACAAGTGAATTTTGTAATCCTGAACTAAAACAAGATTTGTTTCAGATATATCTATATATATATGTATGCTAATACATGTAACTCAGATAATTTCAGTAATGTTAATTTATTTTAATTCATTAGCAACCTTAATATCTGTGATATTGCTAAGATTGGCATGTGATGTCAAAAAAAGCTTAATCGACTGTGGTAATTTTAAAAGTACTGACATTTTTTATTGCAGCACCCTGGCATTACATTGGCAAAGACACTTTATGTATTGAAATTCTACCCAAATTACATGCAAAATGTAGTTCTTTCATATGTCAATATACAGCCTATGGCTGTAATTATACAATGTGCACACATCACATTAATAACATGGAGGAAAGCTGCAGTGCCAGAAGATTCTCTTCTGTTTGCCATAATTGCTGCCATTAGTAAAAAGGAAAAAAATGCATTTGCTTAGTCCATCAAAACAAGTTACACAGTATTGAAGGAATGAGAGTTATATAGCTGCATTACCCAGTATGATGTGAAGTTCAGCAGGGGTCTTGCTAAAATCATGCCTACATCCTCTCCCATTCTACTGTAAAAATAAAATAAAGCCACTTGTCATGTTGGTAGGGCTCGTGGAAATGCCCTTGTCATCTCAGAGTGAGTCCTTAATAGAGTTTTCCTATTCCTACACAATTTATTCATCAATCATTTGAAACCCAGTAAATTGCAGAGTGCAGTTATCCATGGCATTTGTGAATGGGCAACTTCCTTTTGTTCCCACAGCAGGTGTGAAGGTGGGAGAAACCAGAAAAGCTGCAGTTAGTCTTACTGGTTCACTTAAAATTAAAACTAACTAACTAATGCCCTGAAACTAGAGAGGCCTTGCTGCATGTTCTGTGTCTAGTTATGCCATTTCTAAATCGTCTTCATTCCTTTTCACTAAGACCATAAGTTGCTGCTGTATGAGCTTTCTAAATCATAAAAGATTGTATCTGTGGGTGGGAAAAAATTCATATGCAGTTGTCTGGGATCATGAATCTGGTAGTGAAATCAAGTTTTGAGAAGTTCACATTTTTTTCACTCTTCTTTTTATCTTATTTCTTCTTTCACTTTTTTTCCCTGGGTCATACACCTATGCCTGTCAGCAATTAGTTGCTTTCCTGCAAGTATCCCAGCATGGTAATTGTTCAAACTAATTTTAAAATATTGATTTTTTTTCTGAAAATTCTTGATCTCAGATCCTTACTTTAGCATGCCAAGGTATGTAAGTAAGTGTAAAATGAAATAATATTTTTTTAATTGTTTATTTAATCAGAAAATTCCTCCTACCTTTGGTTTTGCTACAGAGAGTCTGTTAGAATATCTGTTGTCATGTTAGAATGCTAATGTACTTCACTCTGAGTTACCCCAGTTCTCCAGTTCTTCTCAAGGTTTTCTTCCATGCATATTATCATTTTACGATAAATGGAGAGTCTCTGGCTTCAGAGTATTGTTCATGGAGTTTTTTCCACTTTATCAAAATTTTCCAAAAAGCACGCGGTAAAATCTGAGTCAAAATGTTAGTCTCATAACACAAGTTATGATATTAGTGATAAGTGCTTTGGGAGGTTTTAAGATATTAAACTGTATAAATGATTTTTTTTCTGTGTATCAGTAAATTTCTAATGGGCATCTAACTACACAGCTCTGCAATTGTTGTAGTCCCATTTGATCAGTTGGCACAGCTTTGGGATGGGTGAGTAGTGGGGGAATAATGCTGCTGCAGAAGGGTTTGGACAAAAGGCTTAGGAACTGATGCCAGCAATTACTTCAGAAGAAGTAATCCAAGTGCTCTGTAGGCATAATAGTTCTTTAAGGACAGTGGCATGACTGTGAAAACACAGTCTCAAGGGTATAAGCAGAGGGTGAGCCTTGAGTCACTGTCAGTGATTTTGCCACCACTGAGAAGCTCATTTCCAAGCCAGGAGAGGTTTGCAACACTTAGTCATTAAAAAAGAGAAGTGAATTCCCCTTTGAGATCAGCCATTGTAGCCTGTACCAATTATTATCTGTTGTTTTTTAATGTACTGAATGTTTTCTTTTTTTTTACCATTGCTCTGTAATATAAATATTAAAGTAAGTTGTAGCCAGTATTATCATGCAAATCTCTTAGAAGCTTTCAATAGTTATGAATCATCAAATGTGTTTTTAAATGTTAGCTTTTCTCAGTAAACTGAAACAACTCACCCTCTGTTTGTACACTTTAATTAGATGAAATGAATTCTTAGTTTCAGTTTGTAATTATACACAAAACATCAAATTATATACAGATAATCCTATTCTATGTTTGTTTGGAGATTAAGCAATCCCCAGAATTAAATGCTGGAAGCTATTCTCCCATTATCTAAGGAATTATTTTTATTAGTGGAACAAATCTGGACATGGTTAGCTTTGTTTGACAGAATAAATTGTATGAAAGCCAAAGGAAATGCATATTATCATGTGTTTCTGCTTTTCAGTCAATCTTATAAAAATATTTATATGAAAAATTTCTGTAATTCTTGTTTTTATAAAGTGGTATATTTAGAAATGTTGGTTTGATAAATATCTTTGGTAATTTATGAAATAAAATAAAAGAATATTTTAAAGTAGGACTGATTTTTAAAATACTCATCATCACACAAGAACCTGTACATGTAATTGTACTTTGTGTTTTTGAGAACATTTGTTTACATTTTGTATTTCCCTCAAGCTGGCGTTGTCAGTTGAATTCTTTTATAGTCAGCGTCAGTTGTCAGTTCTCAGTCTTGCTAATACAAGGCTGTTCCCTTTGAGCTTACCACCTTGTAGGAGACATTACAGACATTTTAGAACCCTGGATATTTTGTTAATCTAGCTTTAAAGAGAATTATAATGTTTCTATTACTACAGGCTTACTGCTTCACAGGGTTTGTTGAGCCAGCTGAGATGATAGTCCTCCATAGCAGCATGGAAGGTTTGGAAGGTGGGAGAATGATATGACTGGTGTGCTGCTGGTCTCTGTAGAAATCTGTCAGTTGTGACAGTTTTCACTAACTTCCAGTGCAGTAATATTGTAATAGTGTGGTGATGTAAATGTCAACTTCGTAACAGCGTCCCTCTGGAAAATCTGAGTGGGTGGACAACAATTTTTTTCACCACAGGCTGAGCTATCCCAACTTTTTCAGTTGGTGGAAATGTGACACAGGATAAGTGGGGATGAAAGAAGCTGTTTTCTATGGGCAGTGTTTTGCAAAGAGAAAATATCATTTTTCTATGGATGTGCTTGAAAAGATTTCTATTTCTTTTGTGTTCTCATATTTTTTAAAAGTAGTAATATTTTATTGAAAAAACAAAATTAAAAATTAAGGTTTTTTGTAGCATTGATCAAATAATTTAGTAACACAGGGAACAGTTATGAGTGCTTGCATATATTATCCATCATAAAGAAATACATTCTTTAGTAGATTTTATACATCTTGTACTTCTAAAATAGACTGTTTACGTAAAAAGATAACTACTAGAAAATGTGAAATAAATTCAATAATGCAATGCTTAGAAATTGGAAGTACAAGAAGAACGTGTACTAATTCCTATCCACCTCCATTGTTACCTTAAGGGCAGCTCTCTCCATAGCAACTGAAAACTTTTCAAGGCAGAATAAACTAATCCTCTCCAGCTTCCAGAGCACCATCAAGGCATTTTAAAAACATTGGGCTTCCAGCAGCTAAATACTTCTGAGGATTCAGAAGGCCACAAAGCTAGATACTCAAGCATTCTTTTTCCCTTCAGAAGGTAAGAAAATAACATTTAGAAATAAATGCTTATAATATCCTCATAACAATGATACATATTCCTAACACTAAAATATATCTAAACACCAAAAGATTTCCTAATATCTAAAAACATACTAACTTTCTTTGGACTAAATGCTCGTTTTAATTCAGCAGTTCTTTTTCAATTTTAAATACTTTGTTAGCAAAGTTTCCTTTAAAATAAGATGTGTATCATATTGCAGTTCAAAGGAGATGAATGTGTATGTGGCTGTTAAACATGTACTTTACTGTCTGAATATGTATGTCACTGCCAGCATCTACCCATCAATAAAATCAAAACTTCTGAGGAAAACAGAAGTGAAACTATTTTATATTTCTTGTGCTTTGATATTGAGATAGATTACTGTGAAAGTGGAAGGAGTGGTTTATTAGGAAGGATTGTGAAGAAGAGAGATTTATAGTACAAAATGTCTTTTGCACCTAAAGTTAACAAGTTAAGCTTGTTTGTCTTGTTTATTCACTGAGTTCTTTGAATGAAATTATAACCTCAGCTTTGTAATTCCTCTGTCTGAGTAGCAATCGCTAATTTTTAAGTACATCCTGTTCCTTCTTTCTTTGTGAAGTATAGCTGGAGTTTAGTGATGTTGGTAAAGTGTTTTGACAATATAACCTGCTTTATATTATTGCTATGTAACATAATTACTGCACATTCATAATAGTATTAGACTAGCAATATTTATTTGCAGCTATTTTTGTTACTAAAAACCTGTTTTCATGATAAAATGAAAGCAAAAGCCATGGTATTTTTCTGTACTTACTGAAAAGAATTAGTAGAGAATGCAATAACATAACACTGAAATGAAAGCCATAGACTTTATTTTTAAGAAGAGGGAAGGGCACTTTGAGACAACCTCTTATTGGTAATTCTAAAGAAGTTTTGAGGCCATAGTTGTCTTAGTTTCCTGCTGTTCTATGCTGTAAAATCCTTACAGGCTCCCTGTTGTTCAAAAACAGCTTGTCACTGCAAATCAGCTTAGCCGACCAATTAATAAATCCTTTCGAACATATTGCATTCGCACTAATTAAAGGGTTGGGTTTTTTTCCTCTTTACTATTCAGATTCTTCAGGTTTCCAGTTTAAGCTGTGCAGCACAAACAACAATCCAACATTCAGTGCAGATCACACACTGCAGGAAGAGGAGATGTGTTTTCTGACCAAGCATCCAGCTCTTGGGGTGGTATGTTCTGCTTTCATATTCAGCGTGCTCATTGCTGAAGGACAGCCTGGGGAAGAGCATGGGCAGGATGGCAGCAATCCTCCCAGCAGAGGCTCTCTGGTGGAAGTTTTGCGCATTCTCTCAGCTGAAAACACTGAGCTCCACATGAACCACTCACGAGAACTGGTCAAAATGTTACTGGAGAGAGCTGAATGCCCACAGCGGATTTATGGCATGCAAGAGGATTGTAATCTGGTTAGTGCTTCAATTAATGAGGGATATCTTTACAGGATCATCAGTGAGTTCTAACATTTGTTTGAGTGATACTGTCCTGAATATGATACCTAAACATGTAAAAAAAATTGTTGCAGCAAAAAAATTTGTCCCTGCTTTTTTTCAATTTGAATTATTATAATTTTTGGTTTGAGCTCATGAAGAGATATTCCAAACATGACAGACTGTCCTTTTAAAGTTCCCAAGTGTTTGTGTTCCAGCAAAAGTTTTTCTGCTGATACCTGGTGTAACAATAAAAGCATGAGCTTGAATTTGGGGCACAGGATTTCCACCATGGAAAGACATAGGTAAACTCTGGGGACAAGTTCTGCCACTTTTTTTGTTGTCGTATTTCATAAAAATAAAATCCAGACAGGATTGTCTCAGATTTATGTGCTACTTCACTGAAATATTCAAGATTAAGGGGAGGGTTTTGTAAGCAGTTCAGGTCAAGGAAAACGAAAGGCAGAACAATGACTCTACAAATCCAAATTGAAACTGGAAGTAGTCCAGGGTACAGTTGCACAGAGGGATTGGTTGTCTACTTAAGAATATTTTCAGAACTCAGTCCTGATTCAATGAAGAAAGGACAGGGACAGGGTTACTGAGCAACTTGGCTAAAAGGGACAACAAAGGGCTTGGTCAGCCTTGGCTTTCATTACTCTGGCTCTGGCACTGTTCGGTGACCTACATACAGCAGTGTCACTTTATACCACACTTACGAAGATGGTCTGAAAGGTGAATGTTTTTACAGGGTGCTGTTTTCAGCAATCTACCAAGCCAATGAAGTGGGAATATTTTTATCCTGTGCAGTAGACAGCTGCTTACTTTATTGACCCTTTCTAAAAATGCTCCAATTTTTCATATGAACCCAAATGTGAAATTTCATACATAAATATTGTAGGTGCCTGTCATTACCTAAATGGATAATTTTTTATGAAGGAGATTATTCACACATGGGCAACGAATATGCATCAGATACATGCCCAGATTGAAAATTAACGTATTAAACATGGCTATATAGTCCTCCCAAACTACACAAAACAGGGGACTAAGTTTTTGGTTGCCCTTTTGTTTTTCTTCTCTAGTGGCATGGTTTTTTCTTGTATTTGTGATGTACTTCTGGAGAGCTTGCTAGTGTCCTTGGATGGACAAAATTGAAGGGAAAGTTAGCTGGGGCTTACTTGTCAGTACTGCTGCTCTGTTCAGGCTTCATCTTGGAAATTTTCTATAGGAAGACTTTGATGACTTTCACCATTTTCAGTATTCCTCAGTGTCACCTGAGTCAGAAACACTGCATGCATCCCACACGGTCAGTGTTTCTGTGCCAGCACCACAGGCATGTGGTTTTCTGTAGGAAATCCTTGAGAGAGACGTGGCATTTTCAGTCACAGGGTGCCCACTTGATACTGTGCTGAAATAGTCCATGATGATTTAACAAGATTTGGTAAAGATAGCAAAAACTGTGCAAGAAGCAATACCCTTCAAGTTCATCAAAATTTGAAACAGAATGCCCCACCTTATATTTTCTTCCTCATACTTGTTGGGAATTGCTAATTCATTTCAGATTCAAATTCCCTTCTAAATCCAGGACTGCTTTATACCACATGACTTTATTTTCAGATTCTTTTTTATTTTTGTTTTTATGATATCACTAATGGGCATTTAAAAACAGTGAAGTTTAATCCTTTCTTTAGACCCTCTTCTGGTTTGTTGTTATGTAGTGGCCCTAAGACTCTGTGGGTGGGGCCTGGCAGCTGTTGGATGGCATCTGACATTTCTTTATCTCCTAAGCAAACAGAAGTCATATATTTCTTGCATTGGTAAACAATTTTTTTTTTTTTTAACTTCTGCTCACTTAAACTCAGACTTCAGTGCCAAAGTTCTGGGCTTCTTTTTTGTTTAGCTTTCCTAAATCAAGGACAGATGGTTATTCCTGTATAAATATTAGTAGCAACAAAAAACACCCCAAACTAAAAAACAAATGAAAAAACCCAACCTAATGACTAACCACTTTATATTCTCTTAATATCGCTTCAAGAGTCACTCACCATGGGCTACCCATATACTATGGAGTAACTGCATCTTTTACAATGCATCTGCTTCCTTGTGATTGGCAATTTTCTTTTCAGTCATCTTCCCTGCAAGAGCAAACAATGGACTCACGGATTGCAATTTATCCTCAGTGGATTTTAAAATCTTACAGAAATCTTTGAAAATCTTCCACTTCATGCCATATGTTTATTGTATTACTACTGAGTGTTCATAAAGGCTGTTGACTGACTTGAGGTCTTTGGGACAGAAAAGGGAATAGACTCCTCCTAGTTGAAAAAGTAATTCTCAGAGACTGCATTAGGAAAAGTTAAAGGCCTTAATAAGCAATGAAGGCAGGAGAGGACACAGTGAACCATACTTTAATCTAGCTTATTTATGTATATAAATAGTTAATTTGGCTATTAATGCTTACAATTTTACACTTATTAAGAATCTGTGCTCAGATGTAAAGCCTGCACAGGGTGAATATGTAATTTCAGTCCCTCTTGAAATGCATTTGAAGGTCTAAATGGGGTTGAGACCTTGTGCTGTCTCTCTGCATTGGATCTTATTGTTGCAGTTAACAGAATTCATTGAGAAACATAAAAATAGCTGTGTGATTACAGGCTCAATTATGTCTCTCAGCAGTGCATTGAATATGGTATAACTTTTGTTTACATAGCCTCAATTAACTACAGTTCAGCAACTGTTTTTATCTTATCATGTAAACACATATAGAATGCACAGATGAAAATAAGAATAGGCCTAGCCCTTATCTAATATATTTGTAACTAAATGTATAATCTGCTGAAGCCAGTGGAAGCTTTTTGCTCTCTACAATGATTGATCAGAATTATTCCTAATTGTAGGGAGTCTCAAACCACTAAATCATAGAATTACAGGATAGAATCATAGAATGGCTTGACTTTGAAGGGACCTTAAAGATCCTGTAGTTCCGTACCCCCTACCATGAGCAGGGGCACCTCCCAATAAACCAGGTTGCTCAAAGTGCCATCTCTAGGACATTTCATTTTCCTTAAAAATTAAAGGGGCTCTGGAAAAAAAACCCCATGGTGTGATCTTGCAGCCATAGAACTCTGAAGAATTACCTACACCCTCCTCCTGCCATTCTGTTAGCCTGCATTTGCGAAGTTTTGGGTTCAATCCCTTAAATATAGAGCTTGTATTCTCCCGTTGTCCTTCCTATCTGTATTTGCAGATGTCACTTGCAGGGTGTCACTTGAGTTGAATTTCCATTTATTTTTTTCTTCGCAGTGCCTTGAACCAGATGCTTTGTTACTGATAGCTGGAGGAGATTTAGAAGATCATCTCAGTGAAGAAGTATTTGAGAGAATTTCTCTTATTCTTCTCTACTACATTCTTCATCGTAGAGATGCGTGTTCTTCAGAATTCAGTTTGAATGATAAAGATTATAAATTTTACCTACAGAGTATGCTTAGTTTAAGACATGATGAAGACTGTTATTATTTTTCACGGAATGAAACTGAAGATATTTTAGCTGCAGTAAGGCAACATTTTAAAACTTCTGAAAACCAGGTAAAGAAAACATATGTAAAAATAACTTCATCTTTATTACAGGGATAATACCTTTATGCTAGTACAGAAACTATGCCAGTACCACAGTCCTCCAGAAAACTGGTAGGTGGAAGTGTACAAGCACTGGCTGAACACTGGGATTGTGTTGTATGTGCTGCTTAATGCTTTTCTTTGAGTTGTTTCTAGCATGTGCCACTTCCACAGGGTCTGCTGTGAAGTGATTGGTGAAATATTGCACTTTAGGGACCATTCCTAATGGGTAATTTAGATGCAGTTGCTCTGCTTAGGGCAGATGGAAAACAGCACAGCTGTGAAGATGCAATATCTTGCACTTGGCTCCAAGTACAGAAAATACTCATTTCTGATATTTGTTAGCATAGATACACTACCAGTGATCTCTGAGATCTCTTTGAGATAGATCTATCTATAAGGATCTATTTGACATCCTTATCTCAAATAGTATCTATAAAATAATAGAATAATATTATAGAGTTCAAAGTTGAAGTATTTCATGGTATAAAGTAGAACAGATCCATTACTGCCTGGTATAGGAGAGTATAGGAGAAATAATGAATTCTTTTGCTGTGATGAAATCCCTGCCAGGTTCTACACTTCCACGTCTATCCAAAGCTTGACAGAATGAGAATCAAAAGATATGATGGCTTCCTTCAGTAGAAACACATTTGTGACTAATTATCTACCAGCATGGATATGCATTGTAGAAAGATTGTTAAAGATAAGCTTAAATTTAAAGTTTAAAAAAAAAAGCATTATGAGGATTTTCAGCTAAGATCATAATTTCTAAGTCAGGGAACATGCTGTAAGTTTTCTCTCTGCTGTTTAGAATTCCTTATTTCAAATAGGATCTATAAAATAATAGAATAATATTCTGGAGTTCAAAGTCTAAGAAGAAACTTTTCCTTGTAATGGGCAATAAAACAGGTTTTAACCAGATTAGATAACTCCTAAAGTACAGGTTGACCTCCTGTTTGTAGCTCCTTAGCTCTGTTCAATGTATTGAGTTAAATTTGGTTTATACAAAGCTCAAATTTTTCATTTCATTAGATTTTAATTTACAGGATGCTGTAGCAGGGTTTTCTGCATGAACAGAGGATGGGTAGGAGACCTGGCTGTGTCCAGAATGTTGAGGGCCTCCAGTTCCTCTCTCTATCTTCTTTGTGTGGTCATTTCCCACCATAAATTATTCATTGACCAGTACTTTTGGTTCTGAGTCTTGGTGAACGTGCCGATTTCCAAGGACTCCAATGGTAGCTGAGCAACTGTGAAGAGGCTTTGGTGGGTATTTGAAATGTCAAGATAGAGTAACAGCCCATAAAATGCTTTACTGAGGGTTCTGTTTGTTTATGCTGGCAGTACAATCAGTTGTCAAGCCTGTCCAGTAACTGAGACTTCATTCACTGACTTGAGGGTAAAGAGGTTTCTTTTATAAGAGGTACACAAAACATAATAGCATAATACTTGGAATCACAACACTTGAGTTGTAGAAAAGGGCCAATGGTGCAGGGTAGTCATAGAAGAAAAGCATTTCTAGTGGCTCTTTGTATGTTTTGGTTTCACAGAAAATATTCTCTTCTTTAGTCACAGCGCCTAATGTCTTGTTTGAAATGAGAGATTAAGTTTTGGGTTGTGAAAATTTTAATGTATAGTGAATGAGCAGGAAAAGAAATGGCAGCCCGCTCTCTGAAGTGTTTATGGTCTACATAAGGAGAGATGAGTATGTACGAAATAAATGACTACTGTACTGGCTCATCTAGCTGACTTTTAAATTTTGCTAATATTAGTTTGAAAAAAATTAAATTAATTATTTTTTTATCTTTGTTGTTGTTTCATTCAAACCCAATTATTTGCAGTGAAAACAAACAAGAAAGGAAAAAAGGGAAGAAAATATGAAAAGGGGGATAAATTTCCAGGCAACTGAGAGAGTTTGCAGACCTCCACACACATGGTTCTATACCACTGACTACTGTTTTTATTTGGTCACCCAGCAGGAAAGTCACCCTTTATCAGCAAAATTATATATTTCCACATTGTCCCCAGATAACTAATCGATAAAAAACTATTGATTCCATTGAATAGGTCAGGAACTAAAAACATTTAAAGAATTCTTTCTGAAGTTTGAGATGAAGAGTTACAGTCTGTATTATTTGAGCCAATTTCTTGTGCCTTAACAAAAATTCATCCCCTTTCTTCCACTTTCTAGAAGTAGATGTAGATGTAATTGAGGAGGACACTTGGAACAATAGAAACAGCAGGAAAATAACACTAAGCAAAAATAACTGGAATGAGGAACTGTACTTTTTCCCCATTAGACACAGAGTAAATGTTCAAGATTTTTAATTCTATGCCCGTTCTCCTGAAAATGTCCTTTGATTAGCTGTCCTGCTGGCAATCACAGCTTAGCATTTTTTCTACTCTGGCTGTCTATGAAATTGTTCTCCACAGTTTCTCTTCCTGTCACTTTGATTATTTAAATGGAGGTTAGCAGGGCTGTATTCATGCTGTTTTCTCCTGATTTCAGTGTGTTGATGTGAGCACTCTGGAGAAAAATGCTGATATAACGGACAGAGATGGCGCTGATGAAAACACTCTTCCACGCCTGGCTGCTTTAATCCTTACTCTGGCTCTCCAAGGAGTCTGTATGGGGAAAGCAAGTTTGCCTTCCCCAGAATTCTTTATAAAATATATTTTCAGTTCTCTAAATAGTACCACTGAGCTCCAAGTGACAGGTAAGCTGGAATATGCAAAGTTAATTTTCTTCAGGAAAATTTATTGCTGGACTTATCAGAAATGCTACTTAACCATAAATAAATAGAAGTATAGGAGTGCTCTAACTGGTCCAAAATTAACAAAACAAAACCCCCCAAACTAAACAAAACAAATGCCAAGCTCTCAGCAGCAGCAGCAGCTATTAATTTCTGTAAAAGGTTGAGCCTGCTTGGCAGTTTAAGAAGCTACACCATCAATTCAGAGGCCTTGTATGGATTTAAAAGGTTGTTGTAGGACATCAACTTTTCCTTTTTTTGTGGCAACTGCTAACAGCAACAGTTTACAAGCTTTTCAGAGCACTTTTTAAAAGTTACATTAAGTATGGGTTAAAACAGATTAAAAAATTGAATTGAGCATAGGTAAAGACATTTTTAACATTCATAGGTTACACTGAGGTACATTGAATCAGAAATAAATACTAAAAAAATAATAATCCTTAGCCCCAAACTAAGATTGTATTATAGATTGTATTTACAAACACTGGTTTGGCAGCAAAGCTCTTCCTTTGAAATTGCCCAGCCAGATCTTGTAAAATAATTCTCACAAGAATGGATGGAGCCATCTCAGCACAGTGCTACTAAATAGCTATATATGGTGAAATCTGGGCCCCAGTGAAGATAACAGCAGGACTGCATGCTTGGTGGAGTTAGGATGTCATTCAGAAAATAAAAAAATATTCTTAACCAGTTTGTTACAGAGTAAGTCTATTTTATGTCTAAGCTCAATTATACTGTCCCTTTAAATTTATTTAAATTCTTAATAGTAACTTCAGGAAAGAGTAAAAATGTGAAAGCATAGAAAAAGAAAATTAGATTTTACTGCATTTAGGAAACAAATATACCTGCAAATACAGCTCCATTCAGATCTGTTTGTTTAAGTAGCCAAAAGAAAGTAGTGAAACATCTTATCAGAAACTTTTATGTGAGATTTACCATTAAGACTATACTTGCATTTGCATTTTCTGAGCAACAAGATTAAAATAATAAAGGATTATCGTGTGGAAACATTCCCATTAATCTAAATTTCTTTAAAATTAATTTGTGGACCACTTTTTAATAGACAAATTAAGGTTTACAGGAATTATCACTATGGCTTCATTTGAAAGCACAGGGGTGAAGGAAGGTGATAAGGAAGATAGGATAGAGCCTGCACCTCAAATAACCGGGCATTCCATCAGCAGAAGCACCCATTGCACCCCGGCTGTGTCATGAGGTACATGTGTGCATGATCTCACATTTGGATTAGGGATCCTGGCTCTCTCCTTCCTGTTTCAGTACTGTGAGCAGGCATCTTCCCAGTTAATCAAAGGAGAGAAAAAATTCACTGTCCTGTGCTGCACTTCTGAAGGACAGCACAGCATCCTGAAGATTGATTTCAGGACACCCTGTGGAGGATGTGTATCCTGATCCAAATACCTGGCTGTGGCAACTTAGTGTGGAGTTCCATTTACACAGGAAAATTTTAAGAACAGTGAAGTTATTTAACAATTACTAGATAACTTTGTCAGAGATGCTGATTAAATGAAAGATGAATTGCCTGCCAGTCATATCTGAGTGCGACATGTAAAGAGGGAAAGGCTGAGGATTTGGGTGTCTGGAACTTCCAGAGTTGTTAAGCAGAAATTGCCTCCAGTACCAAACTGAGAAAAGAGTATTAAAATGAGGAATTGAATCAATGTTGTAACAAACAAAAAAGAAAAAAATATTATCTTTAAAATATTTTTTCTTTTAAGTGTGCATTTTCCTATGGTAACATATCTGTTCTCTAATTAATTACTAGACCTAGAACAACTACTCAATGTGCTTAGAGTCAAAAAAACCTGCACTGTAAATGGACAATTTCACAGTCACAAAAGAAGACGTTACAGTTTGGCAATCAGAGATATTGGAAGAAGAAATACTCCAGTCAAAGGAAACCATACAAAAGGAGATTATCTGAAAAGCTATTTTGAAGATCGTGAAAGGAACACAGATTGGGACCAGGTTCATTTATTTTTGTGTTATTATGATGTTGGTGACAGAATTTCACTGACAGAAGTTTAAATCGATTTGCAAATCATGCAATATGTCTGAGATAAAATGTATTAGTTTCAAAAAGGCATGTAGATAAGGATGAAAATATATATATTTATATAGCTATATTTGTTTAAATATTAATTGGGAAAAAAACTTTGTGGATGTTGAATGTGCAATTAAAGTCACTGGGACGGGCTAGCAATGGTTAGTGTTACCTGGAATCAGGTGTTTCTTCAAGACTCAGAGGAGTGGGTTAACATGGCTTTGATGTTTTCTTACAGTTATTAGAGATTTCTTGTGGTTTTATATCACAGAGTTTCTAGGATGCCTTAAGTGACCTGGTAGAAAGAGGGACTGTTTTACACTAAGGAAAACAAATTCAATTAAAGTTTCTCTGTAAGTTGCTTTTAAAAGGCTTCTGTAAATTGAAGACTGGACATTTCCAAACTCTTTTCATAGCCATTTATGGAATCCAGAGATCTTCTTAAGAAAGTATAAAGGCTGTTAAACAGAGTACCTTTTGTTGTTAAACAAAGTATCTTCTCTGAGAACTTTGAAGGACACAGGCTTAGTGCAGGTGATTTTATCCTTATCCTAAAAATTTGAAAATAAATAAATTTTGTTTATAGCAGTGATCAAGATGGTAGCTGACTTCCATCCTTTAGACTGGGTATCATTCCATAGACCAAAAAGGAGACTTCAAAGCATATAATTGGTATATATTTTGATGTATACATTTGAAATATATTCTTCAAAGAACACTTTTCTATTATTTTCAACCCTTTACCATTTATATTAACTCAGTGGCAATGTTTCTTCTCGATTTAGGAGAACTGAGTGATGTGCAATTGACTTTTTCTGTGTGGTCATTTTATGATGGGGAGCTGAGACAAATTTCATCTGGTTAAATGCTATTCTGATAGATATTTATCTCTGTAATTATATTGCATTTGAAATGCATACTCTATCAATGCCTTTATTTCTTTGCAGCTGACCACAAAAAAGGATCATGCTGATTAGCATGATTAGGCTTTTAATGGGGTCTCAAAATAATCTTAAACTAAGGTCATTTTAAATGTGTTTCATATGAATTTTAAATTATGAAGGACAGAAATCAGTAGTGATTCTATCTGTAAAAGAAGTAAAATTCTCCAGCAACTGAAGTATTTTTAAAGCTCAGTTTTTTGAGTTCTTGAACTTCTAAGACTGACTGTAACTCAAAGGATAAGTGTGCAGGGGCATTATCTGAGTCTTAGGAGTCAACTGAGAGCCAAATATTCTGTATATGTTAAAAAATCACAAAGAAACATCTGGACAGAAGATAATTGCTCTTCTGTATTAATTCCTAGTTTCTAAGGGTTTTTTTCCATTTATGTTCTTTTCCTTTACATATTCCATTAGAACACTTCATGTTTCACTGCAGTGTTGCTAATTTTGTCTCCTGATAGGTTTTCTGCACCTATGATAGCCATTGTGCATTAGTAGCCAATTCTGCTACATACAGGACATTGACTTGTCTAAGGCTTGTGTTTGCTCACTGCTTTAAGATCTGTAATTTAATTTTTATATAGGAATAATTATTTGAAACATTACCACAAAAAGAGTCACTGCTTTCTTTTGAAGTCATTATTGTCCCTACAATTACAAATGTCTATAAAAAAGTAAATAGTAAGTAATCTAATATGATAAATAATCTTACATTCCATTAAACTATGTCACATCTATGTATTTATTTATTCTTCCTCATTAATCAAACATGGATTTTGGAAACCCAAATCATCCATCCATCCATCCATCCATCCATCCATCCATCCAGTTTTTCGCATGAAAATATGCAAAATCAATGTGCTTATTTCTTTGTTATCATCCTTCAGGATGATACACACATAGTTGCTTTTCTAATGGAGACATTTCTCTGCCTCCTTATGTAAAAAAGCTTTAAAGGCTGGGGCTTGCAACTAGAAAAGATGCAGGTCCTCATGCCCCACATCTTACAAGAACATTTTACTCAATAAACCTTAACTCTATTTTTATGTAAGGATGGACAATTTCTTTTTACAGTTGATATTTTGCTTTTCATTGAAAATTCGTGGTAATAAATTCACGTTAAAATTTAGGTTCATCTTGGACCTCATCTTGTCTGTTGCACTTTTCAAAAAAGAACCAATTTCAAAGTCAGATCAGATTTCACAAATCCATGTACAGTTGAATTCTGAATGTCTCCAAAAACAGAGTTTATACAGTCTTTGAGAAACCTGTACCAGTGCTTTATTGCTTTCCTCTTGATGGCCTTATTTATTATAGCATATTGGAGTTTTTTATTGCTGCAACTAATACCTTTCACCTCTTGTTCTTTTGCTGTATGCCTCTGAAAAGATTCTGGTTATCTCTTCCCTCTAAACCACCTTAGACAGTTGAAGACTTAAGATAGCCACCAACCCTTCTGTTCCCAAACTGAGCAAACCCAGGTCTCAGCCTCTCCTGGAACATCATAGTCCAGATGTGAACTCCCATGTCCTGAGTTATGGGCAATATTCTTTCTCCAGTACCTGCTGGCTCTGCTCTTTCTAATGCAGCCAGTGTGCAGTTACTGGTCACTGCCACAAGGGCACACTGGTGGCTCATGTTCAAGTTTCCTGTCAGGAGCCACCCCAAGGGCTTTTTCTGGAAACCTGCCTTCCTTCTGGCCAGTTTTCCCTAGCCTCCATTGATGCATGCAGCTATTCTGTGTGAAGTAAAATAAGTTTGTCTTGGCTGATCTTCACTAAGGGCTGGTCAGCCCATTTTTTGTCTTGTCAAGGTCCCTCTAAATAGCAGCCACACCCATCAGCATTCTGACTAGTGGTCCCAGTTGAGTTTCACCTGTGAATGCCATCTGGTACACTCTGTTCCATCACTCAAGTTGATGGTGAAGGTATTAAATAATATAATCCCTGCTCTGACTGGTCAGCAGTGCTACTCATAACCAGCCAAAATCCTAGTCTTCCAACTTGAAACGAGATGTCAGTGCTCCCTAGTTCTAGAGGCAGTATCACTGCCTAGAACAGGCAAAATTAAGGCCTCTGCCAATATGGTAGCTCCTGAATTGTCTTCATGCTCTCCCTTGGCCTGAAGGCAGAACACACTCAGTCCAGGCGACAAGATCACCCGTTGTCCTGAAGACTTGAATGTGGTTTTCAGAAAAAACATATCAGTGCTCAATTAATTCATTTTCTTAGTGAACCATAAGGCATATTTTACTTCACTAATGGATGAGCAGTAGCAGGAATGTGTTGGGTTTTAACTGGGTTATTTGAAGGTAATTGTACTTAACAACTTCAAAAGAAGGTTAGGCTTCAGTAATGAGATAAAGAATATTTAGGAATCCCTTGAGTCTCAGATGCAGACCAATTTAAATGAAAGAAATTTTTTTGTTTTTAAATATTTAATCACAGCTCATCAGATGAGATTAAGAAATGAAGATTATTAATAAAATAATATATTTGTTAAGTAAGATAACATATTTGATCTGGAGTTCAGTTTAAAAGTGTTTACAGAAATTTCCACTAGAGTTTTTCTTCTGTTAACTGCTCGTGTTTTTACTAGAAGTTTCATCCTGGAGCGGAAAACACAATTCTTCATGCCAATTTTTGAAATATAAATGTTTCCATGAAAAATTGCTTCTTTTGACAAAGAGATGCTCCAAGCAAGAACAAAAAAGTAGTTGGAATTCTGAAGTACCTGTAATAATACGATTATTAAGCAATCTTTAGACCAATTTTAGACTATGTAACATCTAGTTTGCTGACATGCATTTGTTTAATGAATTAGAAAAGCTAACTTATTTCCATATCTTACTGAAAATCCAGTACAAGGACGAATTTCAGTATTGCTTTGACGTGGGCAGTATCTTATATTAGTAGCGCTATTACTGCAAATAATGTAGTTTCACAAGAATAGCTAAGAATATGGTTTGTATTAGCATTAAAACATTTTTCTTAGCACATATAACAATAAGATATTGAGAGATATTATTAGATGTTATTTTGTAAGGTCTTAATGACATTAAATGGCTCCAATAGAAATTGAGCTGGTTAATCGCAAAGATTCTGGTCTTTCTGAAATATAGTAGTATCAAGTTTACACAGAAAAAAAGTGAAGTAATTGAAGTAATTAAACTAATTTAAGCAAGAAAGAGTGTAGATATATAGCAGGTTTCTTCTAGGGCTGGAGTGCCCTGTGTTCTTCTAAGATTCTGTATTTAACCTCAAAATTAAATGCAGGTATATGCAACATGTTTAGTAACTGTATATACTTTTCTACAAAGGTTTGTTTCTCTGCCAATGAACTTGTGAAGATATTTTTGAAAAACAGTTCTTCCTCCATTTCTAAGGACCACTTCAAGCAAATCAGTCCAGCTATCATTCAACAGCTTTTAAGTTGTTCATGTCAGCTTCCTGATTTCAAGCAGACAAAGCTTCCACCAACAACTGTGGAAAGTAAGTTGTGTTCTTATTAATAAATTTTTATTTAAATTCAGATAAAGAGGTGCAAGGACTTCTGGAGGATTTTCATTCATTGATAATCCAAAACATGGGATTTATGCCAGCTGTAATTTATGCATTCTATCATTTAATAGCATACATGTCAGATAATAGTATTATATTGAGAAGTGAGGGAATTCAATGGTTTAATTTTATAGTATTTGGAGTTCTATTTCCACATGTAAGGTTTTAAACTTTATTTTCTTCATTTGTTAAAGGACTGCTTGATATTGCCAGCAGGTAGGCAATAACAGGTCCTCATCTATGGATTGCTGGGCAGTAAGAACTTATATTGTGAAATTTGCACCAGCTTGTAATCATTGCATTACTCTTACATAAAGCTTCAAAATTACATTAGCTGGCATTTTATACCATGATGTGGCAAATGCTTGATATGGATAAGTTGTGCAGGAATGCTACTGAAGTTTCAGCCTGTGATATTTTATAGCAGAGGAGCTTTGAGGATACTATTGGGGTAAGAAAAACATCCAGAAAAACAGTAACAGGGCGGCAGGACTGTGACAGAGCTGGAACAAGAACAGACTGAGGGTATAATTAGGTTGTTGCCACTTGCAGTTGTAGCCCTCACATGCCTCTGCTTCCAGTGTTTTCTGCCCCACTGTGTTTGGTACAACTGCCTGTTCTGTGTTTGGTACAACTGTCATTTTATTTAACTCCTGTCAAGAAATCTATACACTCATTTTACAGCTGTTTATTGGTTTGGCTGTTGGAACCCTTTCTGGAGATGCATTGATACACTGATTCCGCTTCTCCTGTAATCAGTCCTTAGTCCACCTTATAAAAGGAAAATCTGGATCTTAACTGACTCATATTCAGGGTCAGCTGAATCAGAAATAGGGCTTCCTAATGTGTTTTTTGGGTTTTTTTCTTACTTTAAGCCAATGATATCTGGGTTACAAATCAAGGTGTGCTGGTGTAATAACAGAGACATTAATTTTGGTGGGGAATTTGGGAGTCGGAAATGACCAAAAAAGAATAGACATCTAATCATAATTGCCTGCTTCATTTTAGGCTACAAATCAATGTCTTCAATACCTTTATCCTAATATCTACATGGTAAGCTTTAGATGACTGGATCTTTTTGGAGCTAGTAAGTTTTCCCCACATCCTGCTGCCCAATGATCCTTATGGAATAGCACATGAATTAAAAAGCATGAAAGGACACATGTGAATATCCCAGAAGTAAAAAGCACGGGACAATACTCATGGATATCCCAAGAATTATTATAGTAGAGACATATAGAATAGGAAATGGGTCTTCAATAGGCAGCAGTCCTTCTTTCTTATCTTATATCTCTGCTCGTTACCTGAGCACCTTGCAGTCTTTACTGCTTTGATCTTTTCTGTGCTACACAGATATGACCATTTTTTAGATCAGGAATCAAGGGACAAAGAAAGAAAAGAAAGGAACTTACCCAGGGCACATACAAGGTTCATAAAAAATTCACTGTTAAGTGGGATTCTTCCAAGTCTAAAGCCATCAGCCCAATCAATGACATTTTACTGATCTCATAAAGGTGAGAGATGAGAAAAATTGAACTATGCAAGTGCAGAATGGAATTAATAAGAGCCCTTTCTGCAGCCCTTTCCCTGTGCTTTTTGACAAAGGAAGGTTTCCATGACCACAGGGACACTTCTGCTGTCTTGATACAGATAAAGGACTCCATGTTTGACCTATGTGTGACCCAGTGACCTGAGCATAGGCTCATTAGTCTTACTGTGAACTCTATTTTACTGATGGGCTGTGCAGTTTTGGCTAAGTCACCAAGGCCTGACATTCCATATAGATCTACTATACTCTTGTATTTGGATGTGCAGTCTGTGAAATTAGCTGTCTGATTTTATGAGGCGCTAAGCACTTGCAGTGCTATTGAAGTTTGAAATGTTAAATGACAGTTTTAAATATTTTGGCATTAATTCCTTTACGTGTGTTTCTCATCAGTGTTTTACCTCCCATTATAAGACTTCCATAGAAATTAATCAGGATTCATGTTGTGCAAAAGGTTAGAAATGTGAGCAGTGTGTAATTCTGAGGAATTATAAGGCTAACATTCAAAAACATCCCAGTAATCTGGGAAAAATAGGCTGGTGGTCCTGGTGTATTAACTGAAGGGATACATTTCCACAGCATATTTTTAAATATAATTTGGACCCAAATGTTTATGCTTAGAACCTAAATTAGATCACTACATTTATTTGAGATTTTAGGCCTTTGTTTTTTACAGAAAATGATTTGGTTAAAAATGTGATGTTGACTGTAAAAATACATAGGTGTGACACGTGAGAACATAGAATCTCAAGCATAAATCTTTTAATAGAGGAAGCAAATGCAGAGCAGTGTTCACTGTGCTGCTCTGAGTGACTCTGATTTGCATAGCCACAGTCTGTTTAGCTCTTGAGGTCTGAAATTTGGAAGTACCAGACTATTACATGTAAAGCCTGAAAAAATGAATGTTTTCTGGGTTTCTAATTCTGTCATCTGTTCACACATGACTAGAAAAATCTATGCAGCTGTTGTGGCTTAACCCCAGACAGAAGCTAAATATGAAGCAGCCACTCACCCACCCTTCACTGCCTCCCTCCACAGGGACTGGGGAGGAGAACTGGACAAAGTAAAACCCATCAGTTGAGCTATCATCAGTTTAATAATTGAGATAAAGTAAAATATACAATTCATGCTACTCCTCCTACTACTGCAATTAGTAATGGAAAGGAAGATTACAAAAAAAAAAAAAAAAGAGAGAGGGAAATAAACCCCAAGATAAACAAGTGATGTGCAACACTATTGCTTACCACCTGCTGACTGATGCCCAGCTCACCCCTGAGCAGCAATCAGCCCCTCCTGGCCATTTCCTCACGGCTTCTACTCTGGGCATGATGTTCTGTGGTGTGGAATAGCCCTTGGGACAGTTTGGTCAGCTGTCCCAGAGGTGTTCCTCCCCCACCTCCGCAGATTCTTGTGCAGCTCCTCACTTTCAGAGCATGAGATACTGAAGTCCTTGGCTCAGGCTAAGCACAGCTTAGCAACAACCAAAACATCAGTGTGTAGTCAACATAATTCTCATCCTGCATCCAAAACACTGCACTGTACCAGGTACTGGGGAGAAAATTAACCCAATCCCAGCTGAAATCAGATAGTGTCACAACGAATCACTTCTCCTGAGTGCTTGTACAAAGAGGTATGAATAAATATCCTCAACAACAATTATGAATACAAAAAAATACTCAAATACAAATACAAACATTGGATGATTAAAGGTGCCCTTGTTTTGTTTCATTTGTTTTCCCCTACAGAATATGGTTACAGCACTGTTGCTGTTTTACTTATTACTATTGGATCTATGTTTGGTACAACTCTCATTTTATTTAACTCCTGTCAAGAAATCTATACACTCATTTTACAGCTGTTTGTCGGTTTGGCTGTTGGAACCCTTTCTGGAGATGCATTGCTGCATCTTATTCCTCAGGTAAGTAATAGACACTTCTGTGCTTTTTAAAATGTTGAAATATATGAACAGAAAGGTTTCGTTTAAACCTGGATAATGCTCATCAGGTCATAAATAAAGCTTTCCATGAAATTCCCCCAACACCTCAATTACATTTGCACTCTGTAGCTCAGAGAGAGATTAAAAATAATAATAAGTAGAAATCCATGATTGATGAATTCAAAGAAAGAAAGGTTCCTATTTAAAAAAAAAAAATTCAGAAACTCCACAAGTCCTGTGCAAGGCACATTCTAGATGGGTATTAATTTATTTCATGAGGCAGATTCTGTAACAGATTTTAACAAAAATTGTTCCAAAGTTGTATGAGACATTCACAGTCCCCTCCACAGATTGTTCCAGAGAACCAGGCACTATCAGCCTAATTAATCCTGATGCCTAGAACTGTAATAAAATGGGTAGCATGATCTTTTCCTAAATTCATTATCTAAATTTTAAGAACGGGATGAAAGGCAAAACAGAACCAAATTTTCTATTGTGTATTCATTATTTTTAACTGTCTCCTCTGATATGACACAGATGTTATGAGTAGACTTCCAGTGGTCACAGAAAGAGATCTTTGCAGCTTCAGATTCTGGTTAAAATTTTCTTTATGTTTAATGCATCATCTCTGGAAGCAAAACTGGGAGAGTGGTTTAAGGAAGGCAATTCTCACTGAATGTGAGACAAATGCATTTCTTTCAACAACACCTTTTAAGTGTGAAAGTATTCTCCTTTGCCAGTTTTAAGTGATGTATCCAGTAGCCTTTAGAGCTCTCACTTTCAGAGCAAAGGAGGGCTGCTGTGCTGTGACACTAGGGAAAAGAAGGAAGCATATCCACCAACAGAAATGCATGATTGCATTAATTATGCATTAATTAATTTATGCATTATTTTCACAGAATTGCAGAGTTACAGAACTACAGAATAGTTAGAGTTGGAAGGGACGCCTGCAGATCATCTAGTCCAACCCACTGCCAAGGCAGGATAAGCTAGAGCAGGTTCCAAAGGAATACATTGAGGTGTTTTTAATGTCTCCAGAGAGGGAGAGTCCACAACCACCCTGTGCAGCCCATGCCAGTGCTCTGCCACCCTCAGTGTAAAGAAGTTCTACTTCATGTTGAGTTGGAACTTCTTGTGTTTTAGTTTATGGCCATTTCTCTTCACCCTGTCGTTGGGAACCACTGAAAAGAGCCTGGCACCACCCTCTTGGCACCCACCTTTGAGATATTTATATGCATTAATGAGATCCCCTCTCAGACTTCTCTTCTCTAGACGGAACAGGCCCAGTTCCAGCAGCCTCTCCTCATAAGAGAGATGCTCCAGTCCCCTAAACATCTCTGTGGCCTCTGCTGGACTCTCCAGTAGCTCCTTATCTATTTTTGATATGAAGTTTGCATATTAAGATAATGCAAGTAATTTTTATAGAATTTTAGCATCAATATATTGCAAACAAAATATATCTTGTTTATATAAAGGGTGATTTCATAAAACTGTCCCTAAAAATAATGTTCCTTTCACCACTGAGAGATGAAGAAGTGTAGCTGTGCTCCTCATGATTAATTTCATCTTCTATTATTCAGCTGATTATTTCAAAACACAATTTTACTCTGACAGAACTGGGAAAATAAAATTCTGAGAATAAAATGAATTAATGCATTATGGCTTGCTGTAGCAAAAAATAAAACATTGCCATTTTAATTTTTTTAACTTTATCTCTTTTATTTTAGACTCTTGGTTTGCATAAACATGAAGCACAAGATGTAGAACATTTCTATGAGGGAAAAGAATATATTTGGAAACTTTTGGGAATAATTGGAGGAATTCATGGATTTTTTCTGATAGAAAAGTGTTTCTTTCTTTTGGTAACACCTCGTGACAAGGTAAAGCTTTGTACAATTCACCCTTTAAAAAAAACTCTTGTATTTTGAGATTTTGCAGTGCACAGAATGTTAAACTGGTTGTGGAAATTAATTATCATTTCCGTGGGTTAAATGAAGCATTGATAATTGCTTTTCAAAGTGCTCCTACCAGATTGACCATCAGTTTCTATTTTGCTTTGCTCTGTGGATTGTACTTGCTTCATGACCGTGTTTCATGTATTTATAATTCCAGAAAGGGAACAGTTAAACAAACATGTTCCATAAGGCTGCATTCATGAGTCACACTGGAGCAGGTGAAAAGTGTGCATCCATATGAAATAGCAGTGACTGTTGTTTGCTCTAGGCTCTGTTTGAAGAGGAGAAAGATGCAATGGAAAGATAGATGCAAGCATAAGATATTTTCAAGAATGATCTCTTAAAATTTCCAAATTGTTTTTGATCCCTATCCCAGTGGTGTGAAAATCTAATATGTGTGTTGCAGCCAGTAGGACCCAATTTTTATTAATAAGATCTCCTTGCTACAGCCAGGCTTACAGTAATTGTATTACTTTATTTCAGTATGGCCGGAGCCTGAAAATATGAATATGCACAAGGATAGAATGTAGCACAAAATGTGATGGCTCATTAAGTTTCTCAGCATGAGACAATCCTAATGTCACTTAAGAAGGAGAAACCTTTGCTTGTTCTGTTTACAGAGTGTGTGAAGACTGGCCTGATTTAGGCCTCGATGACTCCCTACCTCTGAGTGACCCATAAGAATATAATGTGAGATTAATAGAATGAGAGTATTTTGATGATGGTGATATTTTATTTGCTTGGTAAAAAGGAGTCCTTTTCGTTCCTTGTTTGAGAGAAGGGTTTTATCATCATCCCACCAATTTTTAAACTTTTTCTACTGAGAACGAGATGAATCCTCAGAGTTAATTTTTATATCTATCTCAGCTTAAAATTTGAAATTGATTTTTAAAATAAATTAAGCTTTACCAAACCTTTGTGATTGTCACTGATGTATCTGATTCGCTTTTCAGGGTTTTTTTTTCAGGTTTTTTTAACATTTAAGGAAATGTTGATGCCAGACAGTGATCTTTTTCAGCAGATTTTGTTTGGAAAAAGCAAATCATAAAAAATGCTAGATTTTCACAAAAGACTGAGAGATGCTGCACCTGTGTTCATTGGGTTTCAGAACTAATTTCAAAGCATCTTCATTCAGCAGGGCCTTTCTTTAGTTAATGGGCACTGGAGACATTCCCATGATCTTCCAGTGGAGTCTGAATTAAATGAACATTCAGGCAGAGGCAAATCTACTTCAACCATACAATTGGTAGGTTACCAATATGACATAATTCCCTGAATTAAAATCCTTCTTTCTCTGTTCCTCTAAAGAAATGAACAAAATGAATGTAATAAATCAGTATTATTTTTCACTCTTTATTGATTTGTTGTTTATTACTTGACATGATTGTCAAGAATCTCTAGAATTTGAAGTTCACAATTAACTTTCACAGATATATCAAGAAGAGATATTTTACAACAAGTTTTCTTAAGTGTGGATCAGATTGATATAACAATACGCTTCCTGTATTGTTATACATTTTGTTGATAAAATTCTTGAAGATTTTCCTTCTCCCTTCTTTTTATACATTGATCATATGTAAAGTCAGACTCTACCTTAGGAAATACTTTGGAACTTCCTGCAATGAGAGTTAAGTGCATAATTAGTGAACAGATTAAATCCTGGACTGTTCTTGGGCATTTTTCCACAGATTTGAAGAGTAATGTAAACACTTTAGATATCTGGGAATGGTGCTTACCTATAAGAAGTTACATACATTTAGACTTGTCTGTGGATAGTATCCAGACAGATAAATATTTGCAAATTAAATTGAGTCATAAATTTTACTCTGTTTTTTTCTTTCTTTCAATAAATATCTTCAGTTTATATCCAGTATCTCCATGCACAGGTGAACTCCATTTTACTAATGTAGTTGTGATGGGCAAGAGCCTCATGAGTCACCACTAATCTCTAAAACACAGTTGGAAGACTCTCAATAAAAACCAGATCAACAGAGGAGTGAAGCATGTGTACTATTTTGTGAGACATGTCAAAGCTTCCTGTTTATGATAATAAATGAACATGTTGTTCCCCTCAGATGCAAGATCCACCCCATAGTTCTATATAGATCACAATATCTATATAGAATTAGCCTGGCTGAGCTGGTTTGCACAAGAGCAGCCAATTTTTAAGAATCATGTGAGTAATACTAAGACAAACACTGGTTGACTAAGAAAAACTTATAAATCCTTCAGATCAGTAATTAGTCTTGCAGATTTGACTCACAGTTCAAAGAAGTGGCATGTGAATAAATATAGGAGAAGTGGAACAATTACTGGAATTCATATGACTGGCTGCAATCATGGGAACTAGAGACATTTATGTTTCCTTTAAAATGTAGAATATGAGAAACAATTCTTTTTCCTTCTCTCCTCATTCTTCTACAGAACATATCATTCATCACAACCAAGCTAAGACCAACCAATAAACATATCCTATTTTCTAGCCAGTGCACATCTCTGGTACACTTTTTTGGAGTGGTGGCTGCTGTCCCTAACACAGAGCTCTTGTGCTGTTGTTGACTCTGCTGGCTGCCATAACAGGTTTTAACGCACTTTTTTTGGGAAAAAAGCCCTCAGAATTTAAAACTGAGTCTTTCTAGTTTCAAACAAACAAGTTTTTTGGTTTCTCTCCCCCTCACATGAATTTCTAATAATTTCTTCCATCAGAAAGCAAAGCCCCAAGGAGGTAGTGACAGTGAGAGATTATTCATGTTCTCCCTTATCTCCCAACAGTTGCAATATCTATTAATTAAATGTTAGGGCTGGTGCATCAATTTATCTCTCTAGGATAAGCAGGAAGTCACTTTCTCTTTCTTCACTTGAAGTAAGGGTAAATTTCACCATGGAGTACACTCAAGTGCTGCTATGCCCAGCCAGTGTTGCCTGGTCCTGAGATGAAGCCCTTGCTAAAAGCCAAGACACAAGACACTGGAGGCTGCACCACCCTGAAGAAAAACCCCTATATTTTGAAAGGGGATGAAACCTATTGATGATCATATTTTTTAGTCTTGTGTTTTCACGGAGAAACTGTGAAGAATATGAGTACCTAAAAGACTCTACCTCTTTTTCCCTGGAAATTCTATGGACACATTCTCCAGGAAGATACAGTTATCCAGTCATGACAAAATCAAAACATGCAATTTTAATTATAATGTCCCTTCTAGTCTTTGGCACAGATTTTTGTGTATTCAAGCAGAAGTGTGGCTTTCTTGGGTTACAGCAATGCCTATGCATGTATTTCTTCCTACCTGAATTAGACTTAACACTCTCTGGGAGAGGTAGATTTCCTTTTTATGTGTTTCTGCAGTACCAATCACACTGCCAGTGGCCAGTAAATTATTCTAATGACATCTGTGCAAATAACCACTGACTATCTTTAATTCAAATATCTTGAACTTTGTTGATATTTTCCTGTATTTATGGCAGCAGCTGGAAGACACTCTTAACATTGACCCCTTATCTTTGCTTTTAACTAGAGAAGCCCGGAAGATTCTGAACCTGCTGAAGTTCCTCCAGACAGCAAGGTGATCAGCAAAAAAAGTTAGTATCAATAAAAAGACTATACAAGACAGGAAAATCCTTCAGATCTAAAATGGAGTTGAAAGTGTGCAGCTGGCTTAGCTCTGTGTTTGCTGTGTGACACATCATCACATCTGATGGCGCCTGGCTACATAATTTAATCTCTGCTTAAAGACCTTCTCAGCTGCCAACCCTGTAATTGTGAAGTTCGTTAATCTCACGCTGTCCTTGCTTTAGTATTTGCTGTCTCACTGTTGCAATCTATTTTCCTAAAGTCTTTGCTTAAAGGGAAATAGTCAAAAATTAATACAAGTCATATTTTTTAATTTTAAACTTAGCTCAGGCTTTTATTTCTGAAAGTGGTGAAACATTTTTTGTAGGCTTTCTGTGCTAATATAATTCTGCATCCTTCTTCTCTTACACAGTAAAGCAATAGACTCTTTAAAGCAGTAATGATTTATCACAGGTATGGAATTACAGCCCCATGATGGCTCTCAGTTTTAGAGTAATTTGTTTGCTTCCGAGCACTTTGATAACTCCTGCCTTATGTGGTTTTTTACTGCTTAGTAAAAATATGAAAATAGAGTATAAACCAAATTTTACCTTTTACTGTACTTTGTGACCTTGGTGAATTCAGTAGAGTTGCAGTCATTCAAGTGATGGAATCATATTTTAATTGAACTCAGTTTCTTTACTATAATTAGCTCCCCTTTATTTTGTGATCTCAGGTCATCAGTTTGATTTATTTAATTGTGTCATTATCTTCTTCTAGGTTCTTAATGTTCTCTTCTGTTCTTGTGGATTTCATTTCTATTTCTGAAGCATTAGAAATCTGGATTTTCATTTCTTCTTGTTCACCTCTCCAGTATACACAGTCCAGTGCCAGTTTAAATGTGACTACATGGTTCATCTCTAGATGTTTCTGTTTGGTTCAATCATCATAACCTGCTAAGCAACAACAATTTCTAGTGATCTCAATGTTATTTGTTCCAAGTTACTAAATTTGGGATAGTGTCTAAGTAATCTTTGTTTAGTTTAATTTTTTCTCATACCTCAGTCTTACTTCCATAAATGAAACCTTAGAAGGGTGGAAGGTAATTTGCTGTTTTTTTTTTTTTGGGGGGGAGAAATACATAATTGCAAAAATTTAGTTTCATTACAGTTCTTTTAAACATACCTGGGTACCTTGATACTGAGTGAGGTGCTTCTTTCCCAAAACTGAATGGAATCTGCAGGTCTAAGAAAGAAGCCAGAACTGCAAAGCTTCACTGTAAATGCCTGTCAAATAGGACTGCAAAAAGGGTCAATCGCATAGAGAGTCAGGGAGTAACTTAGAAAGCAAGAAACTTTCTAAATAAAAAGATGTCTGACTGGCCCTCTCTGCATTTATCCATACATGTTCTATCAATACCAGAGAAGACCAAACAGTAGCATTTTCTATTTGTTGTACTTTGTGACACTTTACATTGACTAGAAATATTTTTTCTGTGTTATCAGGAAAACATTGGCAAATATCTATTTATGGATAAATGTTTGCTTTAAACTCTTATTCTAAACTTTAAAAGTGTAGTATATGGTTGAAGTCCTGTACCCATTAATTTTATGAAAATTATAGAATAGAATTTGCTATGAGTTCTGATCCCCTATTTAAGCAAAGAAAAAAAGTAAGATTGCTGGAGAAGAAGAGGCTTTGTAGAAAAAGTTAAGGTACTAAGTTAATAGTTAATCGTTTGTGTTGGAATATAATGCAGTGAGATAATTGCCAGTAACCAAGTCGCTTTAAAATAGGCTGAAAGTAAAGTAAGATAAACATACAGATTTGTTTATACATGCATCTTCTTAACTTTCTGTCAAGTAAGTTCAGAAAGCTTATAGCTGTAATTGCTCCACAATGTTAACCTGATCCCTATGTTATATTAAAACATCCTGGAATGAATTCCAGTAATCATGGTGTATCTTCTCCAGCAATCAGATACTTGAACAAAACAGACTAATAAGGCCTCAGAGCAGGCCATGAATTCATCCTGGCCAGTGCTTATTACAAATCACAAACTTAATGCAAGGCAGCAATCTATTATTTCTATGTAATTCATGCTCTGCACTATTGATTATAAACTGCCCATAGTGTTTAGAAAGTACTGTGCAAACTGGGGACATCCACGTCCTGCTCTGTAAGCTGGCAGGAAAATCTAACAAGCCTGCCAATTTTTCTGAACCCACAGAGCTCCCAGACAGCCAGGGAGGATTTTCTGAATACGGCTGTTAGGCTTTTATGTGCTCTGTGTGTTTTTTATGATAGTCTGAATACTTCAGTTCTAGCCAGTTTCTGTGAGAAAAATATCTCCCCCATCACTATAAAATGGTCATCTCAGAGAAACATTACTGGAGTGAGATCTGGTAATAACTGTATTTAGACAGATTGGTGCAGCTTGACATTTGCTCCTTAGTCTGTCATACTATGTCTATGGGGGGTCACCAAAAGTCAGAAAAATACATATTTAGGGCCCAAATCACGACTCTGCTCCTCCAGGCACAAAACAAACCCTTTTCAAAGTGCTCTGTCCATTCTGTGTAGAGGGAAGCTGGATGAGTTTCTTGGCAGAGATTAGGCAGCCCTGACTGTAAGACTGTGGATTAAATGAATGAAAAAAAAATACAGGATGGGGCAGCCAATTGTGTGTTGCTAAGTTTAGACATTGAACCTATATGGAGCCTTGCTGCTTCTTGAAGAGATAAACTGCCTCCCTGGGAATCTGTTCAGCATTCCACCCAGCTGTCTCTGTTACAGGCTGGGCAGAGACACTATCCCTAATTTCCTCGCTTGATTTCAGTACTTGCATCACTCGTGGCACCTTTCCACTCATGTCGGGTGACATGATGCCATGAACACCCAGTATACTGTTCCACACTAAAACAAGGTCACAGGGTAGCTTGGGAAAGACAAACAGCCATCTGGACCCATGAGTAGTGCTCCAGATAGGAGTACTATGAGCATAACAGCCATTAATTGATTGGAACAAATGTTGGATATAAGCATGCTGTAACCCTGCGCTATAAGTTATACTCTGAGGCTTGTTGTCTTTCATTTCTATATTTCACTGTAATACAATTGCATAAAAAAGCAGACCCTGCAAATACTACTCAGTAGTAGCAAGATTTACAGGATTAAAACAATCAGCTGCGTGAGACTGAATATTCATCTTCACTATAGCTCTGCAATTCTGTGAGCAATGGTGGAAGAAATCCAAATAACAACTAGAAAACTTGTGTGAATTTCATAAAATAAAGATTAATCAAGAGCCTTAGGATGCTTCATTAGATGGGACACAAACCTAATTTTTTGTCATATAGTTGACCTAGTAAGAATAAGGAAGTTATTTCTTGGTATTTGCATCTCATTTTGAATTGTTCTGGAATACTTTTTTTTTTTTTTTTTGCTTCAAATGTATTGAAGGAAGTGCAATAACAAGGACAAATAAGATAAACACTATTTCCCTCTGATTATTATTACTTTTTTGTAATGTTATATGCAAAGTCACCAAAAACTCCAAATCTTTTGTAACATAACAAAACTGGCAATATCTCTTTGGGTTAATACTGGGCTTTTTATCTGTTTGTTTGTTTGTTTTTCTTTTTTGAGGTAAAAAAATCAGCTTGTTAGCAATAATGGTTCTGGTGGGCGACAGTCTGCACAATTTTGCTGATGGCTTGGTAATAGGAGCAGCATTCTCATCCTCAACAGAAACAGGTGTGACAACGACTGTTGCTATTTTATGCCATGAAATTCCTCATGAAATGGGTAAGAAGTATATGTTTGTATTTTTCCCTGATTGACTTTGTTTATCCAAGTTTCCCAAAATTTTCTTTCCTGTATGACATTTGTGGGAATTCTTGCTTACAACATCACGAATTACAGCGTTACAATGTGAGACTGATACTTTGCCCTTCACAAAAACCAGAGGAGGCTTCTGCACTCTTTACTGGATGCCTTCCCATTTAACCTTCTCCAAATGCAAATAACCTCAGGTCAGGAGTGACCTGTTGTTCTTATGTGTACAGACACAAAAAATAATAAACTGTAAGCAGGCCCCAGGTGTGTAATGGCCATGCCTGACACAACAGGCTGTCCAAGAATTTCAATATGCAGCAGAGCTATTTAATCAAGTATTCCTCTTGCTACCCTCATCCCTGCTGCTAATTTTACTATTGGACAGGACAAGAGGATTGTTCTGTTGTATTACTGCCCTTGATTGACTTTTTCTGGTAAAACTTCCAGCATGACTGAAGCTGCTCCTGACATTGTGTTGATGATTGTTTATGAATTGTGAAGTTTGATTTGAGAACTGCAGGTTCTCATTTCTATCATTAAATGACTGAAGATTTCATGTACTATGTAGAAAACTCCTCCAGACAAAAACATGGGATGGAGGATTGCTGTAAAACTGATAACTCTTGTTTGCGTAGCAAAGCAAATTTAAATACTTGACAGTTAACCTCCAAAGATACCTTCTTAATTCTGGGGCAGTAGTGCCCCAGTGTCAAAGTGACATTTTTACAGTCATGGAGCAAAAATTTTCAAATATTCTAGTTTTGGCCTGTTATGAAATCTTTCATTTGAGAAGAAAAATGTGTGATGGGGTTCTGATGTACAACTTACTCCAAGTGATTAGGACTGAAATCAGTGGGATTAAACTCAAACTGGGGTCAGACTGGCATAGATTACTCTGACTTGCAGCACCTGTAAAACACTTAAAGACCATGCTGCAAATATACCCACATGATTTGAACTGGCAAGTTCCCAGTGGAGAAAGATTTAGAAACTCTGGGAAACCATGTGACTCCACTTTTGCATGTACCCAAGCTGGAAATGTCACAGAACATAGAGAACTAACAGAAAGCCACTCCTCAATACTGTATGCTATCTTTAGGAACAGCTAAACAAGTACAAGTCAATATGACTTCCTTGTTGTTTTGAGATTTTTATTTCATACAGGACAAGTTTATAACTAATTCTACGGAATTCTAAAGGCAGGTATCCATCATTCACTATCTTTGTACATATCTTAATTATTTTCCTTCATATTTTATTACCAAGAGTCTTAAAAATACTTTTATCAGCTAAATAATAAATGTTCTTCTTCTCTGTGCAGGAGATTTCGCTGTGCTGCTAAGTACAGGGCTCCCAACGAAGATTGCAATTTTGATGAATTTTATAAGTGCACTAACAGCATTCTTAGGACTTTATATTGGCCTTTCTCTATCGACTGACCCATCCATTCAAAACTGGATCTTTACTATTACAGCTGGAATGTTCTTGTATTTATCTTTAGCAGAAATGGTGAGAATTTCAGTCTATTTTTATATTTTCTTCATAGCATAGCCACATCATAGATGAGTGTCAGACAAATGCAGGGGGATGAACTTGGAGACAAAAAGAGCTTCTTGGGGAAGAGCATGTTGTCTGTCCTGTGTGTGTACAGTGCTTAAAAAAAGTAATCTGTTATTCTTCTGTGTCACTCTCATGCTAGGTGCCGTTATAATGAACAGGGGAAATAAAGACCATTAAGAGACTAAAATAAGAGAAAGACATAATGGAATTTTAGAGTCTTTAAAAAAAACTCTTTTAAAGACTTTCAAACAGTGTATTTTAAGTTATTTAATAAAACATATATTTGAACTTTCAGGGGTTTCAATAGCTTGAAAAAACTTTTTTTTTTCATTTTCTGCCCTTTTCTTTATATATTTTTCACTCTTGGTTTCAATGAAAACTTGCAGTTTCAGAACTAAAATGTAAGATGCTTATCCTGAACACTTCCTTTTTGTCCTAGGGAAGTTTCAATTAGATCTTAAGTAATAAAAAAGCTTTCAGATTACCTCAACTTTTTATAGTTGACCAATATTTTTCATACACCCAGTTCAATAGTAATGATCGTCTATAGAAAAATAAAGTGTGAAGATCCAGGGTAGGACGAAGGTCTGAGCAAAAATGTGGAGCAATCATAGCTCATAGTAGATGCCTCAGGCCACATAATTTATTGAAGAGGTGGATAACAGTTACACTTGTAGCAATGCAGAAGTTAAATGCCTGACCACCTTTGTCACATGGGTCTTTAACCATCATGTGTTGATGTAAAGTTCCTTGCAAGCTCCTCCACAAAGATGGAATATTTTGTGTGAGTAGATCAAGAGGGAGAAAAATAGAAGCCTCTTCATAAATTATGACTTTGTTTTTTTCCCAAGGCTCTCTGTGTCTCCCTTGTGTTCATTACCACTTCATGCCTGAGATGCTCTTTACCAGGTTCAGGCATCATACTTTAAACCTGATATGCCATTCCAGTATTATGACCTATTTAAAATTCTACTTACAGTAATTGATCTTAGACCTTGGTAGTATTTTAGTCTGTTTTTGCTATTGTAACTAAAGTAAAATGAACATAAAGTTCATCTAAGAGCTTAAGACAGAGCAGCCAAAGGATTGTGGATGTGTCAACAGTCCTGACTGAGGTAGTAAATAACAGACAAGAACACTGTGTACCAAGTTGCAGTTTGTTCTAACAGAGAAATTTGGAAGTGAGGCTGCCTACCAACTGTCTAGGCATGGTTTTACTAATGGGGCTAAGAACGATGTACACGTATTTTTCCTTCAGTGTAGGATCGGCATCCCTCAAGGATCCACAAGCTCCTAGAACAATACCATGTTTTTCCCTGAGTCTTCAAAGCAATGTGCCAGCTGTAAATCCCAAGAGAAAATATAGTTCCAGGCAGAGACAGGGACATGTTTTGCCTTGTTCTCAGCTTGTCATCATAATCTTAGTCTTGATGTGAAGGGAAGAAAGTAGGGAGAGAGAGGGGAGGATCTTATTTCTCTCAATTCCTTTTATTAAGATGACTCTTATCAGCCTTTCTCTGCATTTTGTGAAAAGAACTGCCATTGGGTGGCTCACCTGTTTGTCAGTGTCAAAAATCACAGGGATTATTTTATTTTAAAAAATATTTATGTAGCACTGCAGGCATCTCAAGGTCTGAAAAGTTTTGTGTTTTTATAGTACATCTCAAGACAAAATGAGCCATTCTTTTTGTATTTTTCTACTTTCTGCACAGAAATAGGTTCTATACTGTGCTGCACTCATCTACAAACAGTCATCAGTGCTCCTGCCAGTGGTGTACAAGCAGTCAGTAGTACACAAAGTTTGACTGTAATTTTCAGTACTTGTTTCATGGGCTTTCACATATTCATGTGCTTGTCAGAATAGCATTTAAATAAAACTGAAAAGCCTCACTGGTTTTTGCGCTGAGGAACACTGAGGCGTGTGAGCAGAGGTTTGTTGACAGAACAGCACTGTAAGACTGCCACCACAGACAAAGTAGCATAAATCTACTTCTGTGGTTAATTAAAGGTTTTTCATTTCTACAAATGGCATTGTAACTCCATTAGCAAGCTGCATAGACTAATAATTTCAGAAACTGAATACGGACCAAAAGATAAAATCACTTATATCCATCATTTTTCACCAAGAAATCGTACAAAACTGGAGTTTACTCTGATTAATTTTAAAAAACGTTTTTGATTTTGAAGATAAGAGGGTAGGTTTTAAAATTATTTGCTGGACTGTTGCAGTGCAGCAGCCATGCCACATGTGCCCAGCTTGGTAAGAACTCTTTTTTAGCCAGTACATGCCTGAGAGCCTCTCATGCCTTCTTTCAGCATGCTGCTTCCTATTTCTTCTTATCTTTTGTTCACTCATGATAACATGAGCTGGAGTAGAACAGAGCAGTCCCTTGATTAGCAGTACCTCTTTTGCCTCTGGCAGACTTGAAGCATTAGCAAGTGTGATAGGTCCCAACAGCTTGGATGTGGTGCTACATTCCCTTAACTCATGAAGTGGTTTGTATCTGCCAGTTAAATAGGTTTATGCTTTTTAACAACATTGTCTCTGCTGTACCACATGCTTTTTTGTTCAGAGAGAGCTGGGTGACCATGATATTGTGACAGCAGCCGTTTTATTTTAACAGATAAGCAGGGATGTCACACTAGGTATGGCTGTAGAAATGGTTGGTGTGTTGGTTACATGCATGTGGGTTAGATAGAGGGAGCAGACATCAGTATGAGATGTGGAAAGGGCACTACTTCCTAAGAATTCCTTTTGAAAACTCTCTTAGGAACCTACTGTGCATGTGTGCAGCTCCTAAATTGTCACTGACAGCAATAAATAGTCACTGACAACAATGAAAATTAAATTTTGCAGTGGGAGGAGAAAATTTTCCTGTATGGAGAACTTTTCACTCAGGCACTGGGGAAGAGGAAAAAATAGACAGGTTATAAGGATAAATAAGAAAGACTAAACATCTAGACTGGGACCCTGGATTCAGGCTTGGTCTTAATTAACAGTTTTTACTTATATACAAAAAAAAACTCTGTGTGCTCTGAGCACTTAAAACTGTCAGTTCAGAGTTTGATTTACATCAGAACTTTGAGGTGTTTACACTTGCTTTAGATTAAAAGTTTATTATTATCTTTAAACACTGATCAAATATGACTACATAAGTTTCTGTACTGTAATTTAAACCACTGCTTTGTTGTAAAAAAAATCCAGGGCGTTTGGATTTCCCTGTCTTTTTCAGGCAAAACTTTAAAGTGAAGGCAGATTTTTCAGCACAGTTTTGTTTTGAGCCCAGGCCAACTTTGAGAGAAAGAAGAATATAGAAGCAGCAGCCCCAGAGACCCCCCTCTGAGAGGGGGAAGGACAAGCATAGCAAACACTCCTGTTAACCTCCTTGGTCAGCACCACTCCACTGTCTCCCAGTGGCTGCTGCTGTTACAGCTACTGTGAAGAGCCTCCAAAGTGCACAGGAACTCAGTAGTTTTATTCAAGCACAGAAAGAACCACACAACCAAAACCAGAGGTCAGCACAAGACTATTGCTCTGTATTTATTTCCAGAGTTGATGTGACAGTATTAGCAGTCATCAGTGTTTCCCCTGAATAAAGCAGAAATATTAAGAGAATTTGAGCCTGAGGCATCACTTCTGCAAGCTCTGTTTAGACACATATTTAGTTTAAACCTTTGATAAAGTACACTGTAGAGTGAAAGGTCAAAGCAAGTAGCTTTTATTATGATTATAAACAAGTGTTGCTCCATTACATGATTTAAACTCACAGAGAAAAATACTAAACATGTTTTTTTCAAGCATATTTTAGAAGTCCTGCTTTCTACTTGCACATTTCCTAAAGCCCAAGTAAATAGGAGTGTTGCCAGTTATTTCAGAAAAAGCATGATTGACCCTATATATAGTACTGAGGCAAAAAATACTCCAACTAGTTTATTCCCACAAAAGGAAATCACTAATTTTACTAAATAAGCATTTCCTTGCAGACAACTGTATAAAATTACTACAAAATATTGAGACGTTAACAAATTTCAGAATCTTGTTTATCATGCTTGTCAGTGCTAGTAAAAGAATCAAAGTGGGTAGAATTTGATTAATTTAAATATTTTGCTGTCAAGATCAGCTTTGTCAAAATGTACAGAAAATGCTACACATTAATAACTATAGTCAGAAGCTCAGCATTTTGAAAATTACTTTTTTTTAAATTAAGTTTGTCTTGTTTTCTCATAACTTTTTTTTTTCCCACAGATGAATGTATCTGGCTCTCATTCTGCTGTCTTATTCTTTTTTTAGCTTCCTGAAATGACTCATATTCAGACACGGCGACCCTGGTTGATGTTTCTCCTACAGAACCTTGGATTACTATTAGGCTGGCTTTGCCTCTTACTTTTGGCTGTATTTGAACAGAAAATTAAAATATAAGTTTTCTGCTGGAAATCTCAAAGTACCACTTATGACAGTGGATAGCATTATTCACAATTTTGTTATGTCTGCCATAGTAATATGTAAATTAAGTTGCTGGGATTTTATATCTGAACAGTAGATAACTATTTTACTTTATTAACTTATTGTTCAGATTTTTGTAATTATTTTTTTTGTAAACATGAATGTTTAGAATTCTGTTATATTTGTTACTGAATTTACCAGATCCCATGCTCAAACTCACAGGAGCTTTTGATTAGTTTTTATTGAGACTGTTCTAGTTGAATGTTCTAAGTGATTCTGTCAGTCTGATTGAGGAAAAGAATAAAACACTTTTATATGCAATAATTAAAATGGACTAACCATAGTTGAATAGTTTGAATATGGAATGTTTTTTTGCCTTTTAGTACTAAGAATTATTTCTTTAAATCTAAAAAGCGAAGCAAAGCTAAGCTGCTAAGTGGCATAAAGCAATCTCATAAAGTCTGCACTTTCTACTTTGTCAACATAAAGATTCTCATCAGTTACATCATACTGGACCACTGTGGCAGGAAAAAATGACAAGTGTAAATGTTGAAGTTTATGATGCAGAAATTTGGGAATACTGTTTTTGGACTATAATACAATTTCTCATATGTGTGATGGAACCTGTGACAGTCAAGCACTGGACTAACCACCTTTTGCATTGTCTCGCCTCTGGTGGTTGCTTATAGCAACTGCTTATGAAGAATTACAAAAAATATGTTTAAATTGCTTTACCCTGGTATTCTTTCCAGGCTCCTCAAATGAAGGGATTTGTTATTACTTCTGAGACATCGCATTCGATAAACACTTGCCTTCCTGTCAGCAATTAGCTTAATCATAGTTATGTGATGTGCATTGTGGAAAAAGCTTTTTCAATTGTCTAGAGAGCCTCACTGCAACTCCTCCCATCCTGAGCAATTTTTGTGTAATTAGTCCTATCGATTTCAAGTTAATTCTGCAGAAGTTGAGATGATTAATTTAATTTAGTTTTGCAGAACCAGGTCTGAAACAAATATACTAATTCTCCCCTGATTCTGATATGCTGAGCAGCTTCTAGGAGGTATTGAGCAACACTTGCTGTGTGATTTCAGCTCTTTACATGATCTCAATTTTTGGTGCAAGGACTTCTCCCCTACCTTATTTATACTTTCGTATGAGAACTAAACTATGTTCTTTCTTTCTCCTCTGATGGGCTGTGGAAATAGGGAGAGCAAGTTACAGAACAGACATTTATTCTTTATGAAGCAACTGGAAGTTTTCTTTTGTTTATCTAAACTCTATCCTGAAATATCTCTACATTATGACACATCATGACTGTCTCACAGTGTGTCCTGTGTTTATTTGATAGCACCTAGTGAAGGTACAATTATTCTCATATTACACAGGGGAACAGAGTCTACTGTCCTACAGCAGAATGTCACATCTGTTAGTTCTCAAAAGCTTCATGAGCACCATACTAACTTATCAAAATACAAAGGGGAAAAAATACTGAATGGCACTGTTTATGATAGCCCACGCTCATGGGCTTGTGAACCCTTAGTCAACCACTGACTAGCCCTCAAGGAAAGAAAACCAAACTTAGAAATAATTTTAAAAGTAGATATGGATTCATTTTCAGTGCCTGTTAGTTACAAGAATCTGTAGCAAATACCCCAGTGCAAATCTAGACAAATTTAGACATGTACATTCGTTCAGAAACCTTGTCCCAAGCAATTTATCCAAGGTAACACAGGAAGTCTCTATCTAACAAGGGAGTGAACTGAGCTCTTTTTAAGGTCCGAAGTACAATCCTAGATTCTTTTATTCAGGTGCGCAAATATTACTATTGCTTTTTATGTTGATGTAACTTTGAAAGGTGAGTTGAGAAGCCATGTCTAATGCTTCTGTTTTAAAAGTTTATTTTTTTTTTCATGGAGCTTATACTTGATTTTATTAAGGTAATATTTTTAAAAAGTGGTTTCCCAGTACTTCATCTGTTTGTATTGGCACCGAGTCACTTCATGACCTTCAGCTGTGACAGTCAATTCAAGCAATAGCAGGGCATCACTGGACGTAAGCAAAATCTATTCTCGTATCAGATGGTGCAAATGAATATTGGAAACATTAATTATTTCAAAAAGAAGAGTTACCATAGTTTGAATGCTTATGTATTCCTAATGTTTGCTTCCACTGAAAACAAGATTACCAATACGATCATGTTTTGGTAACGTTATTGTATTCTGAAATATTTGTCTACTATTTATTAATGTGTCTGAAAGAGGGCAAGTTATTTCTGGCAGTGTGTACTTTAAAGTTGCATATGAGCATAAGTTCCCATCCAGATATGTTCTGTGAACATATTGTACCTATATCTATTAAGACAATGACATTTTTTGGCTATATATGCTTATCAGGCATCTTGATCACATTTAACAACCAAATATATTTGTACAGCTTCCACCACAGGCACAGATACATTGTTCAGAAAGCCAGTTAATCTTTATTTCTGCAACAGTTCTCTTTGGCTTTTGTGGTGTTTGTCAATAAGTGAGTAGTTCTATGACCATTTTACCCTGGTGTCAAACCTGAACACCTCAAGTCTCATCAGCATATGAAAGTTTGAATTCCTGTGGCAATTAGAGAGAATTTATCTCACTACTTAAGGTTAGTGCCTCTGCTGTAAATCTCTTGACATTAGTGTCTTTAAAAAGATACTGAAGGTGAAGTATTACCATATGTAAATTAAGACCTCTAGCCTTACAGAGGGCTGGAAACTGTTCCTACAGATCATTAAACCAGAAAACTAAATAAGTGTTTCTTATTTTCTCTTCTCCAAAGAGATTCACCTGTTGACTTAATTGTTTTGGTCAATGTTCTCTAAAAATTCCAAGAAAAATATTAGGATATGTTTTTGTGTCCTTACAGAAGAGAAGACTCAGCTCAGGTGTTCTTATGATGCATTCTCTTTTAGTTTGCTTTAAATCTGTAGCTTGTTCATAGAGATTTGAAACAGATCTTTAAAGATTTTTGAAACAGATTTTTAAAGCCAGGTACATCTTTCTATTGCTTCAAACCTAACAGACAGCATAATATGCCAATTTTTTCATTGAGTCAAATCCTGAATAAGGCCTGCAGAACTTCACCACTTGCAGCCCTTAAATCAGGACTAGTTTTCTCTGTAAGAGGTGTGCAATTACTCAAACAGATGTTATGTGCTTGATGGAGAGATTACTTGGTGAGGTTTTACAGCCAGTCAGGCAGTTCTAACTAGATAATCATAACATTCATTTGAAACTTTAAATACATGAATCTATAGATAAAGGAATTTTTCTGGAAGAAGCTGTTTAGTGTTTCTCCCTTTCATCTCTTCTTAGTTTTCAGGCACACTTAAGATGCAATGGTCTTGCTTTCCTACACAGAAAACTAAAGAGAAAAGGAAGGGTTGAAAGAATTTGTTTGCTACGGTATTTTTTCTTGGAAGTTAGATGGCAGAGGGCCTCATAAAGAATACTTCCAATTCCAAACCACCAGCGCTCCTGAGAGCTGACCTTGTACCTCTCCTTTCTGTATATGTTACACATTATCCAGTGACTCCTAAGATAAATAGTTCCCCCTTTGCAGTCAGTTATAGTAATGACTCAAGTTTCTGGAGCTCATCTGCATGTTTTAAATACTGCCATCTATTCCTTTACTGTATTTTAGGCTTTAAACATGAATGTGGCCTTTACTGCAGAGACAGTTTTTCTTATAAGAAAACATTGTTAGTTTTGGCATTTACCCTTGAATTGTTTTTCTATCACCCTGTCATTGCACTTGAGAAAGCAAATTATTATTGTAACAGTTTTAAACAGGTTTATATCTGTCTGATGTATGGATTAGGGCTGATACCTTATCAATGTTCTTAGCTTTTCTTTCTTTATTGTAACTTTTCGTCAAGCCTTCTACTAATTTTAAAAATAAGCTGCCTTCTATTGTGAGTGTAGCTGTAGGAATGTGACTACAGAAAATACAAGCAGTAGTTGCACAATGGCTTTAATCAAAACAAAAAGTCCTGCGATTTATTTTACCAGACCCACCTACATTCCCTTCTCCCCAAAAGAACAAAAAAATCCACACATGGAGCTGCAGCTCTGGGTCACGTAGGGGAATGTAGGAAGTGCCTCTTTCCTTTTATGTCCCTGATAACAGGACCAGCCCAGACGCCTGGAGGCATTGAAGACCCTGCCAGGCTGCGGTGGGCGGCAGCGCGGAGCAGCACCCGGGGCAGGGCTGGAGCCGCTCCCGGCTCGGGACGGGCACGGAGCAGCGGGGGCTCCCGAGGGGCAGCCGCGGGGTGGCACCTGGGCGCTGGCAGCGGGAGGATCCAAGGGTTTATCCTGTCTCACCGCAGGGCACGGTGGTTCACGCTGCCTGCTTTGGAAGGGAAAACTCTTGCGGGAGCGGTCGGGCCGATCTGCCCTGAGCGCGGCTCCCGCAGGGCAGCGATCCATCAGCAGGATCCCGCGGCCAGGGTGATCCCAGGGACCCCCAGGGAGATCCATCTCCACCCTACAGCTGCAGGGCACCCGAACGGAGCGCGGCGTGGCAGCCTCTCTCTGCCAGGGTCTCAGCTCTGCCATTGCCAGAGAGCATCAAGCACAGGATTACCTGGCAACCTAAATCTGCCCAGCAACCATTTACATATTGGCCCAAGATAGTGCCGACCGGCTTTACCGCAGTGCTATAGATGTGTCTATATGTGACATCGTTTTGTTCCACTGCAGCTGGCTGGGGAACCCTCCTCCTCTTCCCAGGGACCAGAAGGACCTAATTTGACCCATCCAAGAGAGGTGAAATGAGATATGCACAGGGAAATAGACTGATCAATTGATTGGACATATTCCAGTCTTGGTTTCAGATCACACTAAATTGTCTTCCATGCACTCTCATGCTGCAGGCAGAACAGCAGACAATGCCTGCACTGCTCTGTTGGGTAGCTGCCCAAGCTGTCCTCCTCAGGGTACAGGGCAGGTGAACAGTATAGCTCAGGCCTGGCAAGTGTTTCAGAGCATCCCAGGTGTCCCTGTATTGCTAGTGCATCCACCAGCACACCACCTGAGGAACACTCTTTTCAGCTTTTCTGGCAAGGGCTTTCCACCTGCTATGAAAATACCATAACCCATATGGTATAGGCTGTTATCTGTTCTTGTCCACCACCCATGTGGATAGTTTTGGACAGGTTTTTGTGTTGCCACAGTTTATTTTTTCAGAAAGGGAAACAGAATGTTGGAGAATTAACTGAGAATCACACAGAAGGAGGTGCTGGTACACAGTGGTATCAGTAATGCATCTCATTTTTGGAGAGACACTGCTGTGAGTGCTGAGCACAAACACAAGAAATTCATCTTTTGATTCCATACTGAAGTGTATTGGTGTTATCTTGGTGCTCTTGGGTGATTTGGTCGCCAAAAACTGGTAGAGTGCCCTAATTTCAGGACTTTATCTACATATTCCTGTGCAAAGGCATAGTATGAGCTCTGGGGCAAGAGTACACCTACTTTTTTGACTGTCATCCCAGTCCAGAAGGGAATGGGTATTAATTTAAGCATACAACCTAATGCCAGCCATATGCATGGTACAGTGACTCAGGAGCAGGTAGCTGTAATTATCAGCAAGTTTAGAAAGTTGTAAATGGGCAATATACATCTGGTGGTTCACTACGCCCAGGACAACACAGCAGCATTCAGAAAACATCCACACTGTGCTATAGCCATGAATGCAATTCTTTTCCCAGGTACTATCCATATGAGAAGTCCCACACATGTTAAAATCATTCTGTTACACTCCAGAACATCACGGCTGATATTTTTGCACAAGGTTCCAGAGAAAAAGATAAAATAGACAATAAGGTCTCTTCTGTAATATGGGAAAAAACTGAACACAAGTGGCAATGCACTGTAAATTGCACAGTGATTCCTCATGCTGCACACATGCAAAGCATCTCCCTTTTCACTTTGAGACAAACAGGGTAAAACTGATACAGAACAGGAAAGCCAGAACAAGGAACTCTCCAGAAGAAAGTTCTTATAGATGTGGAGGGTGCACAGGACTAAATGGCAAAACAAACAACAAATACATAAAAAATTACTCTCTCCTCATTACAGCACCTTCTCATTGACAAACACAAATCCAATACAATTCTCTCAAATGTTGCTGGAAAATATTGCGGCTAAGAAGTCAAGTTTTAGCACTGGAAGTAGTTCACATATTACAAAACAGATGACTTTCAGTAACTCTTAAACTTGAGATAGGCATTGAAAATATGATCTATATGTTCATAGGCATGTAGGTTGGAAAATACATATTCATAGCTGATCAAATCAGTGTAATTTTGTGCACAGGATGTAAATTCCATCTCAAGTAATGAGAGGGAAAACAGCTTACAAGAGCATAGTCCATTTTCTATCATTTCCTACTACCATAAAACCTAGTTTTCAAATAGGCTTTTTGTACTTGCAATTAGCAAGAATATGCAATTTGTCTAGACAACAGAGTAGCTGAATAGCTGATGTTTCTGGCATTGTTAGAGTAGACTAAGAAAGCACATGACTATTTGTAAATTCCTTCCTAGCATGTAATATTTTAATACACCATCAAAATTCTTAGGTTGGAGTGCACACAATTAACCCTCATTCTTGACTCTGATTCCTGCTCATGGAACTGTGTTTTCTAGAAGTAATCAAAATGTATTTCACTTGAGTGAAGTGGCTTTTCCTGTTTTCTTCCTTTTCTTTCACTCATTTTCTCTCACTAATATAATTCCTGTTATGTGTTAAGTTTCAGTTTTTGTGGAGAAAATCCGATTTTTTTAGAGACATTTCATTACTATAGTGTGTGTTGGATCATGGGCAATAGAGACTTCAGAAAGGATGGTTTGAATGCTGAGGAAGCACAAATAGAGCAAGAGGTTCCTACCTTTTTTTTTTTTTGGTTGATTGGCTTGTTGTTTGAGGTTTTTTAACTTGTTTGTTATATTTTATTATTAGAAAGTATACTTCAGTTTTAAAAGAAAAAAAAAAGAAACAATTAAAACCCCAACAAAAAATTTAAATGTCAAGGTGTAAATACCAACGCTGGTATTCACCAGTTTACATTAGACTGCAAGTGATCAGGTCTTCTGCACATCTGCAATCACCCTTTTAAAGCTATTGCTTCCCAGCTGAGACATATTAGCTGACCCTGGGCATGTGCCTAATGTTTTGAAAATTCTAAGTAAAACAATTGCTAACCACATTCATTTCTACAGCCTACTAGTATTACAGATGAAGACACTGAAAAACAGTTTCTAATAATGGATAAATGTTGGATTTAGGCAATAAAAAACTGAACATTTCTGGTGACTTGAAGGAGATACGTACTTGTGATACACTCGCGGTTTATAATTCTGGTACGAATGTAAACTACAGCAATAACGAGGGTTGCTTTTGGGTATCTTGTATTGATTTCAAGTAAGAAATATTCCATACTTTTCCCTTCAGAACACAAAGGGTATCTCAGACATTAAGAACAAACCTTCAGGTCCCTGGCTTTCTCATGAATTACATTTTTGTATGTTCAAAATGGCTATTTGAATAGTAAAAAGGCCCTTTCCTGTCTTCTGCACTTTTGTCCTTTGCTACTTATTTCAGAAATAGCCACCTTTTACAAAGACTTGCCAAGCTTGTTCCCCAGGGAAATTGGTGGTTTACGTTGTAAGACATGCAAAGTTTTGGCAAAAGAGACATTTATATTCAGTATATTCATGGTTACAAAACAACATCAGATGTCAGACTCAAGACTTTGCTCTCTAATATTCTCAAAATCAGTGAGAATTTGCAGCATGAAAAGAATAAACCACTTCTGAATTCTCAGGTTTTTTTGATTGATATTGGCAAAATTTTACTTAATGCAGTAATTTCTGCTTCATTCTCTTTTAAACAAAAGACAGCACAGGCTTTTGGATTCTTTATAACAAAACTCCTAAGTCTGCACAGTGCCTCTGTTACTGAGATCTACATGATAAGGAGATCATCTGAAATACAGCTGGCAACCAGCACTGTTTCTCAAGTACTGAAAGTTCCTAGGCAGCATGTTTGATGAAAAACACATTGCATGTTCATTTATCCCCTATGTCTATTTAAAATGTGAGATATAAACATCTCTACTACAGACCAACTCAAAAACCCTATATCTGGTTTACATCCTTCAGTCACCACAAGGACAATTCATTAGCTAATCCATTGTAAAACTGATTTTTAACAAAATAAAAGCAAATTCAATTTGTTAAGTTTAACCAGATCATGTAATACCCTTCCAGTAAGTCTACCACCACAGTTCTAGCTGCCTTGTGTTATTATTTTCTGGTGACAGACAGGCTGCTACAAATATTCTATGATAATTAATCTGCTCCAAGGGAAAAAAAAAAGAAAAAAGGGTTGAAAGTGAACTTCTAAATTACTTGGTACTGCGCCTTACAGTGTGAATATGTCCTTGGGTTTTGAGGTCTTTGAATGTAAGACAAATAAGACAAAACAATTTTCCATGCAGTTACAGGGAAGAAGCAGTGTTTGATATGTCTGTGATGCCAGATAATAATCATCGATAGTAATGTAACAGTTTTGGCATTAGTCTGCTTGTCTTTAACACTGCCTGTTGGCTACATCTACTATTTTCATTCTATTTATACAGTGTTCCATATTGCCTACTTAAATGAGAGAATAATCAATCGAGCCCTCTCAGAGAAAATCAAATGAAGAAAAGTTCCTTCACAAATGAGGTTTTTTCTGTGTCTTGTCTCTCACATTATCTCATCAGCTGAATTCTGCAGAATGGCCAGGAAATTGTAAGAATTTCTACTAGAGTTCCACAGAAAGCTCAAAACATGGAGATTTCCAGCCAGTTTTAAGCAGCATCTTTGGGTGCTTCAAGTAACCCCTAGGGCTTGGTAAGTTTGTCAATTTGTAGTTAGATACAGCAAAAGAAACTTCCTTAGCTCTGTGGTCTTATCTTTCACAAGGCTTTGTAAGGGAGCACAAGGGCAGTAGGACAGAAAAGAATTGTCACTGAAAAGCCCCAAATATCTGCACAGAAACCACCTGTTTCTAGGTGTGGCTAATGCAAAAGGTAGCAAAATATATTAACCCTACCTTTTCCTCTAGAGTTTAGAGACCTTTGAGATTGCAGGGATAATCCAGTCTGGCTATAAAGAATTGGATGTAATCCTCTCCAGATAGTGCACACATTTTCTGTCCAAGATCTGCATCTGATCACTCCTCTGTTAAAGATTGGTTGAAGGAGGCTATTCTGACAGATTTTATAAAATATAATTGCAGATCAGAATGTTCAAAAACTAATCCAAAACTAGTTAGTCCCATTTCCAGAGACTGCTTGTGCATTTTCTCCTGGGCCTACTGTTCCTTGGAGCAAAGACTAGAATCCCCAAGTGATAAATTGGTAACCAGGCTGAAGAGTAACAGCCAAAGAAGAGCTGAGGTGGGCAAACTCCTCTGGAGATTCTCTAGTCCAACCACCCCAGCTCAGAGCAGGCTCAGCTAGGCAAGGTTTCCCACAGTCATGTCCAGCTAAGTGTTGAGAATCTCCAAGGATGGAGACTGCACAGCCTCTCTGGGGAACCTGTGCCAGAGCCCAGTCACCCTGTTTCAAATCGTGCACTTCACCTCTTGTCCTGTCACTAAATACAACTGAGAAGAGTCTGCCTCCATCTTCTGCACAACAACAGCTTAACTTCAAGTATCCATGCTCATGGATAGGATGCCCCCCGGCCTTCTCTTCCTGAGGTTGAACAGTCTCAGCCCTCTCGGCTTCTCCTCATGCAGCAAAGGCTACAAGCCCTTAAGCATCTTTGTAAAAGTTTGTTGGCCTTGTATTTCCATGTGTTTCTAGTCCTGGGAAGTTCAACACTGGGCCCAGAACTCCAGATATGTCTCATCTGGGCTGAGCAGAGAGGCAATGCAGGCAATGCTGATGGACAAGCTGGACATGAGCCAGCAATGTGTTCTTACAGCACAGAAGGGCAAAAGTCTCCTTTGCAAAGCTGATTTCCAGCTTGATCCCAGCCTGTACTGGTGCATGGGGTTATTCCTCCCCAGGGACAGAACTTGGCATTTTGACTTTATGAACTTGATGAGATTCCTGTTTGCCAATTTCTCCAGCCTGTCCAGATCCCTCTCAATGGTGGCACAACCCCCAGTTCTTTACCACCTGCAGATCACATCCCTTCTTTCCTTATTCTCCAACCTACCACCTTAAATTAATTCCTGTGGAGTTCTAAAGAGAACAGATGAGTGCCATGCCTCAGAGCTGCCAGTAAGTGTGATGTAAGCACAGTCCTTTGGGGAGTAGGAAACAGGGATCTCAAGCTCCTGATAAAAGCACCAAGGCAATACCCCCAGCAACGTTCTTCACACATTACATATCTTGCCTAAGAATAGGGATCTGCGTTTTTCCCTCAACCATCTCTGGAAAGGCAGTGATCTTACTTTTGGTCAGAGCATAGTTCACAAATTAGGCAATTTTGAAGCATGTCTTGGTTGACCCCTAGAAAATTCTTAATTTCTAAGTCTTGAATCCTTGAGAGATAACATTCTGAATTGCTCAGACTGTAACAGAAGCTGAATTTGGGGAGGTTATGAACCAAATGGAGTTATTTAGCAAGTTTATGTAACTCTAAAAATTATTCATATATAGCAACTTAACCCTGACTTTGTCCTTTACATCCAGCCTTATAGAGTGCCAGGAGTGCACAATATGCTCTGTCAAAATTGCTACTGCTAGAGATGGGAAAAGAATGAGATGAGGCAAATATTGCAGTTATTTCATTTTATTCTAACACTCCCAGGCAGTCCACATCCGTGCAAATTAGTACAACTTATGCTGTACAAAACCCACTAGAGCTACAGATTTATATGTTAAAAGTTTAAACAATTGAGCATTTTTGAAAAATAAAAATAAAAAGTTCAAACTCTACTTACTATCATCTTCATTTCTGCCAAAGCTATATCAACATGTAAAGTACCCAAACATTGACTCATTAATAAGCTTGTTTGAAAATCCGAAATTCAAAGGATGATGTTGTATATTCATATGTTCACAGTTTACTTGCTATCAATAAATTCCTTCAGCTTCCTGCACTGCACAGATCTGACTGTACTTTCCATGCTTTTGTTAATGCCAAAATGTGCCCATCAGATGAAGTTTTCTGTTTGGATAGAACTTCTTGTCTTTACAAAGCTGTTCCTAAGTCTGGAACACAGGCTTTAAAATGCCAAGTTTGTAAGATCTCTCTTTATCTGAGTGAGCGTGTCCTCAGTTGAAGCAATGGCTCCTTACACTTCAGAGATTAGTTTCTTCAGAGGAAGAAATTAAAGGTAAATGTGGGTGAACTACAATAAGAAACTGAATATATTTCAAAGGTGATCTCAGTGCATTTTTTAAATAAAAAATTACAAAAAATAAAATAAATCACAAATCCTTTAATTAAAACAGTTTTCAGAGCCCCTTAAAGAATCACTGTAGGAAGGAGTTCACCCTGAATCTCAATTGCTTATTTCATGCTGTCAAAAAATTATCAGTATTTATAGTTGCAAATGTAGAAACTTACACAATATAAAATGAAAATCAAATCTTTGGAAGTTCAAAAATGCATTTTTCTGAGCTGTTTCACTTACTTCTGCTACTTTGATCACACACTTTCTCAAAGGTTTTTTTCAGGCAATTACAACTAGCTGGCATTCACAAAGGTGCTACAAGATAGAACAGAGGGTATTCAGCAGGCTTATTGCAGCAGCATTTGTTCCTATTGACTTTTTTCCAAAATGTTCAAAATTTGGTTCCTCCAGGGAAAGCTTATATTTGCCTTAAGACTCATACTTTACTGTGGTATAATGAAAGGCAATCTTTTGTGCTGTAAACAGCTATGGAATTGTGAATTACTCCTATTCACCCAAGAAATGCTATGTTTCAATAGCATTTAATCCCATGTAAATGTTTAATGTGAAGTCCTTAAAACGCATTTCCTTAAGAAGTGTAATTCCTATCTTTCTCATGACACAAGTTAGTGGGTTTAAAATAAAATACGCTCATTGGTTTGCAAACCATGGAATTTTTTAGATATTGCTTCTTGACATCTTTTAGTTCTAAACAATTAAACAGAAGTTAATGATATGGCTGCTCTTGGGAAACTAGTATCGATTTTCTAGATGTTATCATTTTTTCAGATATATATTGCTCATAAAGCTACAGAAAATAACATTTCATGTCATAAATCATTTGAAAATACCAACACTTTTGGTGGTGTTACTACCTGTATATTGCATGTTTGCCCTGAGAATACATTTATGGGCTGAAGAAAATCTAGAGGTAATGAAAGTGATAGTAAATGCATTCTTATGAATACTGTATACTTCATACTAATCCCTTATTTATGGTGTGGGCCAGATCCAAGATAGCAGAAATGAAAATTCATAGGTATTTTTCTGGCAGGAAAATTTACTCAATTATTATGCACTGGATATTACAACAAAGAAGGGCTGTTCCTTTTTGGGCTCTCATGGTGGATTGACAAGACATTTGGCTGTCATCCTTAAAATTTTTGGACATAAAAAACAGGCTTTGCAGTAAATATTTACATATGGTTGTAGTTTTTTGCACTGTGCCAGGACCAAAAGGCTTGAAACCTTCCAAAACTGTTGAAGTAATATCTGCCTCTTCTCCTTTTATAGCACTTCTGTCTTTTAAATGCATTTTTACTTCTCATTTGGGAATTCCTAGCAAGATCAGATTTTAACATAATGGAAGAAAAAATTTGGAAGGTGCTGTGGAAAACAGGTTACTAGGGTTACTAACCTGTGAACTTGTTTTCTACCCAAGACCTTGTAGAGGTTCAGAAGCTTAGGGTTTTTCAGGTCTCTTATCTTTTGTAAGGAAATAATATTGGCTACCTGAACAGATCTCACTTTAAAGGTTTGATTATTTAAAACAGTGGTTGGTGCAACATCTTGAAGAGCAAGAGTCTCAGGACAAGAGCAGTGGCTTTGCCTGGAGTGCCCAGCTCAGGGCACTGCTACTTCACTTCCACAGATTTCAAATTTCCACCAGCTACAGCAGCTCAGGGGAGTTGCATCCATATAGGGAAGAGATGTACACCGAGTATTCCAACCTGGTTTTCAGGCTGCTGTGCAAAAAGGGCTATGCAATAGCTGTCAGTGCTGTAAATCCTCTGAAGAACAATAATCTTAGCAAATTTAGTGAACTGCAATAAACCAACTTCATCTTACGGCAGTTTTAATACTTGATAGGAGCCCAGAGCACTGCAACAATCAAACCAGAAAAATCTGATCTCCTCTCTAGAGTGAGTTATCTGGCAATTCTCAGAGAACCTGACCTAATTTGAGCTACTCTTCTTGCACCGGTGCTAATGTGAAATGTGATGAGATCACTTAGAAACTATTCCTGAAAAATTCTTATGGGGAAAGGGTGGCTTGTGTGTGTATCCCACCTCATATACCCCAGCTGGCAGCTGTACAAACAGAGCTGCCTTAGCTGAAACTCAAATGACTCATCAATTTAAAGACAATTGTGATTTAAAGCATGCTTCTATAATAGCTTGAAATACTCCTTATAAATCAGTAAATAAGTAAATGAGATGAGTGTTTATAAGTAAGAGTGCATATTGATAGTTTTAATATTTTTCTTCTCTCTGAAAAATTTATGATAATAATTCCGAAATAATTCATCCTTATAAAATATATAAGAAGAGTTTTGTTGAGAATAATTGCTTTAAATTATTATCAAAATAACTAGAGCTTGCCTGGTCTCTGCCTCAATTCAGAGCTCTGCTATAGGAGTTTATCAATCAAAATAACAACTAAGTTATCCCAATTGCCTGTTACTCAGCTTAGTCATTATAGAACAGCTGATGTCACAGAAAGGGATTTTTAAAAAATTATTATTACTTTTGTACTAGCCTGCTTGCTAAGACATCCTTTACTGGACTGGATTTATAATTAGGAAGCTGAAATAAAGTACTGACTTTTTCAAAAGTTTTGCCTAGACCTGAACATTGTGATGTGATTGCACATGACACAATTACTAATGTGGGTATGATGTTTACAAGTCTCTCGGGGGAGTTTTGTTGCTCAGAAGTAACACTGGTGAAACACTATTTTTGGCAGTGTTATTGTATGTATTGCTTTTACTGGCAGCATTCTTCTTCACAAGGCTGGTGCTCTTAGGTGTGTGTTCACATCAGTATTGATAATCTGAGAAGCTTCAATGACTGCTACAACCAATATATGCTTAAAATAACCCTGATACAAGAGCTGCTGTAAAATTCTTATAATAAAGTCACCAGGTAGAAATGCACTGATAACTCATATTACAATCAGAATAAATACCAAAGTATTTGGAATGGAATTACATAGACTAATATGGAACAACCTTGAGCAATAGAGGTACTGTCGCTTTGATAAAAAGGGAAGGAGACACCAGAGAGCAGATTTTGCACTTTTAGCCCCAAGAAAGTGATAAGATTTATTAGGCAAGAAATTATTTCCATTCTATATGGTGGCTTCAATAGCTAATGAATCAAACAGTATTTCAACACCACAGATATTTGGTTGATTGGCACTTAATATGCCAGCCTGGTAGGAATGTATAAGCAGTCATCAGATAAATTCCAAACTCTGAAATGCAGAATCATACTTCATCTCTATCAATGAACCTATTTTTTGATTCTGCCCTGCTTAAAGCTAAAACTTCTTCTGTGGTATCTCTCAGCATAATGTAGCTTTTTGTCATTTTGACTTTTTTCTAAGTGGGATGTACAGTTCTACATAGGTTTTTCTCTTAAACTTCATTAAAAGCAACTGAGCAGCCATAGAAACAGAGGGTCTTGGCATATACATACTTACTAGAGTGAAATGGAATAGGGTATATAAGCCAACATTTTACAGTCCTTCCAAACTAAGACTAATTACCAGATGTTCAAAAACTTTACCATTAGTGCAATCAGTCCTGATGTCCTCGCTCTTTGGTATATGTGGTTTTTGCCTTTCTGACACTGTATATTATTTCCTGTAGGGCTTAAAATGCTGCAGTTATATGGCTCTTTGTGTGAACTGGTTCTACTGCACACACTTTCAGGCTGGTTTCTTTTGATTATGGTGCAATCTGAGAAGTGCCAGCACAGGAGTCTAACATGTCTGTGCTCCAAATGCATGGGAATTACTGTTAACAGAAGTTCTATGTGGGACTCAGTCACAGTGTCCAGAGAACAGCCAAACACCACTTCCCATTCATGACATTCATGACATTCTGTTGTGTTTGTCTTAGGGCATTTTGGTCTCACAGTTTCCATGTGTGAAGACATATTCACATGGAGAAATCTTCAGGTGAATTACCTTCCCTCTAAGACAATAAGGAAAATGACCAGCAGAAGGGTTAGAGACTCTGACAGCCCCACATTTAGCTGGCCTGTGAGGTTCAGCACATCCCACTGTAGCCAAGCATCACACAGGCTGGAGCCATAAATCAAAGGCAGTTTTACAACAGCTGGCCAGCACAGGGGCTGCACGCTTCCAGCAGCACAGAGTGCAGAGTGCCAGCCACCTGAGCACTCCCAGCTTGCTCAGGTGGAATGTGCAGGCCTGGCTGGATCCCAGCACTCTCCTGTTTTCCCTGCCAGCTGCCTTCAGCCTTTCTCAGTACAGGCTTCTGACTGCCAGGGATGTGCTGGGACACAGCTTTACACTCTTTGCTAAACCTTGGAGTCACAGAGCCACTGTTGTTCCACACCAAGCTTTCATCTATCCTTGGCTTCAGAAATCTCTGTGGACCAGCAGTAGTCTTTCAAAAAAATTTTGAAGCAGAGGAGAAGGTGATGAAATAATTTGGATTTCCAGTCTGCAGTGATTTGCTTTCAGCAAAGGCACTGACTGACAAATATTTAACAATACATATGTTTTAGGCTAGAAATGCAAAGATGCAATCTGTCTGCAGATGTCTTTGTTAACAGTATTAACATCTTGAGGGATTTTTCCAGAGAGCCAGGGAAGTTGAAATAGAGATTATAAAAATGTCTCTTGATGAGGCAGGTTCTTGTTAATCTAAGATCCTGAAGAGAACTGTAATTTCCTACTGACAAAGATAATATTCAAGGATCACATGGCCTTTGTCATCTAACAAACAGTGAAGGGTGCTGATTTTACTTCTGCAGCAGGTAGATCTTTTTCTGTACTGTACAGCCTGAGGGCTTCACACCTGAGATGTTACAGTACTGCTCTGATACCAGTGAAATGAGACAATTTATGGCAGAGTCCACAGCATGTCTATGTTAACAACATGGTTTTCCTTTTGCTAGTCTGAAAGGCTAACTAAAGATCAAAACTGCTTGAAAAATATTTTTTATTCCATAGAAAACAATTGTTTTTTGAATACCTTTCTGTCTGTATTTTCACTTTTCAAAATTTTCAGGTTTTTAATATTTTTATTTTACCAGGAATTTTAATTAGTCTCTTTCTTTCTTTTGTTTTTCTTTCTTTTCCTTTTTTTTTTCCCCAAACTTGGCCTTGGATCCCAGACAGAGGAACCTGTGCTATGGGTTACAAGTGGGATTTACGGTATACCTTTGCCAATGAAGTTGGCCAGTCAAATCTAGTCCTCCTTTTTTGTACAGATGCTAAACACATTTATAAAGTAACTGCAATTAATTATTCCAAACAAATTTGATTGAACTTGTCTGGGACATAAAAATGGTAGCAACAAACAATTATAAAATACTAAGCCTTGAAAGCCTTCATTTTGATTTGGAGTGGGAGGATGTTTGGTTTTGTACCAAACTGATGCTATACACTTATTGCAAATGGCTCCCAGTCTGATCATTAACTTTGAGTGCAATACAATGCTACTTCTAACTCTCTGAGCCCTGAAAATATAATCAAACTAAATTTTCATATTATACCTAAGTTTATTCTTCAGTGCTTTCCCTACTGAAGTAAATGTTTAGCAAGGAAGATGTGGAAGTGTTAGTGAATGCTGAATGTTCCATTTCACTGGTAGGTTGCAATACAACATTTTACTTCCTGGACATTTTTTTACAGATTTTTTTCTGTTAAAGGAATTATTTTTAAAACATTTAGCATTTATAGTTTTTGAACTAGTATGTTACATATACAGCTAGTCTACCTTTTTAATATTTATGTTGCTTATCATTAAAAAAAAGGTGTATGCACAGACCTACTGAGCAAACTGTAACTACGCTGAATGTTTGTTTCTGTTTTTAAGGATATTTTGGTTTGTAATCGGATATCTGTTTAGTTATCCAGAAGCCAAAAAAAGATCATCTTTAAGATGCCTCAGATCAGGTTTACCAGTTGTGTTTTCAATACTTTTTGTCATGTTTTTCTGTTTGGAATTGACTTTGTTTTGTTTGATTCAATAAGTTTGTATTTTCTCTAAAAGATGTTATGTAGTATCTCTGAAATTTTAGCTACTTCTAAAATGTAAGGGCTGATCTAAAAATAGGATTACTCTCATAAAATGGGATCTGAATTGAGGTTCAGAAGTAGTAAAGAGCAAACCTGAAAAACCCTCCTGGGGTGCCAAGTGATCTTAAAGCCACTTAACTGGATGGATTTCTGTTTCTCTTTCAAGTTGCACCTGGGACCAAAGAGTAGGTAAGATTTTTCCCTAAGAAAATCCTATAAGGATGCATATATCTACAATATATATCTGTCAGGAAGTTCCTGTAACCAGCCCAGGCAGAGGATGCACCATCTCAGAAAGCATTCAAAGTCAGATTGGACAGGGCTCTGAGCAGCCTGATGTAGTTGAAGATATCTCTGCTCATTGCAGGGGAGTGGACCAGATGAACTTTAAATGTCCCTTCCAACTCAAACTGGTCAGTAATTCTGTGATTCTATGATCACAAATGATCTCTATTCTGAACACACATTTCGATAGGACAAGGAATAAATATTAATTTTTAGTCAGATGGTTAAATATTCCAAGAAGTTTGAAATATCCTGAGATTTTATTCTTGTTCTTAAAGAATATCTTAATTTATCCAATGCCTATTTTGGTTAAAAAGCCAGTACAGTCTCACCTTGGAAACATGGAACTGTTCTGTACTTCTTTTTCTTGACTTGCAAGTTATAATTTCACTGGCTAATTATACTATTATTTCTAATCAACATTATATTTTAAAATGTTTGAAAAAAATGCATTCAAATTATACAGTGCAAGCCATTTGGCAAAATTACTAATTCTGCAAGACATTCAGAATAACGAAAGTATTAAATGTACTGGAACACATATTTGTGCAAGAAACACACCTATCTTAAAGTTGTTTTTTTTTCCCTTTCTAATTGAAGCATGATAGCAAATGCAAAACAGTGATGAATTTTCTTACAACATGCAGAATATAGCTATGCACATGGAGATTATATATAGACACTATAGTAGACTGTGGTAAATGAACTTTCATTGCAGTGGCAAACAGCAACATGAATGCTAATTAAAAAGAGTTTACAGGCTTGTTGCACAACAGCATATGTGCAATCCAAGAAAAGCAGAGCAGACACCCAGCTACATAGTGATCTCAAGTGCAGTGTGAAGGAGCACTTATGAGCTGCACCTAATCTGTTTATGAGCTCTCAGAGCAAGGAGGATATAACAAGTTTCTTTCTTCTGCATGATCTTCATGTAGATACTTTGGTATCTACTCTGTTTTCATTGCTAATTGATAAAAAGACATGTAAAAGCCCTTATTATAACTTTAACCTTGTTTATTTAGGGGAAAAGAACCCACAAAAAGAAAAAGCCACTTACTCTGGCAAAAGTTCCTAGTAAAAGCCCTTTCAGTTTAATGCTAATGGCTGAACAAACACTGAAAACAAACTGATGTTTCTTCCAGAAGGAACTACATAGCAAATGAAGTTGGAATTGCTGAGTGGGTGACCACATTTAGCTGGCCCCTTTGCTGCTTTAGAACACTGCTGCTTCAGCAATGGCTACTGTTTAGAGAACTATTACACTGAATATACAAGTGAGAATCAAAAGTTAGTCTTGTTTTAAACTGGTATATTGCATTTGAAACAGCAGGAGTTCAAGAGTTGATTCCTAAACAATAGTTTGGCTACAAACAGCTAAAGTTTTCGTTCTGACTACCTCACTATGCTTACTGTCATTGTTTCCTTTATGCTGGGTGACATATAGAGCAAAACTAAATAAAAGTTTGTTTTTTGTAAAAGCATGCAACAGAGATTTTTCTCCAAGAAGCAACCTCACAGCAACCCAACATGAAGAGCCCAGAGATTCACACTGGTCAGTAATATTTCTGACATTTGCCCTACTACTTATGCAAGGAGCCATTCACCTATATGTTATTCTGTTGTTGAGAGACTTACCTTAGTACACAGTGTTTTCTTTTTTTCATGTGTTTGCTCTATTCTAAATGTTTTGTGTCAGCCTGTAGAAATGAAATCATGGGGTCTTGCTATGTTTTGAAGAGTAGATGAGCATTCAGAAGATATAAGCACATTAGCTACAGTAAATATTGAATTACTGTTTATAAAGTGCTAGAAAAAAACTTGCATGAAGTAAGAATTGTGTTAGTGTTTATAAGCCATACTGAAATATGTCCATTGCAGGAGAGATCATGTCTGGAATTCTGGCATCCAGTCAAAACCGAGTGTAGAGCACTTTGTAACTCATGAAGGGTTCTGTGAAACTTATGAAGCTACATTCATGAATAATTTTCAGGACTCCTTTTTGGTACCCTGATGTACAGCTCATTCACAAATCTTGGAAAACTAGGGCTTAAGTAATAGCTGAAGAGGAATGGTTTTCTTTTTTGATGCTTCTGTCTTCAGGTGGATGTGAAAACTGGGAGGACTTCCAGAGCTTTGAGTGAATAAACAGATGCATACTGATTATAACAGAAAAAAAGAAACAAAGCAACAGCATGAAATTTATTTGAATATTGTCTAAACAAAGGCCATAAAATCTCATCTGGAATATATTTTGTTCTCAGGAAAAATCTTTTATGGATAATTACCAAAGATCATGATCTGCTTCTTCTCTTGAGGAAATTTTTTAAGGCTTTGCTCATTATCACTCTTTGAAATGCTTTTTCTTCCTGTTGTGCTAGAATATGCTCCATGTATCTTTGCAGAATGAGATCTCTGGCTAACAGGACGTTTCTTTAGTGTTGTTGCCATGGAGCTGCCTCTGCCTATTGAATTCACCTGGGCAGACTTCAGATGGCACACCAGAGCTGATGCAGGCTGCCACTAACACGTGTCTTCAGTGGCCACAGAGATTCACAGGCGCCATAAGGAAAAGCAGTTCTGATCAGATTTCCTATTAAGGGATTGTTTTAAGTAATACTAAAGATTTTGGTTTTTTATGGATGCCTTGTGGGGTCACTGATGGCCTGAAATGCCCTCCTTGAAAGAGCAATGCTTCTTCCCTTTCATTCTTTGCTGCCTTTTTCAGAAATAGGCATCCAAGCAACTAACCCAAGAGTGAACACGGATGTGTTTCACCATGGTTTTCACCATGGCTTTCAGCAGGAGCTCCTGCAATCCCCACTGGAGTAGTGTGGTGTGGTTTGATTATTAAAGTCCTAGTGGCACAGGCTTGGACACCACTACATTAGCTTTTGCTTTTAATAGATATGTGATTTTAGAAGTTGATCCTTTCCTATTATTTTTATAAGTGTAATTCCATCATGAAAAAATATATATATATATTCTATTTCAAGCTATCCCTCCTACAAAATAGACCAGAGCAAATTTGAAGGGAAATTTATTTTCTTAGCATGTAATGATATAAGGAAACCATACAGATTTGAGAAACATGTTACAGGAAGTATTTGAGGGTGTATTTTGAAATACATGGTTTCAAAATAATATAAAAGTATAAGTTTACTTTCAAAATGATACGTTTGATTGATACTTGTCACTGTTTTCTTCTTTGCACATGACTGGGATCAGAATGTTGCTTTAGGCTTCTGGCATTTTTTTCCTAGAGAAGTCAGATGAGATGGCAATGTTACAATAGAAAATGATTATGACTGTACTAACTTGGTTTTTAGGTTTTTGAAGGAACTGTGTGGAGCCTTATGCACCATTTCATGTTTTAGGGGCACAAAGGTTTCCCTTAAAAATTTTCTCTGGAAATAGATAAGTTGGTTTTGATGGCGATTAATTGACTGTGGCAATTATAGCACTTACAGTATTAATGTGACTGACGACATTTTATTTCTCAGAATAATTTTTCTTATAAAACTTGAAGGGTGCTTTATTAAAAATACTTTTCTTACAAAATGAGAACTTCAGTTTTGCTAAAGATTGGGTGAAATTTGAGTAAAAGAGGCTTAGCAATATGTGAGAAAAAGGGGGAACAAACAAAAGCTTGAAGACTTGTCTTCCCTTGCATCCTTTTGTTGCATAAACTCAAAGTACTTACCAAAAATTACTTTTCTGAAATCAAATCAGCATTATTCTGCAGTAATGTTCTCAAAACTTCAGTTTGATGTTTACAGCCAGGCTGCCTTAAGGGTTGGTGTGCTGCCAGGAAGGAATTTTTCAGCCCTGCTCCGAGTTGTGTATCCCTGCTGTCTCTCCCTCCCCTTTCACCCTGGCAGTTGCACTACTCAGTCTTCATGATAGGATGGCTCGGGGAGATAAAGCAGCAGATTTGCCCCATGGAAAGGTAATTAATTTTCTGCTACATTTTACCTTTAGTTCTTGAGTTGAGTCCCTCGTGCTCCGAGAGCCAAGTGGTGTGCCATGGAGGATCATTTTAGCGCAGCCAAGGCAAGGCAGGAGGGAAATGACATCTGGCAAATGCTCACTTTTAAAACTGACTAGATGGCAACATGGAGTGGTGCCATCATCGATTTGCACTTCAAATCTGTACATGTATAAATTGGCAAAGAATTTCAATACTCTCAGACGTATTAACTCTGCCAGCAGCCTTGGTAACCATGAGTTAACTGTCAACCACGTCGGTGGCTTTGCAATCCGTGCACTGACTAAAGGTTGTCACTGTCTTCTCTTACACAATTTATTCTAAATGAAGTTTTGCCTCAGTGCCACAAATAAATGATTGTTGGGTTGAAAAAAAAAAAACACCAACAAACTACCCAAAAGCAGAGAAGCCCAAACTGAGCTCAGGGCTCAATGAAGGGTAGAGGAAAGGCCATCCTTAAGGAGCTGTGGAGAGTTTGGATGCTGTCCTTGGACACAGGCCACACACGATCTATTAAAATCTGTCTCTCATGTCAGTAACTCACATGGGCTGAGCATATTTGTGGGTGAGAATGCTATAAAGCCTTTTTGTGCTTTTGCAATTCAAGTATTTAATAAGAGAAAAATGATACTATAAATAGGAACACCATAGTTGGTAAGGACTGGGGATACAAAAGGAGATATGCAGTCTCAGTTATGACAGGAGAGCAAGGAAAAAGCAAAGAAAATATCAACTGAAACCAGCAACTTGTGCAGAAGTGCTTAATCAAACATGAACTTTGTATACAACCCATCGACAGCAAATTTGCTCTCGCAAAGTGAACAGCTTGCGAGAGGGAGAGTGCCTTTTTTGGTCACGTTTTGCAAAGGGCTGAAAATATGTGCTTAGTAGGTGTTGTGGCTTCTTCAAGTATTGTGAGCCTTTCTGTGCCTTAAAAGCATTTTTGCCAGTGTTTATATATTGCTTCTATCTTCCATCATGTGGAAACCTTCCTCCTTCCAATCCTGTCTTCTCCTGAATACACTGTAACAGTATCAATCAAGGTTTTCTTAGCTGCATGGCACCTATATCGAAGAATAAAGCATAATGAACAGGAGCTGGGAGAATGGGTCAGTTCATTAAATCCAGCCAGGTGGTGTCGTGCTCTGATACAGACTGATAACAGATTGAAAAGTGAGCCTGTCTGGAGTGGTTTTGTTCAGACTTGTGTGAAAGATAAAGTACTATAATAAGAGGAATCCCTCTAATTTGCACTTGTGACAGGCAGCTTCCACTTTATCACTGAAAAAAGATGAACTATGTCTGTTTTGAGATATTAAAACCAGGTAATCAAGTGAATTTTTTTTTCACAATATTGAATTTCTGGCTACAATTCATTTTAGGCAGGAGGTGGCACAGACTAATAGATGGCTAGCATTTCTTTTTAACTGAAAGTCCTAAAGAAATGCTTTATATCAGTGCTTTACACATAAGCTCAGTTAGAAGCATTTTATATAGTTTCATAAGAATAATTGTAAGCTCACTGGTCTGTATTTGTGCAAGTTTTTAATGAAGTCCCTTGGGTCTAAGTTATTAGATTTTAGTTGCAATTGCACAAATATCAGCCAACCCTCCTTGGCCTATTTTTTGCCCATTTAGGTGATAGTTATAGGCTACCAAACATATACTCGCTATACGTGGGTACAAAGGTGCTGACACCACATTGTTATACTGGTGGTAAAGAACAATTAAATATGCAAAGTAATACAGCCCTCCTTGCTTTAAAAGAACATCTACACTCTCATGCAAAAACCCCAGCTATTTTTGGCACCCAAATCAGGTTATCTTGTTTGTCAGCCCAAGCTTTTGGGATTGTTTTTTTACAGAAAAAAACCAAAAACCCTATGAACAAAACAGCTTGTGTTTTCTTTGATTTTCTAACATTTACATGTTTATAAAAATCCAAATAAGCATGCACAACACCTCTTTGTTGCAGATAAAAGTGTAAATAAATGCAGCAGTGTGGTTTTCTGCTGAGAAGGGGTTAGGCATAGCAGGTTGTTTTTCCCCTTGAGAAAGAGCAAGCACTTTAGAATCTCTGCACATTGTTTTTACACATTGACCCTTCTCCTGGAGCAGAGGTGGCCAAAAACAGCATGCAAAGGGATGACTGCATGCATATGTGCTCAGCTGAAGGATTTGCACATTTCAAGGTTAGAGAACTTGGATTAACTGCTGAACAAAAGGGGTGAAACAGAATAAAATACAATTATTTTTCTATGCTAATCTTCTAGCCTCTCATTACACCAAGGCAATGAATGATAATTGCTGCTAAAGAACAGTTATGTAGAATATTTTTCCACAGAAAGAAAAACCAAATAAACTTACTAAAAATTCAGAGATGTTATTTGTGCGTATGTGGGGAAATTTCTTTCCTGAGTCTTTGCTTTCTACACACCCTATATGGATGTACATAAGCAAGCAAAATAATTACCATTATATTTTTATAGTGGAAAGAAAAAAAAAAGACAAACTAATATTAAAAGACATGACTGAGTACACAAAAAATGAACTTCAATTAAAATGAACTTCAATTGACATATTCAAGCTCTAATTTATAAGAAAGCAGAAATACTCTTTCAATCTAGATTCACAACTTATGGTTTTAGAAAGAGTAATGTTTCAAAAATGATCACTACTACTCTTACAGAACGATGGTATACTTGAAAAAATGCTCTTGTTTATACACTCTTTACAAAGTGAAAATCCAGAAGGCAACATGAAGGGCCACTGTTACACGATTAAGTGACTTCCACTCCCTTCTCTGTGTGAGAGAGAACAGGCAATCCCTGACAGATGCCTGAAAATCTACCAAGTAGATGTACTGAATCATGGGGGATCACCAAGTGCCTGTCCTAGAGCGTGCCTCCAAACAGAAGGATAAATTTCTCCAAAGCCATAAAGGCGCTAGAAATTCAAAGACAATATATTTCAATAATTATTTGCCACCCAGCAATCATTAATATGAATACTATATTTAGGTTTTTGAGTAAATTCCTTAATAATGATGATGGTCACAAAAAGTAATTCAATTGAAGCAATCTAATTTGTGTCAAAGAAATAACTACTTCAAAGCCTCTAGATGGTGAAGTATGCATTTTTCACACCAAATGTCTAAAAAGAAAATATCTTTTTGGTTATAACCACTTGAAGAACATCTGGAAGCAGTCCAGGCTCCAGCATCTTTATAGTTTCAAGATTGTTGAACATGTCTATTGAGTTACTTGAAAGAAAGTTAAGCAATAAACCCCACACTTTTAATTTTAAATTAAGGTTGTATTTTATCATGGACAACACCTTAAAATTCTAGAAAATCATTTTGAAATGTTGTCTTCAAAAATAAATATGAAATTTTCTGGACAAGTGAAAGTTCTTCAAACCTCAGAGCTCTTCCTCTTGCAGAGAAAGCTAATTCTTTCAATAAAAAAAAAATGGGCAGTTCCTGTAAGATTTTCACTATTCCTATAAGAAAATCCATAGGGATAAGCTAATTCAGAAAGAAACCTTATTAGTTATTATGAAAAATGAAATAAATCAACCATGCAATCCAGACAAAGCTTGAAAGTACTTCTTGAAATTGATCTGGCTTTTGTGCTGGCTTTGGTTTGCTGGCTTCTTTTTCTGAAAGTGACTTTTATTACTTTTAGTAATGGTTGTGATTTTAAGTGTGTGACATTAGGCCAGTCAGTTTCTAGACTTAGTTTTCACTGTTTATAATCAGCTGATAAGAGATTTCACAAACCTTCACAAAGTGATTCTGAAAACGTTTCCCTCATGCTGCATGGGGCACAGCTGGGTCCCATGGGTCCCATCCAGTGAAAGAAACGTATCAGCCATTGCGGGCTTCTCAGGGTCAGAGAGTTCGGTCTCTATCAGGACCAAAATGATCTGTCATTCACAAGAAATGACAGATCATCTCAGGAGTGGAGGGTGATTTTGCCGGATCAGGTTTCAAACAGGCGTTTCAAGCGCCTCCTGTGGGATACCTGATAGCACGATTGAGACTGTGCAGACACAGGTTATAGAAAATCCGACAGTGGGCTTCACCTTACTCATCCCTTGTTGATATGCGCACAGGAACCTCCAAGCACAGGCAAAAACCCTATCAACACCAGAGACCTATGGAACTTTCTCTGTCGAAGTGCCGTTTTGCTCGCTAAAACCGCAGGTCTTTGCCGGTGCGCGCTGAGGCAGGCGGTGCCGTGCGGGTCGAGACTCCCGGCAGGGCTCAAGGGAAAAGCAGGGCCTGACCGCACCCTGCACCCCGGCCCACAGCGCCTGACCGCACCCTGCACCCCGGCCCACAGCCCCAACTTTGCTGCTCGGCCGCGTTCGGGCTGGGCCGGATGGCGCTGGGCGCGGATCCCGGCGCGGATGGCGGCGCCGGTGCCGCCCCCGCCCGGCGCTGCCGGTGGGAGATGCTCGCTGTCACTTTCCCTCTTCCCCACGCACCGCCCCCTGCCCTCCCCCGTGCCCGCCGCCGGCGCTGCCCCGTTCCCGGCGCCGAGCGCTCCCCGCCGGCAGCAGGCAGGGCAGGGCCGGGCGGAGCAGAGCGGAGCGGAGAGGAGCGGAGAGGAGCAGAGCGCAGCGGAGCGGAGCCGGGCTGGGTAGGGCAGGGCTGCCCGCCCGCTCCTCGGCATGGCCGGGCGCTGAGCGGCGCCCGCCGCCCCAGCTCGGCTCGGCTCGGCTCGGCTCATCTCGGCTCGGCTCTGTCCCGCCGAGAGGCTCGGCGCCCAGCCACCCGCTCTCCTCGCCAATGGTCCAGAGCGACATGTCCAAATCGCCTCCCAGCCCGGCGCAGGAGGTGCAGATGGAGCTGCTGGACAACCCCCTGCCCGCGGCGGCAGCGCAGGTACCGCGGGCTCGGCCGGGGCGGGGGCGCGGGGCAGGGCGGCGGGGCCCCGGAGCTGCCCGTCCTTCAACTTTGGCCACCGCCGTCTGAAAAGTTTGACAGCTCCCCTAAGATGCCCGAACTCCCCACTGTCTTCGCCCCCACCCTCAAATGCCATTTAATTAACGTACAGGGGATGCTCTGTGCTGTAGAAGCATCGTAAGTCAAAAGAACCTTGCGATTATTTGGAGGATGAATATGTAAGAACGCGTTGCTAATAGTCTGATCTGCCGCACATGTATTACTCGCAGGGTACGGCTATTTTCCCCTGCTCCAGTAACCTGTTGTATCGTACCTGATGCTTCCCACGCACGGCTGAAACCTCCCTCGTCTGTTCCACGGCTGGTGACAGTCTGTAGGTGAGGGAAGGCGATTCACGCCAGTCGTTCGGCAGGAATTTTGGGGAGGCTGAAGGTGTTGAACATGCTGCAGACTTAAGCTGCTCGGTTTTCATGCAGAAGGTGGTTGTACAGTCGTCTCAGAAATTTTAAGAACTCAGTTCATGTGTAGTGTTCGGGTGGATGGGTGATGAGAAGGAGGCAGGGTAAGGCATACTTAGAAAAGACTTCATATTTTGAAAGATTGTTTCTGTTTGATGTATGAATGTTGCTTAGTATCTTCAAGTTTGCAATAGTTGGCTACAAAGACTTCAGAGTGCTGTTTTTGAACCCAGTAAAAGGGTGGTAAAATCTGATTGTGTGCATTTCAGATTACAAACATGCATGTTCTTTTTAGGACAGAGGTTTTTTCCTTTTGGGGTGCAGTTTTTACTGTTGCTGCCAAAGCTGTCTCTGATGCTTTGTTTGAGAAGGTGGACCAGCTCCATCCCAGAAGTGCTTGATTGACAGAGAAAAATGCTGTCAGTCTGTCAACAGTCTTGGTGATTGATCTTTACTTACTCAGGCCCAGTGACAGCAGAGCAAAATCCAGGCACTGAAGCGGAGACTGGGTTAAACTAAAAAAGAGAAAGTGTCTCTTTGGATGTCAGTAGCCTCCAAGCACAGAACAGACATTTCAGCAGGGCCATATGCTTTGCCAGCTTCTCCAGAAACAGTGGCAATGGAGCTAATTTCTGACCTACAAATCCTCCCCTTTTTACATCTTTTCAGCCCTAAGCACAGATTCAGCAACTGTCATATCATATGGTACCTCTCTGCTGGGGACAAATGTCAAATACTGATCATAAAATTGATTTCTCAACCCTACTTTTTACTAGGATTAAAGAACCTCTGTTTAGAGAGGAAGAATAGTTTGCTAACACCCACATTATTTATGTTTCAGGTAATGCATTTATGTTCTGTTTTATAAAGCAGGTTTCTGAACGTTCACGGCCAAAAAGATTCACTTTTTAAGACAGTGATAATGCACCTTTTTGGTTCAGGGAATTTTTTCAGTTTTTGGAATCAAAGTCATTAGGCAGAACAAGAATCATCTTCTCTATATACTTGTTTTAGTCATACATAAGCCTTGGTAGAGAGGAAATAAGTTTATGGAAACAAAAGAGCCCTTTGTCTGAATAATACTGCAGGTTAATTCATTAGCAAGCACTGCATTTAGAGACAATTATTTTGATTTTAATTTCTGTTCCATAAACACTTAAAAAAGCCCAATATTGTAAAATCATGCTGCTTTAGAACACACAGTGAGAAGGAGAGGCTTAATGAGGACATGGGAATCATCAAGTAGTTTGCCTACAGGTACTTCAGTTATTTGCACCACTGTTTTTTTCTCTAAAGTAGTTGAATATCAATCCTAGAAACATTTCTGCCAAATAATCTGTCAGGAAAAAAAAAACCCAAACCAACATGTGAGCTTATGGTGTGATGTCACTCCTTAAAGTGTTCACTCTGAACTGCTTCTTCTGGGAATTATGATTTAAGGAAATATTACTGAAGAGCCTTCGTAGAGTTATACCAAGTCACAACAATTCTCTTGTCCAAGAATTTTACTTTTGCAAAGCTGAGATTTCTTTTAAACTATCTTAACATCATGGTCAATATTTTGGATAGTGCCTGTCCATCCATTTTGGCCAAACTTGTCACCATGGGTCAGAGGAGTGAAATGTAGTTAACACTCTAGAAATAGTTCACTTAAAAGGCAGTTAAATATGTGAAACATTCCTAGATAACATCTGTGTAAAATCTATTTCTTATTTTCATAATGCATTTTCCTAACAAGATCTGCAAACAAAAAAAATTCTCTTTGGGTGTTGATCATGACAGTTATATTGTATTTTTCCAGGGAAGTTCTTTGCAAGTGGGACAAGATATTGGTGGTTTCTTTTTTGTATTACTGAAAATTCTGGCTTTGAGGTCCATATGACTGTAAAAATATAGTTCTAGTTATAGTTCAATGTGATTTTAGTCTCAGATGGATCTTGGTCTTAGACAGAGTTGCAGTAAAAGCTTTGGATGTCCACTTTTATCCAGACAAATCTGCATGCTGACAATTACACTGTAGACTTATTCACAATGTCCAGGTATATGTCAGTGCAAAGTGGTGGTTTTAGGTGTGGCCCTTTTGTAATGAAATCAGCATTAGGTTTTCTGAAAGAAAAGAAGCAAACTGTTCAAATGTATCATTGTTTGGTGATCAGTTTTTTGGTGTATTTTTTTTTAAATCAACCCCAGTCTTCTCTTTACTTCTTTATTTAAAGAACCCCCTTTTTTTTTAGGAATCTGAATTAGTAGAATATTCATTTTAATAATTTTAATTAACCCAGGTGCTATTATTATTTGTTTATAATATAGCACATTAATGCCTTTCATGGTAACTCTTAGCCTCTCTTCTTTCTTCCCCTTGCTCGCATGTAATTTTCTTAAGATCCTTCTTCAAAGTCTTTCAGTCCTCAAAATCATTAGATCCAATTTCTGTTGCTGTTCTCTCATCACAAAGCTTCCTGTGCTGTGCATTAGGGACAGTCATAGCAAATCAGATGAGTAAATTACACAAAGACATTTCAAAGAAAACAAAACCTTCTATCAAGCAACTACAGACTACCTTGTGGAGGGATGAATCTTACACTGGATGAATTCTTCCCTATTCCTCATTATTATTTTCCTCCTGTTCTTTTTTTGCCTGCTTATGCATCATCCATCAGTGCACGTCCTAACAACCTGACACATTTTATGTGAAAACAATTCTCTTCTCGATTGTTTTCTTCAGCTCTTTCACCTGCATTTAGATTTCCTCCACTACATGGTACTGCTAAATGCTTCTGCCTTCCAAGTCTAAAGGTTTCATCATCCCTGGAGTGCTTGGCTTGTTTTTCAGGTTGCATTGCAGAAGGTGAACTGAATGCATGAGTCCAGGGGACAGGCATGTTCAGTTTTCCTTCTGTATCAACTGTGATTGATGTTGAGGTGAATTTTAGAGTGATGTGCATGTGGTGACACCAGAAAATCAGCTTAGTTACAGGACCTTACACTGGCTGTTGTCCTTCCTGAATCTCCAGCTACCTTCTCAGTTGTATAGCACTGTCCCTTCACTGCCTGTCTTGTGGTAATGAGGAATGGAACAATATCCAGAGATTTATTCTCAGCAGATTAATCACACTGCCCTCTGCTGCTTTCAGCTGAGTTGATTTATCCCAGTTCATACTGTGTTTACCTGTTCTTCAAACAAACATTTGGCAGCCGTGTATTTCCCAGTACTGACTTGCAAGAATACTTTGTAAGCCATAAACAAACAAAATGGATATCCCTTTGCTTACTTAAATAATAACAATCCCATTTGTTAGAGAGGTGTGGAAGGTTTTACTCTCTTCTGGCAGCATCCCTAGAAGCCAGATCCAATGTGGCAGCAATTCAGTGGAGGATATACAAATGAAGGAAGAAGAGATAAAATCCAATTCCATTCCTTGGACTTCCTCATGGCCCTCAGCAAGAGGTAGTGTTTTCTGTCCCGAAGTAGCAATCTCCTTTCAGTGTTGTATTCCTTACTGTCAAAAATAAATTTTAATAGAAAGCCCTTCAGGTTTCAGCTATTACTTCTCTGATAATTCTCTGCTCTTTGGGGTTTTTTTGCATTATCCTGTACTCAAACAATAAAAGGTGATTTTGCATGCTCATCTCTTCCAGAGATATTTTCCATTTGGGTATTACACATTATCAGCATAAATGGGATGTAATAGTTGTTCTTTACATTATCCTATAGAGGAAATTCACTCTGAAACAGTTCAGCAGTTTCAGTTCTAACTTATTTATCTTCTAGAGGCAATCTCTGGTTTTGTCTTGTTTTGCCTCTACGGATGGAAAGTTCCTGTGCTATTACAAGGCTGGCTTCTCTGGAGTCTCAGTTACTTTTCTTCTGCTATTTTTACTCAGGTCTTTACCGTACTGCAATAGAAGAGTTTAAAAATCAAGGAATCAAAATTGCCTTCCCCACCCTCCAAGGGATAGCCTTGGTCTCTGTCCTCAGGGTAGCAAACCCTTAGCAGAGGGAACCTGTCTCAGAGTTGGCCGTTGGTTGCCGCAGGCGTCCTGCTGTCACAGAGTCAGATCTCTTTCTGTTTGCTTGTGCAAGTGAGACGCAGAAACCCGTGGAGAGCAGGTGGGGAGGCACAGGCACGTGGCCTCCAGCTGTAGTTGCCAGTTTTAAAAGGCTGCAGGAGGCCCAGTGGGGTTTGGGCATCAGCACCTTCTGCTGCTGTGTGCTCCTGTTTTGCTGGGGAGGGAGCTGACATCTTCATTGCTGGTATTACAAGAAGATGTGCAGCAGGTTTGCACTGAGGGAGGTTTCCAAGCCACTGGGGACCAGGAGAGCCAGCCAAGTTCCCAGCTTCTTGTCTGGCAGGTGGAAACTGCCAGATGACCTGGTCTGAGTCCAGGGTGAGCGCCCTGGGAGATGGCTCAAAGTATAGGAACTGGCAAGAATAGGGCTGTTTCTAGATGATGCAGTGTTGGCATGGCTTTATCACAGGCCAGCAGAAAAGAGCATCTAAGATTTAACCATTGCAGATTGCTCAGCAGAAATTAGTTTTCTTTTAATGCTGAAAAAGAAGCATATGTCAAATACTTATTTATGTATTGTATTTGCAAGTTTTGAGAAGTGAATTATTTGTGGATGTTTGGGTTTTTGTTTTTTGTTTGTTTGTTTGTTTGTATGAATTTTTGTTTTGGTGTAGGTGTAGGATTTTATAAAATGAATGTGAAATGGACTTTGCAGACTATCCCTGTAGCTGCATGAACTTGATGACTATATTGGAGATCCTCAATTTGATACGATTCCTGAGGGGAAGTCCTGTCTTTCCTGAGTTTTGTCCCTTTGCAAAAGTTGTTTGGAGAAGTTCAGGGTTTGAGACCTAAGCTGGGGATTCTTTTCTGGAATGGGGACACGAGTGTGTGCTGCTCAGGCTGAAGGTGTGTCACAGGGCAGGGTGCCTGTCACAGGGCTGTGCTGATGTTGGCCACAGAGGGTGACTCAAACCCCTCCTGCTGAGGTGGAGGCAAGCCAGGATATGTTGCTTTACCCTACCTTGCCCTCATTCCTGTCATGGAAGGGAGCTGTGGATTAGTGGGGAACACATCACCAAGGTCTGTGTACATCTTCCAGCCCTTGGCTCTGTGGTCAGGAAGCTGACCTCTACTCCTTTATGAGATTAGTATGATTTGTGGTGACAAAATCCGAAATATTAATGTCTTTTTCTGTTGAGTGAGAGTGTGGGGGTTGCAGCTATGCAGCTGATGCTGGAAGGTTTAATTTCTGAGTGGTGGTAAGCCTGGCTAGTGGCCAGAAAGGGCCCAGGGGGTCTGACATACAGGAGCATTTGTTTCCTTGTTGCTTAAAGAGGCAGTGGCTGTTCTTTTAAGGAAAGGATGGAGCTGGATGCATGTATTCTGCACTGTCCTGTCATGCTGTGTATGGGACGTGTGCATCTTTAAATATTTTTTAAGCTTTTGCATGGGAAGGGAAAATATTTGGTGCATATTTGCATTTCCGACCTTCTAGCAATTCCCTAATCCTTCAGGAGCTCACTTTTTACCTTTTCAGGTGTTCTTTTGATTTTTGTAGTTGGTCCCTTGTTCATCTGAGATGATGTAAGATTCTGTGTAGCTCTGAAATTTTGTGTTTTGGTTTTGTTTTCTCTAATTTATTTCTTCCATCTTTGTTCAAGCACCTGACTTGGTGTCAGTGACTCTACTGCCTAAATCATCTGTACTCTTCCTTCATGAGACCAGTTTTTAAGGGTTTATCTCTGCCATGACCATCAGTCTCAATGGCTGGTGCTGTTTTATCTATGATAAATAGTTCAGGTTCAGACTCATTCTTTGTACAGTCCTCACCACTGCTTTGCTATGAAATGCCATTAGAGTGGCTTCTGGTGAAGGGCATTTTAAGACTCCCACTGAAGACCAGTTCCCTGGTTGTAGATAGTTGGTAATTTAAGATGTTTTACATTTCCTCTTGCAGATCAGAGTATTTTGCCTACAGTCATAAACGATGCCTTCTGCTTGTCACGTGTGTTACAGGATTAAATCTTATGTATTTTATGTATTTAATGTGTTGAGACAGAACCTCATTAAAATTAAGAGTTTCACGGAGCAGCACTGATCTCATCTGTTTACAATAACAAGTACTTATACATAAAACTGTTAATTATCAGGAAACTGCAGTGTATGCCTTTAATACTTCATATGATTCCCATGTTTCACTTGATGACATGGGTTGAATAACGGTTGCACAATCGGAGTTTCTAATCAGAATTGGAAAGCAGAGTCTTTCTTTGCTTTGTTGAATCTTGATTGATGAAGTGGTTTTTACAAAACTACTTTGGTTTGGTTTTAGTTTTTTTGGTAAGGTTTCTCGTTGTTTTTTGGGTATTTTATGAAGCTTTAGAACATAAATGTGTGTGTTTTATTTCTCCTCTTTGAAAACTCAGCCAATTTAAAAGGAATTTCACACCTCTGACTAATAAATGAAGCTACACTTTTGAACTTGTAAACACATGTATACATAACTTTATGTTTGAGTAAGATGCTCTGCTAAAACCCAGTAAGAATGTTACTGTCAGCAAACTTTTTATATGAACAGGCTTGTTCACAGGGCTGGAGCCAGTTGTAAGCAGCTCAGCTGGGACAGATGATGGTGTGCCAGCCCTGCCCTGCTGGCTTTCGAGGCTGCCACCATTGGACACTGCATGCTGGGCTGCTGAGGTGTTTGGGCTCAGTGGTTGTTCTGTTAGGTGCATCTGCCACACAGGTTAGCAATGACTGCCCCGTGTTGCTGCTTTTACTGGCCAATGTCCTCGTGTCGTGATTCAGCCCTTTATTTTTAGCTGCCTAATTGCAGCCAAATGCTGCACAGAACACAGATAAGGGAATGTATTTTAACATGAAAATCACAGTAATGTATTGGGCAAAAATAGTCTCTTTTTTTCACCCTGAGAATTGAAAGTAACTGAGATCATTACATATTTATTTTTATTTATTTATTTATTTATTTACTAAGGCCTCATTCTCACATTAAGATCTTTTGGAAAGAAATAGACATGAAGAAGAAAAACATAATGATCATGACAGGATGAGTATTCAAGCTTCTCCACATGGCAGAAATAATTAATAATTTTTAATAATATATAAGATTGTTTTGATTATGGAAGGCTAACCTCATCTTCAGAAGAAAGTTTCAGGCATTTCTTACTGTGGGAATAAGCTTGAATGGCGTGGAAAACAAATGTAGTCCCCAGTTAGCGTCTTTTAAAATAATGAAAAGAGTCATCAAATCCCAGGTTTCCCACATACAAAAGTTGTCCCCCAGTCTTCAGACTGGAAACTGCTCTGTGCAAAGAAGCAGGTGTAAAACTGACTGACTACAATCTGCAGCCACAGCCTGCCATCATGCCAACAGGTGTTTTGTGTTTAAAATTAGTGTGTAGCTCATGCTTCTGAAGAGTTTTCACTTATAAAACAGTAGAACAAAAATATGCATGTTGCTGTGCACAAAAAAAACCTTCTCAAACTGAAAAATCAAGGTGAGTTTTAGCCTGAGCTGCATTTGCTGTGATGTTGCCCGAAATAAATGCTTTTAGTCATTGCTGCACAGATATAAGGCAGGCTTCTCTATCTGTGCTTGTAACATATTCTTTTTCTGCTCTTATTTGTTTTATCTTCATCACTCTAGACTCAGTCCCTCTTTTGACTCTCATAATTTTTTTGTGTTAGCAAACTGAGCACTATGATACTTTAAATAAAATAAATATTGTAGAAACTGGAGACAAATTCAAAATGTGTGACTATGAGAAAGAATATTTGTACATGTTTTTAATTATCTCCTTGGGAATTACACAATATTGTACTGTGCACTATAAATGAAATCGCCTAGATAGTGTGGTCTTCATGTAGATGCTTTATATTCTTGAGCTCCTTTGTGAATGTTAGAAATTGTTTATTTTTTCATAAGTGTATTTCTATATTCTTCCACAAAAATTGTAGGAAAGGAATTCATAATATTTGTCTGTAACCCTAGGCAATTAGCTCAATGGGAACCATTCAGAACAGGTAAATTTTGATTTAAAGATGTTGTTATGTTTGAAGAATACTGCTGTCAGAGACACTTTTTATGTATTTTAGGTACCTTGATATTATATTAGGTGGAATATTATACTAATTGTGTTATACTAGGTGGAAAAAAATGGTTCTGGTAGAACTATTATAACTGGAAAATATTTTTAATAATTTGCTTGTAACAGTGGTTCCAATCAACTAATTACTCTTTTTGATCTAGAAAAGACCTTTTCATTACCAGCAAGTTCTTCAGTTATAAAAGATTCCTTTTAGAAATGCAACCATGTAAAACTATTCCTGATTGAAATTTAATTTTATATTTTGAGACCTGCTGGGTTACAGTTATAGACTCATCAGAAAGTCCTGTTTTCACCCCCGTAATCTTCAACATACTGATTTTTGTATAGTTCTGCCCAAACCAGCATGCATAGAATCAATTTGGGTGCCTTTAAGAAATTTCTTACATGGCTGTTTTGCAGTTTTGAAAAAATCATATGAGCTTGGCAAAATGTCTTTCCCATGAATCTGTTTTTTGGGGGATACAACATTGCTTTCGTTGTAGGTCGCTGTTAGGTTAGTGAGATAACAGATACTGTTTTTGCTGACAGTGAGTGTCTGGCTGACAGAACTGCTGTTCCTTGAGTCATCTTTCCTAAAAGATTGATGCATTAGATTTCATCTGGTGCTCCAAACTCACCCAGAATCAACACAGTTGATTGATCAACACAGTTTGAGATTGTTCTCTTGCATCTGGTGGAGGCAAGTTAACCTGGATTTGTCAATGATCTGAAGTTAGTAGTGGCTATCTGTAGTCCTCCTCAGATAGTCTGAGACTGCAAAATATCTAATCACACTTAGCACACGTGTTACTGCTAAGAGCAGCATTCACATTTTGAAGATATGATATTAAAAATCTGCCAGTATGAGATTTTAAGTGTTCAGCCTGCACTGGAGCCCTCTCTTCCCCACCATGAGAACCACTAAGCTCAGGCCCAAAGCTTTGAAGGTTGCACAGCCCAGAGGTGGTGTCATGGCAGAGTTTACAGTCCACACAGTTTGCACTCACACAGAAATAAGTGGTTGCGAATTACATAGTTTTGAACTATTTCTTTTTTTTCCTTGTAATTTAATGTAAAAATATTTATTGATGATCCATGTTTAATGCACAAAAAAAAAAGCTTTTTGTGGACATGTATGCATTTGCTTTGTTTCTAAACCACTATTTTCTGTATTTCTAAACTATAGTTTTAAAGTTTTGTTTTAGCCAGCCATAGCTTTCTCATCATGTCTCTTTAAATTCCTAGCAGATAAAAGTAGATAAAAGATGCCTTGCTTTTTACTAGCATATTACCCCTTTCCCAGTTACACATATAGTCCTTTTTTATTGTTATGCTGCTTTTACTTTCTTGAACTTATTGTAAAAAAATTATTATTGTAAATTCTCTCTGAGTTGTAAGATTGTATCAACAAGTTGTTTGTCACTTCTTGCTGTTTAATGTTCCCTCAGCTGACTTGGCTCATAGCTGTGATGTACTGGAGACCACTCCAGTACCTCCTTTCCTGCCTTGTTTATTTAAACTAGCTGCACAACAAACTGTACTTTTTAATCACTGTGACTTAGGTAAATAGTGCTACATTTATGTAAGTCTATAAATATGTTTCTGAACCCAAATGTGAAAAAAGCCCAACAACAGCAAAACATTTAGGGCTCAATTGACCAAGCCTGGTGAGCAGTTGCGCATACATCCCATCAGTTACTTACTGAATATGTGCTTATTGATTGACACAAAGCTGATAATCTGAATCCCTGCTAGCCTGGGAAACACTGGAAGCTTTCTGTACAACACCAACTAATGCTGTAATGCTGGTTCTCTAATCTGTGGTTTTTTTGTTTATTTTTTTTAACAGTCCTATGGTAAAGGGGCAAGGAGAAAGAACCGATTTAAAGGCTCAGATGGGAGTACATCTTCTGACACTACCTCCAACAGCTTTGTACGCCAGGTATGGGCTTTCAGCTTCTGCAAGAGTGGATGGCTTGCTGGTATAATTGTTCAAAATATAATTTTTAATTTATTTTTTGTAAGTTGTCAACTCAGAGTGATGCTGTAGTCTGAGAAATAGCAGAAGTCTCTTCTGGCACAATGAAAAATATTTGGTTGCTATTGTTTTGATCTTGGCATAAAAATACTTTTTCATTTCTCATTCCTTTCCATGTATAGTAGTTACCCTTATTTTTGTTACTCTGTCAGGTGGTTAAAACTGGAGGAAGAGGCAGAGTCTGATGGAAATGCCTAAAGTGGCAACATTTGGAAGAAAGAATCGAAACCCTACCAATCTTCAGGGTTTTCCTGCTTAAAATAGTTCTGCATGAGGCAGTGTTAACCTAGATGCTTTCCTCCCACATCCCAGTGTTATTTTAAGGCATGGGTTGGAGGGGAAATCCTTGGCAGCATTTGTCCCCATTGCTCTGATGCTGGAAGGAGCCTGTAGAAGATGGGGCAGTGGTGTGGGCTTCCGTGTCCTGGTGTCTGTGTGTCTGCTTCAAAGGGAGAGATCCTGGTGGAGCCCATGGGGATCCCAGACCAGTGTGAGTGCTTGCAGGACAGCTCATTCTGGCCAACAGAGGGCGGCTGGAAGTGTATCCGGAGCCCAGGGTGGCGCTGGTGCTACTGAGACTGTGCTTCTGAGGAAGGAGGGTATGTGTCAATGGACATGTGGATGACAGCTTGGAGGGCAGAAATGGTACCTAGAGCACCAAAGTGGCTGAGCCTGTGCAGGCTGAAACACAGTTTTTCATGCCCAGCTGATTCAAACCATAAACCATGGTATCTTCAATGCAGACTTGGCCATCTCTTTCAGAGAGGTTCTGGAATTTGGGAACTTTCATAGCAGAGTTTTGTTATATATTTTTTTAGCATAAGCAGGCATCACACCTCCTTCTCTACTGGCTTGTTCTGCATGTCCCTTCATCCCAAATTATTTAATGACTCCATTGATGTTGCATTGATTGTATCAGTACACATCTCCTGTTTTCAAAATTCTTTGATTTTGTGCTGCTGTGATTGTGTTGGTAGGGTTTGTGGTAGGCTGTGGATTTGATAAAGTCAGGCCCTTATTACATTTCACTATCTGTTGGACCTATACATGAAATGTTAATTGATCATGGGAGTTTTCGGTGGCAGTATACTACATCAAGGTGGAAACCCTGGATCAAGTAAATTACTTGTTTGGGACATTTTGTCCTGTCTTAAAATACCATGAGTCGAAGTGGTGTTTGAGAGTAGCAACAGGATCTCCCAGTTCCAAGGAATCTTTGTAAGGAATTCTGTGTTGCTGTTTCCCTTAGTTCCTTGTGGATGTTCAATTAAGCCTGGAACATTTTTAGCAGAGTATGAGTGTTTATTTTACACCAGCTGCACATGCTTCTTTGCCTTTCTTGTTTACCTAAATGAAATCTGAAGTTGGTCTCAAGTATCTCCTCTTGCTTCTCTGGTCATGGTGAGGAGCAGGGCAAAGAGGATCCACAAGGAGGGGGATCATCAAACCAAGCAGTGATGTTGAGGTGGGCTCCTGGTTGTCTCTACTGAGTGTGAGGTTTATCAGATATCCAGAGCTACCATAGGAAGCAGATTTGGTAAGCTGTACACTGGGTGTGTCTGTATCTTGCTGAGGGCTTTAAAGGGAGTGTGACATTAAGTGTAGATTTTTATAGAAGAGATTTTATTTTATGAAATAAAATTTAGTAATTACTTGAGTGATGCAATGCAAACGATTGAAAGGTGAATAGGCTTCTGTGAAAAATCAGAGATTTTATAGATTGCTGAAGGAAACTCGGCTTTGAAATGGTATTGTCACTGAAGATAATGAAGGGATGTTAATGGCTAAATAATTAATAAATAATAAATTAATAAATAATTAATGGATAAATGTTATGTGAAATTGTCCAGAGTAAATTTTTAAAAAAATCCCCACAAAACATTCCTACCAAGTAATGTACAGGCTGAGGCATTCAAGTTGTAGCGGATGTATGAGAGAAATAAATGCCTCTTCACAGTTGCTGCTGAGATGTTTATATCAGAGCTTGGATTCCATCTTCAGGAGGCTTTCCTGCTCTCATCCTTCTCCTGGGACAGATTGCTTCCTCTTGCACTAAGGAAGAATTGCCACCAACATGACCAGTGGTGTCCAATGTTCCAGATATTAAACAGAATGGGGGCAGAGTTTTCTGCTGGCTCAGCTGCTGTGCTCTTCCCAGAAACTCTCTTGCTATACATATTGTTTATCTCCAGCTATCTTGCAGGATATTTTACATGGTATAAATGAACATAGTTGTTTTGCAATAGCCATTTATTTGCAGGAAAATATATAAATCCATTAATTTTGTGTTCTTCCAAGATGGATGAAAATTGCAGAAAAACAGGGCAGACAAATGAATTTAAACTCTATAGACTCAATGATGTACCATTAATTTCCTGTTATTTTATTTTAGTGCTGTATTAAAATCAAGAAATAAGTTATTGCTTAAAAGTTAATTTGTGGAGTTGTGTAATGGGGATTTTGATCTAGACACAGGATACACACAACCTGTTTGTTTCAGCAATGCTTATGATGCCTATAGCTGCCTTTTATTTCTCCAACCTCTTTTCCCTCCCTCAGTTCCTGTTTCCTTTCCCATTTATTTCTTAACTTCTCCTGCAACTTTTATGTGCATCTCTACAAGTACTTCCCTCTGCAGTACTTCCTGAAGCAGGAATCCTGGGGTTGTCCTGAACATTTATCACCAGGATCTGTCTGCATTCCTCATAAAGAAGAAAGAATGTTTGAAAGGTGCTTTTGTGTCGTATTTAGCTGGCTTATCCTTGAGCTGGGGGAGCTGTGAGAGGTGTGCAGGTTCTTGTCATCAGCATCAATGGAAAGTGGCAGTTCCTAACACAGAAATAAATTGTGGCTGCATAAAAGAAGACAAATACATCTAGTTTTAAGGAAATGTACATGGAAGGCAATTGAGGTATTTGGCAAGAGCAAGGATATAGTATTCAGTCTTTTGAATTCACAGAGCTGCTGGGCATTTAAGTTAAAGCTGCTGCAGGGGGGAGGGACTTCATGTTTATTGCTAACATTGATAAAATTTATTGTGTGGGTTTTGGTATTTCCTTAAGGACATATGCCACTCTTGTTCCAGTATATATACCCAGTAACTTTCCTGCTATGCATACCACATGCTACAGTAATAAAAATAATGCCAACTTTGTACTCTCTCCTTCAAATGAAACTAAGTAACATTCAAATTGCTTGAAAACTCCTGCTGTTGTATAAGAAGAATGAAATGTGGTCTGCACAGCCCTGTGTGCAATGATCTTTTCCATTTAAATCTTTTTGTGGAGTGCTGAAATAGAGCAGAGCAATCTATCCAGTATTGTTTCTGATGTGTATAAAAGAAGACTTAAACTGGAGCAAGAGCATCTGTATATAATATACAAATTAAACCCCCATTATTTTCAGTCCAGTTAGAGCTCCTTTGTGCTGTGAATTTTATGTATTGATATAGATTTTTATTATAATTTTTACTTGTGACACTATAATACATATGAGATTTTTAGGGGAATGTTTGGATCATGTTCTATTTGTTTGTTACAAAAAAAATGTTTGTTTAGTTTTGTCTCCAGCATGTTATTGATGATATTTGAGCTTAAAAAAATAACAACAATTTGGCCTTCTTTTTATTTGCTAGCAACTACTGCTTGTCTTTTCAATAGCAGGAGAGGGAAATTTTTTCCACTCTGTTTTCTTGTGAAGTTGTATTGGCAATTAAGCTGTGTATTTGGAAAGCAGAAGCATCATTGCACAGCAATCAGCTCCTAACTGAATGTAATAATGTCTTTAGGGAACCAAAGGACATTGTGTTATATAGTTTTCATCATCTTTTTTGAGCTTTGGAGTGATAAGCAGCTTGTTCTTAGGGTTAGTTATGAAAGACTGAATTGGATTTGAGCTCTAGTTCTTGCCATTTTGACTGATGCTTGGTAATGATTTTGTTCCCAAGGGTTTCTTCAAAATACAGATCAGACAACATGTTTTGCACACAACACTATGGCACTTCCCAGGAACATTTTTTTAAGCAAATTGCATGTTCTGGTAGCATTACACATTTTCTGGCTGTGCTTCTGAACCTGTCTTTGTCAAGGTTTTATTTTAAATTGTAATGATTAATCAGAGGGGCAGGCTAAATTGTTGGGATTTTTATGTATTGCAAAGAGAGATTAGATTGTGAAATAGGCTGTTGTCTATGGACTGGCTTACAGAAATATTTAAGGTTTTACAAATCTGTTTTTTTTTCCTTTAAATGTTGGCTTGATGCCTGTTGTACTGTGTTCACTCAAAAACACAGCTATAAATAAATATGTAGGGAATTCATTATTCCTCTGCTTTCCTCTAAGGACTTTTGCCTAGCTGTGTAATTACCTATTGAATTTTATGAATGGTAAAACTAAGATTTGCTCTAAAAACCAATTTGAAAATATTGACTTAGTTTTGCTCACAAACATGCCTCTTAATCTTGATTTCACCAGAGAACTGGGCCGTGTCAGAAATGTTTTCCTCTTGTTTTAATTGCTTTTTTTCTTCCAGATGTAGAGCTTAGCTTTGATTTTTAATTTTTTTTCCCTTTTCATGAGGGGAAGAGCTTATGTATTCAGCTCAGATGTAACCTACCAGTGAGGCTATGCATTTACAGGCTGAGCCACAAAGAACTGGTGTAGAGTGGGCACAGATATTATCTTTGGTCTTCATGCCCAGTACTAACAATCTTAGGCTGGCTACCTGCCTGTATATAACCTGCTGGGACTATTCCTGCTTCTTGAAGACTATATGTGAACAAGATTGTGGCTAGCCAGAAGATCTAAATAAATAATTACAAATAGGGCTCATTTGCCTATTAATATATTCTTACATTCTTTGTGGGCTTCAAATTATGAGACATGTTTTGCTTGTAGAGAGAAGAAGGAGCTTTGCAGATTGGCTTTGGCTTTTACCCATTAAAAAATGAGGCATGTGAGGGACTTTTAGAGGTATTGTGCAAATACTGATTATAATACATAAAAATATGTACCTGCTGCTCAGCTCAATTTTCTCATCTCCTATTTCTGATGCAAGTGTCTGGAATTGTTTTGTTAGATTTTTTTCTGATCTCTTTCTACAGATTTCCCTGAAAGCCACATCAGTGATGCTTGTGGCCTGTGCTTGCTATTGTGGCTGCATTGAAGCCTTACAGAAGTGATAAATTCTATAAAGTCTGCTTATTTCAAACACATTAAAACTGTTATTATTGTGGTGCCCTATGTTTTTCACCATAAATTGTAAGTTATTAAAAGAAATGCATTGCACTTGGATAAATCCAACTTACAGTGAGGCTGGCATAGGGAATACGATGTGTGTACTGCTCTGTTCTTCTGGTGATTGTGGGAGCTACCAAACTTCCCTCTGCAGGCCACTGTGTGACTTCAAATCCTGGGCAGGCACTGTAGTTTCAGGGTGACCTGCTGTTTGTGCTGAGCAATGTGAATCAGCTCTCAGTCAAATCCACTGAGACTGCCTGTGTTGTGATGCTACTCCAGGAGTAGTACTGGCACAGGGAAGCAGCTGTTTTCTGTGTACTTCTTGTGTGAAGTATACCAAGTTCACAGCAGGGTGAGGAACTTGGAGCAGTGCAGGTATTCATAAGAACATGTCAGTTCAGCTGTTGATGTAGAGTTTCATTTATGGCTCATAAATGAATAAGTAAATTGTTCTCAGTTCCTCAGTCATGGTAAAAAGCAGTTGGATGGAGAGTAGGGGGAGGAAGGACAGCTTTTAGAAGAGGCCTGGGTTGGGAACATGGGGCTGGAGGAAGGGAGGTGAGAGAAAAGGACTTTCCCTTCTGATGGCGCTTGTGGAGCTGCAGACATGGGGGGAAAAAATCACATTAGGCTCATTGAGCTATAGATTTCCTTGGCTGTAGTAAGAGTTTGAAAAGTCTCCTTTTTTGGCCTGGAGAGAATAGAACAGATGCCCCTATAAAGCATGGGATTTTGGCAGGCATGACTGAAGGGGAGATGGCTGAGAAAAAGCTGTCAGAAAGGAAGTTCATTTGTGGACTTCAATTCTTTCATGGGCCCTTTTTTGCCTCAAATGGTTTCTAAGAATAGAAGTCAAAATGTTGCCATGTGTTTAAAAAAAGCTCCACACACCCTCTAACCAAAACAAACGGGCAAAACATCTTAATGCTCTTCTGACATGTCCGTTTATGCTTCTTGTAGCAGGGTAAGAGAAAATTATGGGGGGGGGGGGAGCAACTAAATGTAATTCTTTATAAAAACAGAAGGGTAGGAGCTCTCTTTAAAGCCTCGAATGGGTGTGCATATTTGATGTTACTCTGCATGCAGCTGAAGTCAATACATCCTTTTCCAAGGAGCAGTGGAAATTTTGAAGGTGGGGCTCATACCTGATGTCTGCTGAGATGTTTGCCAGCATTGCTTTGGAGCTTGCTAAGATGATGGGTGGGTGTTGAGAGGTGTCTGAGAGGTCAAATGTGGCCTGCTGCGAGAGAACAAGGGAGATGCAAGCTCTGAAGGGGGGTGGGTGGCATCCCTGGGGGGAAGCTGTTGAACTTCCTTTGGCATTCCCATTGCTGCTGGCTATGTGCTTCTCTGGTTCTGTCAGGGAGAGGAGGAATGGAGTTTTCCAGTTGCTCAGTGTCTGCCACAACCATCACTCAGCCATGTTTGGCAGCATCAGATCCATCATTTTGTCACAGCCTTCAAAAGGTGAGGCAGGACTCGTGGTTGGCTGAGCCAGGGGGGTTGTGCAGGTGACAGAGCTGCCTCCATGCCAGGAGGGTGAGGAGGAGGAGGCAGGGGCTTCATTGTTTGGGCAGACAGAGGTGTGAGGGGTTTTTAAGCATTTAGCGAAACTGGTGAAGCATTTTTGGTAAAGATGCAGTTGGAGACTCCTCTATCATAGTGGATGGCCCATGGAATGAGCAGAAAGCCTAAACTGGGTTAGACTTAAGACTTTGTCTTTGGCCAAATACCTTTATGGCTGCTGATTGCTCTCTGTGTCCATCTTTCAGCTTTGTTCTAATCAGAGTGGGCTTTGCAAGAGCTGAACTTCTCAAAAGCCTTAGAGCTGTGCTGGGAACCTCCTTGCCTGTATTTGCTGCTCCCTAGTGTGGGGTATAGCAGTTTTTCCTTTTTCCATGGAAAAACACGCAGTTGTAAACAGTTAAGATCAAAATTAGGAATGGGATTGAATGAGAATCAAGTGTTTTGTTTTATTTTGTCCCCTGCTTCTCCCAGAAAATTCAGTGTGGTTTCTAGTTCCTGTATGCAGCATTGTCTATAAATTTGTGGTGAGATGCAAGGTTTATTGTATGCTATCATAGATGTCTTAGAGTAAGTACAGACATACAAAATATCTGCAATGGAAAAAGGTTTCTGATGCATATATTTAATTATAGTGAATGCAGAGACTGTAAAAATGTTTTATGAATATAAATGCAGTATTTTTACAAGTTTTACTTATGGGCCTATCTAGTTGGAAAATTTTTTAACAAGACCTTAAAATATAGGGGTTCTTTTTAGAAATAACATGTTTTAATTCACGTGCAAAATTCAGTTTATAATTGAGTGCATCATAAACAATTGTTTAGTTCCTGAAGTGTTTTCTGTAATTTTCAATATTGCATTGATTTTCAGGGCTTTCATTTACGCTATGTGGTTTTGATTGGGAACAAAACACCTAACACAAGGGAACAGTTTGATCCTCTGTAAAGCAAATGTCATCTTCTGCTCCAAAATTCAGGCAGATTCAAAGGAAAATAACTGCTGTTTGGCCAATGTGCAGCAAGCTGCTTCAGTTTCTCTCCGTCATGAAGATGAGCTGCTCCCAGTTGCTGGCAGGGCTCAGGGAGTGCAGGAAGATCCTTTGCAATTAGCCAGGGGGATTTACTGAATCTTTTGTTTTTCACAGTACTCCACCAGTACATTCCTGCTTCAACTCAGGAGTGCTTAGTTTCGTCCCTCACTAATAGATACACTGCAAAATATACATGCCATTTCTATTTAGTTAGTCACAAAATTGCCAGTTTTATGGACAGTTGCAGCAGAGAGCTGTCTTCTCTTGGGCTATGTGTTTAGACACATTTCCAGTGCTGATTATATGTTCCTGTATACTTGAATGTTGCTTTTTTTGTGTGATCTCACTCAGACTTTGCTGGAATACTAGGTTCATTGAAAAGATTTATGCTTCAGTACTTTTTAAATTAATTGTAAATCTTCTCAGGAATGGAATTATTTTTTTTGTTATCAAATTATAGAGTGACATCCATGTGAGCACAATTTAGTGAATGTTGTTTCCACTGATGGTCACATAATATTTTAGCTCCCAAATATGACTGGCCTGAAAAAGAGTAGGGCCTTAAGCAAATCTATGTATATAAAACCACTTCTTTAAAATCTGATATTGTAGAATATATAAGTTCTTTATCCTCTGCCAAAGGAAATAAGTAATTAATAATGTTCTTGAGATGTGCAATATTAATTCTAAGCCCCATATAAACCTGTAGTCGTGTATGTGTTAAATGGTTTTCATCAGATGTTTTAATCAGATGGTTTACTAATAGGATAATCAGGTCTTGGATAGGAAAGAGAAGTAATTTCTGCAAGCAGGCAGGGAGCTGAAAGAGGGGAGGATGGATGAAGTGAAAAAGGCATGAGAAAGATGAAGTGAAAAAGAAGAAATATAATTATACATGCTTTTGATATTCTTCCTCCTATTGTCTCCACTGGTGTTTGCAAGTTTTCAGTTGCTTTGCAGATTGAACCTGGGGAGTCTATTGCAGGATGAAATTTAGCCTTCTCTTTTATGCCAAATTACCTTTAATTGCAATGTCTTTTATGTTAGAAATATAGCTTTAAGCCATGGTTGATCAGATGGCTCCAAAAATGTCCTTATCAGATCCCACTTTTGCGGGGACTGAGCTGAAGGCAGGCACCATTGCTCCTGTAGAAACAGTGAAGCACAGCTAGTTGGGTTTATTTTTCCTACAAATGGAGAAAAGTATAGCATATGTTCAGTAATCTCCCCTTGCTACTTTTCTAAAAACGTGTTATTGCATGTGTAGTTCTCTGAAAAATCAATCACTTCGTCCAACTTCTTTGACGTTATTTATTTTTTAGGAATCCTTTTGAAAACAGTAATGTGTCAAGGAAATGTTTGTTTATAATAAGAAAAGATTAAAGACTATTTCAGCCTTGTCCTTGAAATAATTGCTGAGAAAATTGCCAGAGTTGGTAATAGAGTTTAATCAGGAGTTTGTTGGTTTTAAACACCTCTTTCCAAGATTAGCTACAATTTATCCATCATCTGCCATTTAGACTGAAATGGGAAAAGGATGCTTTCCTAAGCTGCTCGTATTGTTAAATAAAAGGCTGAAATAGTATGCTAAAGTAAAATTTCCGATCCTTAGGAGAAGTGATGTTTGCTCAAACTACATAAACAGTTTGAAGATATTGAAGGTTAAAATGTGTAAAATCTTCATGTTCCTGTTATTATCTAAGAAAAGTGAACAGTATTAAAATGCTGTTACAGACATTGCAAAGAAATGAAAGCACATCAATAGATTTAAACAATTACGTTGTTACTATACTTTGAAATCTGAATTCAGAAAATTAATCAACACTTTACACAATAAATAAGTGTGATGATAAATGATGGTGTTGAGATAAAGCCTTGGAATGAGATGACAGAGCCAAGTGAAAGAGAGACAGCATCATTTTGAGGCCCAAGAAGCAGTGATTCATTGGAGATAGTCTGGAAGAATTGGCAGTGTGCCAGGTGATTTTTTTTTTATGGAAATAACTCTGGAAGATTGAGGATTTTTTTTCTAGTCTTACTGGTTAACTGCTGATAAACAAGAGCTACTTAGAACGATACATTAATTTTTTTGCACAGTTCTCAGCCTTCATTTGATATTTATTTATTTTAGAAAGATTCCTGTCTGTTTGAAGCACGTAAGAGTATCACATTTTATCTTTCTTGAAAATTTTTCCTACTAAGAGTTCAACTCACAACTTATTTAATTTGGTCCTGTAATATGCCTAAAAGTCAATGTGATATGATCCTGTTTAGCACAGCATTTGGGATTTAATCTGGTATTCCTTCTAAGAGAAATCTGCTCTCTGCTGTGGCAAAGTTCACTACATCAGCCCAGAGCTCAGTCCTTACACTCAGAAAATCCTTTGGTCTCCTGTGACATGTGATGTCACACTCTCTTTGTTAACCTACACCCTCTAATTTCTCTTAAAGCAGGGTCAGCTAAACCTAGGGTATTTCCTGCATGCATCAAGTGTATATCATTTGGAGAATGTCCTATTAGTTCTTAAATTTTTGGAAGGGTAAATGGAGCCCAAAACCACTGGAAAATGTGTATTTTTGATACTACATCTCCTGCTTGTAACTGTAGCTATGGTTGTTTGATTGTTGATGTGGCAAAGCACTTGTGGGTTGCTTGCATTAGCATGGAGCTACTAATAGCCAGGGGAAATGAAGAGAAGAAATAATAATGAAAATCACTGTTCCAGTGTTTGCTTCATTAAATAAAAGAGACAAAGTTCATCCATGGGAACAAGCATGCGATGTTACGATTTTGGGGGATGTGTACATCATTTGTCCTTTTATCAACGATGTAAAACAAAAGCCCCAACCCCAGTTCTGAAGGGAGTCTTTGCTGATGGTTCCCTTGGGGTTGCACTGAAATGAATCTCCTTGTGCTGTGCTTCTAACTAAAGACTGCAGCATTTGGTCAGAGGGTGGCATTGATCTTTTATTTTTCTAATTTTTGTGCTGTAAAGTACTAACCTGTTTAGACTTGCCAGTGCTGTTGCTTCTGCAGGCTGTTTGCAAGTAAAGACAGACCTTGGCCAGATTAAATTGCTCTCTGCTGTTTCCATGACAGTTTTAATTTTCCCCCATTGGAAAATTTGTAGTCATCTTAAAATACTGGATCAATTTACATGTCCAAAAAGAAGAGTCCTTGATTTAGACATCAAATGATGTCCTCTTACTGCTTGAATATTTGGTAGATGGACTTGGGGGAAATCCTACCTCTAGGTTGTAAAAATTTAAACAGAAAGTTTCTAGGCAGACTTGGCAGCCTACATAAGATTTTATTTTTCATGTTAGGAAAGTTCACCGTATTTATAAAAACATTATTCATGTTTTTTCAGAACACATGCTTGAAGTCAAGCAGATGCAACTAACAGTTAATCTGGCAAACATTTACCTCTGCTTGCTCTAAGTACTGTTAGTACCACTCAGGGATTTTTCTCTGCTAGCTCTTTATAAGGGTTTTTGAAAGGTCTTACTAATGTGGTACTGCCAGCTGTGGAACAGGACCTTAACTTGGTCTTATTTGTACTAATGGACTTCCCTTTCAAGTCTGTTTAACTGTGTATGCATAACTAAACTTTTCTGTGAAAATGGTATTTTAGCGGTCATTCAAGAGTTGGAAATACAGTTTCCCTTGTATTTCCAGGAAGATGGGATCTGCCTGAAAAATGCATCATCAGTTTTATTACATAAGTTATCCCTGAAACAGAACACCATGAAAATCTGAAATGTGTATTAACCCCATCTCTGCCAACTTGGGAAAGTGCTTTTCATTGTGTTGCACTTGTTTGGCAGAAATGTTGTCAGCCACAGGGCCAAGGAGGCACCCTGAGACAAGAGGGTGAGCTGCTGGAGAGCCATTTTTCAGTGCTGCAGCTCCCAGACTGTGCTTGTGCTGCTTTGCTGGGCCAGTGGGGCTGCACAGGCTGCTCAGCTGGTGCAGAGGGGGGATCTGGATGCTCTGTCCCTGCAGTGTCCTCTCCAGCCCCAGGTGGTGCTGCTTGAGCCCTGCTTGGGCCAAGTGCTGCATGCTGCTCCAGAGGACTGTAGGAATCGTCCTGGGGGTTTTTCCTATGCACAGCACAGCCCCTGGCTGAAGAGTGTGGTTGAATCATGCCAAAAGCCATCAAATGTGAGTGCCACAGTCCCTCTGGTTTTGCCCACACTGTGGAAAGCCCCTGGGCTGGGAGCACACCCTGTGTGCAGCATGGCAAACGGAGATGCACATAAACACCATTGCCTTTTTCCTCACCCTGCAGTTTCCCTGGAGGGGAAGCAGTTTCCAAGGAGGCCCAACCTATTGTGTGTTCCAGAAGTTTCTGAGTTTGGGCAATGGCTGGACCATTTTCTCCCTGTGACTGCTGGACATTTCTCTCACACACTGACACATGTCTTCTTGGCATGGGTGTCCCCAGCTGCTAACAGGAGACTTCAAATCCTGTTTCAAAAGAATGTTTTAATGAAAAATGTATTGGAAATCGTGATGTCAGCAGGTGTTAATTATGAGATAGGTCAGGAAGCAGACAGAAATGGAAATGAAGTTATTGTGTCAGCACAGAGAATAATTCCCAGCCTTTGTAAGCAGAAAACCCAGAATACCAGGGTAAACAATGGGAAATTTTCCCACTGTGGCTGCAAACATTTTACAGGGCCCATTTGCTGTATAGGATATTCTAGGGATTTCGGAATAGAACCAGCTTATCAGATTGCTAGCAGTCTGTTGTTTGTTAGGTCTCTAGGCACCATAAATGAGGGTGACTGAGGCATTTGGCTAAATGTTGTTTGCTCCTTATATGGTGTATCATTGCCATTTAAGAGAGTATCTATTAATTACTATCCACTTATGCAAACTTGCCTGTTTTTTCATGAGAAGATAGGGTACAATTTGAACTATTCTATTTTAGAATCTTTTTTTCCTTGCTTTTATCCTGATTTTCTTAGGAGAAATGGAGAAACTGGTACATAGTCTCTGTTGCTTAGCTCATTTTGCTTGACTCCAGTGGATGCTGTTGGCATTTAGCAGGGAGGAAAGTACTTTTTGAGCTCATCCGAGCTAGCAGCATTCTTGTGTGTGCTTGATGGTTATGGAGACAGACCATCTCTTCCAGAAGTTGATTTATATTGCCTAAATTGGTCTTGTGCTCTGGGCTACTCCCCAGAAGAAGGAATTGTAGCCCCACTGAGTTCAGGGGGAACATCAAGGAGCTGGCTTTCTCCTTTAGCTGCCTGTGGTTGGTTGCTGTGAATAGTCTATCTTGCTCATACCTGTGTCTGATGCTCAGGCTTTCTTCTTGGCTGATGTTTCTGGAGCTGTTTAGCATTAGTAGCACCTGTTTAGCTATTGAGCACAGATTCAGCACACATTGCTATACTGTTTTCTGTGTCTGTGCATCTTATTTCAATGGAAACCTTTCGCATTTGTTCTAATCATATGTTCTGATACCTGTGGGGTGTAGAATACAGCAGCACATGAGCTGTTTTTAATTGTATTGCTGTTCTGCATTTAGGAGTGACTCATTGCTTTGGAGACTGAGTTGATAAAAATTTTGCACATCACATTAATCTAATACTGTAATTCCTGAGAAACATTACACTGAAAAGCCCATTGTTCAGATGGTGCATGGTAACTTTTACTCTGTGGAATAGTACTATGGTCTCCATGAAACAATCCTAGGTGTAATTTTCTAGCAAATAAAAATAGAACACAAGGACTTTACAGAAACCAAAAAAATGATGCCTAGGAACTCAGACCTCAGGGAGAATTGGATCAAGAGTTTTAAGAGGCTTCAATTTCATTCTGTTAGTCATATGATTCATTGTTATTAATATCAACCTTGAAGCTTTTCTGAACAATGACATTTTTCTTTTTCTATATAAATCTAGTAGATTGATGACAACCACCTCATTGACCAAAAGATTGGTTTTAAAACTATTTTAAAGCTCTTGCTTTACGTAGTGGTAGTCCATAAAGGGACAGAATAACAATAATAAAAAAAGGATAACCTTATACATCTTTGCTCCCCTTCAGTTTTATGATTCTCATTTAGACAAAATTTTTAATGCAGAACATAGTGAGCTACTTCTAAAATTTTTAAAACTAAATTGATTATCTTCTTGTTTCACTATTTGTTTTTACTTTGTCTTGGAATACAGTGTCTCATGTCTTCCCTGCTTCCTTCCCCCTCCCAAAAACTCCACCCCCAAAAGAGCTAATGAAGGGTCCCTACAAGCCATTTTTGCATATAAGAAGTTTTGAAGGTGAGGAGAAACTGAAAATAATGTTTGATGCGACAAACAATTATTCCCAATATTAATTGTAATGGAATGTGTGTACTGTAGGAATGACAAGCAAAAAAGTAGGAAACAAAACCAGTGGACAGAGCACTGGAAACACTTGATCATAGTCAGTCTTCAGCCTCTCACTTCAAAGACAGTAACACTAGGTCACTTTTGGGCCTGCTTTCTGGGTTCTGGGCAGCCTAACTCCACGTGAGCTTGGAGAGCTCCTGTCTGGGGCAAAAGCTTGGTGTTTGCTGTAACATCCTTCGGGATAAGTGCCAGAGTTTGCAGCCTTTTTGTATCTTCTGGGAGTAATATTTTTGGTGTAGTAAAGTTGCTATGGTAATATACTAAGAATGAAAATTCTGAATGTGGTAAAATGTATGGACAGCTCTTAACTTAAGCCACACTCCCTGGTTGTAATTTTTTTAATGCTGTAAGAAGACAGCATGATGAATTGCACATACAAGTGAAGCTGAGCTTTGCTTTTTTTAATCCATGGGATGTGTGTGTGTGTGTTTGTGTGTGTGTGTGCATACTTGCTTTATTTCCTTTTTGTCTGGAAGACATAGTTTTCTTGCCCTGAAGTTGTGGGCAGACTGGTGGGCACCTGATGTGTGAATTTAACCTACATTTTCTGAAGGGTAGTGGTCCATGAGTTGCAGTGATTACTTTTTTTTCGGCTCATGTAAACGACATCTGCTCTGTTCAATGTTGTGTGCATTCTAGGGACTTTCTGTTTATTGCAAGTACAAACTAGGCACAGAAACTCCAATTTAAGAAATATTTCTTTAACTTCCTATAATTTGAGATTTTGACCTCCAGTTTAGGTTGGAGAGTACACCTACATGCAGCTCAGTCTAGTAGGTGGTGTTTTAACATGTTTTGGTTCAAGATAGAGAAATATAAATGAATAAGTGAGGAACAGGTAAATTGTATGAACTAAATTAGCTGTAATTGTGGGACAATATTGCATAGACTGCAAGCTTTGTTATTTGTGAGTGTGATTTTCCCTGATCCTGAAGAAATGCAGACTTAATAGTCCCAAGTGAAAGTGGCTGTATCACTATTTGCTTACTGTATCACTGTAAACAAATAGGTTTTTATTGCAATTCTGTTAGTTCAGAAAAATACTAATTAAACACATTTAATTGATTGAAGATGTAGACAGGTTTGCTCTTTGCTTTTGCATTTCTCCTTTCCATCCAACTTTTCTAATACTACATCTTTGGTTACATGCATTCAATAGGTAATCTTCTTACCAGAAGCTTGCATCATCTTCTACTTAAACTCGATGAATCTAGTTAGTGAATTCTACCACAGTATGTCATGTTTGGTGTACCACTAAATGGAATTCCTACTGTGTAACTCTTTCTTCATGTTACTTGAGCTTTGAGCCTGAGAGCTCCAGCAGTGTTGTGGGTCCCACCACACTGGTTAGAGTTTGAAGGTCATAGATCATATGATTATTTGGGTGGGAAGGGACCTTTGAAAGTCATCTAGTGCTATCCCAATAAGCAGAGACATTTTCAAATGGATCAGGGTGCTGAGAGCCGTGTCCAGCCTCCAATGGGAGGAGCGTGTCCAGCCGTGTCCTGCCTGGCTTTGAATATTTCCTGGTATGGGGCATCTGCCACCTCTCTCGGCAACTTCTTCCAGTGTCCCACTGCCCTCATCATAAAAGTGTCTTCCTTGCATCTAGTCTAGATGTAGTCTAGTCTGAGATGTAGTTTCCTTCCCATCTCCTCTCTGTGCTCTTGAGAATGCTTGCACAGTGGTAGAAATTTCTTCCATGCCTGTTCCTGTCCCCATTTTGGAGTTACTTTGAACTTTAGGGATGGTTACCGGAAGCCTCAAAAAGACTCCTGGGATCACACTAGTATCAATGAACTAAAGCTCAGTAATCCAGAGTAATTTGTATCAGTTTTGGCTCTGTCTCACCCCTGCAATTCCTAGAGCTCTCTTCTCAGAGGACCCTCTGTGCTATCTTTTGCCCATAAGTCACTGCTGAGATAATTCTTTCAAGTAAAATGAAATCTATTCTTCAATAGATGCAGCTCATGAGTAGAAGATGGCTCAGAGTGGTTATTTTACAGTAGGACTGTTTTTAAGCAGATGTGTTTCTTGTTTCATTCCCTGGCTGGGAGCAGGTTCAGGTGTCTGTAACCATTCCCTGCCAGGGCTGATGTTATCATCACCAGGCTCCCTCTGCAAGGAGCACTCTGTCCTGCTCCACACCAGGGTGGGCAATGGAATTGGCTCTTGGAAGTGAGACAGGGGGCCCAACGCTGGACAGGCTGCAGGAATCAAATACTTCAGATGTAGAGGACACTCTAAATCTTAGTCCCAAGGATGAGCTGGAAACTATTTCTGTGGAAGAAATTCAAGATCTTAAACCTGAGGATTTGCAGGAATCTGCTCCTTCTGAAGCAACTCAGGACCCTAAACCAGGGAGTGGACAGGTACAACAAAGGGATTACTGTAGATTAAGATCTGGGGCATTTTTACAGTTGCAGTAATGTATTTGTTAGCAATTATAAGCATACTGTTTTTCAGTTATACTTGAGAAGACTTGCTTGGATTTTTTGGATTCAGCCTGTTATTTCTAGAGGTTGTGACTGTGAAGCCCCGAAAAGGTGGCGCAGATCATGGGAACCCTTTTTGCTTTAACTAGGCAAAAGTTTATGTATGCCACTGTCATCTTCAGAGGGGTTGAGTGGAATGAGAGTATCTGTTGCAAGCTGACCTACATAGCCAACTTACAGGTGTAATGCTGAGCACTATCCATAATGGATAAATTGAAGCTATCCTAATATGAGAAGAACTTTTGTGTGCAGTTGAAATTATTGGCCTCAGTTGAGAGTGAGGTTAGAAGTATGATTGTTCCTATCTGGGGTATTTTTAGTGTTGGTTCCTCCGCAGAAAATTGCATTCTATTTGATACCACAGTTCACGGAGAAACATGAATATTGAGGGCTTCAAGTGGAGCAGGTGTAAAATAGGTTTTCTTCATTGGAACAAACTTAAATTATTTTTCAGTGTTGCTCCAAAAAGTGAAGAAAAGATCTCAGGAATAGAAGACAGGCTTTGATGACTGGTCCTGGTGATCTGACCTTTCACTGCACCACAAATCCTTGCTTTTCTGTGCTGCAAGAAGCAGATGTCCAAAATTCTGGACTGGGTTCTTGGCCAGAAATTTTCTCATCTTAATGTTTCTCTATAAAAATTTCCCATTTGCATGAACTGTTCAGCTCTCAGTGCAGCAGGTGTTTGAAACATCTCCTAAGCACCAGGTGAGTGTCCTACCCAGCAAATATTTTCCTCCAAATTGGTAGTCCAAGATCTACCAGAAGCTGGATCTCAGCCTGCTATCTACATCCTGAATGGGTGTCTTTCTGTTTCTTAAATATTTGTTTTGTGATAAATGCTTTGAGTTTCTTTAATCTGAAATTTTAACCAACAGTCCTATCTTGAACTTGAGAAGTCTGTCTCAAAGAAACTTTTGTTAAAAATATCATATTGTTGGTAAAAGTCTAGCTAACAGATTTACTGCTTTTATCTGCAGTATTGTTCTTTTGAAAAACTCATAAATCAAGAAATGTTAGGAAGAATTCCTTGTCAGAATGAAAAGATGACTCTTGTTTCTGGATGAAAGAATAGTTAATAATACAACAAGAAAATTATTAAGTGTCTCACAAGAATTCATGAATCTGAAAACATTTTTTACAGAGTGCCTTGACTCTGCTGCAAAATATGAGTTTCTGATGCTGAGGGTTTGCTTCTTTCTTGTTGAAGGTTTGAGTCTTAGGGCAAAGGGTCAGAGTGAGATGGTTGTCACCTTAACCAGTGTGACATGCTGTCACAGTGGGCAGCAATGCAGTTCCACACAGCTGCTCATTGCTCCCCCAGCAGTGGGATTGGGGAGGGAATCAGAAGGGAAAAAGGTTGAAAACTTGTGAGGTGAGGTAAAAACAGTTTAATAGGAAAAGGAAAAGCAAAAGCCACACACATAAGCAAAGCAAAACAAGGAATGAATTCACTGATTCTCAAGGGCAGGGGGGTGTTCAGCCATCTCCAGGATTGCAGGGCCCCATCACTTGGGGATGGGGACTTGGGGAGGCCAACACCATCACTCCAAATGCCCCCCCTCACTTCCTCCTTCTTCCCTACACTTTATATACTGAGCATGATTTAATAGGGTCTGGAATATCCTTTTGGTCTCTTTGGGTCACCTGTCCCAGCTGTCTTTCCTTGAACTTCCCATGCACCCTCATCTCCCTTGCCACTGTGACATTATGAAAAGCAGAAAAGGCCTTGGCTCTGTGTAAGCTCTGCTTAACAACAAAAACATCTCTATATTATCAACCCTGTGTTCAGCACAAATCCAAAACACAGCCCATAGCAGCCACTGTGAAGAAAATCAACTCTACCACAGCTGAAACCAGCAGATGTGCAAAAACTCGGGCACCAAAATTTTGAAGAATAAATGCTTCTGAAACAAGGCTTTCTTTCTACTTCTAAAAATGATTTCTTGGTATGAATAGACTCTAGATCTTAGCCTTTAATAATTGATTTTCCTATTGGTCAAATAACTTCCTTATTTACTAAACAAAAAAAATTAAGTGTGAGGGGATTCTGAAGTTGCACTTTAACAGTGCATCTTTTATATCTCTTTATCCAGGTAACATTCTGAGTTGCTGAATGTAAGATATGATTGATTAATGGGCAGTTGTGATAATGTGTCCTGTATTCTTGAGGCTGGTTTTTAATGCCAAATTAAGAGGAAATCAGTCCCACTGGGCATCTTCAAATATGGAGTCATGAAAAGGCAAGAGTTATTTTCAAAACATTGAGATTTAATCTTGGCATAGTTGGTTGCTTTTCTCTGATGCTTCTGAACATACATTTTCAGAACACAGACATACAGCTCTGTGAAAGCACCACTTTGGCACAGCCCTCCCCTTTTCTTTGTTTAATAGCTGGGAACAGTTCTTGCTGTTTAGTTCTGTAATGTTTCCTGAGTTCTTTTTGCTGTTGCTGACTTCATGTGCAGAACCTCATGTGTTTCAGGGTTGTATGTGTACATGGCCCCTTTCAAAATTAAACAATTAATCATGTTGATAGAGTTGAAAAATTCTTGGCACATGTACAGGAGTTCTTTGCTTATATTCAGAAGGTCTTTTTATTGTTTTGAAAACTCAGCTAAAGTACATCCCAATATTCTTTAAGGTCTCTGAACATTCAATTTAGCTAAAAAAAGATGGAATTCATTAGAAAATATGTTCTCTGTTTGGAACTTTGTTCATCTTAATGCTTTGAACTAGATATAAATAAGTTTAGAATGATTTCCATTAGTGTTTTGATGTGAGGTAAATGAAAGCAATAAACCATTTATGAAGAAATAAAGAAAGCTATTGTTAGTAAGGATACAAGATTATAAATCAATGCTTTTAAAAATATTTCTGCCTTTTTAGGACTGTCAAGAGGCAAACTTTCAGTGTATTCTGGATACAAAGCACTTGCATTATATAATGATGTGTGTGTAGTTCTTGAACTTTTAAAATAATGTTTAGTTTATGAACTTTTCAACTTGAGACACAGCAGATTCTGCCTGGTGACAGAAAGTAAACAGAAGTTAGAACCTGCAGCTTCATTAGATGCCTAGACTAAATACAGTTTGTTTTCTAACAAAGCAGTATGAATGCTATTCATTCCCCAGCCTTTATATTCAGGGACTTCTGGTAGATTTATGGATCTTGAGTGTCTTTTTCTTTCTGTTTCTTTGTCTCTCTCCCTCCTTTTTCATTTCTGGCATCATTTTGTATGACTCAGATATTCCACTATCCTCTCTTTAAAGTGCCAGTAGTGCTTGCAAGAAATGCCAGTGTAATGGATTAGGAAATTCTGGTTCCTTTTCTCTAGAAACAATCCAGGCTAGGCAGTGGCCAGCCAACATCATCATATAGATGAAAAAGCCACCGTTTCCTACCAGTCTTAGCCTATGAATGGGGAATCCTTAGTAGCAAAGGGCTGCCCCAAATAATAATAGCAGAATTATGTTCAGTTAGGGGAGCCCAGCCTGAATGGGCACAGGAGAAGATTGTTTCCAGTGTGGTTTCCTGTAAAGTGTGCATGAGCTTAATTAAGAACAAGTGAAATGCTCAGCCAAGTATTTGGGGTTTATTACTGTCAAGGTGTTCTTCTGCATAGCCTCTTGTGGTTTCCCATTCTGTACTGTTTGCTCTGCTCCTTCTCTCCATGAGAACAACTTCATTGATTGCTCCAGGTCAGTCTAATAGATCTCACCTAAAGAAACTAAGTTTGATTCAGATGGGCTCCTTGGCATAATCTATGCATTTATACCACAGTTTCTGCTGTTGGTGCTTTCTTTGGATGCAATCAGGAAGCATCCCTAAAAGGACCTGGAATCTGCAACATTGGCTCATTCCCAACATTTGTTATAGCATGCCTTCTTCAGGGAGTGCAGCTGTGTGTCATCTTCCCATATATTCAGAATACATTATGAAGGGATGCTCTTTCTCAAAGAATGTGCAGCTCTTGTTTCTGTTTGTGATCAGGAGCAATTTAAATTGATAATAAACTTGGAGGAATTAGTAGTGGTGGATATCATGCATCTGAAGCAGTCTGATTTGTGATCGCTCTTCTCGGTAGTATCTCACTTGTCAAAATTTCCAATCCCCTAAAGGGGATTTGTGTACATACTTCTAATAATGTGTGGATCTATTTACAGGTCAGACTGCCTAATACTTTGTGAGTTTTCCATGAATTGTTTTAATTGTAGTTGAAATGAGCCAAAAATCACGACACCTTTTTTCTAGTCTGGATTAACAATTACTTCTCCCAACAGATTGTAACAGGGTTCACTTATACATGGGGTAATGTCCTGTATGATTGGGACCAGTGATATTTACAGTCTTCATCAGTGACAGATGAAGGGATTGAGTGAATCCTCAGAAAGTTTGCCAGTGACACCAAGCTGAGTGGTTCAGCTGACCACCTGAAGGACAGGATGCCATCCAGAGGGACCTGGACAAGCTCGAGAAGTGGCCCATGGGAATCCTATGAGTTTTAACAAGATCAAGTACAAGGTGCTTTACCTGGGTTGGGGCAACCTCCAGTATCACCACAGGCTGGGGATGAAGAGATCAAGAGCAGCCCTGCTCAGAAGGACTTGGAGTGTTGGTGTCATGGAAGATGGGACATGACCCAGCTGTGTCCATTCACAGCCCAGAAAGCCTAATGTGTCCTGGGCTGCACCAAAAGAGATGTGAGCAGTAATTTGAGGGAGGTGATTCTACCCACCTCTCTATAATTACTATAATTTATTCTATAATTTATTGTGAGGGTGGTGAGGCCCTGGCACAGGTTGCCCAGAGAATCTCTGGATGCCCCATCCCTGTAAGTGTCCAAGGCCAGGTTGGATGGGACTCTGAGCAACTTGGTCTGGTGGAAGGTGTCCCTGGTTATAGCAGGGGAGTGGGAACTGGATGATCTCTCAGGTCCCTTCCAGCCCAGGCCATTCTATGATTTCATTGTGATCGGTGCCTGGGTGAGTCCTGCTTTATAAATGTATCATCCTGAATCTCAAACCAGTAACAGGAAATTATTTGGCTCCTCAAGCTGGCCTGCAGTTTATTCCTTTGCATGTCTGAACTTGAGGTAAGCCATTAGTTTTGAAGGTGAATGTTCCATCAGGAAACAGCTGCTTCTTACAAGCTGTCCCTGCCGTGGTCAGTAAAATGTGATGTGAAAAGAGGTGAAGCAAGTGTGCTACAGGACTTACCTTACAGTGCTAAAGCCCTCCACAGTCACCGTCAACCATGGCCAACGTGAAGCCTGTGTGAGCAGCTGGAGAATTATGAATCATTGCTCATAATGAGTAGCCATAATTCAGGCAAATATAAATGGTGACTCAGGGGACACTGAATTGTGAAACAGAGAACAGCAGATTAGTTTCAGAGGGGCCCAGCAACCTCCCTTCAGCAAACCAAGGAGTGGAAAATGGCACATTAAATGCCAAATGATCCAGAACACAAACTCAAGTTATATGCAGGATTTCAGATGCTAGATGAAAATTAGAAGGTTTCATAAATCAACACCAAGATTTTAAGAGGAGAAGAAACCATGAGGTTGAGATTAGTTCACCAAAGGCTTTTTCTGAAATCAGAGCATTGTGAATCATGAATTGTTTGTGTCTCCAGTTACGTTATTTAGACCTTACATTATCTGAATTACTTAAGCACATCAAAAGTGTCTTATTACACTTCAGTATTTATGTGGTTAATAATGATCATCGCAAATTTCTTCTCTTAATTTTAATGTTATAAAACCCTTTCACCCACTTTGGTGCCCTCCCCTCAGTTTTTCAAGCTGTGCCATCTAAATTTGTTCTTAATGACTGTCCAAAAGGCTGTCTCACCTAATTTGTCTAGATTCAGTTTCTAATCCTTTGCTTTTGTTTTGACATTTTCTGCTAGATTAAAGACCTGTTTACTGTTATAAGCCCTTCCTGCTCCAGTTTACGTGTAATCCTTGTTCAAGTCACCTCTTTAACTTTCTTACTGCAATAAACAGATTCAACTGCCTTAACATGCCTGAAGTAATTTTTCTGGCACTCCTCTAAAATTTTACAGTTTTCATCAGCAGCCTAAAAGATGCGTGGATGTTTGTCCTGCACACATTATCACTTAATCTTGCTAATAACCATAACACCACCTACTTGCTCTCTCTTTACATTTCTGTGTAGGTTCAAAATCATGTTGACCTTCTAAGCCACAGACTTGCTTAGAAAAAGTCTTTCCATGAAACCAGTATTGTTCATGATCCTTTCTAGTTTGCTCCTTTCCAAAGTATTCAGGTATTACCTAGTTCCCCCTTTAAAAAGATCTGTGTGCTTGGCTTGAATTACTTTAGTCAGGCCAAGTTTCCACGTAATTGCGTCATCTCCAATGTTTGTTGCAGCCTAGATTTTTCAGATTAACCTACCAGTGAAGTGACCACTTTTCTGCAAACCCATTGTCTATTCCATCAAATTTGGCAGTTCAGTGGAGATCTTAAAAAATGTTAAGTTTATGCTGAATTTGTGAAAAACAAAGGAGGGTCTGGGAAGCAGGCAGAAGGGGATGGTTCCACAGTGCAGATGGGTGAAGTCTGCCCTTTGTCCTCTCTTTGTGGCAGTGGTGACATGGTCAGTGGATGTGAAGCTTGTCATGGGGCCACGAGCACATGTGTAGGCTCAAGACACCTGCTGTCACCTGAAGCTGAGGTAGAGGTAGGAGAGGATACTGGTGTAAGCAGGGAGCTCTGTGGTGCTGCCCAGAATAGGAATCTGGTGCATGAAGAAGCTTAGGGAATCTGGGACATTGGCTAATGCAGTGGTTGGGATATGGAAATGCCCAGGGGCTTAAGACAGACCAGTGTAGGATTTCCTGGTTTAGGCTGCCATTAGCTCCACTGAACTGCTCTGAGCCCATTTACCATCCTCGCATTTGCATATTAAATGTGTCATGGGTCTGGGCTACATATTTAAAGTAACATGTAGTCCTTTACTCTTTGCTTTTTTTGTCAAAATCTTTTTTGTCAGTGTACTAAATACACAAATCTGAAAAAAAAAAAACCTGTTTAAGTTAAAAAAATAATTGTAAAATCCTATTTTTCCTATGAAAAGTTCTAACAGGAGATAGTCATAGCTGGAAGCACCAAGCAAATATTTTAGAACAGCAGAAGAAACCTAGTGTTGTGCTGCTTTGGGTAACATATGACAAAACTGGTTAGAGTGCTGTTTGAGAGCTAAGCCTATATTTTCAAAGATAAATCCTACACAGTTAAACAGCTAATGCATTATTAATGTGATACTGGGAGAGAGACAGATTTCTGCAGATAGTTCCATATGGCTGGCCAGAGCAGTAGTGTGGAGTCGTTCTTGCTGTTGCTTGCCATGGGGAAACATGATCAGGATGGCATCGTGCTCTTGCTCACCAGTTTAGAGCCCATCCTAGGCTCTGCAGAAAGCCACCAGACTGTAAACTGCAAAATGGGAATGGCAATGAGAAGATGATAATTTTTATAGAATTTTTTATAACAGTGGTTCAGTTTTGAATAACGCCATTTAATAATTGTGTGTTCCTGTATTTGATATTTTTATCAGATTATTTTATTTCTTAAAAACACTCTAGCAGAAATGTTTCTAAACATGTATATAAAGAAGAAGCAGGTAAAAATTTTAGATAGCCTTCAGCTGCATATTTTAGAGGAAATTTTTAAAAAGTTACCAGGCTTGACTTTTTCTGTGATACTTTCTGTTGATTTTTTCAAAATAATATCTTCTAAATAATAATGCATTATTATATAAATATGGACATTAACTCATGTTTGCTTCCTTTAAATGATTTGCTCATTGAATTTGCTCTCCCAAAGTTATTTGTTATAAATATTTTGCTGGTGTCCAAGCAGTGTCCAAGTAAACTTTCTAATAATGTCCCTGAAGTCTGACATAACAGGAAATTTGTTATGGTTCTGTAAAGGTGGAACTTAAGATTAAGACAGTGAGGCATGGAGCTTTTGACTGTGAAGCTGAAATGTTCAGTATGAGTGTACACAGAACATACACAGTGTTGTAGGTTTGACTTACCATGAACATAAAGGAAACTGCTATAAAAGCAGATAATTGGAATATTTTATTGTTTGTGAAGACTGCTTTTCCTAATGGCATGGGAACTGGGTTACATGTACCCCCCAACATTCTGCTCTCCACTAATGTCCAAATGGTTTTAATTGTTACATAACCTTTGTTTTCATGTATTTTTCTGAAGAAATGCCAGGAATAGTTTTAACTTTAGGGCCCGAATTGTATAATTTCTGTCTATATAGTGTCTAGCAAGTCAAACTTTGATATTTGGTACAGCATTGCATGAATTTTTTGCATTTTTATTATGTATGCTATTAGCAGTAATTTTTTGGGGAGTCAGCTTATATTTGTATAGTTTATTTAAACAGAATTTTTTTCTTTGGTACTGATCCTTCAAAATATAGCCACAAGAATCCTGTTTTGCCTGGAGAATTTAATGAAATATTTCTTGTTCTTGTGGTTCAGAGAGATATCTCTTTACCATGCAAGGAAATTGAATTAAAAGCTGTCAGACCTTACAGAGTTTTCATAGCTGGCATTTGATGGCACTAAAGCTAGATTGCAAGAATTAATAAATATTGTGTTATTATTAAATTGCCTCACTGATCATCAAAACATGACACTTCAGTTGCCTAGAAAGTGGCTGCCAGCAGTTCAGGTAATCAGATTGTAAACATCAGTGTCCAGTGATCTACTCTTGGCCTACTTCAGGAAATTATCTAGTCATATATAAAACAAACACTAAAAAAGATACATCTGAAAATGGACAATGAAATTTAACACACACTTTTCTGTGCATGAAAATGAATTCACCTGAACTCACATTTAATTTTTTGACAAATACTGTGCCTTCGGTTGTAATCTCCCTGAAGCTGAGCTTCATGCTGCGATTGGCATCTTCTGGAAATCCTGCTGAAAGTGATAAAAAGTACTCAAAGGTGTTATTGAAAGTTGGCAAGAAAGCAGAAAGATATTACAGGGAAGCATTATTCCAGATACGTGAATATGATGGATTCATCTGTTGGAAATAAAATTAGGGGTTTTTTGAGTTATTTTTTTGCTTTTTGACCCTTAACGAATATACACAGGATAAATTATCATAGAGGGAAAGAAAAAGAGGAAGGCAGTCAGCATCAATATTATTGTTTGAGTTTTTTAAGTGCTTTTTGTTCTCTCTGATTTATTTGAATTATTTTTATTCTTGCAACTGCAGAAGTCTTCAGCTAGGTTAACTATATTAGTCAGAGATGGTGATTGAAGAATCAGACAGAGGCTATGAAATCATCACTGCTTCAGTAATAATTGAGCAAAGCATACTGTAAATAATTGAGCAAAGCAAGACACAAATGTGTGTGTGTTTGGGACATATTTTACAGAAGCTGCTATAGCAGGTTTCTGTAATTCTTTCTCTCTTCATGATCACTGCTGAAACACAACTCTGTGTCCCTGTGTTTATTGCACAAGGGATTCTTCATAATCGTTACTGCCCAGGAATTGCCAGTTACTTACAGAGTAAAGTAACATTAGAATTTCCTACAATACATTATAAGTTTAAAAAATGTTCAGAATATAATAATATTCGTGGTGGAAGTACAACAGCTTTCTTTAGGAGTAAATGATAATGTTTTTCTGATGACAAAAGTGTGCCACATTTGGGTAATCTGTTTTTGTGATATCTATCAACATGTACACAGGGAAACAGAAAATATGTCTAGGTGTAGTTTCTAAAATACCAGTTTTTGTTAGAGAAGCATAATACATATGAATGTTTTAATGGCTAAGGCACTGCATCCATAATTACTACAGGAGAATGTTTTTTATTAATTTAAGTAAAACCAAAGCATTTAAACATTTTAAATTGCATAGATACTTTATGAAATAGGTTTGACTTTTTTTTCTGCTCAGCAGTCAGAGTTAGGTTCCTTTGAATATGAATGTCTATCTCTTGTAATTTTGGCATTAGACTAGCACAGAGATAGATGTGGTTGTACTGAAGTTACCATGCCCTGCCAGTATGTGTGTAGTTTTTTCCTATCATATATTTTGCTACCATGGACTGGCCAGCAGCATATGCGTGTGTGTGTGTGTGTGTGTGTGTGTGTGTGTGTGTATGTGTGTGTGTGTGCATAATGGATTCCTCTTCTTGCCTTTTCAAAAATTCTCCAAGGATAAGTCTTTTGCTGCATGTAATTTTAATATCCAGAACATATTCTCTGAGTGACCCTAAATGTTACAGATTTTTTTATTCTTGTATTTTTGTGTCAGACAAGGGGTATGCAAGCTTAAGGACACAAATACATGAAAAATGTGTGCTTCCATAATTCTGATTTTGTCCTTCACTCTTTAATGTCTCATGCAGTTTCTCAGTACAGTGAATAAACAAAAGCATGGCCATTAGTTGGTTCCATCTGAATTAAGCTGCACCGAGTACATATGGAGTACTAAATCACTTATTCAAGGATGCTTATAGAGAATCATTTGTCAGTTGTGTTGACTTTGGCTCTGATGAGAAAAAAACTGGCTTTGACTATAGTCCAAATGTGTTCTGCATCTTCTAAATTCTGCAGTTAAATAAGTTAAGACAAAAGAAACTCTTTTAATGAATATTGAATTTATATTATCAATCTCACCTATCAATCTCATCTTATGTTATCAATCTCATGTCATCAATCTTGAATTAAAAGGAAGATTTGATAAGCTGAGGCCAGTGTTAAACAGTTATTTAGCATATTTAGGAAGAAGATGACACACAGTTACTGATTTTTCTGTATACTTGCTGAAATCAGTTTGGATTTCAAAGACATACGGAAAAAAATCCCACCGTTCTAAAGAAATTCTATTATAAAAGGTAGACCAGTAAGAAGTTTAATGATGCTTTCACTTTCCATGCAATTGTGTGCAAGTTACACATAAATTATAAGAAAAATCAGATGACAGTGAAATGGTTAATTTTTATAGAATTGTATTTTTGGATACAGAACTATTGGTCTGGAAAATGAAATTCCATTTTTAATTTCTAAATATATGTTTGTTCCCTCTGCTCTCTGAATTTTATATTTGGTCCAATCCACATGACATGGATGCTAAGTTTACCTAAAACAATTATCAGTCTTGCCAGCCTTGACAATCTTGGGGGAATAGTTCTGACCTTTTGCAGTGTCATTTAAAATTGAATATATCTCATGCTACAGTCTTACAGATATCAGACATGTAGACAAACTTTCTAATAAAAGTAGTTTTTATTACATCTTAAACTTCACCATCATATGCTGGATGTAAATCTCTGTTCCAATGGTATTATTTTGTGTTTTAGATTCATGCATGATATTTTAAAAAATTTCGTGGATTTTAATTTGTCTGGTAGTGCACATACATCCATAATATATATAGCATGAAAGATATTAGGACATAATGAATGAGTCAGCATCGAATTCCCAGATATCATAAATTGTGTAGTAGCTGTAAAATTGCAGGGAAGTTCTGTGATACTATGAACATCTGTAAGTATAATAATTATTAATGTTCATTATCTTGGTAAGACATGTATTTTGAATATACAAAGCAAATTGGATCAAACAGTGTTTTTTAGTAAACATTTATTAAACTTTTTTTTTAAGGAGGTTTGGTGGTTTTTTGTTCTAAATTGTCATTTTCTCCATAGATGGTCCATTTGCTCTCATGTTTCCACTTTTGAGGTTTGAAAGATCAAAACTGAACAAAACTCATAGGTTTTCTTCATGCTGAAAATTTACATTATATCGCGGAAGGGACAAAAGTCAGCTCTGATTTACTGCAAGATTTCAGGGTCTTCTTTCTTTATATATTGAGAATACTCTAAAATTTGAAAGGGAAGTAAATCTCATTATAGAATGGTTTGATAAGCATGATAGGAAACTATAGTGGCAACTGTGTAAAAGCAGAAGCTCAGGGTGTGCCCCAAATGTTCTGCAATCCTTTATGGTTCTAGTGGGGTCCAAACCAGTGGTTGAATCATATGTGTGCCTGTAAACATTTTGTCCAAGATTAAATCTTGTCTGAAATAAAAACCTTTTTGTGTACAGTGGTGGCCTAAGGGGCAGTGGCACTGAATTTTTTTTTGGTCTGCTGAATGATTTCTGTGGTGCTGCATAATTGCTAATGGAGAAGTAGCCAAGATTGTAATCTCCTTTGGGTGTTAATGACTCCCTTAGATAACCCATTTAAAGGCTTCCTCCTTAGCATTCCACAATCTCCCCACTTCTTCCTTCCCTAAGTGCTAGTACATTTTATAAAACTTGTTACTATCAGAGATAAAGGTGTAGTTTTTCTTCAGTTACTCTACCATTTCTTGCACATTCTTCTTATCTATTAGAAGATAAGATTTTTTTTGTTGACCTTTGGGAAAAAAAAAGTAAGGATTGTTAGTAGTACAAGGTGCTTATGCAGCCAGAGGTTATGTTTTTGGAAGCTGCTCCCCACATGTATATGTTATCAGGAGGGATGTGCAGCATCTTAACATTTGCTTCTATGTTCATTGATGTTAAGAACGTGAGAAAATCGTGAAATGTGTTTGTGAACAAAATGATGAAAACAATGCTTTGGATCTATTCAGTTTTCCCTGTATCTGTGAAAGAATCTATACTGACTACAGTTGGTTGTTATTTTTCAGGAAATTATAGATCCAAGCTAAGACTGCTTGGGTGTTAAAATTACTTTCACGTCTAAATAAATATAGATGTTTTTGCAAAAGGGCTGAAGAATGTCTGTAACATGAAGGATGGTCTTTAGCGTTGGATGGAACTCTTCTTACAAGGCTCATTCTGAACTATCTTGTGGTACTGTACTCAAGTCAAGCAACTTAGAGCTTTGAGTGCCAATGCAAGCCTACGTTTCTTATAGAAATAAAAACACCTAGTGATGAAAATCTGATGATTGGGTTGTTTTTTATTCCTGTCGTATTTTGCTGTCTGAGTTAGGCTGTGCTTCTTTTTCATTTGGTATAAGAAGATCTGATGTTTTGTGTGGCTGTCACCAGAAGGTGACATAAACCCCCGGATAGGCTCTTTTCTTCCATGTCTGAAGGGTGGAAAGGATAGTGACAGGGAATGTGCAGCCATTGCCACAGCAAGTCATTAGTCCGTGTGCTTTTTCCAGTACTGTTAGGATACAGGCAGGGAGTAAGTTTGCAACCTTGATGAATATTTAGCCATAATTATTTTCTCTCAGCCGCCACCTTGACTAGAGATTTCTGTTTCTTCTAGTCTTGGTGCCTCAGGCAGAGCAGAGCAGGGAAGGACAGTGTGTGGTGGAGCAGTCACCACTGCTGCCATGTAGTCATCCTTCTGCCTTGTCCCAGGGAAGTGCCAGGGGACATGCAGGTAATAGGCTGAGCATCCAGGTAATAGGCTGAGCATCTGTGGTTCAGTCCATCCTGATGTTGGAGAAGTGGCTTAAAGCAGCTGTCAGGGAAACTCTCATGAAGAATAAACCCGACAGGATCGGATCACTGTGGTGATGTCCTTGTGCCCCTTCTCCATACTGAAGAAAGAACTGAATTTCATTACTCCAGATTGCCCCTCTCTACTTTGCATGGGCCCAGGAGGCTGAAATACCCACCTTCAGGATGTGGATGATAGATGTTCTGCAAATTAGCATTTTCCCAAGTGAAAAAATGGGCCAATGTCAAGAATAAGTTTTATTCACTGATTGTTAATTCTATAATTTATTAAAAGCTTATGTATATCCAGTTCATTTCTACCAAAAATTACATTTAATATTAAAATAGTTCCCTATCTAGAAGTAAGAGTACCTTTTATATTGTCTGGATTTAAAATACTGAAAGGTAAAGAAGAGACTGCCTGGCATCATTAACACCGAATTTACCTTCCACTCACGTGTGATGTGTGTTAATATAATATTGTTGTGTTCAGGACATGAACTGCATGACAAAAATGCCTCTCTGGTTACAGGGGGTCTAATTTCTTTTTTCTTTGTTGTTTTCTTACATCTGTACTTCTTTGAGTTTTTTTCTTGCAAAAGTTAGATAAATCTTTATTTATGTATATTTTAGAGAAAGTGTGGTTAAATGATTCTGTCTGAAATGCCATCTTGCTCAAAGCAGTTCTGTATAGTAGATAGAAGTATAATACTGGTATCACTCTGAGGGTATTTGAGTTTCAGAATAAAATAGTAACCAAATACTTGATGAGCTCATGGATTCTGGATCTTGGGGGTCATATGTCTGGTGTCTGAAGAACATTGGCTATTTAGAAAGAGTGTCTTTTGTAGTGATGGAGATAGCACTGGTGAGCTTTAATTAGTATTTCATTAAGTAAAAGGTTTTTTCAGAAACTTTCATAGATTTCTTGCACTCAAATAATATTTTGGGATTAGAACAGGATGAACATTAAGGAGTGATATATTTTAGGTACATGAATAGTCTTCCACAGTGCAAGATCCCCCATTTTGTTTCCTCTGCTAGGTTTTCTTTTGATTACAGATGGCCTATGTGATAGTTGCTATAGAAACCAGACCATTTTACTTCAATCTCTCTCTGTTGCTATGGTGTGCAGAGAGCTGCTATGTGTAAAGTGTCATTTAGATTTTTTTGTGATACCCCATGTAATAGTTAACTTGCAGTCAATATTCTCTAACAGCAGACAGAGTAATGTGACATGCTAATTAATGCTTTCTACCACCAACTGTTGGATTCAACAGTTTGGCAGAAATTAGTTGAAAAGTTAATTTAATGGCAGATAAGGCTTTCTTTAAATGCTGTAATACTAGAAGAAAATAACTCACTGTTAGTTGGAATTGTTTTTCCTGCTGTAGCACGCTCCCTAACTGAGAACGAGTGTATAGAAGGCACCCAGAGCCTCTGAAGGCAGAAACCTGAGGTCTGCAGGGAGGCTACACCAACCAAAGGAGCTGGTTCTGCAGCCTGCAGGTGCCAGTGACAGCTGTAGCCCTCCGGCAGTTCCCAAAGGCGGCAGCAGTCGGGACCGCTGAGTGTGAATAAGCTGGAGCGCAGCTGTCCCGGCCTCCAACCTTCATCCTCCTGCCAGCCTGAAATAAAACCAGTGTGGGGTGGGCTGTAAGACTTGTAACACTTCCGTGTTGCAGGCTTCATAATTGACTTTGGCAACTAAAAATTGAAATTAAACCAACTTCTATAAAACCTCAAAAACTAAATTTTTCAGGAAATGCTACAAGGGTGGCATGAATGAGTCTTCAGTGAAGATGATGATCCTGTCATTATTTCAAGGTGAAGATAAGTTATTTTTCATGCAGGATAGGTGTGTCGAGAGCAAAAGCCTTATGTGAAGCAGGTTAGTGAGGATATCTAATACATACTATGCCAAAATGTTCAGTGATCCATTGCCTGTTGCCAGACTTGGTTAGCAGTAGCTCCTACTTAATTTATTTTGCTCAAACCCCAATTGCCAATGCAGCATAAAAGTAACAGAGCTTGCCCTGGATCTGAAGCGTCAGGAGGAGTCCCCAGGTTGGGAGCATGGTGGCTCTTTGCCTCCCCTCTGGCTGAGCAGCCCTGGAGGGGCTGTCCTGGGGGAGCAGCAGGCAGTTTGCAGCCACTGGGGGGGCAGAGCCCCTCAGCCTGCAGCACCGCCCTGTTGCCCTGGAGCACTCTGCAAATGAAGAGAGTTCCACGGAGATTTTATTTGTTCCCAAGTACTGTCATCCCAGAGAGGCTCCAAAATCCTCCTTCCACTTTCCCTTGCACAGCTTCAGTAATAAACAGCAAGTAGTGTTTAGATGATGCTAGCTACATCCTGAGGCTTCATCAACCCCCTGCTCTTCAGGTGGGAAAACGGTACCGCCAGGGTGTGTCTGTGTATGGCTTTGGTAAAGTTGTTTTATGGGAGAGACTTTGGGTCATGAAACAGAACCCATTTTGAAACAGAAAATCTTAACGACACTCGCTTTTCAGATGTGAAATCTTCTTTAATATTATTTAGTCTCCAGTAAAGCAGAATAAAAAAAAAACTTGTTCCGCTAAGAGAAGTTCTTGGGAACTGATATGTGCTCTCTTGAAGTGCAATGAAATATACTTTTGTAAACATCAGGGTCTCCTTTTCAGATGTGAAGTGTTCTTTAAGATTTCAACCTCCAGGAAAGAAGAATAAAGAAAACATTTTTGTTCTGTTTAGAGGAATTCTGGAGAAGTGATGTGTGCTCTTTGGAAGTGCAACAAGATAAGCATTATCATCCCAAAGTCCACCCTCCAGAAGTCCAAGGCAGAGGTTTTCTTGACCCTCTTCTTTTTTTCACCCAGGATCAAATACTCTTCATCATTTTGTGTCTGCCGTGCCCAAGATGAGCTCCGAGCACCACATCTCCCACATCTCTGTTTGTAAACAGCAGGCCTGGGGGGCACCATCCCTGGAAGACTTGCCCGCAAGCTGTGACAGAAATTTATGTTCCACACACTCCAGGAATTTCATATACTTTCTCCTCTTCACTATGCTGAGTTTCCAGCAGAGTTTCAGCAAGTTTGTCTCCCAAAAAACCTTCACCTTGGTTTTTTTCAAGGCAATAAATATATGACGTTAAATGTGGTGAATTTAATTTTTCTTGATGTGATTTACAGTGTTGAAGTTGAATAGCTAGAGGGCCATTTCCTGTCATTGGAGCAGCTGAATCAGGAGGTCGTCATGACGCTTACACTTTTCACTGTTTTTTGTGTTTTTGTAATCACTTTTCTGTTTTTGTAAATGAGCCTACTTTATTCTTGTAATTGAGCCTAAACCTTAATAATTGACATTTCTGGTTTAGGTCTCATGCCTTTGTTTAGGAAAAAAATATTAATTTTTGCGTCTTGGAGAAACATTAAATAACAGAGCTATGAGTGCACAGCACAGTTCTTTATTCTATGAGAGAGGGATCTGTCTATCACGTTGAACTGGCTTCTAAATTGCACCCTTTCCAACACACATTACAAATGGCACTCACAGGGTTTGTACTTCTCGTGGGTGCTTTGCTGAATGAACAGGAACTCTCACAGTGTGTAAGGACCATGGATGGGTGTGCTCTGTTGAATTCTAATAATATGGATTTTCCCAATTATAATACTTTGTTAATACTTACAAAAGAGAGGATATATTCCATTATGAGCCAATACTATATTGCAGACTGTCTAACAGTAAAGTAAATGCACATTTCAGTGTAATTTTTCATATTAAAAAAGTCTTGTTTAACTAGTCTGCTTAATTAAAAATTAAATCACCCAAGGCACTACAGCATTGAGAAACACTGTCTGAAACTGTTTCTGTAGGAGACAAAATTGAAATGGAGGGCAACATATGTTTTTGTTCTACCTCATTCATTGTTTTTGTCATTGTTGTATGTGATCTAATGAAAATGAAAGACCTCTAATCTAGATGATTGAGCTTAGTCATCTAAGATGTATTGAGAGACTGACATCTGGAAACATCAGGGTATACTAATGTTATTTTAAGTGGTTATGGTTATAAGGATGCTACTAAGACTGCTGTGCTGTGTTTATGGTTTGGACTGTTTTCAAAATCAATCTTTGTCTTAAGATATATGTCCATGTGGATAGTATTGAATGGAAGTATGCAGATAGATGCTCATTGGTTATCTGGTAACATGTAGCCCAGAGATTGTTCCTAAAAATCTAAGGTGTTTTATTTTTTTAGAAGTCATGATTAAGTTGCTTCTTTGTATCACTGTTATCTAGGGAAAACAGAAAAGTCATAGTAACCATAGAAGTCACAGTTCATTACTGAGTCACACATAATGTGTTCTTGAGCAGGAAATGTTACTTGCACCATGCTGGCAGAAATAATTTTCAGTTATTGACTGGATTACATTTAACTATATTATTTCAGGCGCGTCTTGATAATTTTTCGTATAGTTTTATTTTCTGTAGTTATGTAGCTACTAATGTAGCAATTAATATAGTCTTTACAGATGAAGTACTTTTCATTTATTTTTATAATTTAAGCCTGTTTGTACTATTTTAGTTCTTAAGTGACTTTTTAAAACACCTGAAAGCAAACAAAAAAAAACCATTGAGGGTTTTTTAAGGACCCTTGAAAGACTCCAAGACCCTTTTAAAAGTCTTTGTAGTTTATGTACAAGACTGCTTCACACAGAGATTTCCTTTATACCTCAAGGAAGGCTGTTGCATTTCTGTCTTTCTGGTTGTCTTTATCCCCCTTCAGCAAAAGTGAGACATCTCTTGCTTCTTGGGTTGTGATGAGCTGTACTGGCTTTTGAAAACCCAGAGAATATTGCTGTAAAGTTGGAGTAGGACTGCAGGATGTCTTTGTAGGATCAGAAGAGGAGCAAGAGCTTATTGGTGTCTCTTCAGGGAGAGACATCTAGTGTCTGGTTGCAAATTAGCATGGAAATAACCTCTGTATTTTTTTTTCTTAAAGGTTAGACTCAAAATAGCACCTTAAGAGCAAAACCACAAGCTTATGCCCATGTGATTTGTGGGGTTTAGGTGAGGTTTAGTGTTTATGGTAGGCAAAATATTACCAGTAGTGCAGGGATTTTATTTTTAAGAGATACTTGATGTAGCAGTGCTTTATAATTAACAGTAAAGGTAGGTTTCTCATACATTTGTCACCATAGAATACAAGATGTGGTCTTAGATATATATGTATTTCTAGAAGTGAAAGTTTCTCTGTTGAAGAGTTGAGTCAAAGTGGAATGAAGCTGCTCACAAAACTATTGCTGAAAATGGTTAGCTCTGAATCATTTGCTTCTGAGTGTGAAATTGACTTTAGTGGCTCAGCATGCTGTGAATATTAACTGAAAAGCTTTTTTATCAGTTTGTTGATTAGAATGTTTTATTTATTCTTAGTGATAGAGTTCTGGTTGATTTTACTAATGGCTTTCTTCTGTCTTTGTGCTTTTTTCCCCCTTTTGTACTACTTCGAAAAATTACTTTGCAATCCCTTTGGAACACATGCTTTGCTCTGTTTGAGTTCCTTGAAGTACTGTGCACAGTTGGAAGCAATGAAAATTATCAAGTATTACAAATAATCTCTCAAGTAATATTCTAGATGGTGAAAAGTAGATTGAAAATGAAAAGATTAAATTAAGGTGGTGTGTTGGGTTTTTTGGTATGTTTTGGTGGGAAGTTTTTGGGTGTGATTTTTTGTTTGTTTTGGTTGTTTGTTTTGTTTAAGGAAAATAAACAGATAATATATTTTTAACTTAAAAAAAGGGAAAGGAAAAATATCCTTATTTGTTTTCTTCCAGAATTCTGGAGCTGTTTTGGATTAATTTTAGCATTCCCAGCATTGCTCAGCTGTTAAAATTTTTGTGTAACATACAGCAAACAGAACTAAATTCCAAATCAAACTTGCCGGAAGCAAAACTTGCTTTGCTACATTTTAACAAAAATGGTTCATATACTGTAGAGATTCCTAGTGGCAATTAAATCTACACAATTTGCTGGAGCATAATATAAATTCAAACAGGAAGTCTATAAACGTGCTTGACAAGTAATTACTTCATTCAGGAGAAAATTGCCTTGTCCTTTGTTTGATGCCAGAACCATTCTTGCCTATTGTGTGTGTGGCAGCAGCTGTATGAAATGATTTCCTATACTGTGAATACAGTTAATTGCTGCAGCCATCGTTTCCCTTGGTGGGAGAAAACCCACAAGCCATCTGAAGGGAAAAGGAGAAAAGGAAAAAGAAGTAATTCAGGATTGTAATTGTAGTTATGGGTTTGTTTTCTCCAGTCTTTGTCAAGGTAGTTTGGCTCTGAGAACATAAGCCTGCCAGTGAGTGGAAGGTTGCTGTGCTTGTGGTGAGTGCAGTGCCAGCAGTGTGACATCTGTGACCAGACACTCATCTCCACGAGTCACTGGTGGCCACTAGTGCTCTTGCTTGTTCTCAGACTTAGGGGTGTGTTGAGAAACGTTTTTCATGAGATGCCTCTTTCTCTACAGTGTGGACCCATTTGCCACTGTATCAGCACTGTCACTTCTGTATTTAATTTGCTGAGGGAAGTGACAGCTGAGTGTGTTCGAGGCACATCCTCTTTCACCTACCCTGCAAAAGTCTCAAGCTGCTCATAGTGTGAGAGATGTGTTGGACTCTTTCTTCCTAGCTCCTGTTTACTCTCCTTACTTTCCTGAAGATGAAAATCAGGGAATAGACTAACGTATAGATTTTACCCTCTGTCTTTGTTTTGCTTTAATCTTTTTAGCATTTTCTATCTATAAATAGTTGTAAGAATGGGTAGATATGTAAGACAACACTTTTCAAATTGGTTATTAGTGCTTCCTTTAGGAACCACAGTTGAGTTGTTTCAAAGGAGAAAGAACTGTAAATTCAGAACTAGTTTCAATCCCTGGTATAAAAAAGTAAAGCTCTAAAATATTTTCATTACCCTTCTGAATATTGTGGGTTTGTTAGTGTCTGGGTTTTTTTTTTTCAAAAATCACCTCACAAACTTGCTATGTTGACTATTGGTGTCACACTACAGACAAGCTGGAGAGCATGGCATAGCATAAGGTGTACAAGCTTTCCTGTGTCCATGATCCTGGACAAATAGAATTTGGGACACATCTTTCTGACTTATTTCATCTGTGAATGAAACCAAGCTGGTAATTGTCCAGGAGCGGGCATTTGGTGTGTGCCACATGATAGTGGTGTTTAGCCTGTTACCAAGTATCACAACTTACCTGATGCTATGCAGGAGCACATCTACCATTGATCTGAATCCAGCTGCACTCTTTGCTGATATAATTTATGTGCTCTATTGTAACCAAAGCTATATGCAGTCACTAAATCAGCCATTTTGTAAGTGAAATAAACTGCATTACTAATCCTCCGTGGAAAAATAGTGTGACTATAAGATTGGTCATGGAAGGTTATTTTTGTCTTTTGGTTCTGCTTCCAAAACATATTAATTATTGCATGCAATTAGGTGACACCTTACTTCTGCCCTCTGCAATATGTGAAGAAAATTCTGTCAAGCCTATGACAGTCATCTTTTTAGTATGAGGAAAAGTTCTAAAACGAGTGAAGTGATGGCAGAAAGCAAGATTTATGTAACTGCTTGTAGTGACCTGAAAAAGCTGTGAGGAGAAGAGCAGAAGTACTGTATTGCTTTTTAAAAGAGCCATAGCATACGTTTATGGAGGAGATTGTCCTCAAGTAAGGATAGACACTCCTGAATTAGCAGAAGCTAAGGTTTTTATGCACTGTGAAGAGTAGGTGAGAGACTGAAGGGGATAGCAGAACATCTTTCTGCATAAAGATTTGTTCTGTTTTGACTTTCATGAAGCAGAGATTGAAATACCAGCGCTGTTGTATAGCACAGAAGTGTGAAAAGGTATGGTGGCCTCTCTTTGCCACTTTTTAACCTTTCATGACCAGCCTCAGTGGTTCTGTTGAACAGATGGAAATTGGATATTCTTGAACTACCCCAAGCCTTCTTCCAGGGATAATTTAAACTGGGGTAAACTGGACCAACTGCTCCAGAAGCAGGTCCCAGTTCTGGGACTCCTGTGGATTTTAGTAGGGGTGCAGCAGTGCCAGGGACTGTGCTGGGCAGCGCACGGTGAGGGGGAGATGTGTCTTGTCCCCAGCTCTCCTGTCACCCCAGCATTCACTTTCCATCCAGGCCAGCCTGCTGGCAGCTGTGGGAAGGGGCCTATGTTTGTTCATCTGGGCAGGATACCAATGCCAGTTCCCAGTCCTTCCCCAGGGAGGGTGTGGTGGGCAGTTGGAAAGCATTTGGCTGGCTGACAGCAGAGCCCTACCAGATATTAAGCTACATAGTGAATTAGTAAAGTTAGCACAGGGAAGCTCAAGTTCTGGCTTTGAAACAAAGGTTTTGCTTTCAAGGCACAAAATATTTTTATTTTATTTTATTATGTTATTTTATTTTAATTTAGTAGTTTAAGAATGCAGAAACTAAACATTTTGTTACAAATCCAACAAAAGGTTTGGGGTTCTTAGTGCATTATTTTGTGAACTGTTTATGTCTGTGTAAAAAAGTTTAATTTTTCCTTTTATTGGAACCAAATTAACTTTCTTAATCTCTAGCAGTTCAATATTATTTTATAAAGGACCTGGTTTGAATCCTGACACTTTTTTTAGTTATTTGTTCACATTGCTTTTCAGAATGGGGTTTCTATTTTTGGTTATTTTAGTCATCATTTCATGTAAATCAATATACTCATTTCAGGATTCAAAGTGACATCTACAAGGAGATGTAAAAGTATTAGCAATGCAGAGTACTACAGTTCAGTTTCTATATTATACTTTTGTTTGCAACTGGTAACAATTTTGAACTGATTATGCCTCTAGAAGAAAAAAAATTATAGTGACCTGCTACATTTCACAATGATGGGCTGTATTCTTTATGATTTACATGTTGCATGGCTATAAAGCTTGTACTCCCTCTTCTGCTACTCTTTCCTCATTCCACTCTGTTTGAACTTCTGATCACTCTGTTATCAAAACAGCATGCCATCCAAACAGAGAAGCCAAGATTAGTCAGGCTTAACTTATCATGTATGGAGTCTGTCTCAGGAGACAGGGGCTTCCTGACGCCGCATCAGGTTTCAGGCAAAGTAGGACTGCAAGGTTTAAAGTGTTTTCATTTCCAGCAAAATGCTTTGGTGCCATCTGAATTCTTCCAAGCAATAAGTAGCTGCAGGAAGTAGAGATTTCATTAGTTAATACCCCAGGGATGTCTTATTTGAGTTCACAAGATGTGCCATCTGGAAATTCTTGTTCGTTCACATGTTGCATCCTTTTTTGTACACTGAAGAGATCCAAGGTGCTTTATTTGTGTTGCTTTAGAAGTGCCTAAAATAAAATGGGGAGAAATATTTGAAAGTCTCTATTAAAAATAAAAACAAAAAAAAATCTGTTTCCATCAGAGCTGCCCAGGTTATCCAAGCTTTCCTGCTGCTTACTGCTATGCTCTAAGCACTGACTCTTTTTCTTCTACTTTTCATCCATTTATCCTTTAAAATTCCCAAGAAGTCACCTTCAGAAGCATATCCTTCTCTCTCCGTCCCTTTTTTTTCTGCCCCTCAGCCTTCACCCACCAGCATATTCAGTGTGGTCCATGGGAACATTGGGAACGTAGCCAACTCCAGACAAGAACACTCAGCACAACCATTGTGATGTTTTCATCCGTGTAGTTGTTTGTCATGGGGTATGTTTGCTAGGGTGAAACTCGAGGTCTCCTGGTTCAGTTGTGTTTTGCTTGCAAAATGCTAATTTGGGAGAAGTCTCTGATTTGGCAGAGCCCAAAGGGTGGCAGAGGTGTACCTTGTGGTTTGCTGTCTCTCTCTGCCTCCTACCCCATGACCCCAGCCTTGGAGCTCAATGATTTCTGGGCTTCCATGGTCTGGGGTATGGAAGCTGCCCATAGAGACAGGGGCTGGGGAAGCCACATCCCCACAGAGACTGGCAAAGCTCAGAGTGCCACAAAACTGGTAGTAAAGTGTGTTTTTTCCACTTGTCATTGCGTAATGCACACATTCTTTTTGGGTCTTGGGTCAGTTTGGAGAAGGAAGAATGTTTTGAATTACTTTAATGAAGTGTGCTGAAATTTTAATAATGAAGTAGGATTTATTTTGCTGTTTCAAAATCTATTCAAATATATTTAGCCTTAGTTACTAAGGCATTTTGTCCAAAATTGAGGCCCTTTGTGTAATGGTTGCCATGTTTATACCTCAGTGTTTCCTATAGAACCTACAGTTTCTTTTTACTTGGCTACTCTTTAAGCAAAGCTGTAGAAAATTAATGCTTAGGGAGGTCAAACACTATCAAAACTGACAAATGAGCCCAGTACAGAGAGAGACATAAGTTTTATTAGGAAACTACTCTGAAAGGTGATTTTTCATCCCGTTTGGTTGGAAGTAGTGAAATATTGTCCATAATTTGCAGAAAATCCACTCATATGGCACCAGCTGCTTTTATTGTACTAGACTTATTTTCCTAGAAAAAAAATTGTTTTAAATAAGCTGTGATATATATTTTTAAAAAGAAGTTTGTGTTTTTGTGTGCTTGGTTTTGTAAGAAAGAATTATCACTGGGTACTCTGATCTTCTTAAAAATGTCGTTTTTGTTGCATTTGGACTTCTCCATACATTACATTATGGTTTGTAAATCAGTAACACAATTCAGTAGTAATATATTAGACAGCTGTTTTCCAAGAGTCCAACAAGTTTGGTAATTATGAAGTGAATATTTGAAGAAGGCTTTGGAAGTTAATGAGACTTGTAAGAGGAAAGTTTTGTTGTGCTTTTTTAAAAATCATTTTATGTTTGCTTTTTCATAGCAGTGCATTCTTAAAACTTTGCAGCATCTTAATATCTGTAAAAGCTTCACAAAACAATTGTAAACTATCAAGTAATCGTCTTTTGAATACATTTATTCTTTGGTTAGTAATAAGGACAGATTTAGAAAAACAGATTTCTTTTGAATAAAATTTATGCTGGTTGTGCCCTTGCTCACAATACAGAAGTAGCTTAGCATAACTTTTCTATTGTTTTCCAGAAGCTGAACATTAAGTAGTATAAGAAATGGAAATTATAAGCTCTTTCTTTAGCAAAAAGACTACTGCAAGTTAAGCTTAGGCAAAATTATGTGGCATTTTGTGTACTTAGTGTCTGTAGAATCAGCGAATGATGGAAGTAGGAAGGCATAACTGGAGATCATGGAGTCCAACACCTTGCTCAGAGCAGACTCAGCTAGAGCTGAGTCTGTTTGCTCAGGGCCATGTCCAGGAGGGTTTTGAGTATACCCAAGGATGAGGACTGCAGAGTTTCACTGGGAAACCTGCTAAAAGTGCTTGACCACGCTCGCTGTAAAATAGCTTTCTAATAACTAACTGGAATTGTCTGTATTTCAGTTTGTGCCCTTTGGCTTTTGCCCTGTCATGGGGCATCAGTGAGTTGCTGGTGCTTTTTATGATGTCTCTTTGCGTAGGTAAGCATACGGATAAAGTCTCTCTAGGCTGAGCATTACCAACTTTCTGTCTCTTTCATGTAAGATGATCCAAGCTTTTCCTCATCTTCATGGCCCTTGGCTGGACTCACTCTGGTATGTCCCTGTATGTCTTGATGAGCTGTGTTTCTCTGCACAAGAACATTTTCTGAAGGAAGGAAGGTTTGCAAGATCATGCCCTGTTTAAAGTATGTGATGAACTCTGCACCTCATCAAAGTGCTGTGAGTGAGTGATTTGGAGCCCTCCTGAGACACAGAAACTCAGTGTGGACATTATTGTAAGCTGCTTCCAAGTGACCTGTCAGCAGACTCCTGCCTTTTTGGGGGCTGAAAAACAAAGGCAGCCAGCTGTGGGAGTACCTTGCTCTGTCTCTCATGCTCCAGAAACTGGACTGCCCAAATGTGCTTAGCTGGGGCCTTGTTCTTTTGTTCCTCCTTTATCATCCCTTCCTCCTTCCTCACATTGTGCTTTGGGTGAGAGACATGCTGCAGTTTGGGTTAAAAACTCAGAGCACTTCTGGCTGCTTCTTTGAACCTCTCCTGTGACACAGAAGCTCATAGATTTTATAGCTGAGTCACTGTGATCAGTGGTTCACTGACATGTTAGATGACACACATCTAGGAATGGGAGTGGATGCTACTGAGCAAAAATACATTCCACACATACTGCGTGTAGCTGGTAATGCTCCAAGGGGGCAGTGCTCACTGCTTTGGAATGACTGGTCCTCAGTCTGCTTTGTTGTTTTCTTTCCTCCTTATTCTGAGAGGGATGCTTCTTAATGACTGTCATTTAAAAGAAAATGCAAACTAAATAGTGATGATACTCAGCATGAGATCTTCCCCCTTTACTATAAAGAATGCCATCAAAACTGTTGAGCATTTACTATCTGCAGTGGTTGTCTCAAATTTCTTCTTCTCTCCAGTCTCCCTGCCTTGCAATGTTGGAGCCCCAGTGGCTTGTAAAGAGCTTGATATGACAAGAGCTTACCATTAGAACACACACTCAGTACAGTATGTTTATCATTTTCTGGCTGGTTAAGTAGTTTAGCTTACTCAAAAATCCTTAACTGTGGAGCTCACAACACTTCTATCTTGGAGCTGAGTAGATCTGTCCCATAAAACAGGGAGAAAAAAAGCCAGGATCATCCTGCTTTTATTCACTCTGGACTCTTCATGCTCCTGGCTCATGGTTTTGTTTTTTTTTTTTTTGGTAGAGGGAGATACTAATATTGTGAGTAGGTTTTCACTAAGTGGCTGCCCAGTATTTCTTTGGGAGCCATGGGACAGGAGAGCTCTTCTTCCAAACTTTCCAAACTCTCATCTTTGAGTTCCAGATGAGTCAGATTGGATTTGCTTTGCAGTATATTTGCAGAGAGTTTGTGTATCAACTAATGTTAATTTCATGTCACTTTTAGCTGTATTGGAGGTACCACTGATTCCAGTACAGTGGGATGTGTAAGTGTAGACAGCATGGAGTTTAACTTAAAGCATGAATCAACAAGCAGATGTGCTGAAATAAAGAGAAAAAGTAAGAGCTAGCCAGAAAAAGTTAAGGAGAAGAAAGTACTGAAAGATTAGAAGACTGTCTCTCTTTGTAAAATATTTGCTGAAATTCAACCAGATGGAGAGTGACTGTGCTGCTTTGAAAGGCAGAAAAGCAGCTTTTATATCAAGAAACATAAGGAGTACTGTGTCTTCTGTAAGTTAGCGTGACTGTACCTGCTGTCAAGTCAGAAGATACTGTATGTGTTAGTAGGTATTCTCTTCTAAACTTAAAATCCGTGTTCAGTATTTTTATTGTTGCCCAGTGCAGTAGTTGCTTCATTTGATTTCAAGAATGTTTGCTAAAATTATTTTACCATCTTTTAAGGATTTGAATAGATGGATGAAGCAGTTTAAATTCCTTACAGATAATGTCATAAAATAGGTATATGATTACTGAATTTAATTTTTTCTTTACACTTCTTTAATTTTCTGTGTCATTTTTTAAAATGAGCCCCTTGTAGTTAAATAGACAGATACAGCCAAGTTTCAAACATTTCGTTCTTTGGCCAACTTTGCCACCTAGCGGCTGTAATTAAATAGAGCAACTTGTTTTCTGTATTTTCAAGAAAGGTAATGTAGCACAGTACTGCTGGGTTTTTTTTCTTTGCATTGAATTATTCGAGGATTTTTGAATTAGCATAATATTCAGATGCAACTGAAGCCTCATAGTGTGTTACGAAAATAAGCTCTCTTTTCTAGTGTTTAAAAGCTTAGGATGGAAGTACAGGAGAGTTCAATACTTTATTTTTCCTTTTTTTTTTAAAAAGTGGTCTGTTCATAATAGAATCAAAAGAAAAAACATCCTTGCTATACTCTCTTACGAGAAAAATGTCATTTTATGTCTCTGTTATATCTACCGTGAATTGTTTTTCCTTTAATATCCCTGTGGCATATATAAAATAAATTATCCTTCTTTAGCTATCACCCCTACAATGTAGAGAAGAGAAACCTGCACCTGCACTGCTTCTGCTTCTATTATGCTTTATGGGCAGACTGAGTCCACAGTAGGAGTAATAAAGATTGCATAAGTATTGTTTTTTCCTCTTCCACTTGCACTTAGTTCTGATACGGAACCAGGTCCAAAAGAAGTAGAAATTAATCTGTCTGGAAATTGTAATTTTGTATGTGGTAGTGCCTGTATTTCTGTGAAATTCTGTTAAAACAGGAACTCTGTAACAGCTGTTTCTTCAGTCCTCCTGCCATGTGGGGCACGGCTGCTGTGAACAGCTGCAGTGGGCAAGAAATGTGTGGTGGGTGCAGTGATGAACCCTCAAACCTCAGTGGTGCATCTGACATCATCTCTCTGGACTACACAAAGCCACAGACAAGGCAGTTCCCCAATTTGTATGTGATCCTCCTCCTCCTCCCCCACTTTTTTTTTTTAATACCAGAAATACTACCTTTTGTTTTTTAATTCCTCACACACTTTGAGCTGACCTTGTTTACACATAGTAGAAATTGACTTAAAGAGAGGTGTTGAGGGAAAATTAATTCTTTCAACAGGAAAAAAAAAGCATTTTAATCCATAACATGGGTAATTTGAAATTAACAGTGATATTTAATTTTGGAAAATATAATTACAACAAATATTTTTTTAGACATGAAATATTGTCTTTCGATGTCTCTTGAAGGGTTCAAAGGGAAAAAGTAGCTGTTGTCTGAGAGCAGAGCTACAGAATCATGATTTCCTTTTCCTCTATGTCCTTTTTATGTCATATACCCAATAATTCTTTCTAGGCAAGTGGCAGCTTGTCCTGTGAGTATTTCAAAGTTATATGTGTCGTGGCTTCCCACACATGTAAGCATGATATAGTATTGTGGGAAAGCATGGGATTTTTTTTATAATTTAATATGATTTTGTGATTATTGAGGGTGTGTGTGTCTCTTACTTGATCCATCTTCTAGTAGTTGACAAGCCTGTAGAAACCAAATATCCTTGAAATTTCCAGTATTTGAATTATATAGACTGACAGGTGGAGAATCTGATGAGGTGTTGAAAGGGAGGACGATCTGCTGCATGAAAGGAAGAATCACAGAATTGCATAAAGCTTTGTTCCCTAAGCAGCCTTATGTAAAAAGCTATGGGAAAGGCTCTCTTGCATTTTGATCAAAATAGAGCCAAGAAAGCGTTCTGCATACAATGAGAAACTACAATAAGGAACTGAAACTAATAAGATATAGCATGGACATCTTCTTAATATTTCATAGCATTCATATTATCAGATTCAGTGCAGCAAAATATTTAACTTTTGGAACTTGTTCGATAAATCCCTAAAGTACAGGAACAAGTAGACATAGGACTAGAAAAAAAGGGAGGGGGTGGTGCAGATTGTCTTTAATAAGAAAGAAACAAGTCCTTGGCTTTTGAGCTGGGGACAAGGGAGAGGTGCTGATAGTGTGTGAGATGGCATGAGAGATGACCTTCACATGGAGAAAATAAGGATGACTGGGTGTAGAAGCTGCCAAATGTGCATTACTAATGAGATTTCTGATAACATCTGCCTGTGCATGATATGACCTGAAATGGGGACAGAACATATCTGAACATTAGAGTTCTCAGGTGGAAACAGTAGGGCTGGAGACAAGAAGAGAGGATGCCACAGAGAAACATGGTGTGTTCAAACGCCTGTCTAACAGAAAAACCTGAAAAGCTCTGGCCACTACAGAGGGTGATGGATCCAAGTACAGAACCATGAGAAAAGAAGCTGAAATACAGTTGATATTTCTGGATAAAAAGAGACAGAATGAATTGCAGGCAAAGGCAACAATGAGGCATAAAGAAACTCAGCTGACATGCAGACAACATGTGTCTGTAAGCAGAAATCCATTTAAAAAAGACTAGGTGGTGTAGATACCAGATCTCATAGAATCTCCTCCTGCATCAAAGTGATGGTCCTTCTAGCACAGTAGTCTAACTGTAGTTAAATTTATGCTGGAAAGAGAGTGCTTGAGAGAGCCTGTTGGATTTTTGAGGGCCCTTGTTTTCCTTGGTTTTTTGGACTACTTGTATTTGTGTCACTTTATGTGACTGCTGTCCTTGAATTTGTCCCCTCTTCTCTAGTAATGTCTATGGTACTGCCAGTGGCAGAAAATTCCAGAATTTTATGCCTGATATTGTAAGAAGTATTTTAGTTATTTGTTTGACTTTTTAGGAAATCAGTTTCAAACAAGACAAATAAAGTTCAAACTATGACTTGCTGGTTGCAATTCTGTGACGTAAATCTGTATGAGAACAGCCACAGCTTGGATGATAGCTTGACAGATTCATATAAATCTAGGTTAGCAATCATCTGAAGGAAATTGTTTATTATCTGTCTTTGGAGGGCTTTTTGCATTGAAAAATGAGCTTGAAAATATTGCAGTTTGCATTACCTCTCTAGATTAACAGTTACAGTAGGGTTTGCATGCATTGCTTCTTTTCAGGATCAACTCTGAGGGACTGATTTATTAAAGAATAATTTAAAAATTATTTAAGTTAGTTTTGCTCAGTAATTATGTGTGCATAGATGTTGTAAGCAAGATCTAAATATTGCTAATTAATACATGTAAACCAGCAAAAATAGCATAGTGATAGATAACTAAATCAAAATATTTCAGGTTGAAAGGGTTTTGGTCTTTTCCTGTCTGTTTAGAAATAGTTGTGTGCAACTTCAGCATTATAAGAAAATAAAATCAAAAATTGAGCAATACAGCTCTGAGGTAGAAGCAGGCAGCATGAAGCTCTCCTAAAGAACATGGAGACTCTTTAGTCTCCGTGATATTATTTTCCAAAGAAATGCTGGAAGAGAAGAAGACATTTATAACATTAATAGAAAGTCAACAACATTATTTTCTGATGGAAGACAGGAAGGTGAGAGCCATACTTTGCAAAAGCTTATTGTCAGTGATTAAATCAGCAAGCTGTTATTTAAAAATGTTTTCTGAATGCAGAGTTCTTGAGCTAGTATTGAGTATTTTTTAATATTAGACTTAGTTAGTTTTTTCCTGGACAGTAGAGATCATATATAGATGATACAGTATAGTTATCAATTTAGAATACCATTAAAGAAGCAGCTAACTGTGGAACATTGTTTTTGGTCTTTTGAGCAGTGGAAGAGTTAGACATCAACAAAAGCAGGTTCTTGAAAAGCCTTGGGAGGAATTGAGTATAGCACGTGGTCAGTAAAAAGTCATGTGAGAAAGCCGATACTGCTTGAGAGAAATCATATTCTTAACTTATTTCCAGCAGTTTCTGAGAACCAGTCTTTCTTTTTTTTTTCTTCTTCCTGCGTGTGATTTATTGCATAATACATAGGAAATGCTTTGTAGAAGTTGGACTGTTTTTTGAGAATCTCATACAAGTGTTTTAGTGGTAACTTTGTTAGCAAAGTAAGTTTTTTGATTTGGTTTTGATTTTTAAGGGGGAAAGCCTGCATCACTTTTTCTACAGTTCAGAAGTCCAAGGATTCAGAAACAGCTTACTCTGCCAAAAAGTCTGAGATGTTTTTGTTATGATTTGTCTGTCACCATAGACCCTTCCAGTTTAGCATGGATGCTAAATACTTAAAATGCTTTTTTTGTAGGCAACTGAGTGCCTTAAAATATCTCAAATCAGTTTCTCGGAAGTTCTTCATGTTAAATGGAAATAAGTAAATTAATCTATTTAAAGAATGACCAATATGCCAAAAACATTTAGCTAAAAATAATACAATATTTCACAAACACTGACTCAGATAAACTGCTAAAGGAGTGAGTCTGGAAAAGCTTTAAAAGGATTAAAATTAGAAGAAAGTTAAACATTTTGATGTAAATTTAGGAATCTAATCACATACTTAGAATGAAGTTATGCTGCAACTGGTAAAATCAGACCTTAATGTGTGTGTAAAGTTTTAGGCAGAGAGGCCTTTCTGAGGGACAGTGATTTACACTGAGTATCCATTCCACAAAGCTTCCATCCCAGCAAATTGGATCTCAATAATCTTTGAAGAGTCATGCTGATTAGGGAAGGTTTGTGGAGACTGGAAGAAAGCAAATATAACCCAGGTGAGAAGGGTGAGAAGAAGAAGGAGGATCTGAGGAGCTACAGGCTGGTCACCTTTACTTTGATCCCTGTGGAAGTGCTGGAGCAAATCCTCTTGGAAACTGTGATTAAACATAAGAAGAATAAGGTGACTGGGAGTAGTCAGCATACATTTACACAGGGCAAATCAGGCTTGACCACCTTGACAGCCATTTATGATGAGATGAATAGCTTAGAAACAAGAGTAGAAGAGTGGATGCTGGTTATCCTGCCTCTGGTGAGTTGTACAAGCTGTTTCCCAGCACACCCTCATAGACAAAATGATGGAATGAGTAAGTGGATGGTGAAGTGGACTGAAACTTGTCAGTACTGCCAGACTAAACTGTGTTCAGAAGCATGAATTCTAGGCCAGACTGGAGTCCAGTCACAAGTTTTGTGCCCCTAGGGTGGTCCTGGAGCCAGTACCGTTTAACCTCTTTATTTAATAATCTGGGTAATTTATGCAGAGCATACCCTCAGCAAGTTTGCTGATGCTGCAGAACTGGGAGAAGTTGGTGATACATCAGAGGGTTGTGCTGCCATCCACATGGACCTCAGCAGGCTGGAGAAATGGTCTGACAAGAGCTTCATGAACTTCAACAAAGGGAAAGGCAATGTTGGCCACCCATAAAAATTATCCCTATGCACCGCTATAGACTGAGCCTGACCATCTACAAAGCAGCTTTGTAGGAAAGGCCCTGGAATCCTGGTGGAGTCCATGGGACCATGAGCCAGCAATGTATCCTTGCAGCAAAGGCCACCAGCCTTCTAGGCTGTGTTGGGAAAGGTGCCGCCAGCAGGTGGGAGATGATCTCTCTCTGCTCAGCGCTGGTGAGACACACCTGGAGTGCTTCATCCAGTTCTGGGTTCCCCAGGACACGAGGGACATGGACATTCTAAAGTGAGTCAATCTAAGAGCCAGAAGATACAGGCAATTGCAGTTACATGTAAGATAAAGTCTTTTTTTTTCCTGTGGGGATGGTCAAACACTTTAACAGGTTGCCCTGAGAACTTACAGAGCCTTCATCCTTGGAGATAACTTGAAATTCGGGTATGGCCCTGGGCCACCTGTTGCAGCTGAGTCTGCTCTGACCAGGGGGTTGCACTCAATGATCTCCAGTGGTGCCTTCCTACCTCAATTTATCCTTTAATGGATAATGAAATAATACTGTAATGGAACTTATTTGCAAAGGGTCCTGAAGAATCCACCATAGGGTGGACAGTAATTTTTTCTGTGACTTTTTAAAGAGGGTTTGGAGGGTGAGGTTGTGTCTTGTGTTTTGAGTTTTTTTCATCCAATAGAAGGATTCAGCATGGTTTTATTTTGTCATTGCTGTCCTTTGGAGTGGATGCAATGCCATTTGAGGTAGCTAGGGAAGCAGTTCCTTGAGCTTGCTGGCACTGAGCACTTCAGATCCATCTCATTATCTCTGGACAATCACTTGATCACTTTATGGAAGATCTGGCTGTGAGCTTCAGTTGGCTGTGAGCTGGCAGAGGCTTCACCCAGACAGTGCTGGTTAGCTGCAGAAACCAGTCCAAGTAAATGATAACACTTCTGTGACAGCCTCTTTTTCTTTCCTCACCCTTCAGTTTATACAACCTGTGAAATGAAGCACTTGAGGAGAATACAAATAGCTGTATAACTCATTTACCTTCTAAAGGTTCATTCCTATTTCACTTTTCATGCCAGCCTGTTCATTTAATTTCAGATAAGAACTTTTGTCCTTTCTTCCATGCTCTTTCAGCATTGGAGAAGCTGCATCTAAAAATTGAAAAATTAGCCTCACTGACTACTTCAGAACACTTCTAAATTTTCTCCTTATTTATTGTACCTGTTAGTATACATTTCACTGTCTTTTCCCACTCACCAAGTGTCTTTACAAGTATTTTAAATCTTTTGTATGTGTCTGATAAGCTCCTTTTTTGAAGGTGCTATCATTTTGCCCTGTATGCAAAAACAAAATCAATCCCTGAGTACATTAACCTTGGTGTTGTCTTAATGATAATGGCTAACTAAAAGGTCATTTCAAAAACACATCACAAGGAAAACAGGATTCATAGATTTTTTTTTCTCCATATTAGAGCAGGGAAAAATACCTTTTACTGGCTTGGTAGTTTTCTGTCTTTTTAGTGAGATTTTCAGGATTTTAAAATTAATTTTTTTGTTAGATGCCTTGTTACAATTTCAGTTTAAGGTAACATGGTAATATTACCTTAAGAAAAAGTAAGTGGTCTGATTCTGTATTCACTGCATTGTCCTATGGGGACGGTGGCAAAGTCATATTTGCTGAACATTAAATTTTACCAGATTTCAATTAGATGAGTTTGACTTTTGTCCTTTCTATCCCCATATAGTCATCCTTCCCTTACGTCTCCATAAAAAGCAACACAGACTCACATTTAAAAAATTGTCTTTGGTAATTGCTTGACGTAGAGTCATGACAAAGTATTGTAGTAATTTGGAGTAGGAAGAGAGAGAACAACCAAACAATTTTCTTGGCTGTGTTGAAAGGAGAGATTTACTGGTTAAAGTTATGAAATCTTTGGTTGTGAGAATAGTTGTAGACTAATTTGAGTAGGAGTTCTGATACTGGTTTTGTAAGAGATACTTGTGGTTGCTTGGAATATTCTTGATGAATTTCAGGAAGGGTTAAAAACATAGATGGATGGTGTTCCTCAGAAACAATTGAAACTTCTAAAATTGATTGTTACCTGTTGTATTGTTTCCTTACCAGTGCAAGAAACACTTGCACTGGTAAGGAAACAATACGAAAGGTAGCAATGTGAACCAATATTATTGATAATTTCCAAATAAGTTTTGCATTCAACTTTAAAACAAGTTGAATGTGTAACATATAGCTGATGCATGGCTTTTATATTTGTGTTATTTTATGTCCAAATCTTCCCCAAGAGTAAAACATAGTCATTATAAGGAGAGAATTTAGAGAACTAATTTTTGCATACATATGTAAGTGACCGCTGCATTATTCTGTCTAGCTTTATTTCATTATCTATTTTGAAATACATTACCACACTTATGGTAATGTTCAGTATGTCCTACTTCAAAATGCTTTGTTCTTCCTGCTAGTTATTGTTATTGCTATTATTAATGGTTTTATTAGAGTAACTCTAAGCAGTCCTGATCAGAAGAGATTAATGATCTGCATTGCTTATTGATCTGGTATTCTGCTTTTGAACTGTGAAATTGCTACAAGGACACTTCCTTATGGGTCACTGGGAAGTACCAACTTCTGTTCTTCTGCTAAAGATAAATCAATATATATCAGACTGTGGGGTAGGAGGTAAAATAAAGATAACTTGGATTTAGGTGTATATATTAGGTCCTTACATCCACAATTTCCTGTTTTTAATTGTATTAGTCTCATTATATTTTTTTAAGATGCTGAGAGCATCTGCAGGTCCAGCTGAGTTATCAGCAATATATCTTCACTAACAGCTGTGCCTTTACACCAAAAGTACATTTGACTTAAAAAGACCAGTCGACCCATTGGTATCCATAGGAAGGGATGGTTGTTAGTTAGATTGGAAAATAATCTACCAAAAAATCCCCACCCAAACCAGTCAAGCTGGTGATATTTGAATGGCTAAACAGTCATTTCTGTCCCCAAAGACCAGACATGCATAGCACCACTGTTTTTTATTGTTATAAGAGGGATGTTGCACATGAAAAGGAAGTGTACTTGAAATTGGCAGGAGATGAATTTTACTTGCCAGACTTTGGGCGTGTAAATGTTAACTCACTTTGTTACATGATTTCATCGCACTGTCAGAGGGCTTCCTCCTTCAATGGGCAGACTCCTTACCTTACACTGGAATAAAACTCTGACTATTCAGCTGGCTTGAGTATCTGATAATATTTTGCCCACACACCAATAGCTTGCCTTCTTTGGAGTCCCCTCTTTAAAGATGAAATCCAAACCCATCTCTGAGGAGTACCAGCTTCCTTTTCTTTACCATTTTGGGAAGATTTAACGCTTTCATTAGTCATCATATCAGAGCCTACATAAAGACAGGATAGAGATAGCTTGTATAATCTCTAATTTTGTCATTGGAACTTTATATTATACTATATTATAGTATAATAATACTTGTAGTTAATATTACAAGTATTATTTTATTACAAGTATTATTTTAGTAATTATAACTATCATTTTATTGATACTATTTTAATCCCATTGCTCATCCAAGTTTTTAGCAAAATGCCAGTGCTGAAAGAGTTAAGTATACCTCAATGTGAAAAAAAGTACCTCATGTATTCATCTGACACGAGATTTACAGTACTGGAGACGTTTGAGACTCTTAGATCACTGTCCTAAAGTAGTGAAGGATGGAGTTTTAAGATACAATGTAGCTATTAAGCCTTTTCTGTACTGGAATACTCCATCTCTCCCATAAGAAAAGTGATGAACTGTGATCATAAACAGGTTAATTTAATCTGACCTGATTTCAGACGTGTCCCCTTATTGCTTTAAGGATAATAACTTTTCATTATATTTGTCTTTTCAAAAGCATTATCTGTAAGTCTCAATTATCCAGGTGTTTAATTAGTTCTCTAAGTGTGTATTCAGAGTTTTCATGTTCTCTTGAGTTCTTTTTGTAAACAGTGTCGGCAGAGGAGACTGTGCCTCTGATGCAAGTCAGGTAGCAAGGCCACTCAGCAGTCCTGCCTACAATTCATGTGAAACACGTCTCGGCAGACAAAGCATCTGCCTGTTTGGAGAATGCTTCTGTAGTCTTGCAAATCCAGAGTGAATTCAAGTCTAGACTCCGTCATTTTTCCAGGCTGTTGGGAAGGGCTCAGTAACAAATCAGATATGCCTAAGATAGAGCAGAGGTAATGCTGAAGCAAGGATGCTATTGCTGGTTTGTGCATTGGGAAGAAAGCTGTAATAGCAGCAGCAGCAGCAGCAGCAATAACAACACCAGCAGCGGCAGCAGCGGCAGCAGCAAGAGACCTTCAGAAAGCCGGGGTTGCAGTAGTCAGAGATACAAAGATCCTGTTACGTCTCTGTCTCTCCTAAGTTCAGAATGGTTCCTACAAACCTTATACCACGTGTAGTAAAGGATGTACAGGAATATGGAATTTGCTTTGTAATAACTGGATGCTGAGGAAATAAAGACGTGCCTCTGGGTTTTTGTTGTTGGTTTGGGGTTTTTTTCTGCCTTTCTTTTTAAATCATCGGAAACAGAAGAGATTGATTTACTCAGAGAAAGTAAGTTTCATCTGTCTTCACGATAATTTAAAGGGGTGGTTTCGGAGCTGAAGGGTGACCATTTTGCTACCTGTTCCCTTGCACCTGAGACTGAAAAGTGAAGAGAAATGGACAGTGTCTCAGAGGAGACAGGAATGACCGAAGCTCGGTGAAAGCAGCCACTGATTGTTGTCTGCTGTCCTCTTCATGCAGTGCTGTGGGCTGGTGCACCGACGGCGAGTACGGGTTTCCTATGTAAGTTTGCATTTGTATTAGAATGATGCTGACTTGTATGTTCCACTCCTAGTATGTTAGATGATGGGGTATGACTGAGGCAGGTATTTTAATGCATAGCTGAAGGACCAGAGTGCTAAGTACCTGTGAAGTAAGTTTTTACAGCCCAAAGACACAAGGATCTTTTTAACAGGTATGAGTCTTGTCATCTATTTTCTTGTAACTTGTTCATATTCTCAAGGATGTGTGGGCTTTGTTTACTTTTTAATGACCTGCAGTATTAAAAGACTGGAAGTCTGACCATTCTGACTTCTTTATTTTAATTGTGTATTTATTCTTGCTAGTAGCTCTGTGTAAATGGAATTATTAGAAAAGGACATCTCTACTTATGCATATATGATAACTGGAAATCAATTAAAGTTATAAGCAATTATGGATTTGGAACAAAAATTTTTGGAAAGACCCTGAGGAAATATATAAATAATCCTGTGAGGTATTTTATTTGAAAAAGAGCAGTGGTACAGTGGCAGAAGTATAGCCTGATGTTTTGCATGCTGTATTTGCTTTCCAGAGCAGGGTGTTTCGACACTCAGGTATGATATGACTGCTCTGTCTTGCAAAATGGCTGTCTCCAATAAATTCCAAAAGGAAGGCCAGCACCAAAGCTTAAGTATTATTAATGAAAAAGGTGAAATACTTGCTGAAATATATCTGAATTATGCTCAGCTGACATGATAACCCTCAAGTAATTAATTTATGTTTCAACATTCCTCTTCTATTCTTCTGTTCAGTTGTCAGACAGGATAAGAAACAGGAGGTCACAATGATCAGGATAAGCTGCAAATTGAAATTGCTGAGTATTAGCAACAAGCAGCTTGTAGCTTGTTGCACAAGAAAAGAGCAAAGGTATCAGGACATATTGTTCTGTTGTCAGAATTACTGTGCTTTTCTCTGTGTCATAGAAAGGTCTTTTAGAAATGCATAAAAATTGATCACAGAGCAAACAAGGTCATAAATAGATGCAATCTAAGTTGAAGTTTCTGTAGGGGATTGATGGAGAGAATTGAATTATTAAAAAACCCTAAATCTCTCCTTCAGAACAAATTACAGGGATGTAAACAACTGGAAATGTGAGTGTGATCATAGTTGTTTTGCACAAAGATAATTTGGCTTTGGGTGGGTTTTTTTCTCACTGTTGCAACAGTTGATACTCTAAGAAGCAGACAGAAGTATGGAGTATCAGATGAGATAAAGGAAATAAACAGTACTGTATTTTGTATAAACTGTTTTTGTGCAAAAAACAATATATGGTTACTTTCAACCATCAATTCAGTATAAAATCAAAACTTGGATATCACTTATGCAGATACTTGGTAATATTCCCACAATTGTACACAAGTTGAAATGCAAACACACTGGAAATGCTTCTTGATAGCTCATGCATGCCAGTGGAGTTTAGGGCATATGATAATAATGAACCCACCTTTCCATTTCTCCTTGTTACTGTTATTTAAAAGAAGCACCGCCCACTCTGAACAATATTATCTAGACCGAGTCCTGTGAACTCCATCATTTCTTGATGTTTGTGGGTAATAGAGAGAAAGGTGCTTAGTGAATGTTTCCTAAAGTACTACAGTTTGTACCTTTTTTGCGCAAAGCTGATGGACCTCATGGTGTTCTGAATATCTCACTAAGTGTTTACAAAGGAGAAAGTTGCTCAGTCTTAGTTAGGACAAGTGAAATGAAGTTTGCCCTTGATCTTTTTGGTCCAAATTGCGTGAAAGATGACCGTGTTCTTAAATAACTTAATTACAATGAAAATTCTCTGTTGTTTGAATCCTTGATTATCCAGACCTGTTATTATTACATTTTTTTTGGCACTCCCTGTGGCATTGGACTAATTGAGGTTGTACGGTGTGATTCTTTTGGGATGAACGCACTGAAATTAAAGTGAGCCAAGATATGACCCTTTTTATTAATGTATGACTCACTGGGGAAAAACATTAGACTTTTATTCTGGGTTGTTGGTTTACAGTTCTGAAGTTGCTTATCACTTGTAGTTGTAAATTATCTGTCTTGGAAGTTTGGGTTTGTTTTTTTTTATTTTTTTGGGGGAGTTTAAGGTACTGTATGTAACTGAAACATATGAACAAACCTAACTGACTGTTGTGTGCCAGCAATACAGGTCATTCTGGTCTGGGTCCTAAAATTTGTGCAAATTGTAGGCATAATCAATCCCTTTGATGATGTTTTGGGTCTGGAATAGAACACTACTCTTGGTACACAGGCTGCCAGTGTTTCTTTGGAGGAGCAGCAGCATTGTTGGTAGAGAAGATACTTCTATTCATCTGCTCCTTTCTGTGATGTCCTTTCTGTCCTTTCTCCTGCATGTTGGACTGTCATGTACAGAGATTAGTCCTGCATCTGTGTGCTGGGGTAAAACTGAAGGCCTGAATGCTTTGTATCCATCTTTACCTTCTCTCCTGGTTTTGCAGCTAATGAGTGGTGTGCAGACCACACAATGTTAACAAAATTAAATCTGGCTGAGGCATTCTTGCTTGGCTTGCCTGATCATTGACTCTTCCTTCATCCTGGAACCATGTAATGCTTGAATCCACAAAATTTCCACTCTTCCTCTTCTGTGGTTTCTTTGGATGGGTAAGCAGGGTGATGGGGGCATGAGATATCATTTAATGCAATTTCTTTAACATGGTGTGGAATAATCTGCAGCTTCTAATGGTAGGAAGTGTCATGTAGACATTGTGACTGCATTCTAATACTCAATTCCAAAAATAATGACCCTCATACTGGACATTTTCATGGAAAAAGCTGGAGATAATTACAAGTAATATCTTCATCTTATTCCATCAGTCATGTCTGTGAGATGCCATTTGTCAAATAGGATCTATTTGGAGTAGCTTGGAGGAGCAGCTGAGTGAAGTCCTTCCAGTGAATAATCTCATATCTTTCTGGAAGTGAAGTTAAAACATTAGTACTAATTATATATTGCCCAGAAATATTTTCACAGTTCTTAACTGCCTACATGGTATGGAACATCTAAAAGCACTGGAGCCTGAAGAATGAGCAGTTTATTTCTTCAAACTTTAGTTCAGTCTGTCCATTGTTGGTCCAGCCTTCAGGAGAACTTGCAATATGATGGGAGTCACTCAGAAATCTTGTCGTGCTCCCTGTTCTCCCTGGAAGACTCTGGAAGTAAAGGCTGTTTGAACACAGAGTCCAAGATAATTCCAGAGTCTGAATACTTTTGAGCAGAGGAATTCTGTCAGCCACTTTGTCTTACTGTATGTGTGCTGCCTTCTCTTACTGCTGCGAGTTGTCTCATTTGTTGTGGTTCAATTCGCCAACAGAACTGGAGAAATTGGTTTTTTGGCAACATAATAGGGTTGGCTGAACTTTTTAATCTGTGGCAAGTGAGATCAAGGAAGGTTTGTATAGTTTCTTGAAAGACTGACTGTTTGAGCCACTGTGCATGGAAGGATCCAAATCCTTATCTGGAAGGCATCTGCCGGAGCATACAGACAGGTAATTTCAAACCCCTTGAGCATCCCAGTGTACTGTAGGGCCTCCTGGTTTCTCAGGATGCAGGTGTGTTTGCAGAGTATGTGTTTATTGCTGTTTTAACAGCTCTTTTAACAAGGAGTAGGTGAGTGTGGTCAGGGAGGACCAACACAAGATAATCTGAATAGGCAAGCCATGAGTTAGAATCCATTGTACTTTAAATAATAGCTTAAAATCTTTAGCTGTCTGGATTTCCAAACACTGAATTTAATACTGGTTTGTTTGAAAACTCATGTGGTTGACTTTCTGAATTTTTGTGGGCTTTTTTTTTGGTTCTCTTTTAGAATTGTATTAGACTTCTGTTTATGTGGAAGGACTATTCAGAATAAATCTGTGCTGATGTTCTAAATATTTTTCTCAGATATATAACTAATTTGATAAACCATAGAGATGATGTCTGGAAGGCAAATATTCATTACTCTGGCTCTAATCTTAACAAAGGACTATTATAATTTGATATAAAAAAGAAAAAAGAAACATTAAAAATGCATTCCAAAACAATACAAACTTTATTTGAAAATTAGTAGTGAAATTTATGGTATGTCTTGTACTGTGTGTTTTAGTTTAATGTAGTTAAACTAAAACACACAGTATGGTATGGTTTTGTTTCAAGATGCTTCTTTTCTAATGGTAGGGACTGTAATTGGAGAGCTTTCTGCCTGCAGCAGTGAGTGGGCTCCAGACGTCAGGCTTTTTGTGCCTGTGTCTGGAGGATATTTCAGACCTCCTGAGGGAACAGGGAACGTTCTCTTTTTGGTGTTGTTACATTTGTGCTGGGTTTTTGTTTTCTTTTTTTTTTTCTGTTCCTTTTGAAACCATAATCTTTTCTATCTATCACTTAATAATGTTTCTCACCAGATCATTCTTTATCGTAGTAGATGCTGTCCTTTTCTTTGTTCCTTTTGCTCGCCACCTCCCTTTCTCTTCTTCATTGCTGATTTATCCTTTTTTTTTACAGAGAGCTACTTTTTTACTCCTCTCCACCATGCTTCTCGTTTTGACCTGCAAAATTCTTGCTTCACATTTGATACCTTTTTTTGCTTCTGTTGACATTAGTCTCAGCCCAGGATGGCACCTGCCAGGGCTATTTCTCTGACATCCCCCCTAATACTCCTGTGCCATCAGCTCTAGTCTTGTGTCTGCCCCTCTTTTCTTCATTGCTGCTTTTGTCAGTTTTAGTGGAAGTTAGAGCTGTTCACAAGGACACAAGGAGAAGTTGCAGGGTAAGGCAGCTGTAGATTAACTGTTAGCAGAATTTGCATCCATGATTCTCTTCTTTGTTTATTGTTGGCAGAAAAGCACATGCTGAGGAGAAGAAGGAAAGAAAGTATAAACAAGTTGTGGTTTGCTGATGAAGACATTTAAAGGATTTTTTTTAGCATAAAATAGTTATATTTACAGCTTAAGGGAACTGGCTGGAAAAGGGAAAAGTCCTTTAACTTGCTTAAGTAACTTTGCCCTCAGTATGAGTGCCTCAGTACTGTTAGGAAGAAACTCATAATCTATGTATTTGGGAGGATATTTTCTGTATTAAGTTTTCTCCAGGAAGTCCTTTTGCATTTATTTTATATTCTAATTGTCTCATTTTTTTGTTCTGGTAGCATGGGGAGAAGAGAGTCAGTGAATAAACTGGAATAAACCAATGTGGCAATATTTAAGGGGAAAGTGATTTGAACCAAGACTCCCTTAGTCATTGTATATCAGCCAAACCAGGAGTGCCAAACATTGCACTGCCAAAATTAAAAGTACTAAATTCTCTTTATCTGCATTTACTCTCCTACTTCTGTCTAAAAACCTGTCTTCATTATGCTAGGGAGTAGTATTGATACTAAACTCTTTTGATTGCAGTTCCAGTCCTTTCAAGTGAAATGTCACACTTGTGTTCCAATTGTTTTTCCTTTAAAATCATTAAGAGGCCATCGTTTTTTTTTTTTTTTTTTTTTTTTTTTTTTTTTTTTTTTTACTCTGTGGCTCCATTTAGAAGATTTTATAGCATAGATTTTGGACTACAAACCCTCTGTTTTCTTGTCTGCCTTATTTAAAATTCTTCTCTGCATTTCCTAGGTGCAACCTTAGAATTTTATTGACTAGTGAAAAGAGATTCTTTTGAAAAAGAATCTTACATTTAGGAGAATTAAATGGAACATTTGCAGTTCCTTGTGCATTCTGAAGTAAAATTATATAACAATATGGCTGGTGGATAAAATACTGTGGCCATGTCTGCAATAAGTGCCCACTGTCATTCCTTTTTCAGTCTTTGTATCATGTAACTGCTTGAGTAATAGGTTTAAAATATGTAAAATTTCAAGGCACCAGCATCCAAATTTTAATTTTATACTGAAGTAAAGAATTAGAGAACCCCATTTTAATTATTTTTCACTAGCCTCATCTCTTAAGGCTGAGTTCATATTTACTTTGATAATTCTATCACTATTTCGCTGTTGCTTAAATGAAGCATTATTTTGTTATTACTTGCTAATTTGGGTATATCAAAGTAGTGACATTATTTGCATTGTTTCTAGCAAGAAAAGCTCAGATGTGTGAAACAATTGCTTCCCTTGTAAACTCGTCTTCCTCCATCAGTAGCACACTTGGCTTGAATGTTATGTGTATTTTAATGTTAGTTTTCTGAAGCTGTGTTTAGATTAGGCATTTTAAAAAAGGTTTTGTGTTTTCTGAAACCTGTGATACATTACTGAAAATAAGTTTTCATATTTTCAACAAGCTCTACACTTCAGTCACTGGATGGGCTATGATTGGTCTATTGGTGTTAATGAGTGGGAATTGGGATCTGTAACCTCTGTCTCCAAACCCACCAGTGATTCATCCTGTGGCTGTGAAAAAGTCACATGGATACAGGCCTGGGGCACTTCCTTTCCATCAAACTTGAGGAGAATCCTGCTGCACAAATATGTGTGCAAACATAGAATATTTTTTACCAAACCTGAAAAAAAGAATATTTGTTAAAAATAAACACTTAACTCTGGCTTAAGAGATTGTTACATGTGAAATGTGAGATTGTTACATGCAATTTTCATGCTTCATTTCTTTTCAGCTTTTTTTCCTTTGCCTTTTCTCCCAGTTCATACACAGTGAACTTTGCCATCCTCATTTGGTAAAATGTTTTTCTCCTTCTTTTGTAGTGTCTTATTGGTTTGCTTCTTTTGTTCTTTCTTGAATATATTTTTTTCCTTTCAGCAGTTACTTTTTCTTTCTGCTCTTCTTGAGTACAGTGTCTTTGAGTACAATACTTACTGACTTCAATGTGGAGGAAAAGTTTAAGTAGTCTTGGCAATTTTAATAAATTTTCTGATGAGCTGGCATTCCATAACAATTTTATGAGTGTGAAGTCATGAAAAATTAACTGGCTGTCTTACAATACTAATTGAGTCCCCTGAATTCTCTATGGAAGAATGCCATGCTGAATGTCTTTCCTACTATCTTTATACTAAACCAAAGTGGCAAAATTAGTAACTTAGTATTAGGGAAATGAGAGGAAAATAAAAGAACATTTTTAGGTTTGAATGGAAAAGATAGATTCATGAAGTACTGAACATAGCAAGAGTGCTTCACTGAGTAGAAACACTTCTGGAAAAAGTCTTGTAATTGTTCTGTTGTGACTAAACATCCCCTTCCATCAGGAATGTTGAAGGAATACAAAAAAAATTTCTGAACAAAGCTCTGATAGAATGAGATCTGCTCAAAGATGTCGAAGGCAACAAGAAAATCTTCTATGGGTGTATTGATGATAAAAGAAAAACAAGGGAAATTGTGAGACCTCTCCAGACAGACATAGGAGACCTGTGTACTTGGCACATGCAGGCTGAGGTACTCACTGGCTTTTTTGCCTCAGTCTTCATTGAGAAATGCTCTATCCACACCAGCTAAGTCACAGAAGGCAAAGGCGGAGACTGGGAAAATGTAGAACTGCCTGCTCTAGCAGATTAGGTTTGAGATCATCTAAGGTACCTGAAGGTGGGCAAGTCCATGGGAGGAAATCCATCTATGGATCCTGAGGGAACTTCCAGGTGAAGTGGTCAAGCCACTATCAGTCATATGTGAGAAGTCATGGCAGTCCAGTGAATTCCCCACAGACTGGAAGAGGGGAAACAATTCAATGTGTTATGAAGCAAGGAAAATAAAGATATGTTTAGTGACAGCTAACATGGCTTTACTAAGGTCAAATCATGTCTGACAGATTTGGTGTATTTCAAAAACTACAGCATTGGTGGATGAAGCAAGTTGTTCAGAGCATGGTGCTAGTAACACCAAGGTTGTGGGTTCAGCCAGAGCTGGACTCAGTGATCCTTGTGGGTCCCTTCCAATGCAGAATATTCTGTGAATCCACCTGGACTTGTCCGAAGCATTTGACAATGTCCAGCACAGCATCTTGGTCTCTAAAGTGGGTAGACATGGATCTGACACATGGCTAACTCAGTACTTATGGAATTGGCTGGATGGTTGCGCTCAAAGAATTGTGGTCAATGGGTCAATGTCCAAGTGGAGATCAATGACAAGTAAAATTCCCAAGGGGCTGAGTTTGGGACTGGTGCTGTTGAACATCTTTGTCAGCAATGTGGCCAGTGGGATGAGGATCTCCCTCAGCAAGTTGGCTGGCATCAGCAAGCTGTGTGGTGCACTCCATGCACTGGAGGAAAGGGATGCCATCCACCGGCATCTTGTTCCTGGGAGTGGGCCTGTGCCAACCTCATGAATTTCAGTAACACCAAGTACCAGGTCCTGCACCTGGATCAGGACAATCTCAAGAATAGGTAAAGGCTGGACAGAGATTATTCTGAGTAGAATGAGAGCAGCCCTGAGGAGAGGGACTTGGTGTCCTTGGACCTGAGGAGAAGGTGTTGGTAGATGAGAAGCTCCACATGACCCAGCAATGTGCACTCACAGACCAGAAATCCTGAGTCACATCATCAACAGAAGCACATTGTCCAGATTATAGATGCTAATAATTCTGAAGCTTACAACATTATAATTCCTGTCCAGTTAACCAAGCAAGCAGCACACACTTGTGTAAGAAAGAGAGTACTCATGGAGCTCTGGTAGCAGGGCCTTTATACTGAATGTCCTGTAGTAATGGTTTTGCCTAGTCTTTATTTAAGAATAGCTAGTCATCAGGGATGAGTAGTTTTTACACACTCTTCCTCTAGATGGAACCACTCTGCTGCTTCACTTGGATAAAATACTGTTTGTTTAACAGCTGAAGGATCTGTTGCAGTGTGTATTTGCAGTCATGCATCTTTGTTCACATATGCATGTGTGGCTCAGAGCAATCTATGCAGCATTAGAGCATGAGGCAAGAGAAGGAATGCTCCTGGGGTTTGTGTTGCTTCTGGAAATAAATAACTGGAAGGTAGTGTTTGCACGCTTTGATCTGTTACAGAGTAATAAAAATTACTACTCTGTGGGCATGATGACCTATTTATTCTACAGCTGGTGAAATGCTTCATCTTGTCCATCATCTCTGGAAATTCTATTTCATAGCTTATAGCCAGACTGCTAACAAAAACATTTCCAATCTTCACATTTTATAACCTTTTCTGCTATGGGTTTGTGCGCAGAACCTGGTTGACTACAGCAGACATTGATACCTCTATTTTCAGTAGAAACATCTTGCTTCATTTATTACTTCTCTGTTTCCATTTGTTGCTTCCAGAAACTGCCCCAGTAAAAATACCTTTCTTACTAACACTTTTCTCATATTTTCTGATCATGGGTTTTTTTAGTAAGTGGTGAATACTAACAACTAAGGTTTTCTTAGGTTTCTCTGCTTTTACCTGACTCAAAAATATTCTGTTTACCTCTTGTTTTTCCAGTTGTTAATGTGAGCTGCATGTATTACATAATATCTCTTTATATTGTTTTCATTGAATTGTGAGGCACAGATTTTACTTACACTGGATAGTTTACTATTTCTAAGAGCAGCACTCTTTCTAAGGCCTGTGTCACTGCAGGCCATGCAAAATATTCAGAAGATAGACTAGTTGGATTAATTATCTGCCTAATCAGAATCAAACACAGTGAAAGGTTGTCCACGGAAGAAGAAAAAAAATGTTTTAATACGGTTACTTTAATGATTTTTTAGTCTTCATTTTCTCACTGAATACTGAAAGTGTGCTAAAAAACCCTGACCCTATACAGCACCAGCATCAGTAAATAAATATAAGATGCTGGTTCTTGCTCCCCAGTAGCTATGGAAAGAAAGTCTTAGTCATGCAAGTCTTTAAGAACTTACCAGCAAAAATCTAATTGAGAGGTTAGAAATCAGATTAATTCAGATCATGTTCATATGGAATAATAATAAGCTACTTGAACTGAAAGAATTAGAGACATGATAAAGAGAAATTTCGAGGGGATGTCAAAGAGAAGAAGTCAGCAGATCTGGAGGAGGTTTGCCATGTGTGTAGAAAAAGGAGGTGGAGAGGAGTCACACTCATGGCACCTTCTTTTGTGGAGGAAATGTTTAATATTGTTATGAACTGCTGCACATACTTCATTCAAGATATATGTTTAATTTCATTAGAGATACATGTTTGCATGTGTCTGAAACCACAGCACCAAAATTGAAGTAAAATGGACAGCAGAATTTTTGCAAATGTTAGTTAAGCAATATTGTCTAATGATTGCTGGTAATTGTTAAAGTATTGTCAATGTTTATCTTTTGAATTGTCACTGTGCCATTATTTATTAATCTATTTGCATTTAGTAATAGCCTTTCTCTACAAGGATTAACATATTTGTGTAGGTTGCATATGAATTACAACACATACCTTAGGAGAGGACATCAGGTGCAACAAGTCCCCAAAGAGCAGGAGAGATGAAAGAAATCTTATCCTGCCTGAGGCAAAGAAGCAACCAGGCAAGCCCTTAAAATGATATCTTGTCTAAGAAGGAAATATTTGCATCTCTGAGGAAACAAAGCAGGATTTGTTTTGAGAGGTAGACTAACCGCAGAGTTCTGTACATTGTAAGAAAATAAATTAATAAATTTGTCTCAGTGACAAGTGTTGAAAGAGAGAATTCAATGATCAGGTTAATTATGAAATGCTAAGTGCTTCACCAAAAACAGGAGGAGTTGCACCCTGAGGGTAAAGATATGCAGAAAGACGGAAAATTGAATAGAAACACAGAAATGTCTGTGAAAAGGAAAGATTCAGCTTCCTTACTTTTGTCTTCATAAAAAAATTAACCTTCTTTTGGAAGGTTTAAGGAAATATTTTTCTTTTTTTTTAATCTTAAATGGGCTGTGTCGAGGGTTGGAAAGCTCCTGGGTAAAGCTCCTCATCCAAGCCTATTGTGAGTCAAGCAATTCATTCACTCTGCCTTTTAAGAAATATTCTGTTTGTCCAATGTGTGTCCAGGGTGACCAGTGGTAACAAGGTTTGCCCTGAAAAGGATGTCCTGGGGTCACATGAGTCTGTGTGTCCCAGTCACTGGTGGGGGAACTGAGACAGCAGTTTTTAAATGGGTCACCAGACCCATTTAAATGAGCTTGCCAAGAAAACATTTAAAAACTGTTTCCCTTGTTGTGGTCTATGATGATACATCTTCCCATCTATATGGAGTAGGATTTCTGAAAAATTAAAAAGGTTTAATAAACAACAACCCAAAAAAACCAGAAAATCCCCTCCATCACATACACACACACAAAGCTGGAGAATTGCACAGGAAATCTGTCCTGCTCTGAAATGCAGTGTCCTGGCTCAGCCTTGCCTTTGCCAAGCTCCAGCCAGCTGCAGATGCAAGACTTCCTGCAGGGGACCCTTCCTCCAGGTGTGCATTTGAAAATGTGGCATTTATGCTAAATATTTTCTTTTGATTTTATACTTATTTTTGAAATCACTTTGGATTCAAAAAGATAAGACATGATGTTATCATATTTCCATGCTAGTACTATTACTTACAGTTCAAGGGTTGACCCCAATCCTAGTTATGTTTCTAAGCTGGATAAAGTGATCCTTGTAAATTTTGAAGAAAAATGCCAAAGTACTGTAGGCTGTAGTAATTTTTTATTCAAAAAGAGAAATAAAAAGGAGAGAGAGCAGAAAGGATAAAAACCCTTTCCAGAAATAGTGATATTTACCTGTGGTGCAGGCAGAGATCACAGAGGCGGGTTTTTTTTTAGTGAACTCTCTGTAGTCACTCATGGCAGAGCTCTGGCTGGATTCAAAGGAAAAAAATCTCTGTCTTCTTGTCCAAAGCTTGCTCACAGTACCAGTTGTTATTGTGAGGCTGTGTCTCAGGAGCACTGAACAGAAAGACTTTCTGTACTCTTAGAGAAATGGCATGATTATAGGCAGGAGAAATTCTTTTTCTTAGATACTGTAAAAATACAAAAGGAATAGTGTAGCTGTTTGGCATTAGGGAAGTCATATATATTCTAGAAAAAGTAAATGTATTCAGAGTACATGGGTGGAAGATGGGACAGAAAAGGGTTTATGACTACTGCAGTAAATAAAAAAGTTGTTCAAGAACAGTTCAACCAGCTGGAAATAAAAAATTTGTAAAACTGCCAAAGTCAGTGAGACCCAAAGCAATTTGCTGATTGAATGATGGTCGCATGTGCATGTGCCTGTGGGTTCTGTTTAGTTTCTGTACTTTCATGCTGTAAATTTAAAGCGTACTGAAAAGGGACAAATTAGACCATAAAATAAAACTTGTAATGTCAGTAATTTCTTTAGAGCTTGTATTCTTTTTTTTTGTTTTGGTGTGGGACTAGTCTCTGGGGTGAAGGTCTATGAATCACAAACTGAGGGTAACTTCTTTGTCACTTTGCTATCACATAACGTGGATTTCTACCCTAGAAGGTGGAAAATTAATTTTTTATTTTTTAATAAATTATTGCAATCTCATTCCTTAATTTAATACAGCAAAATACACTAACAGTTTTTAATATAAGAATTTATTTTGCCTAGAGAATTTGTGGATACCCCATCCCTGGAAGTGTTCAAGGCCAGGTTGAATAGAGCTCTGAACAACCTGATCTATTGAAGTACCCCATGGCAGGGGGCTTGGAATTGAAACATCTTTGAAGTCCTTTCCATGCCAAAAAATTCTATGATTCAATGAATGTGACTAATTTATTGAGGTAAATGCAAAGCTCTTGCTGTGATTTCAGTAGGTTAACTTTTTCAGTTTGAACTTCAGTGGATTTCCCAAACTGAGTGGTGCAGTGTGGTGTTGTTATCATGACATTACAGACCAGTTTGTCCAAGCTGAAGGGCTGGCCAGCAGCAGTGACCATTAGGGCCAAGGAAAAATTGATCATAAGAAATTCCTTCTTTCTGGACTGGGGAATTGTTTACATTTCCAATAAGAAGTGGATGAGAAAATAAGATGTGTCAGTTACTCACAACGCAGTAGGGTAAAGTCTATTGCCCAGGGCAAGTAAATTGGATGAATTTAAGGTCTATTTGATGGAATTGTAATGGAGTCTTTCCATTACTAGATGCAAACTCTAGGAAGCTGGAGAAGGTATGATCAGGACTCTTTTCAGCCACCGAGGCTGGTTTTCATGTTTTGATTTCAGCTTGTTGAGGCAGGATGTCTGTGCCAGCCCAGCACCAAGAAGAATATATGGAAACAGGTGTGCTGCTGCTGTGCTAGGTAAACCTGTTCTCCAAATGCTCTCAAGTTTCAGAGATCAGTGGGAATATCTGTCTTCCCACATTTTGTGAAAATGAAGTTTCAAGGCTTTGCCAGTGGCTGCAATTTGCTGTGAAGGAGGACAAAGTAGAGACCCAGGAGAAGCCATTGCTGCTGTGCTGCTGCAGCAGCTCCCTCCTCCTGTGTCTTCCTGCCTCTTCCTACCTCCAGCCTTCCTGCCTCTTCTTCCTCCTTCTGCCTACTCCTGAGGAGGAGAAGGAACAGGCTGGAGCAATGCTGCCTCTTCACCAGCTTAAATTGAAGATAGATTGCAGCCTCAGTTACATACTGTGAATCATGTTGAGATAAAGATGTTTCTGGCAGGTTATGAGCTTTATAAGAAGCTCTCCCATTTTTCCTTCACGTAAACTCTTTTGAGTTTGCAGAGAGGTCTGTCCCACTGGCTCTTCTGAGCTCAGGAGACCACTCTCTGGCACTACTGACAGCAGGACGCTCCTGTTAACCATAAATTGCTGCCCATCATTGTGTCATGTGCTGATCTCTTTCATCCCTCAATGCCTGAGATGTGCTCCTGAGCTTGCACTGCTGCTGGAACATTTAATTTGGTGCATGAAGGATGATGTAATTTGTGGCCTTTTTCCAGTACACTACTCTCGATTATATTGGATTGTGTTGGGCAGCCCAGGAGGATAATCTGTGTATATAATACATAAATATTACCTGGCCAAGCTGAACTTTATTTAATTACCTTTTCTTTGTCCCCTCTTCTGCCTTTTCTCTCCAGAATGTCTCTTTGACTTTAACTACAAGGGTATTCTAAGCCAGAGCCAAATGTTTTCCCTTGATCTGTCCTGGACTGGCTGCTCTGATCACTCTTGCTGTCTTCACTGCATGTAGGTGCTGTGACATGAGAAGCAGAGGTACAGATCCATCACACCATTTTGCCTGTAGCAAATGCAAATAGGCTTGAGAAAAGAGAGACTAAAAAGGCTATGTAAACCAGAATATTTCTTGATACATGATCTTCAAATATTGCCATCTTTTAATAGAGTTTTTGAGAGCATTTTTGTTTTGAAATCAGTGCTTTGCAGCATGCTTGTCCCTGAGGAATGATGTGACATAGTAGGACAGACTCTGATTTGAACTGGCTTTTTACCGATGATTTTATTGATTAAAAGACAACATTGTGTGAGGTTAAAATGAAACTGTTTCTCTGAAAGGTTTTCACAGCTCTAGTAGTGATTTTGAGTATCCTCTTCTAACCTCCAAACCTCCATTGTTTTTAGCAATTTGGGCTTGAAATGCTTGATGATGTCCAAAAGCAACTTCTAATAAACTCTGTTATTGCTATAGTCTAGGGTATTTGGCTTTCAGTCCATGATATTTTTCAATTGATAGCCACAGGAAAACAGGATCATCTGATGGTGTATTTAATTAGAGTTAGAAGTAAATAAAAAGTTAAAACAAATTTTTGTTTCCCCAAGCACTGCTATATTTTTCATGGCTTTGCTTGTTTGTGTGCAATGTTTTTGTTGTTTTGTTGTATAAAATATTGCAAATGAGTCAGTTCTTTTTTTTGTCTCTGTGTGTATTCTAAAGGAACTGTTTGAGTGGTCATAAGACAAAGAACAGAGAAATAAAAAAGAAAATACTCATGTCAGTATCTAATAGTAAAGAATATTACACAGCTTTTCAAATAATTGCATTAAAAAGCATTTGTTTAACATCTGTATTTTTGGATTAGAGATGAACAGAAGTGGATTGGGGTAGTAGGTTCCATAGTGCACTTGCTGTACTTCTGATTTTCTTATATAAGAATTGTACAAAGTTTTAATGTATAGAAATAATTTAATACATTTTAAAAAGAGAGAGATGAAAATTCCTTTTGCTCACCAAGGAATATTGAGGAATCTTGTTTCATAGAAGCATTATTAGAATTTATATACAACTTCAGGAATTGATACCTTTCTTAACATGTAGTGCATCTTTTTTGTAAAAATGTTTGATTTGCCTTGCCACTGATCGCTGATAGCTTCTTTTGATTATTTTTCTTGGTGATTTTGAATGCAATTTAATAAGTGACACTCAACTCTTAAATTTCAGTTCTCTGAGTACTTTTAGTGCTTCCATTATTATTTATATGCAATGAACCGAAATACCACTGAAATACTGCATTTACATACTCTTTAAACTTTCCTTTGCTGTGAGCATGTAATTAACTTTATAAATATCTAATGTGAATTTTTCATTTGCCTCTAAACCATAATGCAGAAGGCAGTAAAAATCAGATATTTTTTGTTTTCCCATTCTTGTGGTGAACCACTTTTTTACACTTTCCTGCATTATTAGGAAAATTTTGGGTTTCATTGTACTGCTGAATAGGACAGATATGGAAAGAAGTTTTTATCCTACCAACCTTAGAAACTAACTATTGGAACAGATACTGTATGTTATTAATATCCATAGAATTTCTTCCTGAGAAACATAATCTCTGAGTCAGCTGCAGCATCTCAGATAATATACTTTGAAAATATGAATGATGATTATAAACTATGACAAATGCTGAAGAATTATTTTTGAATCAAACTCTGAGTTATGTGAATTTTGGTTGGTTTTGCAGCTTTGCAGGTGGAGGCTCTTTGTAAATCCATCCCACTTTCTTCCCTCTCTGCTGGGCTGTAGCAGCTGGGCAGCAGCCTTCCTGCCTTGCTGCCTGACTCCTCTATTCACCCCAGGCACATTAACTCTGAATTGTGCAACTCGGAGGTTTTCTACAACCATGGCCTATATTCCAGAAGATTTTTATTTTGAATGAGATTAGAAGAAATAAGCTGATCCTTCAAAAACACCAGTTACAAATATGATTTGGCTGTGAGGATCTGTCTGGAGCAAGCAGTTGGTTTTCTGCTGTCCTTGGTTTGGCTGGCCAGGCTCGGTGGTGGTGGCACTGCTGGCTGGGGCTCAGGGCAGGGTGAGAGGCTGGGGGTCAGAGGATGTGGAGGGAACCTCAGCTACTGGGCTGTGCAGTCAGGAGTCACTTGGTGCTGGGGAGGACATGACCACTGAGATGCAGAGCTGCTGGGGACAGCAGCTGGAGGGCACAGGGGCAGAGCTGCAGTTATCTTTCCACTATCAGTAAGCAGAAGATTGACCAAGTGTCTCATCCTTTCTGCAGCCTGGCCATTTATTTCTCTGTGTAAAGAACAGCAATTGTGGTTTGGCAGCCCATGTCACGGTTTGTTATGTATGCAAAGACTTTTATTTAATGATCTTTTTTAAACAGTACAGTCCTGTAATGTTCTAATTGCTTGACAAACTTTAATGAGAAAATTGGCAGCATTTTTTTGCAAGGTCACAGTCTTATTTCTGTTTTATATCTAGAGAGAAGACACAGTAATTCCAGCATCTGCCTTTTCTGAAGAGAAAAAATGAATTATTTGAGTTACATGCATCTGTTTCAGCCACAGCTCTGAACTGAGGGCAGTGGCTGTGAAGCTTGTTGCAATCAAAATCAATGCATACATTCATATGGTTTCTGTTCTGGTGGTGATGGTGCTGGAACTTTTATTAAAACCTGTAAAAAAACGAAAACCTGGCATAAGAAAGCATTGAGATTAGAAGTCAGTTATTTTAAAAGTAAAACATCCTGGAATTCTGTATATGTGCTGCAATGTTGTATTTAAAAACCAAGAACCAAATTCTCTTTTTCTCAGATTATGGCTATTTTCATCACTGGATGGCTCATACTCAGGGAAAAAAATATCAATTTTCTTGATGTGAGACATCACTTTCTTTCTGAATGCAGAGCTAACCAATGTAGGGCAGGAAGAGAGAGGATAGTTTTATGAGTAAAATGGAAATAGATTTGGGGCTTACTTGGCCTTTGGCAATGCTGAACATTTTGCTTAAATCAGAAATTCTGTTAATAGTCTAAGTGTCTTGTGTATTGCCATTTGGGAATACCCAGCTTAAAACAGGTCTGTGATCTCAAAATGGAAGTGATGAAGATTTATTAGCAGAACTGCTGAGTCTGCAATGCAGAGAAAGTCCACAAGTGTGCTCTAAATACAGAAAGCATTATAAAATGTTAAATTCTTGAAAGGATCAGACCAGAATCCTCTCAGACCAGATTCCTCATTAACTAATGGACTCATCTGGAATATATATTCCAGCTATCAAATGAGAATAACAGCAGCAGCTTCCCTCACAAGCATGTTCTGAAAACATCCTCATTAAAGACAGAAAAACTATTGGATGTTGCAGTGACTGTATAAAAAGTGCCCCATCAGAAAGGAGAGAATGTGTGGTGCAGAATATTTCTGTCATTTTAGGTTTATTGTTCAGCATTTTGCCTCTTAATGAGTATCTTCTGTTTTCTACAATGAGATTTGTGTCCTCTGGAATTAAAGATTGTGCCATAGGTCCTACTTATAACAGGGTTGATTTCTTGACTTTCTAGTCTTGTTAGCATCTAAATTTTCAACCTTTATTATCTTTTATTTCATTATATTTTAGCAGTAGGTTTTTTTTTTAACATATGCCATTGGCAGTAACTTGGCTGCTTAAAGTAAAATTCAGTATTTCAAAATCCTTCTGTGTGAGGGAATAAATTTAGTTCATTTTATTTGAGCACATCTGGCAAGCCATTAGCAGCTGCTGCTCTAAAATTCTGTGAACTGAGTTAATATTAAGAAGGAGAAAGCTCAAATGCCAGCTGTTTTTCAGCTTGTATGTATAGGACCAAGTGTATATTAATTGTCACAGTGTATAGGGACAGATCTGATCTAATCCATTCTACACTAGTGACAGTACTATAGGATACCTTTGTGTTAGATGCTAATTTAACAGACTCTAGGCTTATATTCTTTAACTTTCAGAATGGAATAAAGTAATTTCTCCATGAAATATTTTCTTTAATATGTCTAGACAGGGTATATTTGAAACAGAACTGTTTCTAATAACTGCTTAACATCTCATTGAGAATTTTTCGCTGCGTAAAGTTTCCACTCTGCTGGATTTATATCCAGTCATATACCTCTGTATTCCACCTGTCCAGCTACTAAAGTTTGAATCTCAGTGCCCTTACTGAAGGCAATCATCCACTCTTTTACTTCAGTCCCAGTCATTTAAAGCTACAGATTATGCTTCAGCTCCATGAGACTGAGTAGACTTATGAAAAAGAGGGGAATCTAATTAAAAACTGTGTGCATATAAATCTTCTTTCTAGTATATGCAATGCAGAGTGTACCAGACTTAACTTCTGATTACCTACAGTGTGGACTAGAAATAAGCAGAGGACTGTAATTATTTAAAAATCATATAGTTATTTCCAGTGGGAAGTACATACATTTTATCTCTGTCCCAATCACATAACCAGTTTCTATAGTTTCTTTTAACAAAATAAGGAGTTTATGTTGCCACCTTGGAAAAAATCTTAATATTAATACCCACAAACAAATCACAGACAATCCACAAATTAAATTCTTGCAATCATAAACCCATTGCATTTATGCAAATACATTAAATAATCAGTGTAAAGTGACAGATGATGCTTGAAGCATAATCTAGGTCTGTATCATGAGTAGATAATAATATTAAGTTATTATTTAGGAAGTCCTAGAAAAATTGTATGTTGTCATGCAAATTGCATCTGTCTGTCACATTCACAGTGTCTGTCAGCTGGACTTAATTTTGTACATTTTTTTAGTGCTTTTTAACAGATTGCTCCCTTGTCACCTCCTTTTCTATTTTGTGTTTTGTTCTCTTCTTTTCAAGATAACATATCACTATTTTAGGATGGTACTGTACCTTTTTACCTCATAGCTCATATTCATATTTAAATTAATATATATATATTTGAATATGGTTCAGGTAGGTCACCTTCCTTGTACATTTAATGATATGCTGTGGAAAAAGCACATTTGAATTAAATGCTGAGTGGTGAGTTGTGTAGATACTGTCAGTAGGATTTGCAGATGTTATCCCGGGGAAGGATGATGCTTCTCACAAGATCAGTGCTCAGATGCCACAGAGGTCCACTTGGACTGGATCCATATCTGGGCGGTAGCAAGCAGGTACACAGAGCACTCTAGGTACCTAGTGCCACTCTTTGATGCTTTGTGGTGAATCTGTGAGACTCCAACAAACTCTTCCCTCTGGAAGTGGTCTGAAACACTCCCCTGTAAAACTCACGCAGCTACTGAAAACAGGATCCCTTTTCTCTCATTTATAAAGTCTGGCTTGTTTCCACTGCACTGTTTCTCTTCTAATGGACTGCTCCAAATGCTCTCATACTGTGCAGTGAAGCATAAGTATTTTGCAAATGGTACTGGCCCGTGTGCTGAGTGAGGAAGCAGAGGTCTTCCTGTATAATCCGATTTCAATCAACTCACTCTAATCACTACTGATAGTTGCAAAATTTAGCCTGGATCTGCACTGGTAATCTAGATTGACAGGAGGTAAAAGTAAAAGGACAGAAGGGCAGAGGAACAAAGAGAAACGAGCAGAAACAGTGATTTTCAGCCTTTGCTAGCCGCTCTGGGACGCGTGTCGTGCCGGCGGTGAGCGCGGCGCTGCGGGAGGTGCTGGGCACAGGTGCCCTCTGCGGGGCTGCGGTGGCACACACGGTGCAACAGGTACCTGCACGAGCTGTTGGCATGCATTATTTACTGACATCCAGATCCTCATTCTCTTCACTACTCTGAAGATCCTGGAGCCGTGAGACAGTCAGGCACAGCAGCAGTTAAACAGTGCAGCCAGCAGCTGTGTGAGTCTTTGACATCCTCTGGAGGCAAGTGGCTCCCTGTGCTGGGTTCATTCTCCTGCGAGATCAAGGCTTGGCTGGAAGCTTGGAGGATAACTGGACTGCGTTTCCTCACTGGGCAGGTGAAGTGGCTGTGAGAGTAAGTCCCTTTGACTTTTGGTTTTAACTTTTCAAAGAGAAGAGCAAACTCTGTATTTCATGGATATACAGACATACAGCCAGCTGCTGCTGAAGACAGATATGTCTCAGTTTGATTGGATTGTACACCGGGAGGAAAAATGACTTTTTTTGTTGTTACCTGACCACATGCTCAGCGTGCCTGTGTCAGCCAGGCCAAGGAACTCTGCATCCTGGGGTAACCAAGGCACCTGGACTATCCCTCCATCTGACTTTCCATGCTGGTGGAGCTGTTGTTGGTCATTTCAGCCTTGCATGTTGCCATGCTAAAAACACCCAAGGCTAAAAATGTGTCCTGGGTAAGTACAGAAGCGTGAATAAAGTTTCTGTAAGTATGGATTTTTCAAGTATATATAAATATGCTTTGCTCTATATATATGGAAGTGTAAACTTAGTATGAGTGTAAGGTAGATGAAAAGATTATAAGTCATTAAAGATCAGAATTACTTGAACTATTTCTAAGATTAAGAGAAAGCACATTATTTTGAACACTGGTATTTTGAAAGAACTGTACCAGGAAAAATAACAGTGGCAGACTTTGAAATTACTTGTTTATTATATATACTTTCCATCTATGCTAGTAAAGGGTTTGTGCTACGTACTTCTAAATCAACTGAAAAATTTTTGTGGCTTTCAGGATGCAGACTTAAGACTTAAAACGTCAGGTTTTAAGATTTTGAGGGGATTAATGAATAACTGCAGTTGAATGTCTATTTTTTTATATTTCAGTAGTTTGATGGTATAGGTGTTTTCCTATCTAGTATGATTCACATCTTTAAACACTATTTAAAAAGTCCCAGGAGTTGTTATGGTACATGGTAATACGTTACAATACACAGTGGGATGAGGGAGTCCACATTCTGTGTCTTTTCTGTTGACTTTCTTCCTTTTTACTAAGAAAATACATTATTATTTTTTCCTTATCAATTATTTCTGTTTCAGAAACTAGGATTCCTGTTGGGGAATAAAGTAAGCGATGGAATACAATTTCTGAGTTAACAGTGCCCTTTGCTCACCCCCATCATGTATGATTATGCAACACTAGCAGTGCACAGCCTGCTCTACCCAATAAACACAATATCATCAAGTCCCAGTTCCATACAGAGTCCTGGAAAGGCTGGCAACTGCTCAGTAGATAGCTTTAGGGCTTCTTCAGTGACCTCACCGAGTCCCAAATATTGCCCCAAGTGTTCCCTATAACTGCATTACCTTGTCTACAGTGCTGGGGTTGTTCAGGAGTAAAGGATGACTGTACCAGCTCTGAGGTTCAGATGCCTTCCCTTCCCTGCTGTGAAAATGCATTAAGATTCAGATTACTTAGAAATTTAAGTGTGTCCATGAAGCAGGCTGTGGTTGCACATGAGCCAGGTTGAGAGATGTTTGTATCCCCCAATTTATGTACTGAGTCCATAATTTATGTACTTATTTATTTAAACTGCCCACATACAGAGTGTCTCTTCTTGGATGCAGACTCATAAGTCTGCAACTGTGATGGGCTCCAGGTTTGGCTATTTAAATATAAGATATATTTAGGTATTCAAATACCTTTTTTCTGGTGATTATGTTGGAGAATGCTGAAATACTTACTCTTACCCATAGTTTTGTGCTGTGCAACAGTCACCAAGGATAAAATAAGAAGTCCTTTCTTGCTCTCCATCCTTTCATTACCAATTTGCATAAAAAAAGGAAATAGATCTATGTTGTCATGAAAATAGTAAATTTTGGTAATCATTCAACTGGGTGATTGATGCAGAGTTTATCTATCATAGCATAGCCCTACATAGCAGACATTAATGACCTTTAATTATTTCACTAAACCCAGAATTGTGCATGTGAAATGTATAAACCATAAACTGATTTGAAAATTCCAGTGCAAAAATGACAAATTGCATGATTGCAACTGTGTGCTATATAAAGAAATAGATGCAGCATCCAAACCACTGCAGCACATGGGATTACTTCTACTTCATGTACCATTTTTTCCTTTAAATGAAAACAACAAATAAACCTGCAAAAATTATCTGTAAGAATTTCTGACTTCATTTTTAACTAAGCGTATTCTATTAGTAATTTATGATTGTAACTGAATAGCTGTTGGAAAAAAACAAAGAAATTAGTAGTTATAAAAGGATGGGATAGTTTTATCTAAGTCTTGCATTCATCTCTTTCCCTTTGGTTTTCTTGGGGGGCATGTGTTTAATCATTTAATCTGCCTTTTGCAATATAATGTAAAAGTTATTTACTACTAAGTGATAGAAGGTGTCACTTCCTTAGTAAGTATCTTTTGTGACCAGTACTTTACTTGAGAAAAAGAATACCTATTGCTTTTAGGATGCTTAAAACAAGTAAGAAGAAGAATAGTGTGGTTTTATTTTAATGCTTTAATATTTTGAAAATCTGACATACCCTACCATGAAGTACCAGAGCACCTAGAGAATCAGATGCCTGCTCAGAGTATCACTTGGGTTAAATCCCAACAAGTGGAGATTAACTTCAACTCCTTCAAAATCTGGATTTTGACTCTGGAAGTTTTACTTGTCTGGGGATTTGATCTTGACCTGTGTGCAAATGCAATGAAAATACAAAGGTCCCAGGCTGAATCACGAAGTTAAAAGTGCATGATAAATATTTTGGCTGTAATCTAGCAAGATGCTTTGACATCTGCTGAAATTTCAGTTTAATTTTCACCTGCTTAAAATATGAGATTTTGGCCATTTTTTGGAAACTACTTCTCTGAATCAGTGTTTGCTAAATCTTTGCTATTCTGTAATTGAAGCTGGCATTTGATCCTTCTGTCTTCAGCATATAATGATTTAAGGACTGAACCCATGTTATGCTGGTGTATCTTTTTACAAAAAGCCTGCTGCCTGCATAATTTACTCTTCAAGGCTTCCAGGTGGCTATCAGAGTGACTTCCCCGTCAAAAACAAAACCCAAACTTTCTACAGCCTTTAAAAACCAGGCAGCTTCTGCAGCCCTTGCTAAAATTTGGCACCAGTGTGTCTGACAGTCCCTGACTGCTTCAAGCACCCTCACATGAGAAATTGCAAGGCTTAGAAGTTCGTATCTAATGTCTTTCAAGAGCTGAGGAGCCATCAACTTTCTAGTGGGTTGTTGTTTCTTTCCCAGAAGTGCTTCAGATACCATTTGATAGATCTCCATGTCTTTGATACAGGTTCTGTGAGTATAAGCCTTGGTTTTGTGCTAAAACCAAGACATATAGGGTCTGGCTTTTTAAAGGCACTAAATGGTCTTCTAGGAGCTGTGGAGACTTTAGTTCTAAATTATGTAGAGAAAGTTTTTGCTTCTCTCTCTCTAATGGCTCTTGGTGCTGCCACATGTGAATATTTTTGAAAATCACTGTGAAGAACTGAGGCTGACCTAGACAATATGGCTGTAAAATCTGTTTGTCATCTAGTGCCTTGAGGGTTTTTTATTTGATTTGCAAAATGAATTCATTTAATTATCCCTAATGGAATAATTTTGTTAAATTGACTCCTATTGACACAAATTTAATTTTCATTGTCTAATATAAGCAATTTGATTGTTTGTTACTTTATGTAACAAAGCTACCTTTGAGCTCTGTGACAACTGTAGGTAGGACCTGTACCTGTGGAAAAGGCAATAGGCTACAATAAATGTGGCTGTGGGGCATGGTGTATTTCTTTAAACTACTTTTTTTATGTAAGCAGCAGATGGTTGTGAGAATTGAAAACAAAGACTTTGAAATTTGAAATACTGTAGCATCTTCAAAATATGGTTCTGTGCATCTTAATGAAAGATGCCTGCCCTATGGTTTCTGTAAACTACTTGGCTAGTCTGTTATACCAGTATATTAGAGGAGTAAGCACCTTCCAGTATTGTGTAAAAGACATTTAATAGTAACCTGATGTACTTTTCAAAGGTAGCACCATTTTAGGGTTCAAACTACAGCCATTTTTACCTACCCAAGCATCCTCTGGCCTTTGCAACCACACGAACTCTGCTGGAGGGCTGCAAGCCTTGACTCTGTGCCAAGGCAACCTACTGAGCAGAAAGGTCATTGCACCACAAATACTCAAAATAAATTCTAGCTCTTTAGCTGAAAGCTGTAGAGCTGCCTGCCATGCTCTGCTGACAGTAGTAATAGATTGTGGTACCCACTGCAAAAAATGAGCAAAGCTCTGTGTGGCTTTGAAGAGCAGGGTAGCTCTTCTTCCCTGAAACACAGGGTGAGGTGGGTAGGAAATTTGCTGCATTGTTGTTACTGTAAGTAGGATGCTTGTGAGTGCACACATAGTATGTTTCTGTTTATATTAGTATTTAAATTGAGTTGTCAGTGTTGGTATTAAAGAGATAAATCTTCTCAACTGCACAGTATCTTTTATCTCTGTCTTCTTAATAATGCTCTGTTGCACACCTTGTATTGCTCAGGTTTGAGGGAGTGGAGTTTACAGAGGAGGAAGACTGACTTTTATGTAATTAATGAAATGATAATTCCTGCTGAATTCCCTCAGCTAATAAGAGGGTATGATATTTCTATCTCACGTTATTACTTACAATGTAACACGGTGATACATGCAGTGTTACAAAGGTACAGAAAGTGAATGAGAAAAGAAGAAAAATAGAATGTAAATAGTGAAATATTCTTGAAATATCATGTAACGTGAAAAAAAAATTGTGTTATGTAGTCAAATAAAAAGGGAGAGCAGGGGATAAAATTCTAAGGGACAAAAGAGAGAAAAAGAAAAGGACTTACTAAAGAAAATAGAGCTTTGACTCTTAAGATATCCGATATTATTAGAAAGGAAGGATTAAACAAATACAGAAACACAAAGAGGAGGATGCAGCTACATTAAGAGCTCTATTTTTGTGTACTTGAGGTCAACTTGAAAATAAGAAATGAAACAAGTAGTTTGAAGGGAAAAGACAGTGGAAAAAGCGTGGAAATAATAGGAAAGTTATCTGGGGATGAGTTCATGTTTACCCTAGAACATGAAAGATAATGGTAATATGAATGAAATTCGATGTGCTTCTAACAGAGGGCAAAAGGATCCCTTGGATGAGTTCTCTTCAGCTGAGGTCCTTGAGGCACATGGATGAGAGGAAAATTTGGAGCACCAGCTATTCACAGGCATGCAAGTGCTACTGCTTTGCTGTGGGTTAGTATTGATCTTGTGAAGAGACTGCAAAAGTGCATGAAAATTGCGCAGGAAAGTGCATGAAAGTGCAGGAAATACTGGAGGTGCACACCTCACCTGTCTGTGAAACAGTAGTAAAACTATTGCTCATTTCATAGCACTCTGTAAAATGTTACTGAAGGAGGGTAAGCTAGGTTTGATGGAAGGGCTATGGAGAGCCCTCCTGACTGCATCAGTGTCTCCCTGGACTTAAAAGGTTTATCTACACAATAATTGAGCAAGTATGTGGCATAAAAGACAATTAATTGATTACTCAGCTCTGGTTTGCATGGAGGACTTTCATCCTTTGATAAATCATGGCTCTTGGCATTTAAAGATTGACACAGCTGAAACAGCTGTAGATATTTTTTATCTGAAATGCACCATTATTGGTGAAAAACAGAAAAAAAATCTTGTGTGTTACATTGCTTAAGAAGTTCTGTTTCTTTTCAGTAAACTGGTGGGTTGCTGGTCTAGTGTGTGCCAATGTGACACAATACTCACTCTGTCAAATCATCATTGACTGAAATGATATGGTAATTTGCTTTCTTTCTGGTTGTTTTCAAGTCCTTAGTTTTCTAGTGGAGACAGCTTTTAGCATTCCTCAGTAATGGAACAAGCTTCCTCAGCAAACTTCTTATGACACGTTTGGCTCTCTCTGCTGGCAGGTTTTTTTTTCTATTAATAGAGGCAGGTCTGGGTTGTCTCCATCCTTCAAAGGCAAACCTTTTGTGAAAGTTCCTGTGGCTGCTGGATTGACTTCCTTTGGTTGCACGGGGCTCTAGTGGTGTCCTGCAGAAAATTCACGGGATTCAGAGCACTAGGAAAGAAAAGGCAAAAAGCTTGGCTACATATTGTCCCTTCCTCTGTTTTTCTTGTACATATTTATCAGTGTAATTCCCACTGATTTTGGTTGGAGCTGCATTCATAATCTGATTAGCAGAAAGGTCATCAGGACATGCAGAATTTGAAGTAGTCTGCTGTAAGCTAGAGCACTTGCTTCCCTTGACATTTCTGCAAGTTCTCCCTTGAGTCAGGGGAGCAGGCTTCTGCCACACCCCGGAGCAGCTGGGCTGTGCCAGAGCGGAGCCGCACGGAGGGCAGGTTCTGGGGGACACCGGGGCTGTGTCTGCAGGGCTGGGCTGGCACTCATCTCACTCTGCTGGCACTGCCAGTCTGGGCTGCACGGGAGATGCAGCCCATCCATAACACTGCTTGACTCAGCCTGCATGATCTCTGACATCAAGCAGTCAAGTCTGAAAAATAAATTACTGGTACATTCCAAATTGCAATCTGTCATTAACTTTAGCAGTTCTGTACAGTGTGCTAAGGTCGTGACTACCAGGCAGCAATTTTGAAGAGTCTTGAGGTAGATTTGTGTTAAAGGTAGAAAGTTGTTGTTGACTGATTTCGTACTTCATAAAGAAGTTAACTTTGCCAGAGTACTTTCTTCTTTATACTGTGTAACAGCGTGCACAAGCATTTACCACGGATTTCTAATTGCTGCTTCTAATTTCTGTGGGCTTCTGTAAGTGCACAGATATAATGAGGAGGGCAAGAGGAATATGCTTTCCACTTTTCAAAATGTAAAGGTTAGGGTGGGGTTTTTTCCACCTATCAAGAGTTAATAAAAAGCAGAAGTTAACTGTCGACCCAGTCACAACTAATTTAAGCTGCCTTGAAGTGTCTTGAAATTTTTAGAAACTTTCCGTTTTTCTGGGACAGAGGAGAGTGGTGGGAAAAAATACAAACCTTAGTTTGAAAGTGATGTTGTCTAAGATGAAATAGAAAGTGAAATTACAGATGCGTCTGTGGACAAAAGGAAATTGTGCCTGTTTCTCTCAGCACATGGCCTTGGACATAAAACTTTGGATACAGAGATGCCAGCTGTATACTCCAGTGGTTTAGTTATTTTTATTGTCATTTAATGTTTAGTTTCCTAAGGATTTTGCCACTACTAAATTGGGGGTGCTTGCAATATAAATTTATAATGTAATTATCCTATGTTGAATGGCAAAGATTAAAACTGGCTGGGGTTGCAATTTATGCCAAATTCTCAGATACATCTCTCATTTCCAGAGGCATAAATGGGCCCAGAGTGAATAAAGTGTAAATGGTTTATTTTTGCAGTGATGCATGACAAATTTAAACATGTAATGGTATAAGCATTTATGAATTCTTCACTCAAAACATTAGTGCACTAATGGGAAAATTATTCTTAAAATTGTGGTAGGCAAGGGAAACTGAAGGGTAGTCAAAAGAATGGATAGTGGACATTTAGGACTACTGCATCCTAGAAATACTCTGCAAAAACTAAGGGAGATTGAGAAGTTTTAATCTTTTGGACTTGCTTAATGTTACAGCTGATTGAGATTATTTATTTATTTATTTATTTGAATTTTTTTTTAGTGCTGTATGTTAAGGCTGCATAATTTTCCATTTGAATTCATCTTGCTCCCTTTCAAAAATAATTGTCCTCAGTGCAGTTGCTACATCTCAGGTGGGATTCTGCTTGTGTATAGATCTTGAATGTCCTATGTTATTGTATCCCATGGAGTTATACTGTTCTTCAAGTAATGTGTGATGCTAAAGAAGAATTATGCATACAATGAAAAAAGCTCATGAGAAATGTTCAAGAAATGTGCCCATATTTTAGTAATAAATGTATGGATACGATTGATCAGAATTTCATGGAAATTTAGTCAATATAGGTTCAAAGTATTCTGTATCTGTTTATTTCTTGCTATAGGAAAATATTTTTATCTAATAATTAATTATTTTTTACTGAATTCATATGGGATATGGATTACTTTGGAAGTCTTCTTAAGTTCTGTTTTTACAAGGCAGCTGTTTTTGGAGGAAACTACGGCCAGGATTTCCCTCGTGGAAATTGGTTTTGAGTATTAGAAACAATTTGAATGTAACACTGTGCAGAACAATAAACCAAATAAGCCATGCATTTTTATTATTTATCATGGTAGAAAAAGCTGTGATAAAAATTACTACAATAAAAAAAACCCAGCAGCAGAGTTAGTATAGTTTCTCTGGATGACCATCAACTGTCAGTAAGCTGTGTCAATAAGATGTCTTCTTTAGAATAAAAATAGCATCCACACCTGTTAACACAAAATGTAACAGTTGATTACTAGACTAGATAAATCTGGACAAAGATATGCAAAGGTGTGCCACACATGGGGGGAAAAAAGTACAAATAAAAAGTTGCTAATGGGAAGCGTATGCTACAGTGTCAAGGTAGACATTGTCAGTGAAAATCTCTTTTTTTCTATTATACATGATTTGTAAATGTGTTTGCTCACAAGTGGAAACATTGCAGAAATGAGAGAAGAGATTCAAAGGACGTGTGGGAGTGAAGATAATTCAGCTTGAAAAGCAGGAAAGAAGTAAATAGAACTATAAAAGCTCTAGAATTCAAGAATTCAAAAATCCGGACCTGTACCTAGAGCCTGTCAGTCAGGCCTGCTCTGCAGAGGCTTAAGGGTTGGCCTTTATATCTGACTTCCCACTCTGCTTCCTAATTTCCTTCAGTTTGTGTTGGCTTTAGTAAGTAAGTATTGACGTACTATAATAGATACAGTAAATTGAAATCTCACCCTGTTTCTAGGCTGAATGCTGTTTCCTCATTTCAACATGTCTTTGGCTTTTCTTCCAGGAAAATCCCACTCTGTGATATTTCTCCCATGTTACAGAACCTGTTTCTTGAATGCACAACCTTTATAGTCAATTTATTAAGTAAATTAAATTTGATAAACTTCAACAGGAATTTTGATATTTTCTGTAATAGACTCCGTTAAGTCTTTCAGTGATTTTGAGGTTTTGTTGCCTGATTTCCCTCTGTATCTACCCCATGTTGAATAAAGAAGGGAGCTGGGCCTGTTCAGCCTCGAGAAGAGACCACTGAGAGGAGACCTTATCTCTCTCAGTATCTAAAGGGATACTGAGGATGGACCAGGCTCTTCTTGGTGCTGCCAGCAATAGGACAGGAGGCAATGGGCAGAAACTGATGCACAGGAAGTTCCACCTGAATGTGAGGAAGAACTTCTTTACCATGAGGGTGACTGAGCATGGGAACAGGTTGCCCAGAGACAGAGTGGAGTCTCCTTCACTGGAGAGATTCAAGAACCATCTGGCACAATCCTGTGCCGTGTGCTCTGGAATGGCCCTCCTGGAGCAGGGCGGTTGGAGCAGATGACCCACTCTGATCCCTTCCAACATGACCCATGTGCTTCTATGGAGACATAAAGCACTGCCCAGTGTAAGAGGGGCTCCTACTGTGGATAAAAATAATATTTTTTGTTAAGTAACAGTAAGTGCTGCTTCTTAAAAAAAAACTGGTAAACAATTTGAGATAGATGTATTCAAAGAACATAGATTCCTTAAGACTGAGAGGCAGCTCTCATAAAATAAAAACAAACTGGCATATAACTGTGCTGGGTCATTTGAGTGCACTAACATGCAAGAGATTATTTTGCAGATTTGTTCATAGCTTCATTTCTGAATGTGAGTGTTGTTAAACTCCAAGTACCAAATGTTCTTACTCTTTCTTTGGCTGAAAAGAGCCATTCAGATGTCCTTGAAGTTCAAAGTTCCTCCCTGAAGATGCAAGAACGTCTAAAGACATCAGAAAAAAACAGAATGAAATCCCAAAAGCACAAATGGAATGGGAAATACAAAGTACTGCTATCCCAGCTGCTGATAGCTACTTCTTTATTTATTTCATATTGGAAGGCATGAATCTGATATTACATCTTCTGAGAAACCGTTTAGTCTTTGTAAACCATAATCTCAGTGTAGTCCTAGAGCTGGTTTTGCCTGTTAGTGAAATGGGATGTTGCTGGAATGCCTCAGCATTTATTAGTTGTCAGAAATTAGAACAGCAGTTAATGTGGTCTGCTGTGATTCAGACAGATGCATATGAAGCAGAAGCACCGCAGTACAACACTCAAATTCAAAAACTCCTTTTTTCTTCTCACAAAAACTTTGATTTTTAGACTTTTAAGTTGCTCATATACTGTACCTTGTTTCTCGCAGAGCACACAAATCATTTCTTGGTTCTGTTTTATTTCTCACTTAGAAAAGAGTGCAGCACTTTCTTGTAATTTTTATCATAGTTTCTATTGTACAGAAATTGAGATTGTATTTAATGTCTTGATCTCTTTTCAAACACTGACAAAACAGGAATTTGTCAGAACTTGGTGTATACATGTGCATGAATACTGTGCTTGGAAGACACAGTTGTGATATTCAGTTGTGATATTGAGTCATTAACAATCGGTAGAGAATAAAGCTAATGATGCAAAATATAATTATAGAATAGATATTAATTTCCTCTTAACATATTTTTAGGACAAGATTTTTTGTAGGAAGAAGAAACATCATCTCATATTGCCAGCTATAGCAGATTTTTAATTCAGCAACTGGTAAATTGTATTCTTTCATGGAAAACAAACAAAATATCTATTTTGAACTGTTAAAATTTTTAATGTAGTATTAATATATTATTAATGTAGAAATAGTGTCTATAATATTTTCACTTAAGTAGCTCTAATTTTTTAAGCATTTTGACAAATTTTTGTTGCTTTATTATAATTTAAAATGCTTCTCAATATCACAGAAACTTGTGTTAGGAAACTTTTCCCATTGTAAACAGAAATTAAACAATCTGTGTGCCAGCTATTTCAGCACTGACAATTGGGCACTTGCAAGGTCACTTACAAAAGCTCATAAAGTTAATGGAGTTCTCCTACGAGTTTCGATATGAAGAGTAAGTAGAAAAGTGTTGGATTGCCAGATATTTTGAAGTGTTCCCAGTGCTTTGGCCAACAAAGCAGCAGGAGAGAGGACAGGGCAGAACGGGGATGTGCTCTTCAGTTCCTGGCAGAATGACACAGTGGTAGAGCAAAATTTATTAAATGACTTTCCAACTTTGTTCTGAACAAACTGTACTCTCAAGTATCATCTGAAATGTCGTCAGCTCTGTCAAATGCTTAATATTGTCCTGTAAGGTTAAGTAATTATCTCTGAATGCTTGTTTGAAGTCAGTAAATCAGTTCTGATGTAACCTCTGTGTGCTGTGTAACTGCAAGACAATGGGAAGTATAGTTATACTATATTTGTGATGAGTAAAATAGCATCAGTCACACAACATCTTTCTCCAGTGTCACCAGATCAGACATTTCAGTCTTTTCACCTGCATTAGGGATGACAGGGAATGTGGGCTGCACGACAGGTTATGTGGGCTGCACTGTAATACATATGTTATTGGCCTGTTCTCCTCTATCAGAAAATCTCAAGTTATCAGTCAATCACCTCTGTACGCTGTTGGATTGGAAGTCTTTTAAATGAATAAAACTGATGTCTCACCTTTCCAGAACAAGTGGGAAGTTTATTTTTCATCAGCAAGTCAGTGACCAGCAGCAGCCCCCAAGGCTGCAGTCCCTGGGCCTGCAGACTGTGTGGTGTGACCAGGCACTGCTGCTCTGTGGGGTTTTGAGGGATCCCTGGAGACTGTTCAGCTGCTGTGCATGGTGGGACTGGGGTGGCTGTGAGGGGGGAGATACTTCCCTGTCCAAAGCCAAGCCAGTCCCTTTTTATAGCCTGGCACTGTTTAAACCAGCACCCTGATTTCTAAGCTGCTAGGGGAAGGACCCAGATTTGGGATCACTTGGTAAATACCCCCAAACACCATTAGTCACTGCATCAATCAGCCATTTCTTATTATCCCTTCTTTCCTCCTAACTTCTTCCCCTTTCCCACCCTGATTCTCATCCATAAAAACAGCTGTCCCCTAATCACTTTTTTTTTCCAGTTTGTCCCAGTTTTGGTATGTCTGACAGTATTGCCCAGATGATATGGCTTTACATCACCTTACCTATAGGGTTACCTGCACACTGTGTGCACACATGTGCAGGTTTGGTGGGAGATGGAGGAAAAGGGTTCATGTGCTGATGGGTAAATGAGGCACTGGCACCTCTCTAAATCTGAACTGCTGCTGGGACGACAATGTGCTAAGGCATCAGATCCCAGTGAGGATGCATGTTTTAATTTAAACTGGTTTTTTGGGTGATTTAAGCACTCATGAAGAAATGGCTTTTGAATTACAGCCTTTCCTGTAAATTTCCCTTATTTTCCTGGTAAATTGGAAAGAGATTATTTTAAGAGATGCTTTGTAAGTGACCTCTTCCAAGGGACAAATTTTTTGTTTATTTTTCAAAGTAGCTCCTTTGAAATGTGTTTATAACTAAAATCTTAAAAATGTGCACATTGCCTTCTTTAGAAAAAAAAAATTAAAAATTGTTTAAGTGGAAATCTAAACCCCAGTTGGTCTAAATCACTGGAGTAATATCTGCCTATTTATGATTGGAATGTCACCAGACTAGCTCATGATTGTAAATTAAGGACTTATTTTCACTTATAGCCTATGCTTTTAACTACTCTCTTGTATCTTTTCTGTGAGTTTATTGTAGCTGGGGAAATACTTTGAATCCTATGAGAAATGTGGCATGTTCCCACACTAATGGAAACTACTGTATTTTTGTACGGTACAGTTTTCAAGGAAAAGGAGCTCCTCATGCTGCACAGAAGTAATGAACCCATTGGATCTGGGAAATAATGTTCTCCTTGTGATGGTGTAAATTCTCTGTTGTAAATACAGCATTTTTAAGGAAAAGTAATTAAAAAGCTCTTTAGCAGTAAAGAGCATTTCAGATTAGTTAATTATAATGTTGTGTGATAGTCTTTGAATTTAAGTTTGGGGCATTCATGGCTTCTCTGGGAAACTTGTTCCAGTGCCTCATCAATTTCACAGTGAAGAATTTCTTCATCATGTCTGATGTAAACCTCCCCTCCTTCAGTTTAAAACCATTCTGCTTGTCCTATCAGTGCATGTTCTTGCATAAAATTCCTCGCCAGCTTCCTTTTCAGGTCCCTTTGGATACTTGAAGGTTAACCTGAGGTCTCCTTGGAACCTTCTCTTATCCAGGCTGGGCAGCCCCAAGTCTCTTTGTTTGTCTTCATGGGGTTGGTGCTCCAGCCCTCTGATCATCTTTGTGGCCTCCTCTGGACTTAGTCCAGCAGTCCATGTCCTTGTGCTGGGCACCCCAGAGCTGGGTGCAGCATCCAGGTGGGGTCTCAGCAGAGCAGAGTAGAGGGGCAAATCCCCCCTCACCCTGCTGGCCACACTGCTTTTCATGCAGCTCATAATTGGCTCTCTGTGCTCTGCACTGTCAGCTTGTCTTGAGCTTCTCATCCACCAACCCCAAGTCCTTCTCTTCAGGGCAGCTCTCAGTCCATTTTCTGCCCAGCCTCTACCTTTGCTTGCAATTGCCTTGACCCAAGTGCATTTATCATTAACACAAGACTTAGTGGAACTGTTAAAACTGTAGTTTAGGTTGAAATTTTCAAGAATTGCCAGATTGTAGTTTGTAAAAATATGTAGATAATACCTCAAGTCCATAATTAACTGTTTAATGCATATTAAATGCAAATACTGGTAGGATTTTTCTTGTATGAATGTGCCTCACTAAAAAGGAGGAGGTTGGAGAAAGCTATTCAAAACCATTGTGCTTCCAAAGTGAATGTTACCTGTTATTTCTGATATCAAGCATGGTAGCTTGCCTCAAGCTACACAAAAAGCAGCCTAGTTAGGTGCCCACTTCTTGTGTGGTTGTAAATTTGCAAATTGACAGAGAATATAAAATCCAAAGAAAAAAAAATTCCTCCCTGAAGATGCCAACTAGTCAATGTGTTAAAGAAGTAGAAGAGGTAGAGTTTTATACCTCACTGATGCTGAGGACTGTTTGCTGACTGGTAAGTGCAGGATTCCAAATGTAATGTTTATGAACATGAGAGACACAATTACCTGCCTATTGGATGGTGACAAACTAGGTTGTCAATTGAAAGGGTGGCCAGACTGTTTGCTACTTAAGACAGCAGAAAAGGATTTCAGAAAAAAAAAAATAAACCTTTTGAAAATCTGAAGGCAGAACTAGCTGTGAAAATCTATCTTCCTTTCCATCAGAAAACTACCTAGAAAGGAGAAAGGATTGCAGGGTAAAACCATAAAAAAATAAAGTTGAACGTCAAAATAACTCGGCCATCACAGAAATTGTTGACAGGAAATTTATCTAGTAATTAAAGAAAAACATTATACATTATTTACTATTTATTTTAAAGCTATCATCAATTTCTACTTGCACATTCATTTTTAGAGACACTGTGAAGCTACTGAGAAATACAGGTTTGTCTCACAATTTTCTTAAAGAATGCATTCACTAAACACTGTAGAATAGACAGACCAGTGTAATACTGTGTGCTCAAAGCCTTCAAGTTGCTCAGAGTAATTCATGATACCTTTACAAGTCTGTGCTTAGGGTTATATATCCTATTCTATCATTAATACATTGTTTATCCTCTGAAGTGTAACTGTCCATCTGTTGCACAAAATGTAGCAACTGTGGTTTCACCCAGACCGTCCTGAAAGGTCTGGAGTCACATTTTTTAAGTTATTTGTGGCACTTTCACCCCTTGCAAGTCATGTTTTGGCTCCTTGTGTTTCTTAACAGTGCTGAACTTTCTGGTCCAGTGTTACTGTAGGACTGGTCAGTTCTCTGAGAGCCAAATGGGTGCAGCTCCTCAGCACTGTTCCTGCCAAATTCTTCTTGCTGTTTCTGAGGTTTTTAATTTTTAATTTGCATGTTTAAGGATTGCTTCATCTATATACAGCTGTACATTATGACAGTCAAATGTTTTCATTTATGGGAATTTATCATGGTATACAAGGAGGGGTTTGGGACCATTTACAGCATCCCTCAGTTTCCTCCAGAGGATATCCCCAGGCAGTCATCCTTTTCCAGGGTTCTTGGGTTCCTGGGAGAAAATTCTTCCTACATGATGGCAAATCTATGGTCAGACTGGAAGAGCAGATCTTTAAATCTTATAATTTTGAAGAGTTTTTACTTATTACCATGGGTCTCCTGATGTGGGCTCTCTTGACTAGATGTTGGTAAAGATCACCCATCTGTGGAGTTTGTCTTTTCCTTGGTCAAACATAACCAGCAGGCTGAGGAGCACTTGAGGTTCATACATTTGTGAGTGTGAATTGGGGAATCTGTGGGTTGAGAAGAGGAGCATGAGAAATACCTTCAGTGAGACCTGTTTCTGGCATTCTTCAGACATAAAGTCAGCATATTAAAAAGAGCTGTATTTTTAGCCAGGATTGCTTCCTAGCAACAGACCATTTACTGTACTGTGGGCTTAAAAAGTATTAAATAATTTTAGCTTTCCTACTTTAACCTCGATGGATTACACTAATGCCTCTAGGCTCTTTTCCTGTGCTATGCTATCTGCCTTCCGGTACTGCAAACTACTGTCAGGGCCAGACTGCTCCAAACTCAAATGCTCTGAAACTTTTTTTAGCATAAGGATGGTAACATAATTTCTGCTACCTTCCTGCTAAGCCACTAAATAGGTAAATAATTAGCAGCTCAAGAGATTGCTATCCAAAAGCTGCCCTGGTTTATAATTTCAAAAGTTAATAAAAAAAGATGTTTTACTGATTATATTTCTGCTAAGATTATTATTTGGATTTTTAAAAATTAATATTAATTAATTTCCTTCTAGTTCTAAATATTTAAGAATTATTAGTCAGAGATTTTCACTGAATGGTTCAGTTTTGACTTTTATATTCACATTACAGTATTGTTTTTTAGAACTTACAGCAAAAGTAGTTTTGATTTTCAGCAGTGACCAATGTGTGTATCCTGCTGAAGGCAAATAATTAACCTGTCTGCTTGATCAGCTTATTGTCTAAATAAAGCCTGTATTGTTTAAAGAGGATACTCTGATTAAAGTATTTAAATGGTCCAGACCTGAAAGTGCAAGAAGGCAAAGGTCATGAAAGTCATTTTCTTCCATGCCCTCCTACCTTCTAAATGCTGGTTAAAGCCAAAGAAAATCATCTCCTCAGACAGCAAAACTACCTTTCCATTGGCACAGTCCAGTCACCTAGACTAAAGCCAAATTTACTTTTAGGCATGTTTTAAATAGGTAGAAATTGTCATAGAAAGAAGTAAATAATAAACCTTCAGTAAATTCCATCCAGTGACTACCCCTTGTAGACTTCAAACATATCTTAAATTTAACTATAGAATATATTAACCAAAGTATTTTAAGGTATTTCAAATTACTGTAAAATCCTAAAAGTATTTTGAAAATATTTTAATTTAATTTTAAAATTTTGAAACATTTGTATATTTTCCAATTATAAAAATGGTGGCTATTTGAAATATTGAGTTCCCAAAACACTTAAAATATCCTTTACCACTTACAAGAAACATCTATTGATTTATCCCTTGTGACTATATTTATGTCCCATTCAGCCCTGAGGTTAATATATTGAGTATAAATCTCCTGCGATTTAGGAATTTTAAATTCTTTTCTTACAAATTTTTTGAGTTTTTTATTTTTTCTAGTGTGTACTTGCTAGGTCTAAGCTAAATGGTTTTCCAGTGTTTCTGAAAGTGATAACCTTTCTCTTAGCCCTGTTAGGCTTCACATTTAAAATGTGAAGTAAAAGTCTTTGGGCCAATTTTGTTGTTATTTATGCATGGATAAAGCAAATCACAGCTGTCTAGTTTTGTGCACGCCATGGAAGATGTTTATGCAAATCACTGAATAAGTCATTATACATGCTTAATGCAATTTTGCATATGATAAAAGCCTTCCATTTGAAAAACAAAAAATGCTGATGAAAAAATGACTGTTCACTCTGGTTGGACGAGTCTTTTATTATGTACAGGATAAACATAAGTGGTAAACACATTACCCTATTGCCATGTCTGAGTTCTTGCCTGGTGGGAATACAAAGGTTATTTCTGTCCTGTTTCTTTGCTTCAGGTGCTTTTCTGTTAGATTACCAATTAATATTAGCTGTGATGAGTATTTAGTATGGAAGCTGGAACTGGAAACTCAGGAATCTGACATGTGAGATATGTTTAACTGTTACTGAGATGCTAAGGAAAATCATCAATGAATCATGAAATCATCATGACACTCTTCATTACCCAGACCCAAAGATCTGTAAGATTCTGAAAAGGGTGTTGTACTTGTTCCACAAACATACACTCTGAATTTGGACGTTTCTAAAAATCAAGTCCTAAATCAGACATAAATTCTAAAAATACTAATTTTTGAAATTCAAATTTATTAATTTTGTATTTGTATTTCAGCAAAAGTAAATAGAAAAAAAAGGTGTATTCCTAGTGCTCTACAAGACATTAAGTAATGTTCCACAACACTGGTTTGGCCCCAGTGCCCAAAAAGGAATGCTTCAACAAGCTCTAACAAAAAATGATGGAACATGACCTCCAGCACTTATTTCCTGCACCAGACAAGGTGCTTGAAATTGGCTGATTTTCCCTACTCTTCATATAGCTGCAATTTCATTATTTTTTATCCTATTATTGTTTTGGGTCTCGGTATTTCTCATGTTTTAGGCTCATGCAGTAGGCTGCTCCTGTTTGTGCACTCTCTGAAGCTGGCAGGTGAAGTCTGGTAAGGGAAGAGTGCAGAGATACTCTGTGATCTCAGCAAGAGCTGGGCTCTTGTTTGTCACAGGAGTAAATGCTGCTTTCCCAGAAGAAGTTTTGGAGTGTAGCAGGAAGGAGCTTCCAGGTTTGAAATGCTGGGTTTGACCTCCACCCTTGCCAGATCCTTTCCCGGATCTGGTGCTCCCATCCTTCAGGAGCATGGGGTATTTTGGCATGGGCCTGCCTTACCTGGATCCAGTCAGAATGGCCTGAGGTGCCAGTAACTCCCCACTGCAGTCAGGGGAGAGCTGGAAATGTGGCCAAGTGCAGTGCTGGGTTCCCTTTCCATGCACAGAGTTCATTACTCTGAGTGCCCAGCTCTGACAGAATGCCCAAACACAATCTGCACTGCCTGTCTGGTGAGACATTGTGCTGGTCTGTTCTCTGGCCTTAGCCACGAATTATCCTTTCTTCAGCGTTGGAATAATTTGATCTGAAAATGCTATATAGTAAATATTAGGATTTTTATTATGATTTTTAATTTTTTATTATTATTTTAATAACCTGAAAACATTCCACAGTGCCTTTTTGTATTGTGCCCGGAAGATTGCAGCCCTTTCAAAAACTATAGTTTGGATGCCATTTAATGCCTATTTTGTATTGAGCATCCTATTTTCTCTTCTACATATATTTTGACATGACAAAAGATGAAATCATTGAATATATTTCAGAGCAAAAAGGTATGCTGAACTTGAGTGTCCACGTTGATATGGCAATGCAGAGCACTGATCTGAAACGGTTTTGGAAAGTCTAAGGGCGTATTTTTCAGGCCCTGAATTTTGAGAGAGACAGAGATGTTTCAATTGTATTTTTATATATGCTTGAAAAACCTAAGCAATCCTTCCTGCCTGGCAATGAGGCTGCCCAGGGGGCCTCTCAGTGGTCTGTGCTGGGAGGCGCAGAATCAGCTCCTTAAGCTGCTCTTCTCTTCTCTTGTACCTTCTACAGAATCCTGCCATACAGTGAGTTTACGCTGCTGTCAGCATGTCATGTTTTCATCCTTCCAAGTTTTGTACTGTCCCAGTTTCAGGATGAATCTCAAGAGATGTTAGTAGAGAGTGAGAGAATAAGTCTTTTAAATTTTCCTTAGTACATCTGAATAGATTAGTCTGAATCGTACACATAAGAAAAAGATATTAAAGAAGTAGTATTAAAATTCAAGGATGAAACATCATCCTGAGTTCCTCTGAAAAGTAACCTTGCCAGTGCCAGCAAAATTACCTTCTTGGAGCCCATTTCCTTCTTTGTTCTGAAGAATTTTTGTATTCTTTTGCAGACAACTTTTGCTTACTCATCCCCTTTCTAAGGATTTTGGTGAGCTTCAGAAATATTTATAGCTGGCTGCAGTGTTTTATGGTATAACATTATAAGTTTCCAGTTGATGGTATGGGAAAAAGCCCCAGTCCCAAAGTTTTTTACAGATAGGTGGTCTGATATATGATTGGTGAGGGGCATGCCAAAAGTTTTTTAATGTTTCTATGTTAGATTTGAGATTTAGTGTTCTTTTGTGGTTCATGGTTTATAAAATTGTATTCTAGCAGAACTTATAAAATTATTTTGCTATTGAGTGCAATCCATTTACTGGGAAAACTTTAAAAAAATTGTGCATGATGAATAAGTAATCAAATACCCATCAGAATCTCTTTTGTTGCACATATGCCTAAGTATCTGTTCTAATATCTGTTAAGATATCTGTCAGAATTGAAGAAAACTGCATATTTAAATATTTGGTTGACTTGATCGTTTTAGTTTTCTTACTAAAAATTGTCTTTAAGGAAGTGTAGTGGAGTATGGAGCACTGGGGAGCAGATATGAATTTCCTTATTCTGCTACACTGTGTTTTTTTAAAAAAGTTTTTATGTTTCTGCTCTGCAAAGAAAAAGAAAAAAAAAGAGAAAGAGAAAAAAGAAAGAAAAAGAGAAACCCCCCAGCAGTTTCATGACTGGCAGAGTTAAAAATTAGTTTTAGCAATGTCATGGTTTAACCCCAGCCAGGAGCCAAACCCCTCTTACTCCCCCGCTGGAGAGATGGGGGAAAGAATTGGAAGGGTATAAATGCAGAGAACTCATAGGTTGAGATGAAACTGGTTTAATAGGAAAAGGAAGAGCAAAAGCCACACACACAAGCAAAGCAAAACAAGGAATTCTTTCACTGCTTCCCATGGGCAGGCAGGTGTTCAGTCATCCCCAGGAAAGCATGGCCCCAGCACATGTAATGGTGATTTGAGAAGACAAACACCATCACTCCAAACATTCCCCCCTTTCCTCCTTCTTCTTCAAACTTTATATCCTGGGATGATGTCACATGGTCTGGAATACCCCTTTGGTCACGTTGGGTCACCTGTCCCATCTGTGTCTCCTCCCAGGCACTCCCAGCTCCATTGCCCTTGTGTCAGTACCAAAAGCAGAAAAGGCCTTGGCTCTGTGTAAGCTCTGCTCAGCAACTAAAACATCTCTATATTATCAACCCTGTGTTCAGCACAAATCCAAACCACAGCCCTGTACAAGTCACTGTGGAGAAAATTAACTCTACCACAGCTGAAACCAGCACAACCAAGGACATTAAATTTGAGTGTTTTAAACAAGGCAGTGGAAAACGGGAAGAAATTGTGTGAAATGTAAGCTGTAAAAAAAAATTGTTGTCTTTAAATGTTACCCTGATGCTCTGAGGTGGGGCATCGGTGAAAATGAAAAGCTGTGTCATTCATGTACTTTATGTGATGAAGACATGAATATCCTGAAAAGTGTAGGTGTATTTATCTGCATAATAGGGAGTTCCTAGCTTCAGCATCAGGCAAAGCAGCGTCTTCTGTCAGCCTTGCTGAGCTGCCCATGTCTCAGAGCTGTGCAGAAACAGCAAGTGCGGCTGGGTGAGCTCTTCCTCACCTGTGTAGGCAGCTAGACACAAAGCTGATAAAGCCAGGCTGCCAAAGAGCACAAAACCCTGGACTTGGTTTTATCCTGGGCCTATTTAATCCCTATATGGCCTAAAGGGGAAAACAGAGTACTTCTCCCCAGAAACAGCATCTTTATTGCCCTTTGTTGCCCTTTATTCCACATAGATTATAGTGTCAGCACAGCAAGGACCTGGACCTGTAAATATTTAGTAAAAGGATTTCTCTTTAGTAGAGGAGACCAATTTGTTTGCAGGATCTGGTTTTATTTACATCATAGTTTTCTATGCTAAGCCCTCACTCCAGGGTTATAGGTAGCGAGCTGTAAGTGCAGTTCAGACAAGGAAGTGCAAAATGGCCTGTGGAGCTGTCAGCCTTGGGGCAAATGTGCAATCAAACCTAAACTCTCCTCAGCTCTGCTCCAGCAGCCTCTGGGATAGTCAGGCCATCACTTCTCCCTATGTTGCCCTGCCCTCACAGGCCCTTTTTCTCAGAGCCAGAAGCTAAATATTGTAGAAACATCTGCTCTGTTCTTGCTGCTCTGCTTGTGCTGTTCCGGTGTCTCATTTTAAACGCAGTCTAAGACATGAAGCAAGTGGGTTTGTTATTTTTATCTTACTCATTAGATGATTCTATGGCTGTCTTTTACTCTCTTTCTAACTGTTCTGCTTTTATTTTGTATTTTGTGAAGGGCCTTTTATACATACTCAATAATTTCCAAATGAGTGTCCCAATCTACAGGCAAAAATAACCATAGTTGGTTCTGATTTCTTTCTAAAAAATATTTCATTGTCACCATTTCTTTGTTGTAATACGAGTACAGTCAAGTGGAAAAGGCTTAGAAATTAAATTGTAGCACTGGGCAAACTGATTCTGTGGCATTGAAATGTCATTTCTAGAATTATCCGGCTTACTGGGGAGTGTTTCAAGGAATAACCTTCTGGCGTGGCAGACTACAGTGGAGGGATTAGATGGGGCTTGTACAGCAGGCCAAATTCTGCCAGTGTTAATTAGGATTGAGTGGGCATAAGTGAGGACAAGAACTGTCCCCGTGATTGCCATTTTACTTTTTAAACTTCTGTGGTATATTTTTTCCATTTCCACATTATTTATTTCCAGGTAGAAGCAGGCTCATACCCCTTTGACTTATAAAAAGAAAATGAAAGATAATCTAATAGTGTGTTGGCAAAACCATTCTACAAAGTCCCAGAATTTGCTCTTTTTTTTTTTTTTTTGAAATTTAGGATAGGAATTTAGGACCCTAAAATTTTTTAGGAATTTAGGATAGGAAGTTTGGGATCCTGTCTTCAACAGAAATACATCCAATTTTAATTTTGTCTAAGAAACTGGGCAATATTACCCCTTGAGCAGGACCTAGAGTTTGGAAGGTGTATGAAAACATCCTTAGAATACAATTGAATGCTGTTTACATGGGGTTTTCCAGAAAGGTAGGGAGGGTCCTAAGGAAGCCACAAAGCAAGGAGGAGGTGCTGAGACTGCAAGGCAGCTCTCTTGGTCCTGCAACCTTCCCTGCTTCTGCAGGGGCATGGAAAGAGAGAAAGAAGCTGAGGGTGAAAAGTTTTGGATTTGCCTCCCAAAATGTGTCAGCAGAAGAACATGGGAAGTAAAGATGAACAAGCTTTACTTGAAAATCTTAGCATGATGCTTTGCATGCTTCCTGAATTGCTATTTAACTGTGTCAGAATGAAATTACTCAAAGGCACAGCTCTGAACTTCGAGTCAATCTGAGTGCAGAATAGAACACACAGCCCACTGTCTTCTGCTTCAAGAGACTAGAAGAAAATGGAGCTGATTAAATAGCATTAATACTGTTATTTTCAATAATGTTCTTTTAACTGGGACTCTGTGCTATTTTTAAGAAAATCAGATCAAAAGTTCAAGTGTTAAGAGGTGATATAATTGTAATAAGCTTCTGACATAGTGAAGGGAACTTTTGGAACTGTGGCTACAAAGATGACTGTGAATGATTTAACGGTGTTCAGTGGGAGCTACCAAACAGCTTACTGAAAGAAGAACCTAGGGCAAAGAAGAGGTACATGTATTTAAATTATTTTATGAGGAAATAAAACAATATGTGAGCTGTATTTAGGCCCCTTCATTTTAACCTGGGAGAGAAATGCCAATGTGCCTGTGGTGAGGAGTGAGGAGGAAAAATGTACCTGGCTGCTGGATGACAGATCATTTAGGGGGAAGGGATGTTTCCTTGTCTGCCTTCTACTGGGCATCTGGCAAACTGCTAATTTCATGGTAATTTCCTGAAGTTCATTGTGCAATGATTAAGCTAGTTTTTAAAGACTTCATAATTTCATTATATAATTGTTTCGTTTGCTAGTATGTGGTTGAACATGGCCAGGATAAAAAACCCAAAGCAATTGCTTCTAAAATCAAGCAGGTTTTGTGTTGGTTTTGGAATTTGAAACAATGACATTCAAGATTTTTAATTAATTCTTTTATATATTTATTATTAATGATATTTTTAGTAATATAATATATAGAATAGCAAGAATATTAACTGAATTCTAATTGATTATTATTTGATATTATTCAATCTACTGGAAAAAAAATCTTACAAGGCTTGAAGCCCTATAATTTGTGAATGCTAATTTTTTCTGCAGTTTTGATGTAGATGTACTCTACTTCATGGACCAAGGCTTAAGCCTTATACAGTAACTCATTATTTGAGTTCTGTTTCCTTATTTAGACAATTGGCGCTGCAAAAATGTTTAATGACTGCCTACGTTTGCCCTGTTAATGGTTTTCATGCTCTGTATGTAATTCATGTTGTTTTTCATAAGGATTCCCCTTATATTTATATGTGCCTTTATAGCTTTTTAATTACTTTTTTCGCTACTGTAGAGAAATGAAACTTTAAAATCAGTGCTGTGATGAACTGATAAGGTTAGATAGTAAAAGAGGAGAATTCACTAGAAATCACTAACTTTTTGCCAGCTGCCCATGCACCCTTGGCTCATCAAGAAAGGTGCTGGCAGCTGTTTGTTTGTGCTAAGAGGGGATGGCATTTATGCCTTGTGTTAAATCCTTGATTGACGCAAACTGCCTAAATCTCCTTAGGAAGAAGCAATCAGGGAGAGGCAGGCAGGGCGAGCAGGCAGCGCTCCGCCCTGGGCACAGAATTGTCAGGACAGATGCCTTCCTGCTCCCTGCCCCGCCCTGGGTGTCAGGACAGACCCCTGCCTACTCCCTGCCCTGCCCTGGGCACCTGCAGCCAGACCCTTCCTCCCTTGGTGCCCCCTGAGCCTGCCCTGATGGGGTGGGCAAGGGACTGAGCTCTGTGTCAAAATGATTGCTTGAAATGTGACTGTGCTTGAACTTCCTCTCACAGCAAGATAAGGAGCAAATTCTAAAAATGACAAATGTAAGGGAAAGTTGAGTTTTCTGCTCTGTGTGGGAATTTCCTCTCAACGGCCTGTGTTGTTGGTTTGGGGATTTTTGATGAACAGAGTCGCAGCATTCTGCTTCCTTTAAATAATCCCACCCTGCAAAGAAGGGGGGAAATTGCAATGATTCTGCTTAGTAGCAAGAATGCCTTTCCATCTCAGTTTAAACCAAAATAAAACTGGTAGACTTTGCAGACTTTTAAGTGACCTGTTTCATGACCCTGCTGGGCTCGGTGGTAGCAGACTGTTAGCAGAGTCTTTCTCTCGCGCACTGTTTCTCACACAGACTCATGAGGAAGTGTATCAGGAGATGAGAAATACATGACAAAGGAGAGAGAGGCCTCTGAACCCCATCAAAAGTTACTTGTCACAAAATGTCCTGTAAAGCAGCTTTAAACCAAAAATACTAGAGATGTAGCACCTTCCAAATGACCTGACTTTTCCATGTATCTGAATTTTTTATATTCTTCATTACAAATTCATTTTTGTCAGGGCTGAGCTAATAGATTTACAACAGAAATAATTTTGCAAGTAATGGATCTTTATTTAGCTGTGCTGGATTTCATAACGAAAAAAAGAATTAAGACTTTTTTTGAGGAAACTGTTTCCTGACAGTTGTCAGGTAAGCTTCAGGTCTTTAAAACAAAAGCTATGTTACTGTTTGATTAAATTATTATTTTGGGGATGTTTAAGAAAATAGGATTTAGAGAAGGGGTTTACTTAGAGGTTTTTTGTTTACTTTTTCTAGGAATGCCAATATAGGAGAACAATAGAATAAATTGAGAGAGAATGGCTTAAAAGAAGGTAGGAAAAATCATACTGCTTAGAAAAAAAGTCAAAGTATGGTGACAGCAACAAACAAAATAGAGGTAGAAGGGAACGATAATGCAGAAAAATTAATCCTGAATTGAAGGTGAGCTTTTAAGTCAGCTTCAGTAACAGCTGGCTGCATAAAAAGGTGGATGAAAAAAAACTGATGCAGAAGTTATTGTTTGAAATAGAAGAAATCAGAACAATTCTTAAAAATTTGTCTGATTTATAGATATTCCATTAATCGGCTATAGTTGGATTTTTAATATTTTGAGATATACTGAAATGGTAATTGAAAATATTGGTTTAATATCTTTGAGTCAGGATTCATTGTCAGACGTCACAAAACTCCTCTGTTTTTCTGTGTTGCTAACAACATTTGCACAGAACATGGAAGCCAGCACAGCCTGATGAAGAGTGCTTCCTCTCTGACTTCTGTGTGCTGTTAATGAAACAAATATGTAACAACTAGCAATTCAGTCTACAAATGTATTATAGTTTCCCATATTTTGAGGAAGAGGTGCAAAAGATTAATTCCATGTTTCTTCATCATCTAGCCGCTGGAAAAGGGGTGTCCCTCCTCCCTCTGTGTCTCAGTGGGGTGGGCAGAGGGTGTTGGGTGGGCAGAGCAGCACTGAGCAAGCTGCAGCCAGGCATCAGATTCAAAATCCCTCCTGTAGTAAAATATGCTCTTTTAGAAAATACTAGCATTTGATTCATTCTCTTTTCTTCCTTAATCCCCTTCCCTTTTATTTCTGTTACATAAGAAGCCTAATTGTTTTTAGAATTCACATTATTTCTTTTCTACAACATAGTCACCTCTCTGCATCATGAGCTAATCTGAAAATATCTGTTATGTACCAGAAACAGCAAATGGCAGTTTTGTATTCTGTTTTAGTTTGATGTTATGGGTTTTTATTCTCTTCTAGAAGCTTGTTTCTGCAGCCTCTTGTCTAAATGCTGCCCAGCAATCCTGTGTATTCCCTGGATCTGGGACACAAAATCATTCCCTTAATTCCTGTCTCTGATTACTTTCTGATTCTGACCAGTGTCTGGAGCTGCAGCACACAGACTTTATACATTTCATTTGCTGTGCAACTGAAATCTTTTATTGGCCCGGAATTAAAAACAAAAGAAACCACACCCAAACCTCTTCTCTGCAGCTGTACAGGAGAGGGCACTGTCTTGGGGAGCCATAAAGTTTTAAATTCTCTGCAGACGCTCCAAAGTGAGCATGTGCTTTAATCGGTATTATGTTATACTGATCTGAATATTCCCGTGTCTAAAAGTTTGTTAAATTTTGTGTGGAAAGGCAATGGGAAGTAAAGTGTTGGTAGGGGTGGGTCTGTATCAGGGAAAATTTGTCTTTAAAAGGTTATAGAAATAAACCCAGTTTCAGAAAGATAAATATGTATTTTCCTTAATGGATGTTATCAGCAAACCTAAACCTGTGTGTAAAATGCCTGGAAATGTGGTAAAATCTGTGCATAAAATGCCAAGATGTGTCTATAACTCAGGTCTTAAAGATCAACTGCATTATACTAACCAGACATTTAAATGACAGCGCTGCATCCAACACAATTTGTTTTGTTTTATAAATTTCCTTTGATATAGTTTACCAAATATTTCTGCAAATAATTAACTGAGAAGTGAAAAAGTAAGAAGATTCAGAACAGAGATAAGCTGATATTAGCTGTGCACAAATTTGACAAAAATTCTCAAAGCCTTTAAGAGATGTGAGATGCTCTGTGGGCAGCTGATGGCCTGGCCCTGCCTGCTGGGGGAACAAGAGTCTGTCTTTTAAAAGAAAACTCTAGATGAGCAGGTGAGGATATAAAATAGAAATAATGGATTTGGCTTAGAAACTCTAGTGAAACAATCACCCAAAGGCATTTTAAAATCCATTTGTGGCCATAGATGGGGTGTGGCTTTGCCTGTAGGAGTTACTGAAGCTGTCTAGCACCAGGGCTGTTTCTGTAAGTCCGAGCTGAGGAGCACCAGAGGTTTCCTGGGAAAGGAGCACAACTCTGCAGAGCTGTCAGAGCAGTCCCTGGTGTGCATTTGGCCAGGACTTAGAGGCAGCTCTTTGGTGTCACCTGGGAGACAGCACAGGCCAGGCAATTTTGTGGGGCTGGATTCAGCCAGGCGATTCTGATGGGGAAGAGAGTTTGTTTAATCCTGTGGGCTTGGCAACTCTGAGGCAGTTGGCTTTTGTTCAGGAGAATTGTCCAGGCATGTCAGTGCATTAAACTCCACTAAGAGGAGCCATGTCCCATGAGAGTAGCCACCAGTTTATCTTCTGGGGCTCTGCAGTGATTGCCCTGCTAACTGCGAGGAGAGGACCAGGAGCCCAGTGAGCCAGGAGGAAAAGTTGTGATCTTTCTCCAGCCCTTCAAGGCACCTCTATGCTTATTAAGAACCATTTCCATTTCTGCTGTTTTATCAAACATGGTATTTGCATTGCCAAGACTACATTTTAGCAATCATTTGTAAATCATTTTGTGTTTGATAACTCACATAGCGGTAGAAGCTTTGAAAAATAATTTTCTTTTTTAGCTGAGCAGCTGATCTGAAATGCAGCCAGTGCAGCCAATTTTTAACATTGCACTGTTAAAAATATTAAGACTCTTTGGTCTCCATATTTCACTTTTGAAAATAGTTTTGTCAAAAGTTCTGTGTTGAAAATGAAACTTTTAAAAACAAAATACTGGCACTAGCTATACTGCAAATTTAAATGAAGTGCAGTGTCTGCTGCAGCTTCCTGTTATGGGCAAAATGAGATTTAAATGTAGAGTATATAATGTCCTTGAATCATGGAGAATATTAAGGAAATAATAATGGGAAAAATGGACTGAATTATATTAGGAAAATAAAATAACACTATCAGCTGAAGTCTCTATTTGCAGAGATAATGTAACTTCCTGGGCAGTTCCTGCTGTCTTGGGCTGTCCCTCAGTTGCCTAGTTTATGGTAAAAAGCAATATTAATACTGTTGGGGAAACTTCTTCCCATAACCCAGTACTTGACAGTACAAATGTCTGTACTGCCCTATGTAGTTTAGTGAAATTGCACAGCAGTTCCTTGTGCATTTTTTTCTCCTGTGCACAGTAATATAAAGGGACTGGTTGCACTTAGTACCCCATATTTGGGTTTGATGTTTCTGGAAAATCTGTGCTCTAACACAACAAGAGTTTGAGTTTTATTTTACCAGAGGGAAAGCTAAGTCTCTGATCACAAGAACAGAACCAGAGTTAAAAGAGAAAAACATAAAAGGAACAAAAAGGAAACTTTAAGTATATTTAACACCAACCTCCTTCCCTGGAAGATTTTGCAGAGGTATCTCTAAGCCCTGAGGGGGGCTTAGGGGCAGTTTAGCACCACTCCAGTTTCCTGGGAGTTATGTTTTATATCAGCCTTTAAGCTAACTTCGAAAGTTGAAGAACTTAGTGTGTATCTCCTTTTCTTTTCTTTCTTCTCCTCATCTATTAATTTAGCACTTGACATAAAATATGCTGTACCAAATTAGATCAAAGATTTATTTAGCTGCTTGCAATATTAGCCAATAGCAGAAATAGAGAGAAATATAAGCACAAAGCAAGTGTGCAGTGATATCCTTCTACATAACAGTTTATTGTCCATGAACACTGGCACAAAAACTGCAGCTGTGGTACTATTCTGAAGCTTTATTTAATATGTGTTTACCGGCTTTCAGTGGATTTCTATTCCAAGAATGTGATGTGTCCACTCACTTTTTGGGTCCAGTTCTGTCATTTGCTGTGTATGTTACTTACTCAACAGCAATATGGTTTCTGAATTTACATGGCAGATGGCTGTGATGGCTTAAGTTTTTTCTTGACAACTGATCTTTAGATCAAAATGCAAGAGGAGGGAATGCTCCCGTCTTAAGGGGTTTGCCTGCATTTCAGTTCTGTTCTACCCATTAATTAGCACTTTTCTTCTACTTTAAAAAAGCTTTCTTCCTTTGTCATGTGAGTGAATGACAATTTTTCTTCATGTCTTCCTAAGATTCCTTACAAGAGGTTTTCTTCTTGTGAGCTGCTTGGAGGTGAGACACTGGTACTGGGAGCAGGGGGCTTGCTCTTACACACCAACCTTTGGTGCTACAGGCAACAAGAAGATTGCATTCTCCAATTTCAGATACTGAGGTGGTATTATGTCCCCTTTTGCCTGTATTCTGCCTGCTTAAAGTCTTATCTGAAAAGTGGGAAGTTTCCCTTCATTTTACTGTGCTTCTTATTGTGAAGATAAATTTTTTGAAGCTATAGATAATGCTCACGATGAGCTTCTCATAAAATAAAAAAAACCAAATGTAACAACATGGGTTTCAGTATATACAGGAGGCCTGGGGCCCAAATACTCAGGGGTACAAAGAGAAGAAAAATATGTATAACATAGTAGATCAGTAAACATTCATGTGTCTGAGTGCTGAAAAATGTAGGAGCTCCCTGGAAATGAGAATATGATTATGTAGGTGAGGACAAGGGAATTCAATTAACGTTGACTAAATGCTTAATTGCTTTATTTTGCAGTCTAGTCTTCTGTCAAAGTAGGTTATGTGTGTAATATATTGTAGTTTAAGCTTGATAGGACTGTGGTTTTTATCATTCTTTCCCAGCTTACAACAAAAAAATCCAAAGTACAGTGTTTCCTATTATTAAAAAGAGTAAGTTAGCATGCTTTTTGCTTGTTACATTATTTTCTTGAGCCTATTTGCATGTCTTAATTGACAAATAATTGCTCTCCTAATCCAGATAAGTAGTGTTGAACTGTGAATTGCAAATCCCAGTGCCTTTTAGATTCGTGGGTGGAGACTGCTGTTTGCAAAGGATCACTGAAAATGCTGCATTATCAACCTAATAAACTATTTCTATTGATACAGATAGATAATCTCGGATATTTGTAGACTGCAGTATTCTGTGATAAATGGTTCTCCAGTGGAGAACATGAAATAAAGTGTGAATAATCCACTCCTATCGCATTGATAGGAGTTGGGAAAATCATTTTAAAAATGCGTATTTTTAGTCCTTATAATGCACTGCTGTTCTGACCTATTTTTGGTATAATCTTAGAGACTGTAATCTGAAGACTGTTCTCTGATTCCCTGTAAATCAGTGCACCTTACTCTGGTAGTAGTTCCAACTTATCCATTCATTTCAGCAAGGTTTTTTTTCTATAGTAATAAAAATGAATTCTTTGCAAGGATTTAGTGATAATCCTGTTAACATTTTGTTGTTTGTGCATTTACAAGGAGGGATATAGATATGCTTGTGTGATCTTTTTTATTGTCAGTAAAAAAAAAAGCAACTTAACAAGAATTTGTAATTGTTCTTAACTGTAGGAAAATTATGCTTTGGGAGAAAGTAGATTATAACAGTTCATCAGACTTCTGCATTACCTATAGCTTAATGGGCTGTTGTGTGGGGATTGCTGTTTGATAGCAATCCCTTCCAAACTTCACTGAGGAGTTGCACATAGACAAATATGCATTCACTCACATATTAACAATTGCTTTGTGTAAGCTCTGCAGTGGTGCAGTGTGTCTTTGTGCTTTAATATTAGATTGCTTTCCTGGCTTCTGAGTAAAATCACAGATCAATCTGGAATTTACACAGTATATGTAATACTTTTATACTTTGCATAAAAATAATATAGGAGAAGAGTACTGACCCTGGTTCTTCTACCTTGCAGTAGTTCCGGCTGTGGCAATAGTGGCCTGCTGTGCTTTTTATCCCCTGTGCAGATATGGATATTAATTTCCAAAGCACTGATGTTAAAAAAAAACCACCACGCCAGAATACATTGGAGGTGAATTTCATACAAAATTGCAGTATTTATTTCATTATTTTCTTGGAGAATATGTATTAGCTGTTCCAAATTACAGGTGTCTGTTAAACAAAAACTAATTTATACTCACAGAAATTGTGTCTGCCGGAATTTGCATAGTTGAAGTGGGGCCCAGATGTTGCAGTTATGTAAGGGCCTAATCTAAAACCAACCAAAGAGAGCCTTGTGGGCTTCAGATCACGCCAATAAGAATATTTTCAGAAGAATTAATATTGAAGGAGATTGCAGTAAGCTAACATTGTCTGTAGCTATTATAGGTCTAAAATGAAAATATACGAATGAAAGGAGGGTGCCTTATTTACTGTGGATGGAGTTAAATTTGTATTTTAGAGGGGAAAAATGTGACATGAATTATCTGTAACAAAAACTCCCCCTTTGTTTAAATGTTAAGCCCAACTATATTTATCTTAAAAGCCATCATTTTTTTCTGTTTGCTTAAGTATCTGTGTGGGAGTGGTTAATTATTAATATTTTTAATGTGAGATGCTTTTCAAGTAGATCTCTTTTCTGCTTTAAAACTGATAAAGCTTTACATTGCATATCTAATGCCATGCATTGCAAAATAGAAATTAAAACTCACAAATGGATTTACACCCTTGGTGGGGTTTTTTTGTAAGGCTTTGCAGTGATGGAATTGCCCCACCACTACCAGCATCCTTTCCCCCACTTTTTTTTTCCTTTATCCATTTCATCTTAATGACTGGAAAAAACCTCCACAAAACGAACAAGTAGTTTCTGACTAAGCCAGGTATGTCACTGTCCTCCTGGAAGGATCTGACAAGTGCTGGGATGGTAGAGGGGAAGGAAGCTGGGGAAGCACCTGCTGGGGATGCCAGGGATGGGGGCAGGGGAGGAACAAGAGTTTTGCTCATGGCAGTAGTGTGAATTCATCTAAACCTTCAGTTTAGCTGGTTTATGTGATGTTTGTGTTTTATGTGCTGCACCCGGATTCCTGTAACTCGGATTTCCTAACACATCTCTCCGTGCCATCTTAAAATTTCATCTAGTGCTGAAGCTCCTTCTCTACAGAAACTAAAATCAAATTGTAGATACTCTGTGAATCCTGCTTGCCTAACCAACACTTAACTGTGAAGTGCTGTTGTGCACTGATCATACTTGGTGAATCTTGCAGTAAGTGTCATGAAAAAACAGGAGTGTATTTAGATTGCTTGAATCTCTCATTTTCTAAACTTATTTTTGCAAAGCCATCTATTCTTGAACTCAGGAAGATCAACAGCCATGAAGATGCAATAATCCACTTTCAGGTGTAGCTGATGGTCTCAGGAGCAACAATTTGCAAGAGTTTCTTCAAGTTAGCTGGTCAAAAGTGAGGAAAATCAAGGTAGTTCTTTGTAAGCCAGGAACTCTTGTTGTGCTTTTCAGCCGTAAAATACAACTGTGAACTTTTTTGTTCCAGGAGGTATCTAACCAAGTCAGATTACCCTTATTAAAAAATGCTCATCAAACTCTTCCCTGTCTGTTATAACCAGTAACTCTGCTGGCTTGTGTACACACCAGTTTCAATCCTTAAAACCTATTTTACAATATTTAGGAGTAACAGAATTTTCTTCTTTATTCTGTGACTATTTTTCACAGAAAGACAAACAAGAGGTTGACTTTAAATCCAGTACTGAAAAAACTTTTCCTTAGAAGCAGGAGACCCTGTTAGTGTCTCAAACTGGGCAGAGTGTACTGGAAAAGTGATCAGTGGGTGATCCTAAAGCTCAGCCCCCACAGTGCTGGGTGTTTCCTGTCTTTGACTAGAAGTATCACCCAGCTGCTGTCCCAGCATCTCACCTGGGACCTGCTGTGTCAGCCAGTGTGCACAACAGTGAGTAAACTGCCCTTTGGTACAGGTCTGAGAGGGAAAGCATGAACCTGAGAAACCTTTGTGGATTTTGACATGTGCTAGGGAGCTGAGTGCTCTCCTGCTGACAGGGCTTAGGTGGATTTGTGTGTTTCCTGTGGACAAACTGTTGGAACAATTAAAAAAAATGAGTCTGCTCTGTTTGCTTATGAATTGTTATCTCTGTGTGAGCTTTGACTGATTTTTTATCTCCCTTCTCAACAAAAATTTTAGCTGTCAAAATTTATATATATCAACTTTGCGTAGACATATACAGCATTCTTCTGTCTTGTGATAAATGAGGGATTTTAATACCTTGGTATCTTTTGGAAAGACTTTGGATCTTCTAAAAGAGGAAAGAAAACTCTTCTAAAGCTGACTCTTGCCATGTGAGAAGAGCTGATAACATGTGTCACTTATAGAAATGGCAAAGGGATAAATACTCACCTTCACATAGGAAAAGGGAACAGCTTGGGTTGTAGTTAACTCAACCTGAGCTCTGTGTATGGGGTGCCTGAATACCTAAAGGGCCAACTGAGGCAGCTCAGAAACATGAAGTTGTATTTTGAAAACTCATGTAAGACTGATGAGATACTTTATGAGTGAATAAAAGCAAATGTGATATCTAAAGTAACTGAAGAAAAACAAATGCAATATCTGTCTTTAAACTGGGAAAGCAAACCTGAAAATTTTTCCAGTATATATATATTAGACTTAGGTATTTAAATTTATGAGTTGTCATGTTCATGCATATACTCATCAGCAAATGTCAGATAACATAATTCATAATGAGGCGGAATTACAATAAATTGCCATAATTTGTTTGCCATATGCTAAGCGTGCCCACATGTCCGCATGTGGATCAGCTGATGCACAATAACTTGGTGATGAGAAAAATTACTCATATGTCTTAAGGTTTTGCCAATTCTGAGTTACTGACTGTGTGATCTCTTAACAACTCATTTTTGATCTGGTTTATCAACAAGAACTTTTATAGATTGACATCCATCTTGCTTTGTTACATAAAAAGACAAAACCAAAGCAGTTTAAACATTTACAAGCAAACTTCTGAGTATTTAGTTAATCAGTACTTTGGTTTTCTCATGTGCTTTATGACATTTATAGTCCAAACATAGTAAAATTTTATAAAGCTGTGTTTAATATTAATCGAGACTTTTGATGAAATCGCTGTGTAAATATAGATTATTACAATTTAAAGTTAAGGCTACTTCTCCATTAGAACTATATGGGATTAAAGAATGAATTAGAATAGTAATCTCTGATTTAATTGGGTTCCTGTTCTCATAGTAAAGATGTGTTTTTCTGTAAGGGTTTGAAGGTCTTTGTCAGGTTACATAGCAGATACTTTTTAACAAATCTGACACTTCTTAGGTGATGATTCACCCTCTTGGGCAAAAAAGGGTGGAAGTTATCTAGCACTGGTTCCATGCTGTTTGCTGCTCAGAAATTAAAATAATAAAAAAAAAGGGAAAAAATAGGAATAAAAAAGGTGTTTCTATTCTATGACTGAAGGATTTAGGGAGCTTTAGAAACTATGATTGGTACAGGCAAATTTTTCTGTTGCTATTTCTATATTTTAAATTATCTCATCACTGTGTTTTCTACTACAAAGTTCTTTTGTTTCAATATTATGATACCAAAATTTGCCATGATGACAGTGTGGTCTTGCAAGCTTAGTTTCAGTATTCTGTAAAATCTGCTGAAGGGCAGAAAATAAGCCTCTGGAATGAGAGCTGCTCTGTCCTAATTGCAATATTCCAGCTGGGACTGTGATTGTGTATTCTTCAGAGTAGTTCTGATTTGCCCCAAGGTATTTGTGTCCCACAGCATGTATTAAATTTTTTAAGGATAATAACTTTGCTAAAAAGCTTGCTCAGTAATTTTACTGTTAAACCCCCAACATTATTAATACAGTATTGCATCACAAATTGCTATACTTCTCACAGCCTTCTAAAACTGTATTTGCTGAATTTTACTGTTTGCTTCCTTGGAAACCAGTAGTTGTTTCAACATTTTGAGTTTAATACCCATCCTAGAAGTGCCTTATGGAAGTCAAAATAAATTGTGCAAGAGGTTGTCAGTGTTTTGTGTATTTTTCTTTGCTCAATCTATTTCAGGTAAATAGAAATGTCTATTTCATGAGAAATAAGGGAAAAGTTTCTACTTATTTAATTCTCTTTTGGCATCCAAAATGGACCTGACATGAATACTGGATTCTGAAACAGTGGTAAAATGTTAAGAATGCCTCATTCCCATAGTCTCCTTAAAAAAAACCAAAACAAACAAACTGTAAAAACCCCTGCAAATGAAGAACCACCTGGTCAGGTATTAACCAAAAGTCTTCTTGTTTCATTGAAAGAGAATTTTCAACAATTTGGTATGCAGATAATATAAATAAGAAATTGCATTTTAAGAGCATAACTTTATATTGATCAGTCTTGGTGCACCTTAAAAGTGTCTGTGTGAAAACATGTGTAGGGACCAGTTAATAAAGATGGAAGCCAGTCTGAGGTCTTTGTCTAAAAGGAAAGAAAGAAAAATCTAGTTTGGCAGTTTTTGTGAGGTAGAGTCTGCCCTTTCCTCTCTGACTACCATCGACTTTACAGAGTCTACACGCAAAGTTGTTATTAAGAATTCAGCCTTTGGAAATGGACAGTGTTTTCAGCTCTCATGGACCAGAGGCTGGACTTTGTGGGGCTGTTGAAGAAGAGTCCTGAGGCATAGGCAGAGGAGCAGACTGCCCAGCTCATTGAGCAGCTGGAGCCAAAACAATGTTTGTGCTTGTTGCTCCTCTGAGGAGTCACTGCTTGATATTCATTATCTCAGTGGTAACAAAGGGGGAAAGTGGCTTCTCTGGAGCTCTTTTTCTGTTTATACCATTCCTTTCCTGTTACTGCCTGGTCCTTTCTTGTCTTTACTACACCTCCAGAAGCCTCAGACCAATACAAACATGCATCCTTATTTACTTCTAACCTATGCTCTTATTTTAAGCCAGTTGACCTTAATCTTGCAAATTCTTAAACTCATTAGGGCCAATAATATTATGCATGTAAATTTTCCTGATGATTTCAGTTGACTGGCTAATATATAGAAGTATTGCCATGATGAAATATCTAGTGACAGCTTTTTAGGATGATAGTTTGTATAAAAATCATGATTAAGGTTCATTTATATGAACCTTATGTATATATATATATATCTATATCTTCTATCATAATAGGTCTTCTACCTTAGATAGAGTCAAGCAGAATTTTTCTTTTACATAGAAAATTTCCAACTTAAATTGATATTTGCAGCTTGAAATTCCAGCATAATATTTCTGTTGGGGGGTGGGGGGGGTGGGAGAGGGAGAATAAAAAAAAATCTGTATCCGCAAACATCAATAAATTGATTATGCCTTGTTAAATGCTCAGATACCTTTCCTGTTTCTGGCTGCACAGCAGTTGTATGTTGCTAGGGGGCCATGCATGTTGCAAGCCATGCACCTGAGATGAACAAAGAGTGATGTTACTCCAGCAAGTGTGCAGGCTCTGTCCTTACAGCGGCTGGCGTCACCATGAGCACGGGGCCCTCCCACTCCTCCTTGGTAATTGATGGTGACAGGCTCTCTGCTGAGCTGTCCCGAACGTAGGGACTGGATCAGATCAACAGCTGAGAGAAAGGGCCAGCAAACAGTCTTGCTCCACAGAGCCCAAAGCTGTGCCCTTTAAACCAGGCCTTACAAGTACAGGTATTTGCAGTGATGGTCAGTGTGGGCTGATTGGCTGAAGTTCTCGCTGCTTTGCGTCGGAGGCTGTGCTCCTTTAAGAAGTGTTGCTGCTGCTGGAAGGGCTGGCCTGCTTGGAGTGAGGCTGGCATGCTTGACAGACGCCTGATGTCTCCTCAAACTAAGCACATTGCTCCTGGGGTAAGCATATGTGGTAGGAGTGCAGGCCAGATGCTCGGGAGCCCCTTAATTTTACAATGCGATGTAGAGGCTGGCTTGCGAGTTATCTTAATTGCAGTTAAACTGTTCCACTTTGTTCTCATTTAGCCAAGCTGAAATGTTGTTGAGAAATGTTGAGCCAGCCTTTTTGTGGAAGTCCAAACCATACTTTTAAGCTTCCTTTTTTGAAACATACTTACTTGACGTACAGTTTGGAAAAACTGTAAAAAAATGAGTTGAGGGGAAGGGAAAGCACTTGCAGGTAGCTGGTGCTTAGGGCTTCTGTCTGTGACCCTATTAAAGTAGTTAAAAGTGGCTTGCTTTTTGTTCAGTGATTTTTGGGGATTGTGCTAAATTGTTTTCTTCTCAATATGAAAGCAATGGGACTCTCTGCTGGCAGTAGCTTGAAGTACATTCTCTCTACAGACACAAACATTATACTCTCTATTATTTTTGTTTGGGTTAGGTTGTAGCACTTTCATCAGTATTGCTTGGCAGCATTTGAACAGGTATGGGTATCCTGAGGCCAGGGAGTTTTAGTAGCAGACATCCCACTACAGCTGTGCTGTGAAATAAAATTTAAATAGGTGACAAATACTATTTTTAAACTTCAAATGGATGTGCCTTTTCTTTTTACACTGCATGAAAACAGGATGGGGATTAAAATGAAATTACGCAAACACAGATTGAAGCTGAATGTTTGCCTTAAGTGTACTTCTTTCTATAACATTTATGAGCTATTTGAATAAAATTGCTGTAAAAGAACAGTACCTTAAGCATCACAGTAGCTTTCCAGAGTTCTTCTGAGAGAATTCAGGGGCATTGTCTTGTGTAACAGCTGCTCCACAGCTTTTTTCTAGAAGGAAATCAGATTTGGATCATTGCTATTCCCGGGTTATTTAGGGATCTCCACATAAGAAACTGATTAGTTATTGCTAATATCCATTCTGTTCTCCGCTTACAGACAACTTTTCTTCAGGAACAACCTCTTTTTATTCCAATTAGACTGTGCTCTTATGTTTGTGGGGAAAGTAATGCAACAGTGGGTCTTGCAGGAAGTGTGCCATGAGGCAGGAAAGGGTACAACTACTATGTATAATTCCACTGGAATTATTTTCGGCATGGATGTTCAGAATTGTGGAAATCAGCTACTAATAGAATCACAGAACCATTTAGCTTCGAAAAGACCCTTACAGTAATTGAGTTCAACCATAGCTATAGCTGCCTTTAGTCTTTTCTTATCTAATTAATATAGTAAAAAGCTTAAGTCTTTATGTTTCAATCTATATACAAGCAATTATTAAGAGTTCTGATAAACCAAATATTTTGGGATTCTCTAACAATCCCAATACAATTATAGGTGGGTAGAAATCAGGACTTTTTTTTTTTGGTAGGAAAAAGTTGTTTTAAAATTTTAAAAAACCCTCAAATTGGAAAATACTCTTTTCCTCAACAAAACCAATCTGATGTTGAAACTTAGCACAACTAATGTACATGTTTCCTGCAGCATTTTCATCTTTCTGTCTGCTGGTTGTCAAATAATGTCACCAAGGAGAAGCTGTGTTTATCTGGTCTATAGAGTAAAAGGAAGCTTTTCCCTCATATCCCATTGTGGAGAAGTCCAAATTCTATTTAGCATGATCATAGAGGTCCTGTTAGACAGAGGAAGAAATTATCACTGGACAGGGTAAGGGAATCACAGGGAGCGGTGCTGTGCATGTACAGCCCTTGTAAACTGAGGAGCAGCAAAAAAGCAGGGTAGGTGAAGTGAAACGCAGGTGGAAAGCAGTAAAAGGGATTCAGCCATGTACAGGGATCCCTGAGTGTTTGGTCAACCCTTCTTTTAAAGTGATAGCTAAAGATAATTCTATTCCTGTTTCTTCAGTTTTTATTCCAGTCTCCAGATATGTCATGAGGGGAAGGCTATTTTGTTTTGCTAATGTGAATTTTAGCTGTAGTCACTTCTTGTTCAGAAGCATTTTACAGGAAGCTGTGCTTGCAAATTAGCATTTTGTTTAGCAGTACTGTTCCTCAGACATTATCTAATTGAAAAAATAAATTGTTTAAATATCTAGGAGGAAAGTAATCAGGAAGATTAAAGAAGAGATATAGCTTGAGAACTTCCATTTTATTGGCATGAATAAGTAAATTTATTATTGATGATAGTCTTTGAATGGCAGTTGTTGCATCAAAAGTAGATTGAAATTGTGTAATTGTCCAGAAATTCAGTAACTGCTTTATGGGTACATTTTTCTAAATTTCCAGATAACAGAATGTCCCTTGGAACGTGTTGACCCCTGATGTGTTCAAGTTAATTAAAATGTTATTGTAAGATGAAATAAAGGATTACTTATTGCATAACCACTGACATATTTTCACCACCAACAGTCATTGTAACATAGAAATCCTGAAGTATGGAAACTTCAGTAACTGTCAGAAAGTGTAAGGACATTTTGTCCTTACCTCTCCCTCTATGCAGAAAAGAGGCACCCTGCCTTTTTCCAGTTTATCCAAATTCACATTTTTGACATTGGTGAAATATATGTTTGCTGCTAATATTTTTTATTCAGTTTTCAAATAGCAGTGAACAGACCTAGGAATTCATAAACTTGAAAGGGCAAATACTGTTATTTGCTTCCCAGGATCCCTGGTGTGGAGCTGCCACAAAAAAAAAAAAAGTGTAAAAGGATAGGAGGTAAAGTTGCATTCATATATCAATTTTATAGGCTATTAAACCACTGGGATTCTTTGTTTTTTAATTTTTTAATTTTTTTTCCTATGGGTCAAAATACAGAAGATGCCAGAATTTGGAAAAAAAGGTTGTCTAATTACATATGAATATATAAATGTTTGCAATATTTTAATCACTGATCCCTGAAGTCCTTTGTTACAAGTGCAGTATTTCTTTACAAATTATTTTGTGCCACTGATGCTGCATGTACATGACACAAAAGCCTGTAACTGCTTAATAACTGCAAGCAATGCTCTGTGACAGTGATGATTTGAAAATTTTCAGACAAATTAAATGTTTACCTTGCTGCTCATGGCATCAGCTTATATTTAAACAAGCTGCTGAGTATTAAAGTGCACAGACAGTCTTTGTATAACAGCTCTGATTTCTTAGGTTTATTTCCTAAGACAAGATTTTTGCAATCCCACTTTCCATCTGTTAGTTGTGCTTCTCAGGAACTTCAGTGGCCGATTTAAACCAGCCTTGCAGAGGTCTCAGAAGCACTGAGTGATTATAGCAGAACTTCCTGGGGGCTGGAGGAGCTGTTGAAGCCATTTCCTCACGGGGCCAGTGTGGGAGATGTAGAGCACTCTCTGGCCTCCTCTGGCATCTGGAAGGCAGCATCCATCCAGCTGAGGAGCACAACTTTAACTGCAACAGAGCAAACAAACGTTCACTCCTGTTCAGATCATGAAAAGAGAAGTTCAGGGAGGGGAGGGGAGCTGAGGGTACAGAGCATGTGGTGTGTAGGGAAAATTAGAGAGAGATGAAAGTATTGTGGAGGTGTGTGTGGGAACCCAAGCTTCATTACTTCTGCTGTCACTAAACAACTTTTTTCCTTCAGCTCATTAATGATACATTGCATTTTGTTGTATTCTACTGATATAAACATCTATTTTTTTCTAAATGTTTTGAGGCTGCTGAAAGGATGCTCTCAGGTTTATGATTTATCATATTCATCACTTAAAAATTACTAGCTGGCTAGTTAATGGTATTAGTATCAGAAGAAAATATAATTTTAAAGGCCTGCTAGATAGAAAAGCTAAATTTAACTTTGAGTATGCTCATCCTGATCAGAGGATGCCTGTAGAAAGGACTGACTTACAGACGCAGTAATTGTCTTGGTGTCTTCTCAGTTTGACAAAGTCCTCAACCAAGTATGTATTATCATTCCTGTGCAAATCCCACAAGTTTTAAGTACACAGTTCAGCAGCTAACTTTTACAGGATAGAGTTTCCTTGAAAATCTCTGTGACCAAAACATGTTTGGGCTTTAAAATTTTCTCTCTTATTTTCAGCCTTACAAATTTTCAGCCTTACAAATGGAGGTGGACTAAAAGACCCTTGAAGGTCCCTTCCCCCACAAAATATTCTATGATTCTACAATTTTCCTATTTGTTTAAGCAACATTAAGTGATTGATATTTACTTGAAAGGTTCTGGTTGGTTTTCTTGGTGTCACATTTGCATATACTTTATTGTTCTTGTAAAATGATAAAGTCATTTCTATGAGCTAAGAATGAAACACATATTTTCAAACTATAGTATTATTTGAAAGAGTCATCTCTTCAATATTTCCTCTCTAGAAAGTTTTAAATTAATGCATAGAGGGAGGCATTGGAAAATGCAATTTTTGAAGTTTTAAAATACTGTTTTTCATCTCTATTTCCAGTTTGTCTTGGAAACAGGGTCACTTTGGTGTGTAAGAAACAGGGTAATGCTTGATTTCATAATAGTTGGAACAGCTGATGCTAGGGTGGAACGCTGGAAAAGGTGCTTTCAAACTAAGCAGTTTGATAACTTCCTGCAAAATTCAGAGTAAATCAGTGAGTTCCTAGAACATCATGATATTTTCTGGCTGAATGTTTTCTGTCACAAAAATGTGATCAGGTTCTATCACTTTGATTTCACATGATCTCCCAGCTTCACTAGAACTTGTGTAGACATAAACAAAGCAACCAGCCTTGTAATGGCAGGAGTATTTTATTTTAGGAGAAGTTTAAGGTTTCAGAACTGAACTACTTGAGAGAACAATTTCCTTCTCAAATTTTAAAAGCAACTTTCTGCATTGATGCTGGTTCAGTGTAAATCCATTATTCTGTTCATGTAATGGACAACACAATATACAATTTAGGTTTATGAATTTAGGAGAGGAGAAATTCTTGCATCTTGGAATTCAAAATATTTTCTTTTTATAGATTGCTACCCTATTAAGATCAACAATTATGGATTTGATTAGAATTCTTATATTATTGAATTTTTTCCCACATGTTAAATCAAATGTCTAGCAAATATTTTGTACTTAGGAGGAGTTTCTCAGTGACTTCAGAAATCTTCATCCAATGCACCTTGGTATCATAGATTTGAAACTGTACAAGGTACTGGGGGATGACTTCTGGAACACAGGAACAGGTTCACCTTTAAAATTCTAGTCAGGGTGTAGGAAATGGCTGAATGTCATTCTTGGAGAATGAGAGTCCTGCAGTGTCAGACAGAGAAGGATAGCCCCACAGAAATGCAGTTTGGGATGTGCTCTTTGCTCAGCTGCACAAGCCTTCAGTGCTGTCAGCATGGGGGAACCAGGCTGTTCAGAGCATTCTTTTTATGAACACTGATCAGGAATTGTGGCAAGAGGGAGGAGAAGAAAATGTGCAATACAGAAAAATGCAATTGAAATATCACATTTTTACATCTTACAGTTATATCTAGATTATAACTGAGGAAAAAAAATGTCATTTCAATGTAGAAATGGAAAGAACTTTGCACCTTCTTACTCTCTGCCAAGTGTTCACCTTCTTACTCTCTGCTAACAAGATCCTGTTAATTTGAGTGGACAAGGAAGATTGACTGAAAGTACCTTACCTTCATGATGCATCTCATCAGGGCAGTTCTGATCATGTTGTTGTAACACATTGCACTAATTCTCTGTGAGCAGCAACTTACTGCACTTATTTAATCCCTTGCATTGCAACCTGCTGTCTCTGCTTAGCTGATGCGCTGGCTCCTCCGGCCGTGTTTTCACTGCAGCACACTGCGAGTTCCTGGCCAGGGTTACACATCTGCCTCCCTGCTCCTTAAACTGAAGTACATTTCTGTTGTGCCAGGGTGACACCCAGCCTCATAGGTGAGGGAGCCATTACAGCAGCGCATATGCTGCCTAAATTCCACCTAATTCCTATTTTGAGCTCTCAAGTGGGTCCCAAGAGATAAACAGTCCTTTCTGCAGAGACAAGTTTTCCAGCTTTCACATTTCACCAGAACTTATTTCAGTGGAGTTTATTAAATTGCACAAGCTAGTCCATCAAAAATTAAATGTAATTAATCCAGATTTTAGGAGTGCAAAATATCAAAAATATTAGAGGTTTCGAAAACATAAAAAATGATAAATGGGAACTGAGATTTGAAGAAGCAATGAGGCCAAAGAAACCACAATGTTTGGTGATAATCGATAATTCAAATTGAATTGTGGGGTGATGGCTTGTGCTAAAAATGCATAAACAGAGTGAGCCAAAATTACTCCTGTGGCCTGCTGTTGTGGTTCTCCTGGTTAGATGCATTTGATTTTCTGAAATGGGAACAGAATTTGGAGGTATCGATAGCACAAGTTTTACAAGCACTTCTGTAAATGTGATTTTAAGATATGGCTAGACATTTTAAAAGCCAAAACCATTTTAAAGGCACAGGGGCTCGGACATCTCCTCCATGAACTATCAGTCACTAAGTTAATGTCCTGAGTATGGAACTGCACAGCAATTGTCCCAGAGGACAACTGTGTAAGTGGACCATAGTTTTCAGGATGGGGATGTGGCTAAAGGGTAACATTCCTGCTGGTCTGGGCTAGCTGCTCTGCACAGCTACAAGCCAAAGTTATTCCTCAGTCTCCAGCTCTGGACAATCAGCATCTGGCCATGATGGAGCTGCCCATGGCCCTGGAAACATTTCAGTGCCCCCAGAGGCAGATGAGTGCTGAGTGCAAGAGGTGAAAGCTTTTCACTGAGATTAAGAACCCCTGTTTATTTAATGCTGCATTAATGTATGGTTAACACTATCAAGTAGTAACCTTTCAGTGGAAAGATGTATTTTTTAAGAAAAAATAGCGAGCACAAGCTGTTGCTACAGCATTGTGTAAGTTTTATATATTCTACTTCAGGATACTAAGTGTTCTCTGTGAAGGTTGTTTCTTCTACTGCAATTCTCGTGCCCAAAAGTATATTAATCTCTCTTCTTGCAATTAATACATATAGGAAAGCAAACATTATCTCCTATTTAATACTGAGGTATTACTTTTATAAAAATATTGTTGTTGAATTAATTTTTTCTTCCAACTCCTTAAAGCTCTGTTACTGCTGTTTCAGAAGTGTTTGGCAGCACATTCTGCTGCAGGTGACTTCTGTGTCCATCTTAGGCCAGCAACATGTTGAATCGTTCAACATGTTGAATTGTTCTTTCTATATCTCTCCCTGTTCTCTGTGTTTCACTGCAACAAGGCTTTAAGAAGACAATGTTCCACATGACTCTACATCACATGTAAAAAATAAAAATCTTGCCCACGCATGGGAACAATCACCTATGGGCAGATTTTGCAACTTTACAGCATTTATAGCACCTCTCCAATATCTCAGTGATGCAGTAGGATTTATAATACAACATTATATTGTTGTGTTATTATGTATCTGTAATACAAATGTTTTCAAACATGCTGTGTTCCTGACACTCATTTCGAGTTGGATTAGAAGTTTTAACATCTGACTGCAGGGAGATCAGGAGCTTGTTATTTCTGTGACACTGTGAGAACATACTCACGTTATCTTTCAGTGCAGCAGGAGATAGCATGTGCCCCTAATGTATGTATGTTTGCAAGTTGAGAAGTTAAGTCTGCTGTTAATGTTATCACTGCTGTATCCCGAAATAGAAAAGTGCAGGCAGATTGGATTGTGTTAGAGAATGGTAACCATAATAACCAATAACAATCTGCAAATGATAAGCAGTTTTAATGTTTAAAAATAAAATTTATATAGCATTCCTGTACTTCCATGGGCATGCTTTCAGATTTTATTATTCATTCATTTGAAGCTTGGTTTTGAGATTTAAGATGTGACATTAATCTTAAGGAAGTGTTTTCATTATTGCATCTTGAATTAGTTGACACTGGTTTATTATATACCTAAACTGAATCTCACAGAATAAAATTTTACTTAACAACCCTCTTTCAGATGTACACCATCTGTAAGGGAGAATTACAAGCATCCTACGTGATGCATGGAATTTTATGGAAGGAGATGGATTTTTATTTTGTGGTTGGATGTAAAATGGATAAACTCAGGAAAGAAATACCAAGTCTTCTGGAAGTTAATGCAGTGTACCTTGATAATTTGGAATCTGCGCCATGTTCAGGGATGCTGCCCATCACTTTGGCTGATACAAAAAATAAACAAACAAACAAACAAAAAACCCCTTTCAACTTGCCCCAAACTATGCTATTTCTTTTGAGGGATGCTTTTAAAAGAAAGGAAGGTATCATTCAAGAGAAGGAAGTGGTCTAAATTGTGTCCTGGCCCTGCCAACCCCCTCCTTGCCTACCCCCAGCACAAAAATAGGGATGTTCAAGCACAAGTCTGGGAAACTCCAACTGAATTACTTAACCTGTCATGAAATTGTCTGAGCAATGTGGTGCTATGAGCAAGCTTTTAACTCTTCTGGGTTAGCATGCTCTCAGTCTTCCTTGCTGAGGCAGTCCTATCCTTTTCATAAGACATTTGGATGTTTCTTAGAATGTGGAGTCCTGTTTCGGTTCTTCTTAACTGCTGAGACACTGCAGTTACCATCACACAGCGTTCAGAGAATTACAGTGGCAATGAGAAGAGCTGGAAAAGACCCATTCTTCTAAATGTGCTGATGTGCAGAAGAACAAGGCAGCCTGGCTTCAGATCCATGCTGTAGCTCTTTCAGGGCAGGAACGCTCCTGAAAATTTGAGTTTATGCTGCTGGAAGGGTGTTGCCCATAGTTAGAATGACCCCTATGGGAGAAAAATCAATGGGAGAGCTAAAATTCATTGGAAAAAAAATTAGTTGCTAATCATAATTTTCATATATCAATAACCTTGTTAAGAAGGTGCTGGTGTCGGATGGGACAGAATGGGATAGTTTGGATGCAGGGTAATTAAAGCACAATAGCTCTTGCTCTTTCATGCTATATGTGAGAGGGAAGAGCTTATTCGGAGTTTTTTGGCCAAAAGTTTCCTTAACAATTCTTGTTGCTAGCTGTGTAAAGGTGTTACAAGCTGTTGACATTCTTCACTGGGATTTGAATTTGACTCTGAATTAGGTAAGAGAGAGTCAATTGCTTTCCATAGAGTTCAAAAAAAAATGTTGTTACTGTTGGATACAAGCTGAAAGATTCTTGTTTATCAAGAAAGGTCTGTTTAGTCTATTAACCTTGACAACCATGTCAGCATTTTTTTCTGTTTGTTTTCCCAAAGGCACTGTGTTGAAGTACTATGATATACAAAGCTATTTATAGTGTAGACAGTTCATAGCTATGCTTAAAAGACGTGGGTCAGGGTTTAAATACCAGAGTTAAATGCTATTCTCTTTGACAATCTGAAAAGTCATTATGCGTAATCCCTGAAAATTAAAATGGAGAGATGGAATCCCTAAAATATCAATGTGAATCAGATAATTTTTAATTTCACAGAGTGCTTGAGGTAAAAAGAGCCTCTGGAACTATTCCAGTTACCTGCTCAGAGGAAGGCCACCTAAAGCTGGTAACCTAAGACCATGTTCAGATGGCTTTTGACTATCTCTAAGGATTGAGCATCCAAAACTTCTCTGGGCAATCTGTGCCAGTACTCCCTCACCCCCTCAGTAAAATAAAAAAAAAAAAAAAAAATTTCTCTGTGTCCAAATGTATTTTCCTACATTTCAATCAATACTCTGGTTTTTTTTTGCCTTTTCGTTAGGAGTCACTGAGAAGAGTCCAGCTCTGTCTTCTTTATTCCCCTTCCACCAGATACTGTACACCTTAATAGAATTTTATGAAAAGAATAAAACTTAGGGAAGCAGTCAGGGAAAAAAAACTCCACACATGTTGACACACCTGTGTTTGTATTAATATCACTATTGCTCTTTTGGCTTCCACAGGTGAGCAAGAGCTATTTTACAAGTGCTTGTATATATTAAATAAGAGATTTACTTTATCCTTGTGATTTACTTCATCACTTCAGATTGTAGTCTTGACTCTCACAGTCACAGTATTTTATTTTTCTCTAGTCTGAATGCTGGTTCTTAAGGTCCAGTCTTCATCTAGTCTTGTTGGTGTAGCCCTCTGTCACACATCTGCAAGAACATGTCCTGCTGGAAAGTGCCAGTAGGGGAGAGCAGCAATTCCACCCTTAGCTTTGTTTCCATCTACCATTTTTTAGAAATGTTTCTGTGCTTTGGACACTCTCTGCCTTTATCCCAGTTCCATTCTATCCCAGAAGGGAGTAGAACTTTGTCTCTTGCTGGAGTCTCCAACTTACGGGTTTTCCAATGGCCTGTATGTGCTTGATCAGCGACTTCTGCCCAGGCATCCCATCTCAGCATTTCTGCCCTGTTCCACAACATTCCACTCCTTCCTGGTTACCTCCTAGCTTTAGGCTGGTCAGGTAGCCAGCTGTCTCTATGAAGGCCTTTTCAATAGGATTTTTGTGCTCCCTGCCTTCCATGAACATTTTTCTTCCATAACCTTAATTCCTGTCTTCTGGCCTGGCTTCTAGGCTCTCCTCCCTGTGGGTCACACTGCTGCCATCTATCCTTGTTCTGCACTCTGGTTTTCTGCTTTTCCCATCCCACCACCTCTTCAGCTCCATTGTTCACAGATTCCTTTTTCAAAACTCTCTCTCCCTCTCCATGCTTCCCTCGTACTCCTCCATCTCCTCCACTTCTCTGCTTGCTCTTTCTGTGTGGATCATGGCATTCTGCCTGCGAGGGTCAGCCCTGGTGAGACGTTGCCCACCCTCTGCTGGCCAGTCCCTTGCCTCACTCAGCCACTGGGGAACCATGTGCAGCAAAACCCCTGTGCTGTCACTTAGCTGGGAGAGGAGCACAGGTCATCCAGAAGTGCTTTGCTAAGTTTAAATACCCTCAACAGGGGTGTCATTTTTGCAGGCTTTTAATTCTTGAACCATAAAAGCTGTATGCAAATTTGCTTTGTGGAGCCCTGAGACAGACTTTGGTACCTGTCATGATGTTTCAATTCAAGAGAGCAATGAGCAATTCAGCTTATTTACTGTCCAAGCTGCCAGACTCTGGCTGCTTGTGCTGTCTGTAGTGAGAATTACTTGTGACATGAAAGTCACTTATGGTGACAGCCTGAATAATGCCCTAAGTCTCTGTTGAGTGCATGCGACCTGCAGTCCTCCCTGATTTCATATTCACTGCCAAAGTACAGGAGCTGATGAAATTCTTTTTAAAAATTATCATAATTTTTAATACATACAGAGCAGTATGTTTTCCTTTCTTTGATGTTAGGAGTACTTGAAATGTTCCTGCTGGTTTTCTTTTTCTCCAAATTAGTTGTGAGAGCCATATCTAAAAGGGAGCAATCAAGCCACAGCACCAAAATTTCAATTGCTTAGAAGAGCTGTATCAGACAAGCAAAGTAATGTGTGATGACACTGGCTTTGCCAGTATTGACAGGTGTGGTTTCACACTAAAAACACTGTGTGGGAAAACTTGGGCAATTACATTAAAGCTAATAAGCGTGTGTGACCACACTCATTCAGCATCAATAGGAGCAACCAGCTTGGACAAGTGGTAATTACATTCCAGTAGAGGTGTCTGATGCTTGTTAGCCTCCATGCAGGAATGATGCATGTTTTATTTACGCTCTGGGAATGAACTATTATGATATTATTTGTTTGAAGCATAATTTGCAATTGATATAATGCAAAGTGACCAGTTCAGCTGACAGATTTAAACTAATGCTATTTTGTAAACATATGGTTGGAAATAAAATTAATGTCTTCTGATTTCTGATTTGCCCTTTTCCAACTGTTTTCTTGGGTTTAACTCTGCTTGTGGATACATAAAAGAACATAAAAAAATCTAGATTCATGAGTCACATCACATATAGTCAACAGAGGACAAAAGGTCTGTTTTGACAAGGAAAACAGATTGAGAGAAGAATATCTTACTAACTCACGCAAAGAAACTGAGTTAGTCAAGAGATGTATTTAAAATTAGCAGGGGATGATGCAAGGGATGGAACAGGGAAGATATTTACAATGTATTTGAACTGCTTAATTTGCTGGTTTTATTAGGAAAGAGGTCTTGTTCTCTTTCTTCTGTGGAAGAGAAGGAAATTGAGTAGCACAAACTGGTTTTCAATGCTATATCTTGTCATGAGATGCTGTGTATATTATATTAACTTGATTATAGATATAAATGGGCAAGCATACACCCACACATTTCCTCCCTAAGAAATTACATATTCCATATTCTTTTCTTAGTACTTATGTATAGTTCTGGTTATAGGATACAGTGCTAGCAGCAGTGTGAACTATAAAGAATTGAGAGGACTGAGCTGAGAAGTGATGGGTTTCATAGTGCTGTTTGAAAGCAGTTTTGATCGGGGTTGTGTTGCTGGATGCCGACTGGTGGCCTCTTCCTCAGTTGTAAAGAACAGCCTTTCTCAAAGGGCAATATTTCTGCGTACCTGGTTTACTTTATGCTGTATTCCTACACCATCTTTATTGGGATTTATCTTTAAGCCCCATTTTAATATTACTTTGGGAATGCAGTTGGGGAATTGGTCTCTGAAGTCTCTCAGTTGTGTTTTACCCTGTTCTTTGGCTTTTCTTACTCTTTCTTGCCTGCTCTGCCTGAACTAGAAGTTGGCCAGGAGCGAGGCGGGTCCTTGGATTCTTCTGTCCCGGTGTGGTATTCCATGCCGGATCCGCTTCCCCTGCGCTGGAGGTAGCGGGTGTAACTTTTCAGTTACCATTGTGGCACAGAGATAAAGTTACACCGTACTTACAGAGCGGGCTGGGACTAATCAGTGCGAGGAAGCAATGAAGCGAGCGAAACTAATGCACAAAGGAAACTATTCTGGGCTGTTTGTTTGTTTTTCAGAAGATATTTTTATTTTTAAAGACATAGATAGTAAGATAGCTGCATGGGTTTCTGCAGCACGGTCAGAGCAGCGAGGGGTATGTGTGAGCCGAGCTTCCCCCGGCTCGCCCCGGCCGCAGCTGCCGCCCCCTCACAGGCCCCGGCGTCTCCTCCCGGTCCCTCCCGGGCCCCGGCCGCAGCAGCCTGTCCCTTACGGGCCCCGGCCGCAGCAGCCTGTCCCTTACGAGCCCCGGCAGCTTCTCCCGGGCCCTCCCGTCCGTGCTGTGGCTCTGCGGGCCGCACTCGCTCTCTCCCGGCCCCGCTTTCCCCGCTCACAGTTTAGGCGGTGTCGCGCCAGGCGGGGCAGGGCCGGAACGCGGCGCTGCCGCCCCCCGCTGCCCGCACCGCCCCATCCCTCAGCCCGCACCGCCCCGTCTTGTTCCATCCCATCCCGTCTTCTTCCATCCCATCCCGTCCGGTCCCGTCCCGTCCCGTCCCTCTGTCCCGCGCTGCCCCGTCCCTCTGTCCCGCCCCGTCCCGCTGCCCGCCCCGCCCCGCACGGCCCCGCGCGGCTCCGCTCGGCTCTGCACGGGCTTGGGGCTGTCGCTGCCGCCTGCGGAGTTTCGCAGTTTTCCATCGCGCCGGTCCCGCGGCCCTCGCAGCAGACTCCGAGTTCATGCCCGAGAGCCCCGGTGCCTCAGGAGCAGCCCAGGCGTGGGAAAGCAGCCTGGGAAGCCCGCCCGGCTGGGACGCGGGAGCTGAGGATGCAGGGGAAGATCTGACTTCAGGCGGCTGGGCGCTCCGGGCAACTGGTGTCAGACGGCGAAGGAGTAACTATGTACCTTTTTGGCAGTGAGGAGTACGAAGTGGTAAGATGTAGTGATTTTTTTTTCCTTAGTTTTTACTTACTTTTCATGTTCCAATCTCAAGAGTTTATTGGGCAGCTTTGAATTTCTGTCAGTATCGTTTTTTTGTATTTGAACTTTAGTATTCACCAATTCGATTGCTTTTTAAATACGATATTTTTCTTCAAGTTCTTCAAGTAGTGGGGTACTATTTGGTAGATAAAATTGAATTTACTTTCCTTGTCTTGTTTATTGCATTGTGGTGGTATTGAAAGTATTTAACTACTGAGTATTACGAGGCTATTTGGACTCTTGAGTTAAGCAAACTCACGCCTCCAAATAATTAAGAATTTGTCTCATACTTTGTAATGTAAATAGACTACAAGGAGTGACGGAACTGGCCTTAACAGTATGTTTGTGGGGATGTTGCCAAACCATTTCTTTTGTACAAAAGTTCAAAGCATGTCATTGTAATGTACTGCAATGTCCATCAAAAGAGCTAGCTTATGAAAACCCAAACACACCCACGTTAAGATCTGACACTCTTTTCTTAAGTACGTGTGTAGAACGGTGTTTGAAATATGTTGATGATGTCAGAGAAGACCAGAAGAAAACCGCTAACAGCTCCACACTTTTGTATGGCATTGTTAGCTGACATAAAAGTTTGCATTTTTGCAGCCTGTGGTTCAAGTGCTACGTTGTAAGCAAAATGGATGGATTCTTCCACCCACACACATTTGTGACTGAGTCCAAATCTGAGGAGCTTTGGGGAAGAATAACACCAAAAAATATGTATCAACTCTACTATAGGACATCAAAATAAATTTCACAATCTCAAAAGTGCTACATTCTTTGCATATAACTGGCAATTGCAAATGTTTTGTTTTGATTATTGAAGTTGCTCTTTGAAGTATGAGAGGGCCTTTTATGGCAGTCTGGTTTCTACAACACATTTCAAGAAATTAGTTATTTTGGATTTTTTCCTCTTTTTTTTTCTTTTTTAAATTCCAGCCAGCTATGTTTTTTAGATGCAACAAATGTAGAAGGCATTCAGGAAAATAATTTAAGTGCAGCTGTCTGCACGTTGAACTCATTTGTGAATGTGTGACTTACACAAACTTTCACAAACCAAGCTAGGGAGCTGAAAAGAACTTAGTTTTTCCAAACCAGTAAGCCACAGGGCATTGCAGTGATTCTGCTATAGAATGTTTACGTGTGTATAAACATTATAAAGCAGAAGAGAGTGTCGAACTTTGAAACTTTTTTTTTTATTTGGTTACATTCAGATATGTGTAAAGGGTAGCAAATCACTCTTAACAGACTTTTGCATTTTGCTCTTCATTTCATTGTATCCTGTGGAGTTACTTCCTGGCTCATACAGCAAGCAAGTCTGAAATTTTAAAATGTCTTGAAAATAACCCAGATGACTGAAGAATGGTGTTGGGGCTTTGGATTCAGATCTCAGTCTCTTTCTCTGATGCTGTTTCAGCTTCTAAAAAATATCGAAGTATTCTGTGTCATAGAAAGTAGTTCAGTGTTTGAGACAACTTTCCCAGGCACGTGAGCCATCTCATTGCAGTCCCTTTTCTACACCATACTTATGCAAAGTGAAATAACATCAATAGAAAAAAGTAAGAAACCCACCATGAATGGCGTGGCGTTAGGTTTTTTAATTTGCTTCTTGTTTTTTTTCTTTTGTTCTTTTTGATATCTCTAGAGGTCCCTGAAACTGAAGAGTAATGATCTCCTCAAACAAAATATGTCACTAAGTGCAGACTAAAATATCATTTGGGTTTTTTCTTCTTAGTTTTTCTTTAGAGCAAGACAGTTTGGGGGAAAAGAAGGATGCATTTTTTGGTGTTATTTTGGCAGCCAGACTTACCAAGATGTTTGCTTTACTCAGTGATAAGTAAAATAGAATTGATGGTATACATAAAGCTTGAAGAACACTTTTATTGTTCAGTAAAAGCTAAATCAATGTGAAACTTCTATCTGTACAGAGCTGTTGTTCATGAAGCCATATGCTCTGTACTGTGGAAAAGGCATTTGTTTTATCTTCCCACACAATTACTTGAGTCACTGAAGGACAAAGTGTGTGAAAAGTGACAGTGAAGAATTTCAGGGTTTAATTTTTAGTTTACTATTAATTTAAAGCAATTTTAAATTAGTTTAAGGAATTCTAGCTATGCATATAATATTTGATTTTTATCCTAGGGAGAAGACTATTGATGAAAAGAAACATAGCATCATTAAAGCATCTCTTAAAACTCAATATTTAAATAGAGTATTAGAGAAATGGGACTGTGTGTGATCATTGTTTGCATTTCATATGCACACACACATGTCCACGTGAGCACACAGACATGTTTACGGAAACATTTGTATCTGGGGTGGTGCTCTAACCCAGCTGAATTGAATAGCCAAATGCCACAGACTGGTACTACCAACTTTTGCATCCACTTTGCTTTCTTTTTGTTCCTGTGTATAAACAAGCTTGAATTATTAGCTTACTCTGAGTGCATAATAAGTTCAGATATCTGACAGCACTGATAATTAACTCTAATACCATCTCCCAGCAACCCCAGCTGACAAAGATAATATTGCTTAAGAATCAGTTATCAAAAGAAAAAAGTTGGGGTTTATGACCACTTCATATTAAAAGTAAAAACAAAGTGTCATGACACAGTGACAAAAGCTATCTTTTTGAAATAAATAAATAAATTTATTAATAATAAGCCAGATAGCAGTGGTCTTTTTCTATTTCCATTAGTATTTCCATAAATGTTCTAACTTGGGATGCACAGTGTCTTTCACATTACATTTTTTAACTTTAGATAGATGCTTATTAAGCTCTTTATGAGTGATGAAATAAATATATAGAATCTTTTTAGGCATTCTTTGCCACATATCTGGCAAAGTAGATGTGTTTGACTATAGTAAGCAATTTAATTTCATAAATACAGGAAACTGTAAAAAGCTGCAGGCCCTGCAGTCTCATTTGTGCCTGTAACTTGTTTGTTTAGTCCTTTTTCTGTTTGTTTGTGAAATAAACTTCTGGTTAAAGGGAATAAATAAATAAATTAAACAGAATTGGAGTGGTTCATCAAAAATGAAACAGGAAGAGGGAGCTCCTTTTCACAGATGCCTGGTAGATCATAGTCTGCATTACTCTCCCATAACAAACTCATCTAAAACTTACTCCCAACAGACTTTGGAGTTCCACATAAGGGATGATGGGACTCCAGATGGTGCTTGCAAGTTTGGGAGGCTCTGCTGTGCCCCTGGGCTACACTTTGCCCAGCAGAGCATTTCCCATGGCTGCAGAACATCTGCTCCTCCTCCCTCAGGTGAGCCTTGCCAGGGCTGTGGGTGCTGGCAGCTCCCGCCGCATCCCTCCTGCCTTCCTGGGGCCCTGATGGAGGTGTACCAGGGCTGATGGCACCCTCTTGTCCTCAGTTGGGCACAGGACACTTTTAGTGTTTTGTCACTCCTTCCCACCAGCAGTCTCCCCTGGCAGAGACTTTGGGCTCTGTTGTATGAGCATGATCCAATATTGTGATGGTAAGTGTAGGGTTAATTAGGATTTCTTCTGAGAAAAACCTAATCACTGGGAAACTATTCTTTTAGCAGAGTAATTCAGAGGCAGCGAATTTTCTTGATTACTGCTCATTTAAGAAAAATAATTTAATTTCATTCACTCTATTGCGGGTAACTTTCAGATTTTTGTGATCAATTTTTAACTTTCCTAAGAAACTCAAAATTTGGCTTTTTTTGATCTCCACAGATATTTTTCTTGGAAAATATCTTTAAAAAGAGTGGGAAACCTCTTTATAAGTCCAGTGAATTGCTTGTGATGTCCAGGGCATATGTTTTGGTTGCCTTGGAAATTGAGCATTTGTCACTTGTGTTCTCCAGGCAAAAGTTTTGAACTTGTCTATTTAAATTAAATCTTCGCTTCCGTTGAGTTTGCCTATGTCCTCTTGAAGGATGGAACACTTCTTTTGGAATAATAAGTATGATGTTGATAAATGCCAGTTATACTCATGACTCCTGCCAGGCAGAATTATCTTCCAAAAGGTATGAAAATCTGTCTGCTAAATTTCTCAGGGAGGGGAATATCTTGGAGCAGTCAAATGTCATTCAGGTTTGAGAAGAGCTACTTTTTGACTGTTCTTCATGAATCAGACAGATCCGAATTCTGTGTATACAGGCATTCTGCTGATAGGGCTAATTTTCAAGGGAAAACCCCACCTATTTTAGAAATATTTTAAGTCCTAGAAATCAGTAGGGAGAATACAGTGATGTATTTACTCTGAGTCATTGCTACTTACCTTGTATCAGAAACTGAGTGAAGGGAGAAAAGGATGTTGTTTAAGATCAGAGAGAGTCACTTGTAACTTTTTAGCAATGGTAGTTTTCATCATAGTGTGGATTGACATGGGAATGTATGAAAACAAATCAGAATTGCTTCTTCGGGAACCTCTCCCTTGAATTGCAATTGAATTGAATTAAAATGTTTGTTATCACAAGGATGGTTTGGCAAATTACCTGTGGCAGAACACTGTAAAAATGTAACCATAAGATTTTGGAATGGCTTTTCCACGTTCACCTTAGTTCAACCTAAGGCAACAACATCTAATGCTATGTTCAGATAGATAAGTTGTACTACTCGTGAGTGTAACTTGAAGTACAGACTTGAAAGGCAGTCAATTTAAATTCAGTCTCTGAGGTTTGCTTCAGAGCCATGAGTCTGTCTTTTGAAAAATCCCTTGACATTTTGTTTCTTTATCTTTAAATTTTAGGAGACACTTGACTTATTTCTAGTGACAATAGCACTTGGTTAATTTTCAGCTGCAAGTATTGTACAGCTGCACAAGAAATTGAGTTATTCAGGCTTGAAACTGTGTGTTTAGTGAGAAGTACTCTTATGTGGAAGAAACAAGTGCTTATATGTGAAAATAGATGGGCTCACATCCAGAGCTGCATGTAGATTTGTGAAACAGTCACCCTTAGCAAGCCCTTTTTCCTGTGGATTTTCTGCAGCAGCCAAAGTGTAGAAGCAATAGAATTTTCTTTTCATAAATTGGAAAAATGAGGGTCATTCTGTATGGCATCATTCCCCATGACTAGCTCAGAGACCTCTCAGCTGTGTTTAAGCACTGCATATGAGTTTTGGGATTTCCCCAAGGAAAGCCTGGGAGAGCTGGTGGTTCTGATGGTGTAGCAGAACGGCTCCTGAAACAGTTTCAGTTTAGAATAGGGAAACACTAGAGAGGAAAATCTCAATAAACCCATGCAGAGGAAAGTATTGGTCATTTCTGTGTTACTCCCAAGACAGCCAGTGTACTTGCCAGTTAGTGATTTGCACAACTGTAGTGACTGTACTTCTTTCCCCAGAGAAAAATCAGTGTGTAATCTAATGTCCTGTAGTTTATGTGAAGTAGATTTTTTAATAGTGATGTTACTGTTTGTTTCATATAGCTTCTATTTCCTTGCCTCCTGTCTTTAATTTGAATTTCAGTGACTAAGGATGGAGCCTCTTATATTTTTGAGAGTATATCGAAAGTATTTGTAGTATGTCTGACCTTCCCCTAACTCTGCCCCCACAGTCCAACACATGAACAGTCAATAAAAAGGTGGGGAGCTCTGTGGGGGCTATGGGTGGAGGCATGAGCTTTAGTCCCTGTTATGTACATGAGTCTGTGAGCAGTGGATCAGCTGTCCCTTGTGTAGAGCTCAGAACACCTGATTTTCAGTGTAGGGTCCTAGGGAGTGTGGAGCTCAGGAGATTAAAGACAAGGTTTCTCCCTTCAGGTAATAACATTTAGAAATAGATATTTCAAAAAAAAATATGAGGCAAGTCAATGACTGCAATTTATCTAGATCCTTTTGCACTGGTTTAGTGCTGAGCGGTGCCTGAACACAATGAAGGAAGGGAATGAGCATTTCTCTTATTGTGGAAGAGGATCATGGTGAGTGCATGATGTTTGAGAAGCAGGTTTGTGCCTGAGGCACGTGTGAGACGGAGTCCTGTGAAAGTCAAATGGTTTCTGACATTTAGAAACCAACCCCGATGACCAGCTCCAGGTAAAATAGCAAAGGAGAAGTTTACTCCTGCTTAAGGAGTAGAGTGTAAGAGAAATAGAGTGTGAAAACTGGCCTGGGTTGGCAGGACCAGTGCAGTTCACCTCACAAACATGAAGAAAAAATAACAAAATCAGAGTGCTTAAAAGTCCCACCAAACTGTTTGAGGGAGCTCTGAATCTCTCACCTACTTTTCCATTTGTGAGACAGCAGTGGGAAGGAGGGAAGTAGGTCTCTCACAGGACCTGGCTTCTGAGTGTATTGATAGCACCAAGGCCTGATGAAATCTGTTAATTCATCTATTAGTCTTGGTTTCAGTTTATTTCCACCTGAAGGAAATGGCCATGATAGTGACCTACTTCCTGGCAATGCACTGCTCAGCCTCCATGCTGCACAAGGCACTTTACCTCAGTGATGTGAACCAGTGTGGACTTGGGGAAAAAAAATAACCTGATAACTTCACGATCAGGAATACATGAGTTTTTCTATTCCATATTCATCATTTATTCTACAGGCCTTGATAGAAATAATTGGCTATTTTTCAGTGAGGAATTTGTATTAAGCTAATGTAGCCATAAAAAAGTGTTAATTATAGAAGCCATAATCTAGGCAGGACAGTACAGAGTTAACAACAAGCTAGTTAGTTGGGCTTCCCTGATTTATGTAGCTACATACCTAATTCTTGGATTCCTCTGCACACTGTGTGAGTGTGTCCAGGCTTTTGGAAATTATTTACAACTTCCTCCCTCTTATGCCACATATATTCATCGTTCTTATTTAATTAAATGTCAGGAGACCTATGTAGCTAGAGATGTCCTCTGGGTAAAAGATACTAATGGCATATGGTTTAAGTAATCAATTCATAATGCTTGGGGTGGAGCCCTACATGCAGAAGTTGAGATATTCAGAAGAAAGTGGCTTGAATGTCTTCAGTTAAGGAAATGGGACATGCATATGCTGTGCATGAATATGGTGCAAAATAAATCCAGATCTTGCAGGAACCTCAGTGTTCTGCCTCTAATAATAGCGTTACTTTAAAGTTTGTTTTCCACTTTGTATTTGTGACATGCATTTTGATGTGTACGTTGTTTAGCCTGTGGATGGATGTGAGGTAGCAGAAGGGGTGGCAGAAGGGTTAGCAGAAGATGTTTTACGTGCAGAATGGAAATCTTGACTTCCCTACAGCACATATGGAAAGCTGAAGTCAAGAAGGCATGTTGGCACTGTCTGCCATCCTGCCTGCTCGCCTGCTGCAGCAGGCTGCCTGTTTTAGCCTCCCTATCCAGGGCAGCACAGCTCCTCTCCCATCAATGGTGTGTGAGGTGGTGGCTGGCAGCCTGGGTAGCTTGTTGCTCTCTTGACCTTCCAAAACTCTAGCAGTTACAACAGCTCAATTAAGCACTCCTAGCAGGCAGGCTGGATATAGTCCAGTGGCATTTTGATAAAAACCTTCCACACAGGGAAATCAAGGACCAAAAATCCCATTTCAGAATATTTGATATGAAGTTTCTTTGATAGTCTTTTTGGGCCACAAGTCCTTTTTTTTTCCTTTGTTTTCCTTTTCTTTTACAGTTGAGGCTGTGTGTTTATGTCTGTTTGGGAATATGTTTTTCTAGCTGATGATAATAAGTAAGATGATTTGTTCTGATGAACAAATTCAGTAGCAACTGATCAGAGCAAATCTATAACTTGTTCTTATTTAACATTGGCTCTCAGGAAGGCTATCACAGGGAAAGAATCCATCTACCTTTTTATCGAAGCCATGGACATCTATCGTCATGAAGACATGTCTTCTCTAAATTATAAACAAGTTCCAGGAACTGGAATGCCTAAATGAAATGGTGTTTGTTTACTTACACTGCATGTTACTTTCCAGATAATTACTTCAGCTGATGAATAAGAATTACAAAATCTGGAGGATAGGTAACATCTTTAGCAGGAATCATCAATTCTTTTTTCAGCAGTCTTTTGTTTACACAGAAGTGGGTAATGATAACCATGCTTTTTACTATTATTATTTTATACACCTCTGACCAGATTAATTTCTAAGATTCTGCTGGGAAAAAATTTAGCAAAATTTGGGTGTTTTCATTGCTGTAACTACAGACCCATAGGAACCAGCCATTTTAAAAGGTTTTTTCCTCAGAAATGAAAGATTAAAATCCCTGGGAAATTCTCCTGTGCACATTTCATTTACATTGTCATTTACAACGCAGTGTGATTCTATGCGTTTTAATTTAGCAGTGTGTAGGAATTTTTGATGTTTAAAATTCTAGTATTCCATATTATATTTTATGGTTTATAATAGAGTTTTAGAAGTCTGTTAGAGCTTACAAACCAGTCAAATGGAGTTAATAAGAATTGGAGTTAACACTTTTTTTTTTACCTTTTTAAGGCAGTTTCTGTGTTTCTTACAAATATCTATACAGATGTTCTTATTAAAAATAAGTTCTTTAAATCAAAGTAGTTTTTTATTGGTATAAGAAAAGCAATTTTTTTCCGAAATACAGAATGAGAGTGCTTCCTACTCAGCTGAGTGCTTAAGTCTAAGGACAGGTAAACCAATACAAGAATTTTTAAGTAGCGGGAACAATAAAAGGCCAGTTTATGGGAGCAAGGCTGATACATTAATATTACTAGTTGAGAATCATAAGAACATAGTAGTATTTCAAAGCTATTCCTTTTAGTAATGACTAAGTATGAAACAAAAGATCTGTACATGTCTTTTCATTAAGTATATTTGCCTGAAAGGAAATTACAAACTTAGTTTTACCTCTTCACTGGAGGTAACTGAAGTTTATTATATGTGCAGAAGTAGGCTTTACTAAAATCGACCTTGTGCATGTCTTCATAGAATTGTTTCTATCTGCTTGTAATGGCAGCTCAGCAGGCTAATTTTTGAGGCTAAATGTCAAACTTCATAGTTTATTATCCTAAGACTCCTAGAACTTCTTTACACTTTTATTTGGTGTAGGAGATTAAAGACTAAAACCCTTTGTAAAGTTGCAAAATTTTAATCCATAGGGATTGTCAGACCTCAGCTAGACAGGGTCCTGAGTAATCTGCTGTGGCTTTGAATATGCTACTTACTCTTGAGCAGGAGGTTGGACTAGATGTCCTTTCCTCCGCATGTCCTCTCACCTGCCTACTTTTTTCTTTGATTCCACTGAGAGAATGCAGATTATATAAAAATCTTCAGGGCACAAAGGAGAAATCCCCATGTTTTTACTTCATTTGTCAAGACTTGCTCTTAGAAATTTTCATCATGTCCAGCAGTGGCCCAGCAACTGATTTAGTTCCTGTTAGTGAAGGATGCCCAGTATAATTCTGAAATTTTAGGCCTTTAATCTTTAATTCACTGTGATTCTTTTGCCTTCATCTGGGTTCCATGTAAATATGGGGATAATATCTATAAAGTGAGATATGAAAGAGGCATTAGATTGTTGCTCAAATATAATCAGTTTATCATATGTATCATATTGTGGTTTCCCTCATATATTTAAGAAAGTTGTGTTGTTTCCCTTAATTCCTTCTAAAATGGAATAATTCATATTGTGAGCTGTAATTCTGTTATTCATTATAGACATCCTGGCAAGAACATGGGTGGCCTTGAGTCATGCCTAAGTGAAATCATAAGGTTCCCTGTACAAGACCTTAGTACCATATGTGAAATTTTGATTTTGCTGATGGACATTTCACTTGACCTTGACATTGAGAACCACCACATACACCTATTTCCTGGTAAATTAAGCTGCTTTGTCTTCTAGGAGGTTTCCTTTGCATGCGTGAATGTTATCTCTCTCCTCTCCTGCCAGGAACATAGATTTGTAAGGAAAAATTAATAATTCAGTTCAGTCATGTCTTTTTAGTACAAAATAATGTTCTCATCACTTTGGATCCAGAGGTTCAGTGGAATTTGCAGGCAAGAACATCTGGGAAATGGTCTGGATGGGACTGTCCTGGTGTGCTGAGGGACAAAACACAATTCAGCTGATACCATTTCCTGTAGCTGTTTTTGCCTTGTCACCACAGGACTAAAATTTGAGATATTCCGGTAATCAAATGCCTCCCAGTAAAATGGATATATTTAGAAAAAATCCAAACACTGCAAATTTTGCTGTTTTGTTTATGGTTATTTTAAATAAACCTGGACATCTCTGTCTGTAAGTGTGATGGGAGAGATTAGTCCTGCCAGTTAGACAACATCGTGTGGATCAGCTTGACTTGTAACAATTGAAAGTGGTGCTTCTCTGGTAGATTTTATGGTGTGAATGCAATGCTATTCAACTTCAATAAGGTCTGTTTTAGCATAATCAAGAGAGGAAACAAGAAGGAACTGCTAGGGAAATCATAGGCTGTGATGATTTTGAAAATTAACAGGAATGAAAAATAGTGACACCCTCTCAAATCATGAAAAGATCCAGGTTTGCAGACAACTGACAAAACATGAGAGGTTATAAAAGAGCACACTTGTGTTACTCTGCCAGCTTCAGCAACGAGCATTTCCTTTTCTTCTGCATGATGAAGGAAACAATAAGCCATGATTCTTTTTTTAAGCATTGTAAAGTTAAAAACTTTGAACAGGAAGGGAGATGCTAACTATATGAATTATTGCTGATCATAAATGGAATAACTCTTACAGAAGGAATAATGGAAGGAGAGCAGTGCAAATCAAGAATGACATTCTTGTTTTCTTAAATAAAATTTTTCAATATTTTGTAAGAAGTGTTTCAGACTAATTGAAATCAGTTAAGAATAAATGTAAAATTAAAAAAAAAAAAAAAAGCTACCAAATCCTTTTTTTTTCTCCAAAACTGAGTTTAGCTGGCGTAATATTGAGAATTCCGCTTGAGAGCCAAGAGGATTTCTCTAAAGTCTTGAATTTAGTGGTGACTTCTGACTTTTACCTGACCAGGGAATCTAGCATTGTGTCTGGAGAATGTTTGAGGGGTTTTGAGTACAAATGTGGTATAGCAGTGCATGTACAGTCTACTGAATGGGCCATAGGTGTGACCTAGGAGAAGTGATGCTTCTTGGGTTTTTTAGCATTTTTAAATTTTGCCTGCCTGTGCACACTTTGGGGACTGACTTCATGTAAATCAGGGTAAGCACAGAGAGCCTGTTGAATGCTTGTTAGCAGGAAAAAGCCAGTTGTGGAAGCAGCTTTCTACCTGTGTGCTTCAATTCAGAAGCCTAGATCTGCTGGGTATTTATTGGCTGGCTTTAATGGAAAGCTTCATAGAGTACAGAGGTGATTAAATGTTGTAAAAATGTGTATTGTTAAAAATAAACAAAAGGAAGATAGTAGTTTACAAACTATCATTTTCAAGCCAGGCATATAATCCCAAATAACACTGAGGTAATTTTTTTGTGTTTTGGTATTTTTATACAGTATTTTTAATCCTAGAAAAGATACCTTTCTGCTTTTGTGATCTCTGCTGCTAAACTGAAGAGTGGCAAGAACAAAAAGCAAAAGTTCAGAAAATGCTTATTGCCTTGCCATCCATCTCTTTCATGCTTGAAATACTTTCTCATATTTCTCTCCTATTACCCTGATATTTCTCCTCTTGAAGCTTTGTCCTTCTTTGCTGCTTTCTCATGGTGCTCATCCTCTGGATAATCTGAATGATGCCCATCATCCACCTACCTACATTTGGCTGCTCTTTGTTCACTCTACCTTTAGGACTCTCATCCAAATATGAGTTGCTTTCCTAATTAGCACAGCAGAATGGCAATCTCAGAGCCACCTTTGTCATATTCCTGTTGTTCAATGGGAATTCAGCAGTGACAGCAGCAGAGGACAGATGATACTTTTGGGTGGTAATTCTTCAAGCAGAAACTGATTCCCTTGTAAACTGGAAGAAATAGAACTTTTAACTGAGCATAACTGTATGAGTTTAAGGAGAAAATTTATTTCATTTCCAAACAATGGATCAGAGAGGAAAAAAAGCAGGCTCTAGCCTGTGGAGTTCCTGAAGGAAACAAATTGTTGGGGATGACATAGGATTGTTTGCATTTCTTTGATGAAAGTTAGCATAATATACTTTGAGACCTTAAGACTTGCAGAACTGGAGTTTCTGTTCTTGTGTCTTTCATCACTGTAGTTGCTGGAGACTCATTTTTAACCAGAAACTTGCAAGGGTAAATCTCTTTATCTGAGGGATTTTACAAATTTTTTTGATCCTGGTAGCGTATTAATAATGTCACTTTACAACAAAGTGAGATACTGCTTGCCTTAAAATTTTTGAACAAGTTGACTGTTGCACAGCAACTCTAAAAATGAAGGTTTGCCAAAGGTGTATATTGTCTCCTTTTGAGAAGAATTCCATTGTATATCTTGTTGCAGATTCTTTTGAAATCCCAAACTCATGATTACTGTATGAGAAGTAGTACAGACACTCTATCCAGGGAGATAATCACAGCGTTCATTAGAACATAGCTGCTTGACCGTGACCAGTTTTGGTGCCCCAACAGAAAGATGTGGGTAAATCAGAGAGGATGATTCAGGATGGTTGCAGCTGGATCACTTGACTTGCAGATCCAACCTGAGGGAATGGGGCTTGCACAGCCTGGAGTCCTGATCTCTCATCATGCACAAGGAGGTTATCAACAGCAAGGAGCTAGGCTCCTCAGAGAGGTGTGTGGCAGGGTAATCAAACATGTATTTTCTGCCAGTATTCAGTATTGCAACAATAGATGAAAGAAAAATCAGTGGTATATCCTCTAGAAGTGGAAATGGCTCAGTGAGGGATATGATGTAACTGACCCAGGCAAGGTCTGTTCTGAAGCAGAAAGAATGTTCCTGATGTTTCTCCTATGTCTGAAAAACAGAAAATGCTTGGTCTTCTAGGTTGCAATAATTTTAGAAACTTGAGTTCAGTTGTTATCCTGGAAAATATCTGTTCTATTTTTCCAACCTGTGAATGTCCCAGAACACAAAAAATACTTCAGCACTGAATTATGAGAGTTCACCACACCATTTGCTTTTATGATTTCCTTGAATTTTTCTTTTGCAATTCATTTATATTTTATTTCCTTTCAGGTTAGCATCTAACCTAATCAGGTTAGCACCATCTTCATCAGCAAGCACATTTCTGTTTCCATGTTGTCTAAAACATACCCTGCCCTTTTAACCCTCACATCTTCATTTAAGCAATCTTATTTCTAGTGTTAGCATAAATCCATAGTACAAGATCTGTTTTATCTATGAGAAAATACATTTAGATTTTTTCAATATTGTATATTTTATACTATCAGATGGTTTCCTAGAACCTTTTACTATTTTTTGTTGGAAACAAGCATTGTATATACTCTCCACATTCTTGCATTGTCTTGCAGATGAAAAACAGGGACAATAACATGCAGAGCCTTCAGTCTTATTTATTAGTAAAGAGGTGGGGATAGTGCTCTAAAAATGATCACTCAGAATCACAAACTGTGTCACTCTCCTTCTTTCAAAGGACAGTTGGTGGAGCTGTGCAAGCAGTGACAGCCATGTAGATGGGGATGGGAGAATCAGGAATTTATTGCTTCTTTTATCTTGATACCCTCATCCACTCTGTGTGGATGCACTAGGTCAGGTGGCTTTTAGAGACAAATCTAAATGAGCCAATGGATGTGAGTAGTTGGCATCATGCAATCTATACATTAACTGATGTATTTTGGTTTAGAACAAAAACTGTGAAAATATATGCTGGAGAAAGGGAATTCTTCAAGATTATTTTGATAGGTGATAGACAAGAGGTACAAAAGGCCTTTCCAGAGATATTTTTATTCATTCAAAGTATTGCAGACTGTTCTATTCTTGAAATCAGATGAGAGTAATTGTAATGTGTAAATAGTGAAAAAGGAGCCTCATCCTCTTGATAAAATCCCAAGTACTTTGCTTTGTTTTATGCTAGACCTGGTGCATAGGTAATGGCTATAAAGAAACAGTCCTGTTATTTTTCAAGGAGTCTATGGGGATGAAGACTGAAGCAAAGGACTAACACCTGAAACCACAATAACTCATGTGGTTTTGGCACTCTCAGAAACTGGGCTTAGATTAAGCCCATTAATGAGGATGTATTTTTTTGTCATGTTTATATCCTGAAATAAATGATGCCAAGCAGTGCAAAACTGCTTACTTGATGTTTCTGGTGGTATCAAAGAGAGGAACACTGCAGGTGCTAAAGGGTCATTGTGTCTGCAAGAGATACCTGGGCTGAGTCACAAATGAATCTCTGTTTTAAGGGCTTAAGGTTTCAGTGAGCCTGGGTGAGGGAAATTTAATTAATTCCCTGGTCTTCATATGCACAGTTTAACAGAGGTCTTGGTAAGAAAACCTTTCCTAATATAAGTGGTGAGCAAATGGCAGTGTTCTAGGTCATGGCAGTTGTTAATAAGAGACCATGACTAGAAAATCAAAATTTCAGTAGCAGATGATCTGGAAAATAAATTTATCAGTAGACAACTAGTGTATGACAGCAGTTTCTTCAGAGTGTATGATTGTTAGACTAAATCATTAAGAGATGGCAGAAAACCCCATTTATTTAAACAGACAAAACTGTATTTATGGTATAAAAATGAAGGCTAGCAAGCAAAAATATGTATAAAAGCAGTTGTTACCTTTGAAAACTGACAAAGTTTGAGTGCTGGAATTTGAAGTTGTCATTGGGACAGTTGAGAGCCTCTAGTTAAGGATTAAGGGACAAACAAAAAAAGCAGATACCATTGTGAGAGTCTTCTATAGGGCACTCAGCTAGGATGATGACACTGATTAATTATTCTTTAAGGAATTAAGGGATACTTCTAAATCATCCATCCTTGTCCTAATGGGGGACTTCAATTTGCCAAGTGTTAACTGCGATCACTACAAAGCTGGAAAAACCAGGCCCAGAAGATTCCTAAAAACATCTGGATGATGACTTCATGGTACAGGTACTAAGGAAGCTGGCTGGGAAAGATGCCCTCCTTGATTTGATGCTTACTAACAAGAGGATCTCATGAAGTGGTGGTTGATGACTTTTTTGGTGACAGAGACCATGGAGCAGTTGAGTTTAAAAACTCTGGTGACAGGTGGAAAACTGCCAGCAAGGCTTCAACCCTAGATATGAGACTTCAGGCTGCTCAGGGAGCTGGTGAATAAGGTTCCCTGGGGAAATACTGCTGAGGATGTTGGGGTCCATCAGTGCTAGCTGCTCTTTCAGTACCGCCTCTTAATGGCACAAGAGTGGGAAATTCCAACATGTCAGAGGTCCAGCAGGCAAGGCAGATGGCTGGCTTGGCTGAGTAGGATCTTCTTCTGGAGCTAAGGCAAAAAAAAGACAGTGGAAGAAAGGTTGGGTGACATGGGATGACTGCAGAGACAGTGCTCACCACTGTAGAGAGAAAACGCATGCAGCTGAAGCTCAATTAGAGTTGAAGCTACCCACTACTGTGAGGGACAATAAAAAGTATTTTTAAAGAGGAAATCCAGTAATACCTTTGACGTGTTACTTGATGAGTATGGTCACCTCACAAACAGGGAGGTAGGAAAAGCAGCGTTGTTTAATGCTTTCTTTGCTTCAACATTGATGATGGGCTTTGGGGGTCCCAGAGCCCTAAGCATGGATGGACCATGACTGTGAGAATAATAAACTCCCAGTCAGCTCCAAATTTATGCAGGATTTGCTGCCTGTCAGTCTGTGGGGCTTGATGAGATTTGTCCAAGAGTCCTCAAAGAGCTGGCTGATGTCATTGCAAGACCTCTCTCAATGATTTTTGAACAGTCTTGGTGATCTGGAGAGGTCTCAGTTGACTGGAAGCTGGAAAATGTCCCAGTTTTCAAGAAGGGCAAGAGGGATGATCCTGAAAATTACAGGCTTGTCAGTTTCACTTCAGTGACTGGTAAAATTTTGGTGAATGTTGTTCTGGGAGTTACTGAAAACCACCTAAAAGACAATGCATTGTTGGTCACAGCCAGACCACTTCTTGAGGGGAAGATCCTGCTAGACAGACTTATTTTCCTTTTATGACAAGATAATCCACCCACTTGATCAAGGAGAGCCAGTTGATGGAATCCTTTTGGATTTGAGTGAAACTTTCAATGCCGTCTCTCACAGTGTTGTTCTGCACAAGATTTCCAGCTCACAGCTGGATGAACACATCCTGTGATGGGTGAGCAGCTGGCTCATGGCTCAGGCACAAAGGGTTACAGAGAATGGAGTGACATCAGACTGGGGATCTGATGGGATTCTGGAATCCAGTGGGATTCTGAGGTTTTACAGGGCTCCGTCTTAGAAGCAGTTCTCTTCAACATCTTCATAAATGACTTGGACACAGGACATACTGATATACTGAATAAGTTTGGTGATGACATTAAATTGGGATGAGCTGTTGGCCCCCTTCAAGGCAGAGATGCCCTGCAGAGAGATGTTGATAAATTAGAGGGCTGGGCAATCGCCAATCAAATGAAATTCAACTAGGGAAAGTGCTGGATTCTGCACCTGGGATGAGGCAACCCTGGATGTACAGACAGCCTGGGGAATGAGAGGCTGGAGAGCAAAGCCATGGAAAGGGACCGGGGGGTCGTGGTCCATGGCACATTGAACCTGAGCCAGCAGTGCCCTGGCAGCCAGGAGAGCCAACCCTGTCCTGGGGGGCATCAAGCACAGCATGGCCAGCAGGACAAGGGAGGGGATTGTCCTGGTCTGGTCTGCTCTGCACTGGGGCAGCCTCACCTCGAATGCTGGGGGCAGTTCTGGGTGCCACAATATAAAAAAGACACTCAACTGTTAGAGTGTCCAAAGGAGGGCAGCAAAGATGGTGAAGGGTCTGGAGGGAAGCTGTGTGAGGACCAGCTGGAGTCACTTGGTCTGTTGAGCCAGGAGGACATTGAGGGGAGACCTCATTGCAATTCCAGTAACAATTTCCTTGTGGGAGGAAGCAGAGGGGAAGACGCTGATCTTTCCTCTGTCTTGCGCAGTGACAGGACCCAAGGGAATAACCTGAAGCTGAGTCAGGGGAAGTTCAGGCTGGATGTCAGGGAAAGCTTCTTCACCCAGAGGGTGGTTGGGCACTGGAACAGCTCTCCAGGGAAGTGGCCACAGCAAAAGACCTGACAGAGCTCAAGAAGAGTTTGGAAAATCCTCACAAACAAATGTTGTGATTCTTGGGGATGGTCCCTTGAAGGACCAGGAGTTGGACTTGATCCTTGTGGGTCTCTTTCAGTCTGGGATGTTTTATGGTTCTGTGAAATACTAAAATACATAAGAGTTCATTGGATATGCTTAACGTCACCGTTTTTAATAAAGTAAAAAATTAATAAGAAAGTAAGCCCCCAAACCTTCAATTTTTTATCTGGAGTAGATTAAAAATGTTAGATTTGAAAACTAGGTAAGGCCTGTATGTATGGAGATCAAAAATAAAATTCAAGCGAAATAGTCTTTTTTTCCTTCAGAATTCTCCACTGGTAACAGAATTTCATGTTGAATTTTCAAGGAAGCTATTTTTAAGTATGCAGAAAATCTTAATGACTTGAACCAAAATCCCAGATAAAAATATACTGACGATCTGGAACACAGAATCTAAATTGGCACTTTTAACTGAGCTGAGACAAATTGGGATGATGGTTGCCATGCTTTCCTGCAAATTCTTTCCTTTTCTAGCTTTCTGGTTTTGTTGACACCCCAGATGTGTTTTCCATTTTCCCTCTTTTTTACTGTCCACTTTTAATTTCATGGCTGACCCAATCTTTGTCTTTCTGTCTGTGCTCTCATATCAAATAAATAGCATTTTATATTCTAAATTCTTTTCTTTCTGAATTGTCTTTCTGCAATTTAAAATCCTTTCTTCATGATATTTGCTGCTTATTAATAAATACAGTCAAAAGTTATATTTCCATTTTTCCTTAAAACCATTAATTTTTTAGCCCTTTCTGCCCTAGTAAACAGCACTACAGGTCAGCTTGTTGTTACTAATATGTCTGATTTACCTTCACCTAATGTCTTAAACATATAATCAAGTTACCAGAGTTTTCAAAAGTTACCATGAGTCAGTCAATCTGTGTTAATATCCACGTGTGTGCTGACAGTCTGAGACAAAAGAGAGAAGATTTAGGTTCATGCTGCTTGCAGTCATTTCCTTGGTGTATTATTCTTTCTTTGACACCTGTCTCCAAGTCATTCCACTGGCAACATCTTAGTTTTGTCACCTCTCTGACTTTCCTCTATAGCTCAAAATCATTAATAGCTTAGTGCCATTCTCTAGAGCCAATTAATTGTCTCAAAACATCAAATTTCATTTATTTTTCTTTAATTTGTAGGATGTTTTTGTTTCATTTTTTTAAGTTATCAATGATGTGGTTATATTATTGATAAAGCTTTTCTTTTAATGAATTTGGAGACGGCCTTCTATGTCTGTCATTACCCTCTTCATCCAAATCCCTTTCTCTTATTTCATAAATGTGAGAATCTCTGTCAGAATACACAGAGCTACCAGATTATCCTCCTTCAGAGGCTTTCACAGAACTAATCTCTGCCATAATACATAAACGAAACTTACTTAAAGAACAACCCACTGTGGTTATGCAAGAGATGAGTCATAATTCTGATATCCAGTATTTAAAAATGCTTTCTTTTCTATTGCATTGCTACCTTGATCCCTTTGTTACTCCTTTGTTGTTTTTTTCTGCTCATATTCTCTCAGCCTTAGATTGCAAGCTTGTTTAGGCAGTGTTTGTCATTCACTTTGTGACTGTGCAGTGCCAAGCACAATGTGGTCTCAAGGAGTCTTATATCTTAGATGTTTTTTGGAAAGCAGGTAAGCTAACACACCAGAGCATCCCACAGAGTTGGGAAAAGTTTAGCTCTGACTATGAGGGCTCTATTTGTTTGCTAACTAGGCTGAGCTCTACAGCTGCCTTTTTGCATATTTTCAAAGATTTTCTGAGGAGTCTCCATGAAAGACCATCATTCCTCTAAAAATACCTACCCATTTCACTTTTTCTTAGTGAAACAACATAGAAGCAAACATTTAGGCTAATACAATGAAATGTGAGTGCAAATGTGTGGGGGGTTATTTTGGTTTTGCTGTTTTGATTTTTCCTGATAAAGTACCTAGTACAGCTGTTTACCTGGTTCCTGAATGCCAAAATCTAGTCTTCTGCAAACCTAAGAGCTGTTTTAAAAAACTCTGCTTTCAGGCAGCTGTTGATTAGATTAGTAATGCCTTGCAAACCTGTTAATGGAGAGCTGGATGCTGCCATCAAGCTTGCCAAAGTCATGCTAAGGGTAAAGAGAAGACTGATTTCCTATATAATCTCCTTTTTAATCACATTGCCACCCTAAAGCTCCCAGCTGTTCTGATATTTCAGTCCTGTGATTTGAACATCTCCCATGGCTGTAGATGCCATAGCAATGCCACATAAGCTCTAGAGAACAAGAAAAACATTTTAATCAACATTCAGTTTGGTTTTTAAATGCAAACATTGAGTATTTCAATGCCTACAGTAGCAGCCAGTAGCTCTCCTTGGATAGTAATTGTCTATTTACACGTAAATTTTGTGGCGCTGCACTGCAGGGTGCATGTCAAGAACCAGGGAGGACATCAGGACTAGACTTTGCCAGGGTGTGAAGCATCCATGACCCATACACAAGAAATTAACAATTCCTGTTTGATAGTGCCTTAAAGAAAACATGGACTCTTCTTCTTCCTTTGCTAAAAGGTATTTCTGCAGTTTGTCATACACTTCAAACATACCTTACAAAAAATTAATTGAATTAAATTTGGTCTTTCTATAAATTCTACACTCAAATAATTAACATCCATATAATATTATATACCATTCTCAGAGCAGCGTTTTGTGTTTCTTCAACATAATTCAAATCAATGACATTGTTTAGACACCTGGAGAAAACTTCATAGATAAGAAATTTTCACATTCACCACCTGTGGTCCCTCTGCCAAACTGAGGTCCCCTCTACTCATGGTGCCTTTGTGGGAGAGCTTCTGACTTCTGACTATATTTTTCAGGTTGATCAGTTTAGGGTGAAACAACAATCTGTATACCCTGGCATATTATGATGTGCCAATGTCAGCAGTTTCACGTCATACTAAACTTTGACATTCCACATTTTGCCTTTGTTCTGAATTAATTTTAAAATATTTATGGAAATAACTCTTTTTCTTTACTGTAGTTCATAGCAATCAGGAAGGAGTTGCATATCACAGGGACATAATACACTACCTCAAATCATGTCCTAGTGGGATGTGTGGTGCCATTCTTACTGCTGCCACAGGATAAGAACATAAGCAGTTATCAATATCTCTTTATAAATTCTGAATATTGAAGTGATTTGTTCCTCTTACTGGCACAGTGAGGCCTGAGCTTTCCATATTCAAAGTATAAATCAAATGAAGACATAAAGTAATTTCTCCTTTTGGATTTAAAAGTCTCATTAGCATCAAGTGAATGAAAAGATAAAAAATATATCTTAGAGAAGACCCCACTGCTATAAATTAAGGGTTTTATATACGTGTGCAGTCACATATATTTCCTTATTCCCAGTAAAATCTCCATGCATGTTTGCTCACTCAAATGAAGGCTTCCTGCCTTCATTTAATAAATAATAATGTGAAAAGTCTTTACTTGAAGGAACTTGGTTGATCTTTCTAAGAAGATAATTACTTTCAAATTTTCAGTAATCTGGAAAATGATCTGCTCTAATGATATCTAATTCCTAACTGGATTACCCTGTTAAAGTTAGTCATGGTACTCAGATTGTTTTTATTCTTTAAAGGGAAAACACTATATAAAGGCCAGACTGAATTGGTGAGGGTAGTGATGGCTGTATTAACCCAGTGAGAATTTATCAGTCAAAATCTGTACTTAAACTCCAGCTGTGCTGATGAAAATTAAGCATAGATACAGAAAACTAACAAGAAAAATAAGAGATCTAGAGGCACTACCGAATTTACCTAAAAAGTTTCTACCTGCAAGAAAACGGAAATAGTATAAAAAAAACCCTTTTACTTGAGGGACCCAGTGTCCTAAAGATGTCACCCTTCTGCAATACTAAAAACATCAGGCATTTATTGTCTTGAAGGAAAATGAATTCAAATATGATCACATATGAGCACTATCAGTGTGAAAAGTATGAGTTTGCACTATAAGAATAGTTCATAGAAGCTACTCTAATAAGTGGTAAGAAAATTGGGAAATATTTTTCAAGCATGTTATTAAAACAGAAATTTATTTTTCAAACAAACTGGGCCTGTAAACCTGCAAAGTAAGGAATAAAATAAAAAGAAGAATAAATATATGGAATAATTATTAACATGCATTACCTCACTTTCATTAAACAGTTTCCCATAAAAGATGAGGAACTGGGGGCTGCAGTAACATATATTACATACAGATATTACTGCAGCTCTTCCATATGGCAAAGGAACAAGATGGAGACATGAAGAATTTCACAAAGACTGAATTCCAGAAGCTCTTGGGAAAAGATTTTTACTGTTCTCCAGAGTAACCCAAAAAAATTTCAGCATCATTTCCTCCTTCCCAGTGAGGAAATGTAATTTCCTTGGTTGTCATTAACGGAAGATGCACATCCACTTGTGATTTTTTTTTTACTAGTCGAGGTATTTCTATTATAGTTTCATCATAATTTTTGTATAGGTTTAATTTTTTTTATCATAATGTGATTGAATGCATTCTTAGCTCATATAAAAATACTCAGAAATTTACACAGTTAATTAAATGCAATTGTATGCTCCTCCTTTCCCTGTATTATCCAGCTGTGAGGTTTTCCCATATTCAAAAAGAAAAAAAGCTTCCAGCTTTCCCTTTGCACAGAAAATTTACATGACCATGTCTGTACCATGGGGAAAATACATGTAATACTGTGGTTGATTCATGCAGTTTGTCAATATAATTAAAATGAATGGAATCATTCTGATTTTTTGGATGTGTGTTAGGACTGTGACCAACCCAAGACATGGCATGCACTGTAAAGGATCTCTGTGGCCAAGAAGATGAAATTAAAATTTTAGCAATTGTAGCCTGACCCAAAAGTCATTTTGCCCCCTTTGGGGAGATAGGAATTATGTTACTGTGCTTCATGATTTTTTTTATAGGGAGAGGACTGGTTAGGTAGTATCCCTTGTGCACAGCAGAATGAAAGACAGTAAAAGTGATGCTATGCTGCTTGGTCAGTGTCAAATATTGTGTGCTCACCATAAGTGCTGTAGGGAGCAAACACCCACACTGTCGTATGATCTGTCATGCTTAATGGCTACTTTGTTTGTTTTCCTCTTACTTAAAGGTAGTGTTGCTTCAGGGCTGGTTTATGGCACCATTCCTCATGGCAGCAGAGTGGCACCAAGGAGCTGCAGTGCTGGTGGGGAAGGGTTTGGGTTTGGGTTTGGGTGTGCCTTTTCCAAGGAGGATTGAGTGTCCAGGGACCACAGAGTATCCTGGGGGCTGGGACTCCGGGGGAGCTCATCACAGACTCATCACACCTTTCATTAGTGCTGTGATAGCATCAGTGGTTTTGTCCGCAGGCCACTGGTGTGTCAACCATAACTGGATTTAAAGGCTGCACTAAACTTCTGTCTGCTTATTGATGATCCTCTTTTCCCACTATTTCTATTGGCAGCTGGGTCAGAAGTTGTGGCAAAGGGGAATTTTAAAGAACAGCAAAATTTGACAGGCTTTGAGGATGTTACAGGGCCTCTGTATATTTTCTTAGCAGACAAGATATTTTTAAAAATGCAATAAACTTAGAGTGTATTTTATTTTGATTTCTGCTCCTATTGCTCTGGCTCAGGAGACATTTTAGTTTTGAACAATCACCACAACTTAACAGATGTATCTGAACTCCTGAAAAACAAAATATTCGTTGGAGAATAATTTTCTTTGTCAGTTCAAAGACAGCTTATTAAATTCTATGCTGTAACTATTACAGACTTCAGAAAAGGAAAAAAAGTAAAACATTTGTAAAGTTAAAAAGTAGCTTTATTTATAAGTGTGAGTTTAGTGACAACTGTTATTTGCTCTAATAATGGTGAAACGGAGGCTGCTGCATCACTTGTGGTGGGCACTTTCATTGTTACACAGACACAAATCATGGCAGGATTTGATCATTCCTGGGATATGCTGACAAACTGCAGCATGTACATGACCACTGTGCTCAGCTGTAGTCTTTATTCGCTGTTTTTCTTGTAAGTCTGAATTTATATAAAAGGTAGGCACTGCAGTCAGCTACAGTGATCTTTTTCACCTAGATTGTTGCATGTCTGTCAGTAAATTTTAAACGCTCTAGGGAAACCTGCCTTAGTGTGTCACTCCCATGTCAGTTTATTTCAGGGTAGAGGGTGATTCTGAAAAGCAGAATAGTGAAATTTAAGGTTTTGTTTGGCTTTTGTCATATTAGGATCTAATATTTGTGTGTTACGTGGTATGTTGCAGTTATTCTTTGCTCCTTTCCTCTGCTAATGTCAGAAAAAAATATACGCAGTAGGCAGGGGGTTAAATTCCCACTCAACAGGCGTATTTTTGGTTTCTGTAAGGGAAATGTGAGTGCAGCTCAGTGCTTTGCAGCGGAGGGCAGCACTCCGTGGCAGGAGCAAGCATCCAAGGGAAACGTGGCTGGCAGCAGACATCCATGACGGGAACGAAACACTGTACCAGCTCTTCCAGTTTCACAGGGACCTCGCGTTTTCCAGCTGTTTACCCTTGAGATGTAAAATGGCAATTTGGCATAGGCTAACAGCCCGGTGTGATGTGAGCATCTGCGTAAAAGGCTGCACATATGGAGCATGCCCAGTGGTATGAACAGCCTGCTACCCCACCCCCAGCCAATCTAGGAAGAGATGAAATGAACTTTGCACTTGCAAATGTCACTGAATACATTTTGCACAGGATTTTAAAAGGTTCTTTTACAAGCACTATTTTTAACAGCCAAATCCGCCCCCCAAAACAGAAAGGAAAAAGCCCTAGGTATTTTTCTGTGATCGATCTCAGTTTATGATCAGCTGAAGCATCTCTCACAATATTTCCGAAGCTGGTTTTATTTCATGTTTTTATCATTGAAGTTGAGATTTTTGAAGGTGGTTTGGATTTTCTGGAGTTTTTTTGAATTTTTTTTTTTTTCATTTTTTCCTACTGGCATGAGAAAATTTGAGAATTTAGTTCCAGTAGAATACTTGGAAGCAGTGAGGCTGGAAGCTTGAAAAGCAGAGGAAAGAGGAGGAAGGCTCTCACGGCAGAGCATGGATAGGAAAGGAGCTGTGATTCTGCAGTGCTCAGTGTGCACATGTTTTATGAGATCAGTGCCGGGCGCTGCAGCTGCGGACAGTAACTGAGCTGTCTGGCTAATGAAGGCCACCTGGATCAGGCTTCTGAAAAGAGCCAAAGGAGGACGTCTGAAGAATTCTGATATCTGTGTAAGCCCTGCATTTTCCTTATCACTTTATATTGTATATATTGCAAGGAGGGAGAGAAAAAAGGCGGTGAGGAGAGGACAGTTGTTTTCATTCTGATTGAATTACCAGAACTCTATTTTGTATGCAGGGAGATGCAGAGAGAAAGCAGAGCTGTCATTATTTATAGAGCTGTTCTGGCATTGTGGCTGCTTCCATTGTGGTGATACAGGGACATGTGTTGAGTCCAGACGGATTTTATTAGTTGGAAGTTGATTTGTGGTCATTTGCATGTCTTGCTGAGGGGCAGAGATGGATATGAGCCATTTGCTGTTTTGATGGGGAAAGTGTGTCAGGTAGAGAGGCTGCCCTAAAATATAAATGCATAGCAGAGATTAAATCTCTTAGCAGTGATATTGTGTAATGGCAATTATTGATAGTAAATTTGCATTTTGATTATAGAAAGTCTGTTTGCTTGCTATTTCTGTCACTGTTTTGAGTTCTAATTTTTATGGAGCCATCCTTGAAGCTGCTGTGTGTCCTTCAGCCCTGCACTGCACCAGTGCTGTAAGTCTCCAGAGAAACTGGCTCTGCTTGCTGAAAAGCACACAAATAAGAGTGCAGAGATAGGGCAGGAAGTAAAACACTGGAGAAAACACCTGCACTTTTTGAAAGTTTCCAGAAGAAAATGTTTACATAGATAAAATTTCTTCTAAAAGAATTTCCCTTTTGGGCAGTTAGTTTCTTTTCAGTGATACAGAAGTAAGAGAAAAGGCAAGGTGTATAAGCACTTCTACTTTTTTATTTTCTTTTTTTTTTTAACATCAAAGGAACTTGTGACATTATTTTTCTTTTCTTTGGCAGGGTTCGGCGGACTCCTACACCAGCCGTCCATCTGATTCAGATGTATCTCTGGAAGAAGATAGGGAAGCAGTGCGGAGAGAGGCAGAGCGACAGGCCCAGGCACAGCTGGAAAAAGCAAAGGTAAGGCATTGTTTCATGTTACACACTCATAAAATGCTTGGCTTTAAAGCAGGGGTTGAAACTAGATGATTTTTAAGATCCATTCTAACTCAAGCCATTCCATGATTCTTTGCCATCTCATGCATTAGTGATAAACTAATTTTTAATGTGTTAACATATAGATTAGAGCTCTTATAAGCCTTTCAGACAGCAGCTGAAAATATATGCTCCATGAAAAATCACTTAGAATCAGTTTTCTGTAACAGGCAGTTGACTGACTTATGTATTTCAGAACATTCTTATTTAAATGTGTGCATTTCTTCTTTTATTAAATATAATATAAGCATTTGTTGCAGTGTATAGGGTCAATGCTATGCGTTCTTACTGAAGATGTTTCTGAAAGTTTGCCCATGGATTGCCAGGGCACTCAATGCTTTTACAGTGTCAAAAATCAGCCCTCAATTGAACATCCTGTTAATTTCCCTTCAGTGAAGAATCAGTCCCTACAAGTCATATGTAAATAGGGAGAATCTGTTACAAATGTGGTTTTTTTCCTAAAGACTTCAATGACTTTACAGTTTGTGTGTTAAGTGACCCCATGAGTCATTTGCTGTAGGTCTTCTTCAGATTTCTCCTCTCTCCATGCTCCTGGCAGATAGTGACAGTGTAGTAAGAAAACACTAAATGAGCTTTTGGTTTTTGCTGTATGTTTATATATTTTCCATGAGATGTATTTAGGACTGTGAAGGTTTCAGCAATGAAACTGCTGGGCTTGTTTCTCTTTCATCTGTGCTATATCTTTAAATAATACTGCACCTGTATTTATTTATTTATTTTCATTTTATTTATTATCATTCATTTATCACTTCATTCCGATTTTTCATTTTTTGGTATGCTAGCTGTGAGATTTAAATGTATTACTGTTTTCCAAAATCTGGTTTTTGTTCTAATATATTTAAATTCACCATTGAGATCCCCCCTTAGATCTACCTATCTACATTTTTCTCTCACTTTCTCTGAGTCCCCTCCTCCATTTTGCCTAGTTTAATTCTTTATGTCCTTTCCATCTCCTACTCCATTTAATTCTCCACTGCCAGCTTCACCTCTGCCCATTTATGCCACCTGTTTTACACGGGCTCTTCAGAAATTTGTGGGTCCAGATCACTGCATTCTGTAGCTGATCATGTGATAAAGACCAGCTCTGTAAATAATACAGTACTATAATGCACAAGCAGACATCTTCATCAGGCCAGAAAGCTTGAATAGGGAAGCCAAAAATGTTTTTTTTGAAAATGTAATTGTTAACTGATATTTAATAAGAGCTCCTAAAACAGCTTTTTAATGAGCTGCTGGAATGTGCCAAGTGTAGGAGATGCTGAACATCTCTTTGAAGTTGGATCTTGCTGTTCTGGGATCAGTGCAGCAGAAACTCAACAGAAGCTGCTCACTTCTTCCCTTCAGCCTTGTATCTCAGAGATTGCTGATTGTAGTCAAGAGTTTCAGTTTTATCAGGGGTGGGTTTTGCTAGTTTGAGGTTTTTTGCTCCTGGGAAAGATGATAAGAGCTGCCCTGAAATTCAGGTGAAGTTTTGAATTTTATCAGTAAAAGCACAATCTTGAAAAGAAGATTTGAAGTAATAGTATCTTGCAGATTAATCAGGGTAGCAGTGCAGTGCTTACTGCTGAACTGATGCCTCCCTTAGCAATGAGTAAATCTATGCTAGTGTTGCTATGGGAATTTGGCTTACTGATGCTGGCTTGAATACATGGACAGCCCTTATGTAATATTCATGACCTCTAGCACAGCTGCCATTGTAGTTTGTAGAGAATCTGCTAGCAGACCTTGACTTCTAAAAGCTGTATTTCTATACATAAAACCAATGTTCCCACTCCAGCTGGCATGAAATATCGTCTCTAGGTCTGACACCGTCTGAAACTGTAAGACAACTTGTGAACAGTCAAAGTAGTAAAGGCACTGCCAAAACCAACCTGTTGTAACAATGGTTATTCCAGTCATAGAAAACACAAAATTAGATATTTGAATACTTTTTCCTTTAAAATAGATTAAGGCTGGAATTAGATTAACATTTTTGTTTCTCTAGTCAAATGTTAAAAGGCATTCCAGGAGGTAATGTATGTCAATAATTTTATATAGAGGCTGTAGCAGCGTAATATTTAGTCTAGTGCAATATTTAAATTAATACTATTAAATAAAATATTATGTGAAATTGCTGCTTTTGTTTGAAATAAGTGGTTAAAAATGTGTTTAAATTAAGCCTAACTCGGTAGATGTAAAATATGACAGGGTGTGGTTTTTTGCCTTTATTGATGGTTCAGACCTTCACCTCCCTGAAACACAGTAAAATTAATGAAGCAGTAGCTGCTGGTGGTGCCTCCTGGCTGCTGTCAGCCCCCAGATGTTTTTGCCACAGGCTGCAGGTTTGCTGCCTGCTCACCACAGCTGCCTTGCCTATGCCCTGATTGACTTCCAGGCAGAGCCAAGTGACGAAGCTGCTTTAACTTTTGCCTTTTCTCATCGTGTGAGGAAGTGTTGTTCCTAAATAAAATCATTACGAATGTATTTGTCACGGGAATTAGAAGAGAGTGACACACATGAATAATGCAGTGGTGAAGGAAAGATGATAGTGAATTAAGGGTAGATAAAAAACTATTGAACCATGTCACGCAGTTAATGAAAAGAGTTAAATGACATCCATTTTCCTTTATTACAGCTAGGGAAAACACCTTAAACTAAAGATAAAAATACAGTGATAGAGCACACAATGCCAAAATTGTTAGGACAATTTTAAGATCTTTAAATTTGTATTTTTCTAGCATCTAAGTGCTTGTGTGAAGCCTAAATGTGTCTCTTATACCTATCCAAACAGGGAAAATAAAAGCAAAAAAGCTCATAAGAAAATGCACATTCTGGCTACTTTTATTTATTTATTTATTTATTCATTCATTCATTTAATTATTTAATACAAGCATTGCTTCTCTGGAAAATGGTTAAGCATATTTTGCTGACTCACTTTGGCATGTGACTTACTGTAAGGAAGGTGGGGCCACGGGCGCGTGTTCGGAGTCATCCAGGGACAGAAAATTAAGAGGCAGCTGATGAGGCTACCTGCAGGCCAGAGTCTACTCCTGAAAGAAACAGATCTGAAATGAAGCTGTTCAGCTCAAAGCTGAGATGAAATGGTCTTGATTAGAATAGTTTAGCAATAAAATGCAAAAAGACTGGGAGTTTTTGTTCTTGTTGTTGTTTTTGTTTGGTTGGTTTGATATGGGGGGGGAAAAAATTGAAAGCATTGAGGATTTCCTCAGTGCTCTCCTCACAGACCATAGCATGTGCTAAATCTAGGATAAAGAGAGAGGACCTGTGTTGTGTCCAGGTAGTAGTATCCAAATCTAAGGGCTTCCTGTGGTACTTTGCTGAGTTTCTTCTTTTCACAAAACCATGAATCTTCAGCGTTGACAAAAAAATAATGACATTAATTACGCTTAGCACTAATAATTAAAAAACCATCATTTTTACAGTCAAAAAAGCTTTTTAGTTGTTGAAGGATGATGATTCAAAAATTAAAAATAAAAAGACTGTCAAAATGAGATCATGGCCTATGAGAAGTCAGTAATTGCGTTACTAATAGGAAATCTCAATTCCCCTCAAGTCTGCTTTGTTTGCACTCCACCTAATGCTCCACTGCTAGCATCCTTTTAGGAGTTTGTAAAAATTTGAAATATATATGCTTCTAGTTTTAAATGCTGTTAAAATAATTTTTCTGTTAAGATGGTGAGCCACTGAAATTTTGATACTAGATGTCCCTTTTCTGGGTCTGAGGCAATGATATAAGCTGTCACATTTTTCTTTTTTTGATGTGTGCTGTAGTAGTGGTGATGGCTTGTGACTGTGAGTAATAATGCAATGTCTTAAATGTAATGCATTGCCTCCATGCATGGTTTGGGGACCACAGCTTTGAAATGTGTAGCAGGCTGGGATAATGCCTACATAGCTCTGTGAGGCTGAGGGCATGAAAAAGATTGTCAGATGTAATTATCCAGTGCAGTGTGCCAAGGCTAGTTATTTGAGTATTTATTCACTCTCAGACAGGTTTCACAGCCTCAGAATGACCCCATGCTGCTAGCGGGCAGCTGCAAAGCTAGTTGAGGTATGTCTACTGAAGCTGCAGTAGCATTTCTGACAGGCCAGAAGTGCCCATCTCCTTGATGTGCATCCTTATATTATGTCAGCTTGTTCCCTCATGGACCTTCTTTCTATTTTCTCTCAATTACCAGAATGTCATGGTGCTGAGCAGCACACAAACCTATAGCAACACAGGATAGGACTGTTAGCTGTTGTGTGTGGTCATATTTTTTTCACTGATTTCTTCTCATTTGCCCTTATGTTTTAGAATATTTTTATTGCATGTAACCATTTAGATCACTAATGTTGTGCCATAGTTGCTGGGATCACATGACAGCTGGCCCGGAGGTCTAGCTGGGAAAAGAATGAGGTGTTGATCCCAAAGTACAGTTGCAAATCTGGTTGTTGCTTAGCTGCAGGTGAGTTCTGCATTACTGGACCTGTTCAAATCAGGTTACAGATATTCTTTTTCTTCATTTTCTTCATTAATTTCTGCTGGGTTTTTTTGGTGTGTAACACTGGGATGTAAAGCAGCTTCCTTTATACTCTTTGTGACCTATAGTTTCTTCTGGTGTGTATTCATGAAGTCTTTTGTCTTCAGTTGAAGTGTATATACTTGTTCTACACTAGTGCCTGCTGTTATATTGGTTATTTCCCTGAACAGTTTATCCCTTCTTACTGTTGGGCTGCATTGTTGGGGGCTGGGATTCTTTCTTCCAGTAGGGCCCACATAACCTGTAATTAAACGTCCCAGAGACAATACCATTTTTAATTAGAAGACATCGGTCGTCTCCCATTCATACTGTGATTAGAGTGATGAACTAGGTTTACTAAGTAGCATTTCTTCTTCTGCTTCTTGGGTTTGAGAAGAAAAAAAGAGTACAGGGATATTAACACAGCCTGCATTTAGAGACCTAGCTGTAGATACTTTAGTATCCTGGCTTTCTTCACGTAATAAGGAAGACAGATAACTTGTCTCCCAGGAATGGACTCAATACTGAGACAGCATTTTGAGGTTCTGAGAACAACCACAGCTCTTCTGCCTACTCTTTCACTTGCTGCTTTCACATGAGCCTGCTCCCTTGGTGAGGAGGAACTCCCTTTTGTTCTGTATGGTTCAATTACTACATAAAGGGTGGCAGTGCCAGTGGTACTTTGTGTAAAATTAAATAACTTCTTTATTAAGAGCAGTGTGAAAGAAGTATTTTAACTACATTGGGTGACATAAGCCAGGTGCAAACATCCTCGCCTGGATGTTTTTCTGCTCCTTGTCCCACAGGTCCCTGGCATACCCAGCTGGTCAGCTTCTGCTGCACGCTGGTACTGCACAGGTCACAGCAGAGATTCCTGAACCCTCATGTGCCTGTATCCCACCTGGGGCTGCTGAACCAAGCTGCAGAGAAAGTGTGCTCAGGCCAGCCCTCCCTGTGGCTCAAGGCTGGTGGCTGATGGGTCTGGGTGTTGAGCCAGATGCGCATGTGGGGGTCAGCAGAAGCTGCTGAGTGTCACAGGAGCCATACAAGAGGATGAGAAGTGGCCTTGGGGATGTTCTCTGTGACTGTGGGGAGTGAATGTGGCATGGGAAAGGAGGAGCTGAGGTATCTCTTTGCAGGCTGCTCAGACTGGTACAATGGTGAGCAGTTTCGCTGATGTTAGATTGAGGTAGATGCTGCTTGTTGCTGTAAGCAAAGAGATTTCCACTTAAGACACATATGATCTGTTTCATTAACTTTCTTAAGGTTTATAGGATCTGATTTACATTTTTCAACATCCAAAGCAGTAATGTAATCCAAGACACTGTAATCCAGAACTTCATTTTTATCAGCAGCTGCTCCACCTATTAGATGCCATGGTTATTTTAATGGTTAACATATGAATTTTCTACTTAAAAGGGAATAATGATTCAAATGTAGAGGGGAAGGTAGGATTTCAGGGCACGAGCCATTGTTAAAGGTAGCTACAATGTGTGTGATGTTTGAATATAAACATCTGTGGTTCTGGACCTCTGACCCTGAGATCAGTTCAGTTGGCCAGAGCCTGGTGCTAATAATGGGCTGTTTACTTAAGATCCTTGTGGGCTCCTTCCATACTGTGAATCTGTAAACAGGAGCATAAAGGAATTGTTAAAGGAAGACATGCACATGTAATTATATCTGTGTGGGCTTATACATGCATATGTATGCATTATATATATCCATAGACACATCCCTGTGTATATATGAATATACCTTTGGTTATATGGCCGTGCATATTAGATAACTATCACTGGTGACTTGAACTGGCCATTTATATTCTACAGCTGTACAGCCTCCTGATGTAAAATGGCTGGTTTGTATGCAGGGAGAACTGCTGTAGCAAAGTATTAACCTGTGCAATAATGCAAAAGTTTTGTCAGAGAACAGTTATCCTGTGATCAGAGCTGGAAGTGGACTGTCATGAGGTTTTTGGAAGCAGGAATGAGTTGGAGTAAGGACTTCAGTGCAGGCAATGAGTATCTCACCTTGTACAGGTGCTCCAGTTCACAGTGACTCACGTGATGTGGCACAGTGCCTTGGAGAAAAACTTGTTTGGACAACAAAGCCCTGTGCTTTCTGCTTCCTGTGCAGAGGGGACTATTTTCCAACCAGTTCAGGAGCTAACCTGATTTCTGTTGGAGCAGACAGCTGGCTGATGTGTATTATTATTATGCAGGGAAGTACTTGTCATCTGCAGTGAAAACAAACCTCCAGACAGTTCTTGAGTCCTTGGCAAAGATCTGAATCCCTTTCTTTCTCCATAACCCAAGCTCCCAAAAGTTAGGAAGAAAGAAGAAAAAAACCACAAGTATCCATAATTTTGGCTATATATATAAGCATAAAAAAAGGAAGGAAGCTTCAAAAATAATCTCTTTTTTCATCATAATTGCAACTTGTTTTATAAAATTACATGCAAGATGCCAAGGAGTTCTAACTATAGGTAGCATTAGAGTGCTTTGATACAAAATTAGACTGACATTAGATGGCAATTCTAAAGTATTTCCTTTGGAAAATTTAATATTAGTTACATAAACTAGTCACTGGTTGTATAAAACTTAAAAAAAGTAACTAGGAACTCAAAGTAATCCTGTAATACCTGGGAGAAGGATACTCTGTGTTCCCAAGTTAGGAATATTTTAAGTGCAAAACTCAGCTTGAACTATGAAGAGCATCTCGATTCTGCATAATTCAGAATATTAGAAGAATTACTTTAAAATGAACATTCAGAGAGGTCCCACTGATGCTTTTCTGCTTATGTTCTGGATATGTTCTGGATGTGTTCCTGCCATCTTTTTGTCTATATTCTGTGTAAAGTCCGTGCATATCCTAGAGCATAAAACTTCCCCTAACATTCACCTGTGGACCCTGCAGAAGGCTCTGAACACTTCCTCTCTATGTTAACCTCCAATCCTGTTTTGACATTTTCCTCCAGGATTTCATAACCAGCTGGGCTGTATTCCCACATTAAATATGATAAACTCTCTATTTTATACTCCTAAAATGATCAGTCCTGAGGTAAAATGTATATACTGAGATGCATTTTAAGCTGCCACAAAACATCAAAGATTAGACAGACATTTATCCTTTGTGAAAGTATAGATAACCATTTACCCTTCTCCTTTCATTTTGGTCATGGAAACCTTGCCAGTGGGCTTTAGTCCTGTAACTTTCACAGCTACCTAGTTTTATTTTTACTTACTTGACTGAAACAATTCTACTCTATGAAGAAGTAAGAAAGCAAGCAAATACTTTTATTGAATCTGATATGAAATCTTAGCATATAAGTTTCAAATGGTATTCTCTAGCTTAAGATGAGGTATTTATCACTGAAATATTACTTCTTGGAGTTATTTTTTTAAATGCCTTCTTCTCCTTGCTAAATAGCTAGAGGGTGATATTTAAATCTGATTTTATTGTTAGCAAGACCTGCAAACAGTACCTGTTTTAAAAAATGATTCAGTATCAAGCAGTACAATGGTGCAGAAAATTCAGATTAATATTGCTGCAGAGAATTCAAGAGTTTCTCCTATTTGTTTTTTTTTTTTACTATCTCCAGCTTTACTTTTCTTAATATTCTTTCTGGCCAGATATGGGTGATTTTAGCATACTGTAACTGTTATATTAATTTTTAGTTTATTCAAGTGCTTGCCTGTCATAACTTACATTAAAATAAGAACTTCTAATTCCATGATTCTTAGAAGTGAGACTTCCTCTTGCTTGTTGGTATGTAAATATGTGAGTTAAATACATGTTAGCAGGATTGCCCTTTGATCTCATTTTGGAAATCTTATCAGATAAGATACATATTTTCAAGGTGATTTGTTGTTTACATCTAAAATACAGAATCCAGTTTGAACACTGATAATTTATTTTCAGTATTTTGAACAAATCTGCATTTGACAGGTATGGAAAGCAGGGATGCACCCCATGGTTTGAGTTTTGTTGTGCAAATATGCTTGTGTTATTGAACTGCAAGTCATCCTTTTTCAGTGAGTGAAGGAAAAGCCGAGGGAAAAAAACAACTTGAAAGGGAAGATGAAGGATCAAACTGCAGCTGCTTTGATTATTTTGACTGGAGATGTCAGATTGTTGAAGTGAGAGAAGAGATGCGCCTGCTGCTTTTTGGCTTTATCCATTTGGCCAATTACTTAAAAATGAATTTTAAAAAGTTTTTGGATTCTAATATTTAAGTTGGGATAAAACATGTGAGCACAAAGCATCTGGGGTTACTCTGCATCCCTGTCACCATTGTCTGTCACAAGAGAAACACTTCCTTACTGAAGTGAAAATGAGAAGTGCTGGGAACCTGCCATCTTGTAAATCAGCTGTGCACATTGCTTTTAATAATCAGCAGTAATAAATGGCAGGAATTGGAAAGGAAAATCTATTTCTGGCTTTCAGAAGCAGTCAGATTACAGATGAACGTATCATTCCCAGAGGAGCTATAAGGGAACTACATTTATCCCAGCTCTCTCATTTGACCCTTTTATTCCCTTTTTGCAGTGAGGCACGTGATTCACTCACAAAACACGTATTTCCTTGCATTCCGCCATGGTGTTTCCTGGTAGTTTAATCCAATTGAGATATAACACAGGCCCTCCATGGAAGTGCTCAACTCTGCTACCTTTATAGTAGCCATGGAGTGTTCAGTGGACCTGGTCTGCTGGGGCTGAGCATGGGCCTTCCTCATCCAGCTGCCTCTGAGGGCTTGAGCTGCCTTCTGCAGGCACAGGGACGTGACATTTCCTGACAGGAACGTGAGGAGAGAGGAGTGTTTTCTGTACCTGTCCCCATTCAGCTGGCAGTGACCTGGGGGACCCCACTAGCCCCAGCAGCCTGTGGCAAAGGAGATGGGTGCTTTCCTTTGGTGAGGTGAAGGAAGGCACAGCTGTGCTGGTCTATATGGCTGTATGCATGTGAACTCTGATGAAACCCTTACTTTTTCCTCAGAAAGGAAGAGCTTCCTTACTCCTAGATTTAAACTCAGCATAAAATTGCCAGGTTAAATTACCCAGTGTAATCCACATCTGCCCTGTTTGCCTTCCAGAGCAAGAGCTTGTCTTGGAATTACGCTCAGTGTTGGGTAAAATCTCCAAGGGAAGCTCTCAGTACAGGAGCTTCTCTTGGAAGCCCATGATTACAGTAGAGGCCTGAGGACAAGTGGAGGTTAGGAAAGGATAAAGGGGCAAAAGTGGAAAGGGATTTGGAATTTTGGAAAGGAATAGACACTGTGTGGATTGACTCTCACGGCCTTGTTCTGTGATTCAGCTTGAAGAAAATCCAATGGGAAGGAAAAACAGGGAGCTGTTATTGATTTGGCATTCTTTAGCAGGTTTGACAGATTCAACTTCTACCTTGTATTTCTCAGACTTGACAGTATTTCTCTCACACCCTTTGACTGTGCTGTGTCTCTCTGGCAGCACAGTTTCATGGCAGTGGCTTTGGCCCAAAGCATTGTTTTTAGAAGTTTCCATCTGCAGCTGCTCAGTTAATTTGTTTCAGGAGGGTTGTTTTGAAGCCAGCTTAGTTGGGCCCAGTGTGCATGGTGCAGCCTTGTAGGCAGCAGTGTGGGGAGTGCTCCAAGACACAAGGCTGGAAAAGTAGTGTACCCTTTTCAGCTGAGAAATCCACCTGTGTGAGTTGGGATCTTGCTCTTAACCTCCTGCTGATCATAGTTTCTGATACAGCAGCACATGCCCTTGGGTGTTTGTTTACCAGCTGGCAGTGAATTGATTACTCTTAAGCACTTTCCTTCAGAAGCTGTCTGATGTGAACAGGGACATGGCTACACACTTGCTGCTTAATTCCAGGAAAATGACCAAGACATAAAAGGTCATAAAACAATGCTTCATTCTGTCATGAATGGGACAAGGTCTTATTTTGGTCTCAGAAATTATGTTTCAGTGTTTCTTCCTGAATGCCCTTGCAAACCCAGTAGAAATTTTGTCTAATGCAGTCTGGTAGAGAGTTGTGTTCCAACAGTCAGAATTAAAACTACATTTTCTCCTTCAACTTCAGTGTATGTTGCAGCAATTTCACTCTGTTCATGAGCTATAGGCTCTCTGCTACTACTGCAGGACTGTTGCATGCTAGGACAGGAATGAGGACAACCATAATTCAACAGCTGGAACATATAATATAGATACCATCCTGCATGCATCTTTCATGTCATCACAAAGACAGTTGTAATAGTTTTTTCTGAATTTTGTTCACACTGGGTTCTTGAAGCTATGTTCATTATTTCTAGACACCATGAATGTCTGCTCTTGTACATGACTTCCTACAGAGTCTCCCTGGATGTTGTAATGCTGACTTGAAGTTGTCCCCGCAGTGATCTGTTGACATGAAAGACCCCCCACACTACATGTAATAAACCCATTCCTTTATGAGAACCTGGAATTGTGGAGATGAAAGGCCACTAAATGCATTAAAACTGTATCTGGTTCTCAGATGTTTATATGAAACTAAAATTCATCCTATCTGTATCAGTGGTATAAATTTTATTAATTGTCAACACAGAAATATTTCTTCTTTTGAAAAATATTAAAAAATTGATGCATAACTGATAGTTCAGGTTTCTTATGTATCTATACAAACCAAAATAACTTCAAATCCTAAATTCATTTATTTGAAGTGATACATAAAGCATGTATTTGTTATGTGAGATAGATCATTTAGGTGTTAATACAGAGTATTCAGTGTCATAGATCATGTAGGTGTTAATACAGAGTATTCAGTGTCAATACTGCTATGATGTCTGTTAAGATTCTGTTTATGCTTATAGAACCAAGCTCTAGACATAATAAAATACTATGTTAGTTCTCTAAAAAACAAAACAAAACAAAAATCAGAAAAAGAAATGGTGCTTTTCATTAATAAGCTCATTTATTTTCAGGAATTTCTATAAACCACAGGTAACCCAGGAACCTCCATGTCAAAACCCACAAACCATTTTCTTTCCTGTTAAAACAATTTATTTTGTGTTGAATAGTTTAAGGAGAAGTAAATGATATCAAATGACAAAATACACATAACAATTTATGTCACCTTAATACAGCTGGAAAAAAATTCATGTGCTGATCCCTCTTCCAATTTAGGCCTAAGAAATATCTAAGCATTTGAGAGATATATGGGAGACCCAGGTTGGATACCATTCTTCTTGATTTATATCAAGGAATTGAGTTACTTTCTTTTGCTCCAGTTTTTTTTGTAATTCTTATGGAGCCGACCTGAAAGTTTAGATGGCGGTAAATGTGGGAGAAGGTCTTATCAAACCAGTTAAATCTGGTAATACTCTTTTTTCAGTGAAAGAACTTTGAATGGAAATAGAGGATAATATAATATTTTCAGACTGATCAGAAAATACTGTTTGAATTTAAGTTTTAAATTAAGCAGCTAATGTGTCTAAGAACACACATTTATATTGTTCAAGGAATGTACATTTAATTGATCAGTCTGGTCAAATGCATTGATTTTCAGAGTCAGAATATGTTTTTTGTAGAGTTTTTTCAAACTTTTGCAGAATTCTAAATGTTAAAAAAGTATTTTTCTTTCTCATTATTGTAGATTTCCACTTAAATAAAAACTCCTTAAGTTATTTTCTAACAGCTTTTTCAGTGCACTCAATATTTTTTGTGACTTTGATTCTTCACATTTTATATATAAAGTTTGAGATTTTTAGTAAAGTATGAGGTCTGTGATATAGTAAAAGGGAAAATAAATTGTTGAAGATTCAGCAAATTAACGGTTATTTCTTCTAGCAAATGTCGAGTAGCTACTGCGTGTTGCTTTAGCTACTCTGAGGACAGAAACAGCTTTAGCAAATGTTGGGCCCTGTGTGAAATCAGTATCTAGTATGCATGTGAGAGAAACCTTCTGCAGGGGTGGGGGACGCACATGTTCTTGCATAACACTGTCAAATTTAGCAGTCAGTTGAATAACACCCAAAGAAATTTCATGCGTGGAGAGTAAGGCTTCTCTAATTAGCTGTAAAAGTCCAAATGATGGGTGCTAAACACTGTATTATAGCAGTAAAAATCTCTGCTGTAAAGCTTCCATCACTGTCATAGGTAAGGAACTGCTGGGTTGGTGGCCAGTGGTGTTACAGAAAACTTAGTTAAAAGCATCTTTGTAAACCACTGCTTGTGGCTCACTGCACATTGTCTGAGGCACTCTGTATTTGCAGAAATTTATTTTATTTTGGGAGGGGGCAGAGAGAATAAAGCCCCTCAAATCTTCTTTAAACGTTCTGCAGATGTTTCTGATCCTTTTGTTCACTTCTGAATCCCAACACATGCTTCCTCAGTGTGTCCCCTCCGGAATGGCCAACAGAAGCTTTAACACCAGATTCTCCTCCAGTCTGCTTTTAGAGGTAGAAAACATTTAAATTACTTCCACTCCCTGACCAGTAGCTCAAACATTCCACATCCTTGCTAAAAGCCAGTTCAGGCTGGCATGGAAAGTGAATGGTGCTGAGACCCATAATGACACTGTCTTGCTCCCAGTGTCTGCTTTGAGACCTGGTTTCAGCACCATTAAAGGGTGAATTTCTTGGATCAGCTTCATTACAAAAAAAACCTGATAGATCTATTTAGTAACGCATACACTGCATTTAAATTATTAATTCCTCTCAGGGTCAAATTAGATAAATATATTCTAATGTCATTCCAGAACTTAAAGAAAAATAAGTGTTACATATGAAATAGATGCAAAATCTTTCCTATTCCCTCTTAAGCTGAGAGGAGGTATGCTGCATATGCAGAAATCCAGTTTTGAGTAACATTTTGTTTACTGTTGAATCTTTAAATTAAAATATGAATGCTGTATTCAAGTCTTGGCTTAGTCATTATAGTTAGCCTAGTTAAAGTTGAAGTTAGCAGATAGGCTTTTAAATTTTTTTTAAAATTACTCCGATCAGTTTAGATTGTCTATCAAGGCAGGCACTTATTACATGTATAAAGTATGTATGCAAATAGGAGATATAGGTAAAGAAATGAGCTTGCACTGACTGTGAAAGGAGTCTGTTTGTTTGTAAGTAGGGTGCAATGAATTTCTGCATGTTAAATAGTGAAAGAAATTCTTTCAACTTTGTCAAAATGTAGTCCATGAAGCTAAGTGCTTTTATCCCACAGTTACTTGAAGAAAGACATGAGTCATCACCTAAATAAAGTTTACATTTTAAAAAGGAACACATTCCATATTTCAAATATACTGTATTTAAATATGTTTCTAAGCAGAATTAATTTATCATTATTTTTGTTTCCTGTTGGACTACACTAATCAGTTAATGATATAAAAAATTAACAATTTTACTATAGGTGAATGCTGTGATCCAGCTGTCTTGCTGGAATAGCCATAATGTGACTGCATAATGTTGGCTGAAAGGAACTGAAAATATGCATAAAGCCATGTCTGAAGGTCATTCTGAATTAGGGCTCAATTTCATTATTAAAATACCCTTGAGAGTACATTGTTAAAGCCTTCTGCTTCACTTCTTAAATAATGAGTACATGACATCTGATCCAGGGCCATTCATCTCACCTCTGTATTTCTCCAAAAGGAACTTTATAGATATCTACTTTATATTTAGATGTAAGTTGACTAGTCCTAATTTCCTGAAATGCAAGGTTTGTCTAGATGTCATTAGAACACAGGATTGCATCCAAATCAACACCTTGTAGGGCAGCTACAACAGCTCAGTTTGGTGCTGGGTTTACCCTCATTTTCTCAATCTCTCTCTATATTTTACCTGGCATCTTACTCTCTTCAGATTTCTAATTCTTTCTTTTCCCCTTTTCCTCAGTTTCTCCTTGTTAGTCATGATGATGATGTGCCCAGTCCCTGGGCAGCTTGCTCCTTTCCTTCCTGCTTGGCTGGAGCATCTCTGCAGGCAGACAGTGGTGCAGGGGATGAGGAGGGGCTGGGAGCTGCTGCCTGTCATGTGGGAAGATGAGGCATCAGCATCACAGTAAGAAAGTGTCATTCTTGGAAATCTTGAAAGCTCCCTCTTGTTTAAAGAGGAGAGAGGAGAGAGGAAATTATAAGGGGAAGGCTAAGACCTGCTTTGCAGAAATTTCTTCATCACCAGTAGTTGGCTCCTCAGCTGTGGAAATAAAACCAACTGTGTAGACAGCACACATCATCTATCCTTCATTGTCTAATCTGGTTGCTGGTCTTTCTCAACTGTCTTCATTCATGTCTTTGCCAAGCAATTAGCAAATTGGGTGAAATTCTCAATGCTAGAATTAAATTGCCTTGAGAGAGAGCAGGAGCTTTCTTCTTTTTACCAGCAGTGAGAAAAAGGATTGTTAAATGTGTGAATTCTTTCCAAATGCACACTTGTATGATTTCCTTATAGTTCTTTGGTGGTTTTTTTTTTTTTTTTTGTATTCACATCAGGAATAGAGCATTTAATCCCTTCCATTTCCTTTTAAATATATTGGTGTTTTGGGTTTTTTTTTGGTAGTTAGTATGCTCTTTTAATATTCTTAAAATGTGTCTGACATTTTTCCTTGCCTAGGAAACAAGGACTAGTCCACAGAATGAGAGTAGTACTGCTATTGTTGCTTGGTTCCGTGTTTCTTTGTTGGCTTCCTTAATATTGAAACTTTTCTTCCTGTTCAGTTTGTGTGTTGTGATTACAAAGACTGTGCAATATTGATAAGTGCATTAGTCTAGTCCACTAAATGTCTATCAAATAAAGTAGGACATCTCTACAGTTGATACCTTTCTAATTACTCTATTTGTCTGATGGAAAAACACAGGCAAGTTGACACTTTTAATATTAAAAGTGTGGTTTACCATGGCAAATAATGTCATCACATTCATCTCTGTTGCATTGGCTGTCCTCACAGTCAGTTTCCCTTGCTGAGCTTCCTTTGTTTGTATTTGTTTATGATGGAGGAACGCTGTCTTTCCACAGAAAAGAAGGTGCAGTGGTTGCAAATCTAATGGAAAGTGAGGTATTAAACTGTTCATGAATCAACCATGTCTTTATAGGTATCCTTTCAAGATTAGTCTTATAGGTATGCTTTCAAGATTACTGAGTGGCAGTGAGAAATACTTCACGTTTTCATGCCCCATTTATTGGCTGGATCTCTGAGTTTCCAAAGGTTCTGCTTTCCTTCACTCTAAGCACCAAATATGTCCTGCAAGCTCACATGGTGGTTGGCACCAGGCTGCAGATCAGGAGTGCCCTGAAAGGACTATTCACTGTTCTGTGGTAGAGAATTTGCAAACACTGATTTTGGAGGGACTGTGATTTTATAGCCCTCAGCATTATACATGGAGAGGATAAAGACAGAGATGATATTTGCCTCTTGAATTCTGGATGTGGCTCTAACTTTATTCTCCTGTTTGGGAACATTTGGTACTTTCAAAGGCTAAAACCAGCTCTTGGCAGTGTAAAACTGAACAATATTTAACCCAAAATATTCCGCTTATCATTTTCCTTACCAGATTTATGAGCATGCAAATGAGAGAAAAAAATCAATGTCTAAATCTGATTTATATGATTTATAGTCCTGCATAAGCAGAATTTTTTACAACTTTACCTTATGGTGTTGCTTTGAAAATTAGAGAAACCAAGGAGAAGGTTAGCTGCAACATCAGCTTGGAAAAAGCCCATTTCAAATTTAATTTTTAGTAAAGAAAATAGAGTAGAGGTACAGCTTTAGTGATGTAGGAATGGTTGTATCTGTCCCTGGTGGATAAAGTTTTTTTTTCATTTATAATATCCTGTAAAAAGTATAATACGTAGAATTTTAATAATTAGCCCACATTTCTACAATTTTTTTTCTATATACAACAGAAAAACATAAGTATAACCTCAGCAAACTTTAGTTTTGGTTTATCTTTTAATTGTAGTAATTAAAAAAGTTAATGTATTTGTGATTTTTTGAACAGAGTAGAATGAAGATAGGAGAAATATACTGAAGCTATTTGGCTGGATGCTCCTTTCACATTTTTGAAGCAAAAATTTGAGTAATGTGGAAAAGAACCATTATTAAATGCTGTCCATTCATCCAGCTAAGTTTATTTTATATATATATATATATAAATATATAAAAATAATATGTATTTATATATAATAATATATAATAATATGTAATAATATTATATATAATAATATTATATATATAATATTTTTGCATGTTTTTGAGGAGGCAGAAACCTTTGAGCATTGTCTGTTGTTATCAGTTGGGAAAATGAGCTAAATTCTATGTTTGGCTTATAAACACCATGTTTGATTTAAGGAGGTTGAAGTCTTGGGAGAGATTTTGTTGAATCATTACCAGGTTTTGACTCATAAAAGGAATGGACAAAAGCAGAACTTTATATGGAAAGCCAGGAATTTATTGTCAGTTTAATCAAGGAACTATTATTCCAATTTCAACAGTTTAGAATTATGTGCAGTTAAAAGGATATACATGCAAACTTTCTGGTATTTTTCTTTTTTAGCTCTGTACCACTGGCTCCTGAAGTCAGTGGCAGCTGCAGCTGTTGTGATTAGGGTGGGACTTCAGGGAGTCATCACAGCCTCCTTACTTGTGGTTTCGTCCTCTTCCATACAAGATCCATCATAATTGTTCTTACCTGTTTGTCAGCACACTTTGGGGCTTGCACTGTGCTTTAATTCTCCATTACAACTATTGCTGCTGAGTGTGGTGTGCTTTACATGTGCTGATAAGGGTTCTTTTTTATCTTCTCTTTTTATCCCCTAACACTGTTTTTATGCAGTGCCTGAGTTGAACTTGTTTAATGGCCACTCTTAGAGCACTGTGCAGGTCCCTTTTAGCCTCTGGGCCCGTTATTGTAGGGACACAGAGAGTCCACTCCACATATTATTTGTTATTCCTCATTAGTTGCAGAAGTATATCCAGTAGGTGTTACACAACACAGTTGTACAGAGCTAAGCAAAAGGTAAAGCAGTTACCTTGTGCCAGTTACTAGGACTTAGATAATTTCTGGTAGGAGCAAGTCTCCCGACAAGGAAGCACAAGAACCTTGGATCTGTGGTGTTAATTTAACGATAGGCTTGTGGCGTGTCACAAGAGGCAGCAGTACTTTATTTCCTTGTCTCCAAGGCCTGCAGAATGTTGAGGTTTATATGCTCCTTCATTTACAGTTGGCACTTCTTGCATCTTTTCCTGATAGCCTTTGAAAGATTTGCAGAGGTACCCAAGAGGCATCATGACAGCAGCAAAAGGGCTGAGGGGCTGGGCAGGGTTTTACTCAGTTAATACTCACACAGTTAGCAGGAGAATGGAGAGTGGATATGATGAGAGTCCTTTGAGAGAGAGGAAGGAGAAAACCCCAAAGAAGCACAGCTTGTGATGAAGTGACAATGAAGGGATTGAAATAAATAGGTGGAAAAGATCAGAGAAGTAAATGCTATTTCCTCAGCTGCAGACTTCAAGAAGTTGCAAGATTAACAACAAAAATAATACTTTTTAAATGTGCTCCCAGGTTTCTGGGCCTTTAGGCAACGTTTGGAATGTATTTTCAAGACTCTTTACATTTGTAAGGACTCGAATATAAGCCTTTTGTTTTGTTTTGTTTCTAATGACAGTTTGTTTTGTAACCAAATGATAAAATTTTAAAACCATAGACTTAAAGAATAAGAACCAAATAATCTCAGACTTTAAAATTATGCTTATTGGCTACACTACTTGCTTGCTTTCATAAAGTCATTAAGTGATGGGGAGGGGAGAAAAGTCAATGTGCCTTTTGTTTCACCTTTGAAAACTGTCTCCTGGTGCATGTGGCTGTCTGTGCACCTCTGCTTCTACATTTCAAATCTTCTTCTTTTATGAATAACTTCTGCAAGTAACTTAGATACTCCAGCACATTACTAACTTCATGATTTCAAGATTTCTGGGAAGTAATGGAAACAGTGTTGTCACTGGAAACGGTGACAACAGGTGAAATGTGATAAGTTCCATTTAGAAAGTTGACAGTATCTATTCCAATTTTTTTGTGGCCTAGACTATGCAGAGCCTTTTTTTTTTTTTCTGAAGTGAGTTTGTATCTCTGAAAACATTCTGGAATACATATTTCAAAGATGCAAATACCTGAAAAGGAGACTTACATTTATCAAGAAGAAAAGGAAAATGAGGTTTGAGTTTGCTCTCCAGTTGGGAATTTGTTCTCCAGTTGTGAGCAGCTTTAGCGCTGTCTGTCCAGAAATTTCTGCAAAATTTGCATGAAAAGACTTACAGAAAAGCCATATAGCATATAGATTTAGTCACTGCTGTCAAAATTCTATATTTAATCAGGAGTTATTATAGAAATACTCCTTTTAAAGTAATAACAGTGTCACATGAGGATTATATCAGAGAACTGTTTGTATCTCTTATGGTTATGACCTAAATTATCTATATTTAGAGCACATCACAGATCTGAATACCTGTGACTTCACATTTTGTACTGTGAACTTCAAGATTTAGTCAGTCATGAATGCTTACAGGTAGCAATATAAGCTTCTATATTGTGGCCTTTTAGATCTGTGCAACATTTTTCCATGGTAAAATGCTCCCATTTTTAAAGCTGGTTACACATCAGAGGAAGAAAAAAGAAAAAACTCTTTGCCATGGTCTTAGTCTATTTGTGCTCACATACATTATTCTTGTAAGTATTTACTGTGCTGGTAATTTTGTATTTTTAAAGAAAATACTTAACCATTTCCTCCTTGAATGTGTTACTCAAGATTTCTGTCTTGCCAACTTCTTGCTTGAGACTGGTTCTTCAATGTGATATTCTTTGCACTTGGAAGTTATATATATGATTTCTTAATTACCCTTCTTAATGCTTGGTCATTTTTTTCCCGGGACTAATGTCAAATGAAAGACAATTTGATTATTGCATTAAAGTAATGGCTCTCACAATTGATAGGTTTATCATGTTATTTGCAAAGGTTACTAATGGAAATAACATCACTGCATGGAGGACAGTAACCCTACTAAATGGGAATTGATCATATAATCATATACTTGGATAGCTAATTTAAATTCAAGAATCTTGCATTAAAAGCAAAATTGTTACCGGTAAATTAATGTGATGTAAAAAGAGTCGTTTTCTGGTTTTAGCACTCTCATTTAATTATCCCATCTTTATGAAGATTTTTATTTTTATTTTAAATTAGCAATAAATATTATTTCAAACCAGCTGGTTTATCATACTTTGAGAGCAGTCAGTTAGTTATTTATGTTCTCCTGCCATGAAAGTACCTTGGAGAACACTTCACTGTTGGTTTTTACCCTATAGATTATTGTACGTTAATAAATTGTGCTTCCAATTTTCCGGGAACTTTCTGATGGATATAGAAGTTGTCTCCCAAGATATCTCAGGAGCAAAATTGAGCATCTGACTCGGCACAGGTTTAGATAAAACTTCTACAAAAGACTTAGAAGATTAAGTTTCTCTGAAATACAATAATTTCTGGAAAGTGATTGTTATTATTGCTTCTTATGTAACTTAAGTAAAGTGATTCTTACACTTTTCTAAAAGGAATTTGCTAGTAATTTGATTCAAACCTATGCCTTTCTAATCCAAATCAGTTTTTAAGCATCACTGGGGGCAAGAAGTCTGCAACTTTTGATCAGTACAGCTTAGTTACAATTTGGAGCAAGTAAATGAAATAAAAATTTAGAGCCCGTAGCAGAATTTCAAATTTTACGTTAGAAAAAAAAAATTGTAATAGAAGATTGGTCAAAAGACAGAAGGGCTGTAGATCTGTCATTCATTAACTGCTTACCCAATCAGCAGATAGTGAATTGCTTTCCCTTAGCTTGCTTTCATCAGCAGCCTTTCCCACACCATAACCAAGGCTGGGAAGCAGCAATTCTCCTAACAGTTTTAGTGGAAATTTCTGCTTAGTCTCAACCCTAAACTGTCTTGTTGAATAAGATCCTGCATAGCATTTTCTTAAATAATTCAATGGTGCACATACTACATGTTCAATTTTGTATTTTAGCTGAATTGTACAGGAGGGTGGGGAGTTCTGTGCCTGAGCAGAGGGAGGAGGCTCCCAGGAGGCCGAGCAGGTGCAGCCTCCAGAAGCTGCGGCTGTGGGGACACAATGGTAGAGCAGCACCAGAGGGCAGCCGCCCTGTCCCTTGGGGTAGCAGCCTCCTGTGCCCCAGGGAGCTGGGCTTCCTCCTTCCTCACCTTGCCATGTCACTATTGATGAACTCCATTAAGTTCAATAAGGATTCAAGATCTTGAGTTTATGGTCAATACAAACAAAAATACAGAAATTCCTCAGGTTTTTTTGCAGTTCTTACTTGCGTTTTTCACTTAAGTAATTTGTTGTCATGGTGTGCTGTGCTGTTCATTCTTCCTTGGACATTTTCCTTGGAAAATGGCCATACTTCAATACACTTTAAGAGGAGGGGTTTGTCAGATATTACCTTGCTGAAAAGGTAGTATAAAACCAAGACTGATCCTGCTCATTTTAACTTACCAGGGAATCACATTATCTTTTGAGTTAACAGAGCAAACTGAGTTTTCTAAGGTTGTGTGATGTTGGCAGGATGTCCCAACACTGCAACCATAAAATACTAGCTCGAAAAATGCTGTTAACTTCCATCCTCTCTGAAACCAGGGAGCCAGGAGGGAGCAGGGATATGATACTGAATGGAGAGCAACAATTGGTGAGAGCACTGCAGTGATCAGTGAGATTTCTGAGGAGCAGGACTGCCAGAGAGTGCAGCCAGGCTGGAAACACTGAAGCTTGACTGGACAGTGAAGAGGGATTGTGATTTTTCCTTCTACAGCCTTTTAGCAAGGGAAGCAACAGAGGTTTTGGCTGCAGCTTTGCCCTAACCTGGAGGAATGGAGTTAGCACAGTGAAATCCAGGAGCCTATTGGGAACTTCTCTAAACTGCAGAAAGGTCTGTGAGGGCCAAGAGAATGCCTGTAGTTAAAGATAGAGAGATCCTGGATGTCCTGGTGGAAAGAGGGAAGATATTCTGGGTGAAGGGCTATTTTGTTTCAGTATTCTTTTCAAACACAAGAATTAGTGAAGTTTGTAGGAGTGGCAGATCTGACCTGGCATGTCTTCATTGCCACCTTCATTTCTGTGCTCTGGCTGGGAGCACAGTTGCCCTGTATTGTAAGTTGCCCATAAAGGTGACAGAAAAATTGCACATCTTTTTGTTGCACATGTTAAAAAAATGGATACTGTAATGTTAAGATATTGTAATATTGTGTGTTCAAAGTATACGCTTTATCCTGTACCTCAAAGACATTAATTACTTGGGAATGTTCTCATTTGCCTCTGCATGTAAAGGAAAGGGTAGCAATTTCTAAGCCTAAGAAGCTTTTAGTCCTTTCCTTCATATGTATTGCTCATTTACAGAAATGCTAGGTTTGGCTTAACATGGGAGTTTACTTTTCTGGCCTTTTGGCCTTTTTCTATTTTTGGCACTGAGTACAAGCTGTTGGTTTTTTTCAATAATGAGCTGATTTATTTTTCTTTAAAGTCAGACATTTATATCTTGGATTTAATTTAACTGGTTACTTTTGTGTAAGATGAAGATGAAAAAAGAAAGCAGCAGATCTATGCCACTGTGATCTAATAAACAAATTCATTTATAATTTGAAAAGAAAAAGTTTAAAAAATTAAAGGTAAGATATTTGCAATACTTGAAACAGTTCATGAAATGCTGATGGGAGAGAAATTACAAGGCCGGGGAATCTAATGGTTTGTGAGGTTATGGGAAGCGAAAGCTAGTCAGCTACCATTACCCTCTGGTTGACCACTTTGATATGATGAACAGAAAGGTTAAAGGTTTCATGTTGTTTGCTTCTTCCCTTTTCCTTCTGGGAACAATTGCATCCCTTTTCTTGGCTGGATCAGCAGTAATGTCCTGACCTCATGAGGCATTTTCCCAGGAATTAAAGTCCCCTCCCTCTTTTCCCTGCCCTCCTGTGTCCCCTGGGATGGTGCTTCTCTCAGCAGCCGGACTAAATATCCCCCTCAGAGAAGGAGGGTGTGTCTTCCAAGGACTTTTCGCTGGGGTGGTAGGATTTTCTCCTTCCAGAGAAGACACAGTATTTATGATAAAGGATCTTCTGGATGCTTGTCTCTGCTGTGCTTTTAAAAGCTATAAGGTTTTCCTAAGCCTCTCAGGGGTTACTGGGTCAGCCATGGCTTCTGCTTCCCGGGGAATTCATTGGTTGGTGTTGATGTTAACAGTTCCAATCTGGTATAATGTACTAAGCCAGGGAAAGGCAGTGAGCTCTTCACTGCTTGAAACAGGACAGAAAAACACTCTCAAAGGTGGCTTGAAAGAGCACAGCTTTTTCACAGAATGTATTTATGTTACCTGTTGTAAGTTTAATGTTTAACTGAATTTGATATTTAGGATAAAAAATGTAGTTTATAGACTCTGATCTTTTTTCACATTGAACTCCTCTTTGTTGAAGCTGTTGTGTTACTGGACTGCCACAAAGTTCTCCAATGGCACTATTAAGTGCTGGTTTTATGTGACTTTGCCTTTTCGTTGCTTGTGAAGTGTGGTGACATTTGTGTTTTGGTTGCACTGTTTGTACATTTGCCTTTATCTGTTCAGCTATCATCGCAAAATTCAAGAGTTCTTGCGATTAATATTAGACTTCTACACCCTCTATCAGATGATAAAGTAAAAGACTGAAAACTTTGTGGGTGCAGAGGTTATGGTGTGTGGGAAGGCTGCTTGGATGAGCACCAGAGCAGAGTCATGGATACCCAGCATAAAAGTCTCACACTTTTACTTTGGTTTACTGCTTTTCCATAGTTCCAGTGATTCTGAAGATCTGAACAAAGAAAAGTACAGTCTCAATGCAAAGACCATTGTAAACAAACACCCTGTTGTTCTTTCTGAAATCAGAAATGGCCAGTTTGATCCTGTGCAGGAAAAGAAAAATAAAAAAAGAAGAAAAACTGTGAGCAAATAACATTGGTTCTGGTAAATCAGAAGGGCTTGGGTTTGGGGGATTTATGAGAACATCAAGTTACATGGCCAGAACACATTATACTGAGCTGGACTATAAAAAAGGGGGAATACTTCCAACTTAAACTCTTTGTAACTTTTGCCTTTGACTTGTTGCATAAAATGAGGATAAATAAAAGGAATTAACTTACAGCTGTAACTGATGAGAAAAAAAATTGGTGTTTGTTTTGTACCTCCAATCACAAAAATACAAACAGCTGAAAAAGATAGTGTTTGTACTGGATTTTTTTTTAAGTATTTCTTTCTTTTTAGTGTTATGCAACAAAAACCCCCAAATCAATGTACAGGGTGAAAGACTTGCTGCCTGAGAAGCAGGTTGCTGCTTCTGTCCTGGCAGTGTAGACAGGGCCAGCCCTGCCTAGGGCTGTGTTTGCCAGGGTTCCTTTATTTGATGACACTTGGCTGCAGTGCTGTGGCCAGGGAGGATGGAGGCATGACAGAAATGTCTAACTGAGGCCAGGAGATGCTCCATCAAAATGCCTCAGCTACTTTGGAAGCTGCATTTCACTGTGACACTGAATTTTTAAAGATTCTGATTGCTTCCCAGATTTTCCTTTCTCTCTGTGGCCCCTGGGTCTATCATATACACATTTTAGCAAGAAGGGCTGCCAAGTGACATGACAAACAGTTTTGCTCTTTGGATATGCTTGTGACTTTCCTTTGTTGCTTGGCACAGCAGTTGAAGGCTGTGGGGAGAAGCACAAATGAAAAAGGAGGCGGGGAAATGAATTTTGAAATCTATTTCGAGCAATAGCCTCTATCCTTACTTTGCTGGCTGCTATGTTTTTGCCAGCTGGGATGAGCTGTGTAGTAATCATGTCAGAGTTTAAGCTAAAGGCCACACCTACCACTATCTCCTCCTAATGATTTTCCCCCTGAGCGGTGCTGAGGTGCAGGGCAGTACCAGCTCATGTGTTGGGGCTGATTCCAATGGCTCAACAAACTCAGTCAGCTGCTGCTCAAAGAAAAGTGTCAGGACAGAATCCCACCAATTTGTCTCCTAACACACTCTTTCACAGCTTTGGCGGTCTCGCTCCTTCTCTTTTCGTTGCCTATTTATTTATTTATTTTTCCTCTCAGACAGTTTTTTTCAGTCTTCAGGGTGTTTTAAATGTCACATTTCTGGCTGGTGTAAAAAGTGTTTGAGGAGTGAGTTCTAACACTTCCTTGTCTGGCCTGTGGAAGCCAAGTCATAATTACCTGACCCTCTGTGTTATTTTCCCTGCAGCAGATAATCCTGAACAAAATGCCCTCTGAAGGGCCACCTTTTCCACCTCTCTTGGCCTTTCCCCTGGCTGTTCCTTGAGAGCATGGGTGTTGAAGCCACTGCACTGCCTGGTATCTTTAGGATTGAGACCAGTCTAGTAGTATCTCACACCTGATGCTTTGCTTTCTGTGCCTTAGGTTTTGAGGGTTGACTCTGCAGGCAAATCTGAATACCCATGTTAACTTCTTGGTAATGTCTTTTGGTCTCAGCAATCCAGGATGTTTTGCTGTTTCTCTAGCTCCTTTGAGCTTCGATTTCCTGACAGAGTTCCCACTTTGTTTCTGTCTTTTTCTGGTCTTTTAGCTCGCCTGCCACCATTGTAGTTGGCTTGATTTGTTTCTCTTCCCTACAAATACAGGCAGCCTCCCTTAGATCCTGGGAGGGATCTAGGAGGGCTTTATGGGCCACTTCTCTGCACTTTCTGTGTCTCAGTAAGTTGCTGCCTCATCTGACTTACTACAGGTAGCTTCTTCTCTGAGTAGTCTTTAAGGCTTGCTTCTGCCCAACAACTTAGTAACTTGTTCAGTTCAAATAAACCCCACCTTGTCTCTTTTAAATATTTTCTTCTGTCACTCTGGGTCTAGTCTTTTTTTTTTTTAATGCTTCTTTCTACATCACTGTGAGATGAAAATGAATGCTTTTATAAATTTTTTATGTATAGCACTTAGATACCACAATAATGAAAACATGAGAAGTTCATTGAGTACCAGAAAAAGGTAATTAACTATTCCAAAATATATGTGTATGGAGCTTGCTTGCTTTGGGGACAAAAGGTAGATAAAAAATAGTTCTTTAGAAATATCTCAGTTCATAGAAAACAATATTATGAGATATGCAAGGGAGGAGATTTACAGTGCTCTTGACTCCATGATGTACAGCATGAGTTTGACTAAGTGGAAGCAGTGAATCTGAGAGAGTTTGAATGTTTTGTGAATGTAAAGTTGTGCTGTCCATTGCCCTGTGGTCCTTCCTCCCTCCCTCCCTCCCTCCGTAGTATTAAAGGATCACACTTTCAACACAGTATCTGGAAAAAGATGGAGATAAACTCTAAAATTAAAGGAGTTTAGTAAGGTTTGACATAATTTTTTTAAATAAACTTATGTAAATGTGAAAAAGTTCAGAGAGTAAAATAAAATTAATACTTAAAGATATTTTAAGGCATTCCCAAGAAGTCTGTTCTTCTACACACCTTTTAGGTATTTACGTAACATTTTCTTGCAACCTCTGAAAGTTAGAAAATAAGTAATTTTCTTTGTTCTCTGTGCCATTTTCTACACCTCTCATCATCATTGCTGCTCCTGGCCAAACTGTTAGTCTTCTTCGTTCAACCTTGTCTTGAAGTGCTGTTCTCAAGACAGTGCAGCACTGCTGCATGAGGCCCCAGACCCTCTGAGACTGATTGTTTAGGAGCAGTGTGGGCTGTATTCTTGCATGGTCATCTTCTGTGGGGTACTGACTTGCACATGCTTGACGGTCATTCCTAATTGAGGTCCAGTTCATAAATCCTGTCATTAGGACAGCAATCAAGTCAGTTAAATGTTTCTTTCATACAGAGTTGATGAGTGTCTGGCCATTTACATCTGTCCTTATAAATTGTGCTCAGTTTTTTCATTTGTTAATTCTTCCAGTTTAGAAATACATAATTTTATGCTGATTTTCCCCCTTCCTCTATTGCATTCATATGACATGGTTATGAACTGTCTATCTTTTTTATATCGTTTAGTTTGTGGTTACGCCTTTAATATTATTTCAGTGAGGACCTGTCACTTTCCTGAACTATTTCCTTGAGTTGCTTGTACTTGAGGATGCACTGCAAGTATATTAAAATCTGGTTTCATATAGACCATTGTATTTATCCCCCTGTTATCAGTCTTTCCTGATTTTTTTCAAATCCTGATCACTTGTTTTGTTCTACTTTCATGTTTTAAACAGTTTCTATCAACTGATTAGAAACAAACCTAGAGGAGCCCCTTTTATTTTGTTTTCTCTGCTTGTGGTTTCCAGCACACTCAAAGATGTTCCTCTTGCCCTGCTTGTTTCCATTCTTCATAACCGTCTACATAGTTTACAGATGCCATCAGGACAATGAACTCTCTTTATATAATTGGTAATTATTCAAATAAAACCCTTATCATCTTCTTCAGACTTGATTGCTAATGATGTGTCTCTTTCATGTCCCTTCCTTGGGTTGTTTTGGCTTTTCTGCTGATTTTATCCTTAAATCAGAGAATTTCAGTGGTCTATCTCACAGTGCATTTTGAACTTCAGAGAGGGCCTGTATATTTATTGTGCTAGACAACATATTTTTTCCCCTATCTCTGGATAGGAAATGTTATCTTCTTCATGTAAATTCTGATTATGCAGTTACTACACAACTACGTTAAGACATGATTTTTGTTATGCAGTGGACTTCCACTTCATTTAGGTACCATATTGTTGCGAATGCAAAGTGACAAAAAATGCTTCGTGTAAATTGTTTAGTGATACCTAAAGAGATAATTGCCTTCAGTTTTTAACTGGATACTGATTAATTAGGTGCACCATCTGTATTTTTTCATGTGAAACCAGTCTTTATAAACCCATCATGAAATCAAACACTATTAAATAACTGTTATTTTACAGTGACTACCTGAAAATTTAAGAAGATATTGCATTAAATTTTTATAAAAATTATGAAACAGTGTAAAGTTAATACAGGGTTTATATTTATTAATTTAAAGTAATTTTTAATTCTCACTGGGCAGAAAAGTATTAATTTTAGATGAAAACAAGTAAAACATGCCTTTATCTTCTAGTGTCTGATTCAAAAAATGACACAGCCATGAAAACACATAGTAGAAATTTTGACTTTGGTATCAATCAACCAATTTTAAAAGTTCTTCATGCTAGCAAAAAAGAGTATTTCTTTGGGATGACATACAAATTTAAAACAAGCTTAAAATGTGTAATTTAATTAATAACACACTGGGTTTATTGTAGTTTGTTTTTCTATTTTCCACATCTTGTATGAAGTTTTTATTCACAAAAAAAACCAGGAGGTTTAACAGCATTGCAGCTCAATATTCTACTCTTAAGGTTCGCTCCAGTTTCTTAATGTATTTACGTAAATACAGAAGTAAAATATGGCTATTAAAAAAAACTAATTTAAATTTTAAAAAAATAAAGAGCAGAAGTCCACCATCTGTTTTCCTGTATCCCTGGTGTCACTTTGTGTGCATGGGTTATGCCATAAAGCCATGTACAAACTTCTGGTTGACTACCAGCAATTCAGAAAGGATTATAGATCTTGGAGTATAGCCATGGATTTTATATAATTTTGATACTAGAGGAAAGATACAGAGTTTTTAAATTGCTCTTTTAGATGCTTTAGAAGTATGCAGAGTTTTAGTTGCTTATTACAGAGCCATATTTGGTGTCCAGTAATGTTTTGTATTGCACGTAAAAAGACATTGGTGCAATGTGGTGGGGCTTGCTGGCGTGCACACAACTGCCCCACCAGATCCAGAGTGTGCATCACCTCTTCGTAGGGATAGGGACTTTGGGGGAAAAATCAGAAAAAAATGTGAGAAAGAGGAAAAAAGACAAGGGGAGGCTCTGATTGGCCAGCTGGAGAAAGAAGTGATCCCCTGCTGAGTGTCCTCATCATCCTCTGGGTGCTCTCCCCTCTACAGTATGTGACAATGAGAAAAAACTAAATTTTGGATTTCTCTGATATGAACCAGACCCTAAATAAATGCAAGTCAGTTTGGGGGTTGGAGGAGAGAAGGCCTGATCATCTCATACCAGTGGCAGTCACTTCCCAGGAGAACCTGCTGCAGCAGCAGGTGTAGGCAGGAAAAATCCTGTGAGATGCTGAGAATGTAAATGGCAGCTGCTTATGAATAAAACACTCATATGTGTACTACCTGTTGTGTGGAGAAAACAGCTGTGTGCACATAGGAGCTGTATCATACAGGGCTGATTCCCTGGTCAGACTGAGCACAGGCTGCCCCACTGGCTTTGGTTCAGCCTGAGGAGTTCATACCCAGAGAAAATTCAGTCTACTCAGCCAAGAAAAGTACAGTAAATTTAAAAAGTCTAGAAACCCAAATTAGAATTTTTACTGCCACTTTGCATTTTGATGCCATGTCTTTTTTCTTAAAAAGAGAAAAATTGTTACAATTTGGTGTCATTTTATTTCATGTTTTTATAATAACTCTTGCTGCATCCAGCCTGGAATTAAACCTTAGCAGTTCTATGGCTATAATAAGAGTAAGGTTTATTGCCAGCTAATGTTTCATCTGCTGGCTAGATGACTAGCTGTGCACCAGCTGTATATATATTCTGTAAGGATATCATCATCACAGCACTTCACTCCTGCATCTCATACACCCACCAGGAGACATGTGCTCCTGTGCTCTGAGCAAGGAATACAAATGAGATGTCTCAAGGAAAAGTAAATAAGAATATTAGGAAATATTAAAGTAAATAAGAATATTAGGAAGTATTAAAGAGAAGTAATTCTGATTTTAGGTTGTTAGTGTGAGAGACTGTTTTTGGACAGGGATGAGATGAGAGCTCCCACAAATCTTCAGGTGCTGCTGATGGACTGCTTTTGGCACAGCTCAGACAGAATGGCCCAAAGCCCAGCTTTTAGCTGTTCTTTTGTTGGCTTCTCCCCTGCATGGTTCTTCCTTGGTTCCTGGCTTATATCAGAGAAGCCCTAGTCCTGCTCTAGGCTAATTCTAAACCTTTGGAAGAATTTTTTCTAGCAGAAAGGCATCTCCAGAACATGTGAGCAAGGCCATGGCTCCTCCTGTACCGGGGCAGGAGAACTGCAGTGCAGCAGCTGTGCCGGTGCTAAACCTCCTGGGAGCTCCTTCATTCAAAGAGGAGAAGGCTTGGCTGGTGCTCACTGGTCTCCCAGATGTGCACAGGCACAGGGGTGGCCAGGCTGAGGAGCCAAGAATTGAGCTTTTGCCCAAAGCACAAGAGGAAGATTACAATATACAAGAGAAACAAGATACAGGAGAATTATAATAGATGAAGTTTTGATGTAAAATTGATTTTACTTATTATTATTTATTATTAATAATTACTTATGTTATTCTTCCAAAATTATTATATTTGTCCTAATAGTTTATAAGTTTTTTATCACCTTCATGTAAACTTTGGTTTTTTTAAATAAAATGAAAAAATTTAGATAGAACTACATTTCTCATTAGCTTTGCTTTTAAAAGCTCTATTTCCCGAGTCTCACAGTTGTTCTCTTTCCAGCAAATATTTGAACAGCAGAGCCAAAGTGTGCCTTGGCTCTAGTGCTCTGCATCTTACAGAATATTAATCCATTTGCAGTGTGTTAATTCTGTGCTGGAAGCTGCAAGGAGTTTTTGGCAATGTATATAAAGATTTCAGTCCTACTGATGGTGTTTGAAAATGTCAGTGTGACACTAGAATGGCATTGCTGGGATGATCCTTTTCTTGTTCGTTTTAATTAAACATAGAAAATTGCACATACACATGTAATTAAATAGAAAAACATACAAACCATGTATACAATGTCACGTGCTCCAAAGGTAGAAAATGAGATATTCAAAGTGTTTTGTGCTATCTTATATTTCCTGTGCAGATATATAAATCTATAGACTTTACTGTCTAGTCTGATAATATTTAAAAAGTAGTTGTTGATTATTTTGTTTGTCCTTTTTTGTCATGGGATTGGTGCATTAGCTCCCTGCTTGGGGGATAAAGATGGGCAAAAGGTTCATGACATTTTAAAAAGAGAGAAATCATTCCTTAGAGACCACTTGCTTTTCCTCTTTTGAACTGGGAACTTGATGGTTAAAAATGAATCCATTGAAATGTTCTTGGATGCTATGGAGAGCTCCTTGTGTTTCACACGTTGTTGGGTTTGTTGCAAGGAAAGATCCTCCTGTATGCAAGTAAGATACAGAATCTATTGCTCTCTACAACAATCTGAGAGGAGGTTGGTCTCTTCTCCCAGGCAACCAGTGACAGGACAAGAGGAAATGGCAGGGGAGGTTCAAGTTGGACATCGGGAAGAATTTTTCACTGAAAGAGTGCTCAGGCATTGGAATGGTCTACCCAGTGAGGTGGTGGAGCCACCATTCCTGGAAGCGCTCAAGAAATGACTGGACATGGCACTTAATGCTGTGGTTTAGTGGAGAAGGTGGTGTTTGGTCAAATGTTGGTCTCAGTGGTCTTGGAGGTCTTCTCCAGCGTTAATGCTTCTGTGATTCTATAGTGCTGAGATGGGAGAAAATATATTACTGTAAAGTGAATGGGTGAACAATAATACTGTACACAGTGAGGTCTAAGTTAAAGATACCACCACCATTCCCCTAAGGTAAAGGTAGCCTCATTTTCACTTTTCCTAAGTTTGGGAAGTTTACCTTTCAAGTTTAACAAATACCCACTTACCACAGCTTTGACTGTGCAGTGAATATGTGCTCTCTGTTTATGTAATCTGTATCTAGATTGTCAGGGAGATTTGAAGATTTAATTTAAAAATGAGAAGTATCTCAGATAGTGCAAGACTTACATAAACAATAGATATCCAGGTGAGGCATAAAGTAACATAAGCTATGGCCATAAAATGTAATCATTTGAAAGGGGCAGGAGCCTTGAGGCAGCTGTAGTGTTTATCATATCCTCACATAACTTCTCAGTTTTAGTTCAGCGTATGAGTTAAGAGCTAATAGAACATTTGGCTTTTCAGACTTTAAAATATCATCCTTGGAACATATAGCCATGTAATTCCTGGAAACAGAGCAGTCTAGCTGCAAAATGTATGTTTTGAATAAAGGAAGAATTTTTCAGCAGTTTCTTAGAAAACATGCTTAAAATATTATATAAAAATGAGACATTTTAACAAACATTAACCTTTGACTCTAGCAGTTGTAGAGACTTTCTGATCCAATTGAAGAAAATGAAATGCAGAATTACTTAAATATTGGAACCAGCAAAAAAAACTTGCATGAATAACACTGAAATAAGAAACAATTTAGGCGAAGCAGGATTTTTTAAAGAGATTTTGATGACAGAGTCTACATTTTTAATCATTGCATTGCTGATATATTTAGTGTTTACTTAGCTTGCAGTGTCACAGAATTTTGCCTTTCCTGGAAAATTATTGTTTGTGAAGAGTCTGAAAATGTTACTGCAAATCTTTTCTCTATGTGAACCTCAGTTTAGCCAAAAAATCTAAGATCTGCTAAAATGCTGTCTCATAAACTTAAGATGTCTCATAAGCATAAAACGTCCTCATTGTGACATTGAAAAAAGAACTTGAAATCCCAGCACAGTATTTTTATTGCAAATGACAGTTTTCATCTGTTGGCTTTTGCTGCCAGAATAAGCATGTTTTCAGTAAGCACAAACAGACTTTTTCAGCTGTGCCGGTTTCCAGCGGTTCCTTTTTACTCCCCAAGTGGGTGGTATGGAAGAGCCACCTTTCTGGCGCACTTGCATGCAGACAACACATGGCCACCATCGAGTTTTGGCATTATGCTCTAATAAAAAAAGATCCTGCTCATATGAGAAAGCTTGGTGTGCGTCAGTACAGCTATTTCAGTCGTTGCTGCCTCCTGAGCTGAATGTCAACCGACATTGGTGACTCTATTAAAATACGATTTCGCAAAAGGAAGTAAGAAACATGACTTTCAAGCTGTGTGTGAAGATGAGCTAAAATAGTAACAAAAGTATCTCTGGAGAGTACTAGAGGACAACAAAAAATTTCTCTGAAATCTACCTATTGTTAAGAAAAATTAGATCTGGCAGACTCTCTTTTGTACCAGCTGGATGTGTTAAATTTTCCTTCTCTTCAACATTGAATGCAGGCATTGCTGTAGGAGGGATTCCAAGGAACTGGAAGGATTCAAAGTTTTCCTCAGAAAATTTCTCCAGTGATCCTCAATCCTAAGGAAAGTCAGAATTAATCTTTTATAGCTGAGTTTCTGTGCAGCAACCATTGCAGCCCATGTTGAGTCCAAGCGGGAAGCTGATGGTGCGGGGTCCTCACCGGCTGCTCTTGCAGGAGGCACCAGAGAGCAGCGGTTGTGACGTGTCATAGGCAAGAATTCAGAGAGCCAACCCTTTGTAAAGTAGCAGAGCAAACTCTGGTAATGGCTGGACATAAGTTCACGTTGCCCTCATTTTGGAAACAGATGGGAAAATGTACTCAGATCAAATAATTTTGTTTTTAACTACTTCTCTCCCAGATCCTTCTGAAGGGATCTGTCCTATCCAAAGCCATTATAATTCAGAAGAGTTTGGATGTCATTATACCACTGTACTTAGGCTGCTACTAATTGTACTGTGTTTTTTTCTCATACTGTACTTCTCAGCTCCTTCACTTCATTGGAAGTCTTGAATACAGCATAAACCCTCTTTTTAGACCACTGCTTAGGGGATAAAGACAGGCAAAACGTTCATGACATTTTTAAAAGAGAGAAATCATCCCTTAGAGACCACTTGCTTTTCCTCTTTTGAACTGGGAACTTGATGGCAAAACATGAATCCATTGAAAGATTCTTGGATGCTATGGAGAGCTCCTTGTGTCCTCCACTTTAAATTAAAACTGGAAATTGATAAATTCTACTTGTAATAACACTTCATTTTGCTCATACTGGACTTCAAAACTAAGTACCTTTTTTCCATTATGGATTTCTATGTTCCTCACTCATTGATATGTGAGAGAACCATAGTTCCTGTATGTTTTTTTTTCACAACCACAGTGGTCAAATACTGGAGGAAGATGCACAGAGAGGTTATGTTGTTCTGTCCTTGAAGGTATTTAAGACTCCCTGGGACACAGCCCTGAGCAGCCTGATTAAACGGACCTGTTTTGGGCAGGGGTTGGACTCAGAGACACCAGAGGCTCCTTCCTACCTCAGTTATTCTGTGGTTCTGGCTTCCTACCAGGCTTGTTTGGTACATACACCTATGACTGTAAAAGAAGGCCTGATCTTTGCTGGGAAGTAATATTTTTGATTGCTGCTTTTAGCGACAGCAGCTGTATATGCTCCTAATTTTCTGTTGGGACATTCATGAATTGACATTGCTTCCTTAGCAATGACATTGCTGAGCAGATGCTCTTGTTAGAAATTGGACAATTTCTTATCTGCCATGAGGGTCCAGAAATAATCAGCATTTAGAACAAAAATTTCCTGTAAATTTTTTTGTGTTCTCAGGTGGATTTGTGTTTTCTTTCTTGTGTAATGGGTACAGAAATTATTGTACAAAGTAAAAAAGGTAAAATAGAAAAATTCTTTTATTATTTTTGCATTTGCATTTTCAAGCTGCTTTTGTGAGAGTATAGGTTTCATAACATTGTAAATTTCTCTATAATAGTAATAAAAATAATGTAATTCTTTAAAACATGGAGGTTTTGAACTGCTTCTGCTTTATATATATTTGACTCCATGTCATTAGCAGGGCAAAATAAAGTGAGATGTTTTCAACACAGCAGTCATTAGGCCATCACGGTGCTGTTGATCTTTGTCCTTCATGGAGTATTAATATTGTTGATGGCACAACAGGGCTACTCTGTGAAAAAAGAGCCCTGTATACAGGGCTACTCTGTGAAAAAAGTGCTGAACATAGGTCATCATCGGTCATATTTTCTCCCTAACTACTAGTGAAAAGTTCAGTAGTAGTAATCACCTTTCTGCAGATGAAAGAAATAGTGTGACTTTTTAAATTTTCATGAGTGCAAACTTAGTGATTTGAGAGACACCCATTATATTCATTACCCAAGAGAAGAATAATTCCTTATGTTCAGGATAAGGCTGCATGCATGTGTGAAAAGTGGATAGGATGAAGGATGAGTAGCTTTATGTAGAAATAGGGAGGGAGTGAACTTGCTTTGGGACACATTTTCTGAACTGTAACACAGACACAGCTTTGACAAGCATTTTTTTGAAGTGATAGCTGTAATCATTTTCTGTGTCAGTTCTTGTCTTAGCTGGCATTGCCTTAATAAAGGTACATTCTGTTTCATTTAAACTGGTGTAAATACGGAGGTGCCTCTGCTGTGTGAATGATGTGACTGAGTAAGAAATAAGATGGATCAGAGATCCTAGATCAAGCCCAAGCGTAGACAAAAATGGTTTGGAGAATGTTTTCATCAGTTTTTCTACATCCTGGTAGTGGATGAGGAATAGAGATACTTTGATTATCAACCAACAATTCCAAAATTAGTGGCCATGAGGGAGATGATCTGTTCTGTGAGCAAATTCCATAACAGAAAATTTGCCTTCTTGGCTGGGATCCCCAGGGGCTGCCTCAACTGGGTTTATTGAACAGTATAAAAAATCTGAAATTAGTTATAGGGAAAAAAAGGTCCTGTCACATTCTAAGTACATTATTAGAGAACAGATTGCATTATTTTACTCTGTTACTGAGTGAAATATTTATTGAATACAAATTCAACCAAGCAGGTGCAAACTTGTTTAAACCGACAAATTGACCAAGGCAGAAAATGCGCAAATTCTCATGTTTACATTCAATAAAAGTTAATCATGCACAAGGAAATATAAGTAGTAAAGTACAATAATACTGCAAATAGTTTGAAATTAGTAATGAGGGTTGGTATGAAGATGTGTAAAGTAAATATAATTTGTAAAGGAAGATGTGAGATCCAAATAGAAAAAGTGAAAATTGAGTAAGGTTGCTCTAGACACACTTCAGTTTATGTACATTACCAAAAGCGTGCAACCAAAGTTGGTTAAACAGTTGTTGAATAAGATTTTGTTGATTTATAGTCTGAGTTTATATCAGCATCTGAAACTGGTTCATGAAGAACCTCACTCCGGAGTGTGTTCCCTGCTCCCTGCTGCCCTCATGGTATAGATGACCGCAATGTTCGTGGTCTGATTGTTTGCTCTCCTTGTAGGTTTATTCAGCTGGTTGAGTGCTGTACTTCTACCAGAGGAAAAAATAAAAACAAGATGAAAGTGTTCATTTTGAAGATAAATGAACTTTTCCAGGCTACTTTGTTTCTCTGTAGAGACATGACATGTTAAACTGTTCAACATCTGGGAGCATTTGTCCCTGTGGATTAACTGAGTGCTGAACTGCCATCCCATTTTCATGGAGGTTTAGGGAATGAACAGCAAGTGCTTAACTGTTTTGACCCAGTCTTATTTTAGAACTGCAGGATATGTAAGCAAATGCCAGATACATTTTCAAATATGCATATGCATGTGTCAATTTTTTTTTTAATTTTTTTTTTTACATAAGACCCTAATTACGTAACAACTGGGCTTTTTTTAGTTCAAGACAATGTAGTTCAGGAAAAGTACTTAATTGATAGTGCTATGAAACCTTCAGAATTATTTATTTATGTAAAAAGGCTAGCATTTAACTTCTATAAATTAATTAGCTTTAAATATTCAATTAGATAAATTATTGTAGTCTAATCCCATGATGATTTAGTCTCGCTTTCTACCAGTGTGGCAAGTATCTAAAATGGGACATACCATTTCTGTGAATGTCTGTAACTCAATGTTCCGCTTTGTTTTTCTGATCACAGTTTTACATTTTTTAATGGCAGAGAATGACAGAGAACTTTCACCTGCTACTTTTCTTTCATGTTAAGATAGTTCTGGAGTAGTTTCCATTGTATTCTTTTTCTTGGGTAGTCAGGTGTTGTCTTCTAACGGGAAATTTTAGATCATGTCTAAGAAGTATGTCAAGGACATTAACTTCCTGGAGATGTCTGTTTCTTGCAATGCTGCCAAGATTTTAAAGTCTTTAGTCAACCTAAAGTCTTTCATCTACTGTTACTTTTAGGAGCAAGTCACAGTGGCTAAGCAATTTTTTCTTTTATTTGCTAGAGGATATAGCAATGTGAGAATAGATAAGCAAGTGTACTATCCCTCCTATGAGTGTTTGGCACAAATTTTTCCTTAATAGATCCATTCCTGTTCTGAAATACATTTCTACAGTGACAGGTCACTGCCATACAAAATGGTCATTCTTATTAACAGGGAATGATTTATTTGATTATTTACTATTTGATGGTAAGTATTGCTTAGGAGATTTGACAATTCAGTGATTATTCATATTTGATTTTGATTGTTGAAATTAGTAATAGCATAGAAGGCATCAACTCAGTCTGTAATTTTTACATTCAGGAATATTTTGAGGTTTTGTATTAATATTTAAGTCTGGTAATTTATAAGGTCCTTTATTTTTAAGGAAGATACGTGATATCACTGAATCCAGTGCCTGCATGACTTCTTTTTTTTTTGTGGCATGACTAGTTCTGTAATAGTTTGGTATCTTTTATGTAGGGTAATAGTGGAAGTAACATTGAGAAAATTATAGAGGAGATCATTAAGATATAAATTTGAGGTGTTAGGAAGTGGAAATTCCCATTTTATCAACACTGAGAAATATTTTAATTTATGTGTAGAAATCACCAAACTTTAGTTTTGGATTATTGTTCTCACAAATGCCCAGTTTCAGAAATGTAATCATGAATACATCATCAAATCAGGATGCCCTTCTACCAGTTTATCTGTTATGACAAATTGGGCTAAAGGTTCAGCCTGGGGCAGGACAGTGGTAGGTCCTAGAGATACTGTGTGCTAATCTCTGTGGGGAGAGCAAGCTCAAGCTGTTGTTTAGCCTAGAATAAATCAGAAAAAAATGCTGTTCTCCTGTAAAATGGTTGTACCTTTAAGAAGAGGAAACCCTTGGTAGCTGTAGTCTGGGCTGAGCTGGATGGCACCTTCTATTACCATACCTGTGCGGAGAGGTGCTCAGCACTGGTGGTGCTGGTAAGGAGAAGCTGTGCAGGCGTGGGCCTTCTGTGTGACTCTTCTGGCAGCTGCTTCTTGAAAACAAAACTTAGGAAAATCCTCTAACTCACTGATGTCAGCTAGCAGCATAAAAAAGAATTAGGGAAATGAACAGATCTCTCTCTGGCTGGTATTTGGTAATGACATGAAGATCTCAAGGCACATTGCTCTGCTCTCAGAGTGCAGTGAGGTGACTTGCTTAGGGGTTACTGGTAACTGCTGGCACCTCTTCTCCAAATTTGCAATTTCCCCAAATAGTTCTTGGGAGCTGAGGCTGTGAGGGCTACACTTGGAGCAGCCTTAGAATGCTTCTGAGGTGACCAGCACGTGGGTGCCCAGACAAGAATGGTGTGGAAGGAGCAATATTGGTGCAATGCCATGCTCCCTTTGCAATTCCTTTTGCAGCCCCATTGTCTGTGGAGCTTAAGTTTTGTAGCTCTTGAAAACCTACCTCTTCTGGCAGCCCCCAAACACTGAACTCGCAGCAGAACTGCAAGCTGACAATATTATATGGATTGCCAAGTCAATTGTGATTGCTTATTACTGAGTTGACTTACCTCAAATTAATTCAGAGCTCTATCACCTACTAAAAATCTGTATTCTATGAAATGTGCTGATATTAATAACTAATGTCAGTAAAAACTAGGCTTCATTATTGTTTGCATGGATGGGTTGAGACTTCTTTGTAATTCTTACGATTTTAATAACTATAACATAGAGAAATCAACTGCTATGTGTATGTTTGAACATATGTCTGTGAAGGGAAATATTCATGATGTTCATCTTTTATTTTGCAGTCAAAACCTGTTGCGTTTGCAGTTCGGACAAATGTTGGGTACAGTGCAGCTCACGAAGATGATGTCCCAGTCCCAGGCATGGCCATCTCATTTGAGGCTAAAGATTTTCTTCATGTTAAAGAAGTAAGTAAAACCAGAGGAGTAAGTGAATCACTCTTTAAGAGAGTACTTGGGTAATAGTGCTACTATTTTGCAATGTTGGTAACACTTCACATTGCCAAAGCACTTTACAAATGTTAAAGAAGCTAAGTGTATAAGGAATTGAATGTTCTTTTAAATGCTATTCGTGTAGAAGCAATGGCACAAATTTCTTACAATCAAATTAATGAAGTTCAGAAAGCAAGTACTTTTCTTCTCTAGTAAAAATCACTTATTTATAGGTTTAAATGCCTGTGTCTGACTATTCAAAGGTGAAATATTTCTGGTTTTTTTTCTAATCTGGTACTGTGAGGGTTTGTTGTGATTCAGCAGCCAAGGGTTGCTTCTCTTTTATCTGTGTGACTGCATCTCAATTAACCCCAAAATTCTCAAGTCTCCTGTTTTTTTACTGAAGCTACTTCCCTGGCACAGACAGTATTTAGTTAGCAGTTACATGCTGAAGAACTGAATGATGTTTCAAGATAATTGCAGCTGTCAATAAATGAGCTTTGCATTTGCTGCATTGGTTTTCTTTCCCTGTAGTTTGGTTTTGACAATTTTAAATTTTTAAACACCTGAAGTAATTTCCTTTCTCTGCTCCTTGCCAGACTCAAAAAATAACTTGGTAACTTTCACATGCGGGCCCTCCTCTGTAGCCTGCTGCTCCCTTTTCAATGACTCCTTCATTTTAAAATGTTTCCTAGCTTTTGGTCATATTCCATTGTGGTTTGTCTCAAAATAGCCCATCTGGATATGGAAAATTATAGGAAAAGAAACAGAAAGTTAGTTTAAGGTTGAGAGCAACCTAGCCATGTATTTAAAATTATGTCTTTGCCTCATTTTAGACTATCAAAAAATCCCTCAGTAGTTATGATCGATGATGCACAATGATTCTGCTAGCACAGGTGCTCTGTGGAAGAAAGAAACGTTCCTAATACAGAGATAGAAATACAGGTGGACAGAGACTAAAGGAACACAAGAAACAGACTTGGCTAATGGTCGTAAAAGAGAATAACCTTGATTTAGACTGTATATAGTGAAGGAAATATGCTTTCTGACTGATGATAGTGTGAAAGAATTGCTCTGCTCTGTCTTGTGACAAAAGAAGAGATGAGCAGGCACAGAGTCCTGGCAAGAGAAAACCATCAGCCTTCTCCAATGAGTCTTGAAGCACTGGAAAATAAGGCTCAGTTTGGTTAGATCAAATGGTTTTGTGTAGTCATCTATTCCATCTGCGCATCAAATGAAGTGGTAATCTCAGACTTTTCATCAAGTGTTTCCCCTGTTTCCATATAAACCAGCCACACAGGGTTAGCAGTTTTCTGTTAAAAGTTAATGCATTTTTCTTCACAGCAAAACTTAGTCTTAGATGTATATATATGTGTGGGAGAAAATCTGGAAGGAAAAGTCTCCTGAACTTTTTTGTATCTCCAAAATGCCTTGAAGGGAAGCTTAACTCAGCTGAGTTTTTACATTGTCTGTGGCTGCGTGTAGCACTGAGGGGTGGAAAAATAGATTAAAATGTTCCTGCAACCCCAGGTGTGTTAGAATAGGCATTCTGTGCTGATTGCCTTTAGAAACACCTGATTTTCTCTGTAAGCTGTTGAGGAGAGGTTATTGTCTACTGGTGCTGGGCCAGAGATTGGTTGGGGAGGCACCCTAGGACCAGGCCAGCTGCACTGCCGGAATGGTGAGATGGGAAGGGATCCACAAGGAGTCAAACTGGGACTTAGACTCTTGCCCTGCATTTGGCAGCAGCTGTTGTGTCTGGGTGGGTTGAAGCTCCTTCAGTGGTTGCTCCAGGCCCAGCCCTTCCTTGCACAGCCATGTCCTCCCCCTCCATCTTCTGTGCCAGGCCCTGCTCGTCCTCCAGGGCTCTGTATCCCACCAGGTTTTGCTCCTTCAGTACGTTTGCTGCTCCCTACGGTTAATGCTGTGGGAACTGAATTGTCCAAGCTTTAATTATTTCTGCAGATTAAAGAAAAAAATATATTGGACTATAAAATGCAGTGTTGCTTATGAATTTTATACCTAACTTATTGCTAGAAATAAAGAAAAGCTGAGTTAATCTCCAGTAGCTTCTGCCTGCCTAAGGATGCCATGCTGGACCAGTGCTGTCTTCTTTTTGTCTGAAAGGGCTGTTCACCAGTCTGTGCTGCTGAGAGGGCTCAAACAAGAAAAACCTCAGTTCAAAATGTACGTGGACAGTGATGAAAAGCACTGCAGTGATTGAGTGTGAGGGAAATTTATCTTCATTATCAGGTTACATTCATTAAAACCCAATACACATAAGGATGATGGATTCCTTCCTGCATGAAGAAACTGCTGCATCATAGTAACTTATCAATCTTTTGAGGCTTTAATGCATGGTCATCATTTTGCTCTGTGTTTAATTAATTTTTCTATTTCCTTTGGCACTCCAAACACAGGTGAATTACAGAGAATCACTCACCTGAGCCAGCAACTTGGGAGCTGGAATTCTCACCAAAATTAAAAAAAAAATTAAAATTAGAAAGTATTATGTGCGTTATTATAAACATTAAAAAGTATCTTATGATTTTTGTATACTGACACAGCATTTATCTTTGAGACCTTGCAGAAGTATGCTTTTATTTCTATAGGAAGAAATTCCTATGGATTTAGGATTTATATTGCTTCTAATAAAATTAATATTGTTGCGTGGTAATCTGTTGTACTGGGGGACAAAAATAGTGACTGTTCAGATTTTAATTCAATGGTGTTTTTTAATTATCCATCTCTTCCTTTTACCAAGTTAATGACTTAGTTAGCCTTTTGTAATGATAGGGTATAATTTTAATAATACATTTCAGTCTAATACAGCTTTGAGAAACTGCTATTCCAGAGCAGCTTCCTATGAAATGCTGGTATTCTTACCCATAAAGGCGTCCCATTGGATGAATATTATAGATATGCTTATGTTTTATAAGCTTAAAAGTGCTTTTATTTTAATCTCTATTATTGGTTAGCTGGAATATCTTATGGTTGGTCTCAAGCACCACAAGATTTCTATAGCTGCCAAAGTGAAAGATAATACTGCAATGTAGGTTGTGTATCAGTGATCCATCAATGATGGTAAAATAGGGGAGCCCACGCATTTTACATGTTTTATTCTTAACTGTACACTTGTTAAAGTTACTTGTTATATAATTAAATATGCACTATAATATCTACATTAATAGCTTCAGATTCAAGAGAGCTACTTTCTTCACGTTCAGGTGTTCTCTTAAAGTTCCATAAATATTCCAAATTACCCAAAGTTCCTTTTTGATAATAGTTATTCCCATGGAACATCAGAAGTATTGGGTGTGGGCCCCATACATGAGTGACCCATTCTCCTTCAAAAATGGTGAATAAATAAGATTGGAAAAAGCAAATAGTTCTGCTGCATAGACCTCTGCAAATCAACCAACCTCTCCCACACATGGTATGGCGGGTGTATGAATAAAGCTGTTGAGTTAAAGTAGTCAATATCTCATATTTAATAGGGCTGAAATTCAGTTAACTGGGCTATCTGGTGGACTTTGTAATTGCTAAGTTTTTTTAGATATCCAGAGATATCTGTTCCTTGTGGATCTATCATGGTAAGTTTAAGATGCAGATCATGAGAGCTATCTGAAGTAGGGCATATATAAGCAGCTAAATTCAGCCATATTTCAGAAGATTTTAGTGAGAAGTGAGGGAATTTGTGAAGTAGTATTTTTTAATTTAAATGGAGAACTGAATAAAATGGAATAAGAAAAATAGATTATTACAGAGTTACAAAAATTCTAGCAGTAGGGGAGAGTGGATACTAAGTCTCTGGTGTCCACCAAGGAGAACCATGAAGGCAGCCCTCATATATGAGAGAAGACTGTGAAGCAAGAAATAATAAAGATGGTGAAATGGGTAGAAACAAAAACCAGGGAGAAACATGAAGTCTTTGCAGGAAGGTTTCTACTTAAGGACCGTGGATTTTAATAATTTGAAAGGAATGATTATTTTAATGTATTTCTGAATATTAACACAATTCTTCACTGCCATAATAACATAACACAGTGATCAACTGCAGGGAAGAATTACAAAAAATAGCATAACTGCAAATTAATAACAAAGTTATCCCAGATGCAGTAATTTCTTAGTATGTTACTTTTTTCTTCTTTTTTTTTAATCTGTAGAAATTTAATAATGACTGGTGGATAGGACGATTGGTAAAAGAAGGCTGTGAAATTGGATTCATACCAAGCCCAGTCAAACTAGAAAACATGAGGCTGCAGCATGAACAAAAGGCAAAACAAGGAAAATTCTACTCCAGGTAATAACAAGAAATCATTAACAATAGCAACATTGTCCGTGACACAATGTGGAAATTGATGCTGTGTATTCAGTGTATGTATATTATATAATAATGTATATTCACTCATATATATATGCTTAATTATTGTTAGTGGCAGCTACAAACATTTTTGATCTATGAAGAAATTAATATAAAATTAATTATATCATTTATTATATAAGATACAACATTATTTGAAATATTATATTATATTGTTAATAAGTATATTCATATCATTGCTATTTGGGAGAAAAGTAGACATTTAGATTGGCAATCTGTGCTGGCCTACCACTGAATTTTTTTCCTTCCTTTTTTTGTAAAATAATTGCTGATACACATTACAGTCAGTACATTTACTATGTGCTAGTAAATTTTTTACTTAAAATTGATTTATCTAAATTCTGTAGCATTTTTTAATTGTTTTGATGATCTTCCTATTTCTAAACACATTTTAAGCTCATTTTAGAAATTACAGAAAATGTTAAGATGAGTTTGCTTGTAACCCAAAGCCAGTGCCTGTTAGTTAGCTCGTACGGAAAAAATAGTCTTGTCAAATTCATTGCCTACAATCACAGCTTTTAAAGGCACTATATTTTATGATGGAAGTTTCATGTCAAGTCATTTCTTATCTCTGACTGCAGCCATCATTGCATAAGAAAAAGGACTGTTTCTAGATATTCTGAACAATACTACAAGATAGAATAATGTCACCTTTACTCTCGAATTCTTAATAAAGTAGTTTTCTAGCAACACCTGTAGAAGCAAATTGTTTCCCTTTGAGTATAAAAGAAACAAATATTCCCAGTGTATTTGGGTGGGATGGACCTGGAAGTGAGCTAGGAACCATTCAGGAAGCCCGAAATGCTTTCCTATCTCCATAGGAAGGGCAGCAGTGTTCGCAGAGCATGTCTAGAGTAGGGGGCACCATGATTGGGCAGTGCTCAGTTGCATTCACCAGCTGTGGAATGCCTTTCCCATGAGCATGCTGTCCTCAGCAGAAGGATGCTGGATTCCTTATTCCTCTAGTGTCTCTTCTGGGACAGCCAGATGTGTCCCAGTGATTCAGTTCTTTTCCAAATCATAGAGGCTCCCAGTTTCCAGAAATTCTCACTGAAGATAACATTGTCCTACACCACAAATGCATTAATTTAGTGCTTATTAATATTTCAAGATAAAGAAAGTGGAAACTAGTACTATCACATGAATTATTTGAAGAGTGAAATAACCTTTCTTACAATTTTTTCAGAGCTTTTCTCATTATGGCAACTGAAATAAAAAATACTAGAACTGTTGTTTCATTATCACAACTTGGATAGGTTTTCAAAAAGCAAAACTTGACAAAAACCTTAGACTGCTTTAACTTTGAGAAACTTTTTTTTATAAGTGCTATATTGTATTGAGAAAGCAAAAGAATTTGCACATTAATTAAATTGAAAAGATGATAGACACAGTCTCATCTTAATTAGCAATTTATCAATAACTCCTCAGCTAAAGGAGACAGATATGCTCACTGGCTTAAGAATTACTCTTATTAATGGGTAGTAATATTAATTCATGTATACCAGTAGCCATATTATTTACTGAATTGTATTAAGATCCTGAGGAAGTCAGAGCAGCAGAATGAATTGCACAGCAGCACAGGAAGTATGATTGATATTTGCAGTTCCTCAGGTCTTAAAATGTACATGCATTTTGTGGGAGATGTATATTTTATACCTCTGCCAGAAATACTGTTTGTCTCACAGCTAGCACCTCATTTAGAAGGCAAATAATAAATAAACTAGATTAAATATTGAGAAAGCTACAGAACTTCAAACTAATGTATTACTTTACTCCAGTAAATCAGGAGGAAACTCTTCATCCAGTTTGGGTGACATCGTTCCTAGTTCCAGAAAATCGACGCCTCCATCATCTGGTGAGTAGGTAGTGAACCCTTCGGTAAAGAGACTCATGAACCTAATCTGTGTAAAATGCATGTTCCTTTAGACCTCTTCTTCTTATTCCCCATGCTTTGCAGGTAAAACCTGAGTGATGTGTTTCCAGATAAGGCTGGTTTGGGGTGGTTTGAAGTAATGGAGTCAATGCCAGCAAGTCCGGACAATCATAGAGCTGTTAATGCACAAAATTCTCTCTTTGCTTTTACCACGGAGTTTTGTAGCAAAGACATAGATCTGTGAGACTACATTACAGTAGGATAGTGGAAAGTTTGGTCTGGTCTGAGCACTCCTACTGAGCAATAAATACTTTCTTGTACAGGAGAAAAAGCAGCAGTAAAAATAGAAGTTCCTGAGAGGTTTCTGCAGAGTATCAAGAAAGGCATTTTTTTAAAACCTCAGGAACATTTAGTTTCACAATTCTGATCATGATGATGTGCTTTACAGAATTCTAGGATGCTGGGTATTTTTTGCCTTTGACAAATTTTTCAAAAATACTTTTTTTTTTACTTAGAGCATCAACATACAGATTTAACTTTAGATTTTACTTGAATCCAAATTCAAGTGATAATGAAGCAGATAGGTGGCAAGCAGGGGGAGGATGCTGTCATTAGCTCCATTAAAAAAACACAGCAAAGATCACAAAAAAAAAAAAAAACCTAATTGAATTCAGCTGCTGTGTTGCTGGATGTTTTATCTTCTCACATGCATTGTGAATACCTAGAAACAGAAAATATTAATGAGTGTTGCTAGTGCCTTTTTTACTAGGGCAAAGACATGTATCTTCCAATCATATTAATTTATGTGGAGTCTGGTCTACAGAGCAGGCATCTTAAAATGAGCCTGAAGATTTTAAACTATTTACTTGGTAATTTAAAAGGGAGACAGAGAAATTAAATCATGTTTTGGTAGTGGCTTCATTTGGTTCAAGCAATTAAAAAATGTATCTGTCTTGTGAAACCATGGATTTGCTAGTAACAACCAACTTTATTGCAATTGCAGTTTGTTTATAAATATTCCACTTCAGTTTAACTTCTCTTTTATTTCAAAAATATTGTATTCGTTTACTAATGTATGTCTGTAACAAGTGTGTAGAACACACCTTAATCTTTTTTTTTTGGATGGCTTTAAACTGATGTGTTTATTGTTAAGGCCAACTTTTTCAACACCTGCATTTTTGTAGTAAAATTGTCCATCGACTCAACCCATGTTGTAATTTTATTGGTAGAGCATCTGAAATGCTGTGATATTATTTGCTATCAAAAAAAAAAAACCAGATCAGTACATGTATTTCCAGAATGTTGCACAGAATTTAGAGTTAAGAACACAGATATCATTGACCTGGATTACCAGCTGACTGATTGCTACCCATCCTCTAATTTTCATTGCATTGAGTTGTTTCTTCAGACACTGTCATTTAAGAAACGTGGTTTTCTGGAGAAATAAGGAAATCTGTTAAAGTTTATTCGGTTACAGTGAAGCTTTGGAAAATATGTATGGATAGTGCACATTAACTTATTCTGTGATAGCAAGATTTTGAGTCTACAATAATTTTTTGCTTATGACATCTTAAGAAAGGTGAAAAACGCATAGTTTGTGACTAAAACAAGAATTCAAGTGACTTTGAAACACAATTCAATTATTATTCCCACACCTCCTCTCTTGGAAAGTATAATCAATTACAAATACATCAATTATTTAATAAGTTGAAGAATACTAACTGAATAAGTTAATTTCATTTTTTGCTTTGAGTCAGGGATGGGTTTTTTCAATATAAAATAGTGCCACTGAAAAACCAAACCAAAACAAATACACAAACAAGATGAAGAACCAGTGAAAAACAAATGAGAGGCTAATATCCATTTAAATAATCAATATTGATATAGTAAAAAATCCATACAGGCCTGTTAGGCCACCAAACTGGGTAAGAATTATGCTTAAAATGACTGAAAAGACCCCAATGAACTAAAGATATTTAACAATAAAAGAACTGTCACAGGAGATGTTCCATAGTATGAAGACTTAGAATGAAAAAAGGAGATACTGTTAACTAGCTGATCAAATTCTGCATTTCTTTCTTACAGGAAAAGCTTAAGGTAACTGATTTTTCTTTAATGACAATTTTGGTTGAACACAGTACCAAAGGAGTTTTAATAGGTCTTATTGTGAGTGATTTACAGTATCTGTGCTGGCCTGTATTCAAGAAAAGATAATATGTTCTTTTTATACTTATGAAGAGGATGAAGGAACAGTGTTGCTAGAAGAAAATGTTACATGATTTGTGTGGCTGTTTTTAGGAGCATGATTATAGAAACAGGATGCGGATCTACTCGCTGGGTTTTTTCCTGGGAAGGACAGACTCAAAGGCACAGTAACTCAGGGAATGTCAGACATCAAGACATTAGATCTATGGAAAATTCAAATGGGAAAATGTACTTTATGCAAACAAAAGAGATCACTGTCCCAAGTATCTGTTACATCAGTAGCTGCATGTAGGCTTGACAGAAATACTTATTTGTTACATAATTTAATAGCACATGCCTCTGTATTAGTTGATGTCCCACTCATGAATCAGACGAAATCAGGTCACTAAGATGGTTTCATAATAGTTTGCAATGATTAATTAAGGGTTTGGATAAAGTCAATACAAATGATTCTGCTTACAGATCTGTTTAGGGTTAGGCTCAGTTCGACACCAGAGCATGGCAAGATAAGTGTGTGTTACCAGAGGGAGTAGAGAGGTGGGTAACATTTTCACACATGAGGGTGGTGATGTATGACTGCTTATGGTTCACTTTTGTGCATCTGCTTGCTTTCTGAAGACAAGTTTAAACCATTACTTAAGATCAGAATTATTGTTGTAAACGAGAAAGTTTTTGTTTGGTTTTGTTTCGTTTTGCCTGTGGTTGGCAGGTATCTGTTCTACTCAGCATTCAGGATAAAACAGCTTTGTGTTTTGAAAGTGTATTTATTACTGAGTCTGTGAGGATTCCTGTTGAAACTGTTATTACTTACTTGCTAAAAGCCACATAATTTGTGGTTATGGTATAAGTATTTTTTGTTATATATTCTTTTGGGATAGAGATTGAACAGCAATGGTTTATTGTATTCACTTCCATTTTTCCCTGCCTACATCCTGACTCTCTACTCAGATCCACGTCTTGGAGCTAAGCTGAGATAAATTTCCTTTCTTCTGCTATCCATTCTTTTTAGTTTTCCCTATTAGTAGATCTATGTTTAATTATTCCTAATAAATGTATCTTATGAGTACAATGCATTTTTATTTAAAAGACTACAAATGTAATTGTAGTCCATCCCTAGATAAATGTAGATAACATTGTACAAATATCTGGCTGATTTTCTCATCAAAAGTGATTTTTTCTTCTAATTCTTCATTTCCCATAGACACAGTAGTGATATTTCAAATTTCAATTGATGATACTCATTTTCAGTTAGTGTTCATTGCTATAAAATAATCCAAATGCTGTTGACCAAGTTCTTTTGTTTACATTGGTGGAAGTCTTATCTATTCAAGTGAATACTTTGGATTTACACTGGTGTAACAAGAACAAACTTGGCCATTGGTCTATTTTGTAAATGTTATATTAGCTGTTACAGATCGCCTTCTGTCTTCTAATCCTAAAGTACTGCACCTTTAAATTTTTCCCTTTGTTTTATTGTGGTTTTTTTTCTCATGGCCAACTTTTATTTATTTATTTATTTATTTATTTATTTATTTATTTATTTATTTATTACTCTGGACAGTTTTATTTGTCTTTACCTGTAATTTCCATTTTAACCTATCTTTACTTTCCCTGTCATCTGATAATTCTGAATTGTTTGTCTGTATATAGCTGTAGACATAGATGCCACTGGTTTAGATGCAGAAGAAAATGATATTCCAGCAAACCATCGCTCCCCCAAACCCAGTGCAAACAGTGTAACATCACCCCACTCCAAAGAGAAAAGAATGCCCTTCTTTAAGAAGGTAACACCAACTTCCAAGCTCCCATCTGTCCACCTGCTCACCTGCACTGCGTCGCATCTCTAGTCCTGTTAACTGTCTGCGTCCTTTGACAAGCCAATAACATGCATGCTTTGTTGTTCTTTGTTTCTTTTCCATGCTGCTGTAGCTAAGCAGAAGCAGAAATCGGTAAGTTTATATCAACATCGCCTGTGTTTATCCTGCCACTGGCATCATTAGCATTAAAACTCCAGATTAACAATGCAGATATTCTGGAATTAAGGATGAAGAGATGTGTTGAGCTGATAGTGGATTCATTACAGGAAAAGAGGCAAAAGTTCTGTGTGTCTGTGAAACTCTGCTACATACTTATCCTTTTTGATGGAATAAAAGGACACACTTAGCGGGCCTTCTAAAATGTTTGAGAATATTATTTCTAGCATTGTAGTGCATCTCTCTAGTGCATGATTATTCTTTCTATATCTTTCTCAATTTTTTTTTCTTTATTACTCAGTCTGTTGAAATCATTATTGGAATCTATCAGATACTCAGTTTGGACTTTGGAAACAAATTGTCAAATTTGTTCTATTTTTAATTTAGTCTGTACTTAAACTTCTAATTCACTAGGTGCAAAGTCTGCAAGTGCACAAGACCAATGGAAAACCTCAGACTTGTTTTGACAGTTTACTTCAGGTTTTTCCTGTTGTCATGTATAAATTATCAGCCAAATGTTCTTGCCATCCATCAGTGAGACTTTTTTAGTATCTCAGCTATTGGAAGTGGTACTGGTGGTTCCCAGGAGAGCTGATGTCTCTCCATAGATAACCTAAATAACTACAAAATTATGCAATTGGCATCCTGTTGCAAAAAGCTGCAATAGATTTCTAGGGCCTTTGCTGGAAGAAGTTAGCAAGACATTAGGTAGCAGACAAACTGTGCAGTGAAATACCACATTTTGACTGTTTTGTTTTAAAATCTGTAGTCTTCATAGCTCTCATTCATTTGGTTTTAACCACTCACTTAGATCTGCAGGTAATAACAACTGTTATAGTGCTTAAGCAGTGCCAAGTGACAATGTTGTCCCTGCTGTGGATGCTCTTGTGTTTAATAAGTAGATCTTTGTTTTTGTCTCTCTTTTCTTGAGCTCTTTTACATAGTATTGAATCCTTCTCATTTCCAAAGTCACTACTATTGGTTTCAGTTTGGTCTGTTAAGCCTGGTGTAGAAATCAACAGCGGGTTCTTGCTTCTGAGTAATTTCTTACTTAATCATATTTTTGATTGGATAATACACGCTGGCATGTATTGGATGCTGTCTGCATAAGCATCTTTCAAAGCTGCAGCTTCCAGATGAACCACTTTAGACCTGGATGAGGGTTAGTCCCACATCTTTCTTTGACTCTGTGATGCCTCTTCCATATCAGAATCATTACTAGTGTTTGTGGGGTTTGTAATACTGACATTTACACGATGTACTGGATGGCCATCCCAAAGTAATCTACATAGTCAAACCACTGAGTGAAAGCCATATGTTCAAACCTGCCAGTTTTTATTACCTGAGATCATATTTGAACTTGAATCTGCAGTGAAAGCTGTATAGTTCAGTGCCAGTCTCTTAGAAAATATTAGATTCTCTACTGCTAAATTAATGAACTTTAATGCTTCCATTAGATAACTTCTACTCAATTTCCTGCTGACAGCTTCATTATTTCAAGCTGTAAAAATTAGAGAAAAAAATACCCATTGCAACAGAACAGAATTTAAAACTATCCCATATTCCATCAAATAAGATAATTTCTGTGCTTGCCCCGATTGTCAAATAGCTGGTTAACTTCTAGCATGAATGCCTTTGGTTAAGTCAGCCACATTAAGACAAAGATCTGTTGCATCAGGGCACTCATGCTAAAAGCACTTGCACAACTGTAATGAATTTTTCTTCAAATCTGTCTCAAATATGCTTATCAGATTATTAAAAATGTTAGCAAGAACAGTGGAGGACTGCTTTTGGATACAGGCCCAGCCTAATTGCAGGGGTTTGCTTTGAAACATGTTGAGTCAGATTCTGTACTGTGAAAAATAAATTCATTTCACATGCTTATGATGCCTTGGGCACTGGTCTTCATTCTCATGTTATTAATTATCTTGTGAAACTACAGGTAACAGAAAATAAATTACATTGAGGGACATTCACAAAAATATTTTCTGTGTTTTAGACTGCTTTAGACTGCTGCTTGTGTAGCATTGTGTGCTGTCACTGTATAAATGTCTGTCTTTGTGGGTTTCTGTTTTGGAATGTATATACTTATTTTAATGTTATTGCAAAACACCTTGGGATACATTGAGTTCTGGAACAATGAACAATGTCTGTATTCTGTGATCTTGACTGATGTATTTGTACTATGTAAGCATTTGAAAAATAGATCCGTCATTTCTTTTTCTGTAACACCCACACATTTCTGGGTTTGGATTTCAATCTTTTATTCCCAATACAAAGATAAACCAAAACTTTACTTGTGAACAAAAACCTCTTTTTGATCGGATCCCATTCATGGTGATATATATTGAACAGCCACCTACTAAAGAAGAGAAAATAACAAACTTAACATTTTATTTCTTTTTATATTGTATTGCGATAACAATATAAAATTTTTGCAACCCTTGAAAGGAGGCAGTCTATTTTATCTTTGTATGCTAGAATACTTTTTTAGAAATTGTGCATGATACATCAGTTAGTATTTTGGTAAATATGGTACTACCAGAATCCATTCTTGGGTGGTGACAAGAACTTCCCAAAGTGGAAGAAATGCTATCCCAAGCTCTGCTTATGATAATTTTCTAGAAATACTAACTTGATCAGTCATTATTTTGATTTAATTTGTAATTGAATTGTGGGTGCGAATGCAAACATCAGACTGAGTGCTGCCATGGGAATTTGCAGTGATGTCACAATGTTTTTTCAAGCAGTGGGCAGATCTGAACATTTTAAAAAAAGATGCATTATGCTTTTCTCACCCCCTTTTATTTTATTTTTCTCTTTCATAATTTTGTATATTAAATTTCTGTTGAAAACGGGTGTCACAGCTATTGAATTAACCATTTCAATTCATTACTTGTTGGAAATGACCTTTTCAATTTACCTGTTAGGAATTATGCAGTGGGAAACGTGCATGACCCACAATAAGAGTTTTTAACTATCCAAAGTATATATGAAAACAGTAGGAAACCCTGAAGTCAAAGAAAAGTTTTTCCAAAAGAAATTCCTGAACCTCTTATGTCCTTATCTTGTGCTATCAGTTCCTGGAAAAAGTTAATTAATCTAAGATTCCTGTGACATTACTGGAAATTCAGAGCTCCTAATACTTAGAGTGTATAACACTTTCTCTAGGTGTTGTGATGCTGAAAACTTTTTCTGTTTTGCAGACAGAGCACATCCCTCCCTATGATGTAGTGCCTTCTATGCGACCAGTAGTTTTAGTGGGGCCTTCTCTGAAGGGATATGAGGTAACTGATTGTTGTAAATAGTTTCATTTTAAATACTGTGCTTCATTTGTATTTGATAATTTATAACATAGGCAAACAGCAGACAGTTTTTACTCCTACTGAATAGCTGTTCATTTTTATTTTACTTCATCTCAGAATTGAGATTAAAAATAAATTGCATACCAATCCCATTGTTTGGATAGAAGATTTATTGTCAGCTTTATTCTATAATATTCTTAGCATTCAGTATTATGAATTTCCTATGCAGTTATTAATTTGTTGGTTTTTTCCTTCTAGGTAACAGATATGATGCAAAAAGCATTATTTGATTTTTTAAAACATAGATTCGAAGGGCGGTAAGTACTTTGCAATGCAAATATACTTCAGGTTCCATTTGGGTATTGCCAGGTTTTTCAGAAATAATAACATTGGATAAAATTAGGAATGACAGCTAATTCCTTGATCAGCGGACCATAAGTGTGGATTGGAAGTTTCCCTGACAGAGCTTGCAGAGTCTATGTTGCAGTGAGAAGTGTTCTGGAGCATATATTTGTTGAGAGTGGAAAAAAAGATGTCTTCTTGAGGACTGTGACATTCATGCTCCAAATTGCTAGATATTTATCTACAGATTAGAAAGTGATTTTAAATATTTTTCAAGTGATATCTCATCAATGCTTCCCAAGTTTTGAGCAAACTGGCAAGAGCCATGGTTCCTCCTCAACTCTACTTCCTCACTTGACATCCAACTCGGAAAGAGTGATATAGGATTCAAACTATCTGGTGTATGGGATTGTCAAACTTTTGATCCTTCAGGATTGGAGCTTGGTTTGACAGTAGTTGTGGGCTCTATAGTGGGAAGTTTCAAAAGGAGTGGGATGAGGGGGGTGGGGCAGTGCCCTACCTTGCTGAAATACACTCACCCTTGGCAGCACATCGGCTGCACCTGCTGGGTTCTGATCTGAGTGGTTGCAGCACACTCAGCTGTAACACAATGGGATTTGCATTTGAGCCTTCAGGCGCTGCTGTGGTACAGATGTCAAATGATAGTGGCATGATGTCAAATGATAGTCTGTCTCTAAAAGCAGTGCTGTGGTCTATAACTCCAACATCACAGACCCATGGAGCAGAGACATCAGATGCATTCTCCAGACATTATTATATTGGTATTGGATCAAGCTCCAGATTAATATGTCCTAATGGGTTGACTTTGGGAGGAAAAATTGTGAAAACAGGAAGATGTTATAATAAAATCTGTAATTTCAAGGAATGTTCTATTTAGTTTGGAAGTGGTCAGATCCATAACAGTATTCTGTGTGTCTTGCTGCTGTCAAAACTTTGAAGAAGGGAGCTTGAGGTTTTTTTCAATAGCTTCAGTTCTTTAAAATACCACACATTGTGGCTTGAGCTGGTGGTTTTTCTCAGTCAGAATAATGATGTCAATACCTAACCACTTTAGTAAATTAGTCAGGATTGTCAAACCCTAGATAACACACCTTCAGAATTGGAAGTCAACAAAACATTTGTTGCAAGCAGAAGAAAATTATTGCATCTTTATATATTTAAATATTTTAGAGCATGTCAGATTTTCAGTTGTAGATTAAACTGTGGCAGGGTGAATCCACAAATACTCCAAAAAAAATTTGTGTCTATAGTAGCAGATTTGAAGCATACCAAACTTCAGTAGCCGTTGGAATCATTACTTAAGGTCCTGAACAAATTTGCACCAGAGATTCTCGGGTTCATGCTACTGCTTTGAGCTGCCACACTGTTGTCCCTACTCTCATTGCAATTGTTTTGCAAGATGAACATAAACACCCTTTGTTTTGAGAGCAGACTTAGTCTTCCTGATGTGCCATTTCTCAAAGACATGAAAATGTCCTCAGAAAGATGGTAAAAAGTCTTAAAATTAAAAATAGTATTTTTCATAGACAAACAGACTGATAAATCTGGCATCGTTCAGTATACCATAATTTCATTTTAAAAGGCAAAAATTTACTATTGCCTGTAGGAAGAAAGACTGGCAGAAAAGAATCCAAATCAACTCAAAAAACCAAAAAGCTATAAAAGTTTTTACAATCCTTCCATTAGCAAATAAAGAAAACTAATAAGTATCCCAATATACATGTTTGATTTAATTTTAAGACAAGTGGCATTGTCTGTGAGGAGCTGTGCCAGAAATCACCACCTTTGATTATGCTTTTAGCTTAAGCTCAATCACCCCTAGGTTTCCAAAATTATATTACTAATCAGTATTGTGCACATAGTTCTGCTTTTTCATATTAACTTCTGGCTCTGTGACATTTTTTAGATAAGTGCATACACATGTTGAGTTCACTGGGAAATGGCCTATTGGATTACATTTCAGATGAACAAACAGCATCTGACTGTGCTTGCTAGAGAGGAGCCCCCCACTTAGCAGATCTATTTCCTCTTTTAAATTGCAAGTAAAATCCTACAAGGAAGAACAGGGAATATCATCAGTCTGATTTAACTCTCAGCACTGGAAAAATATGACCTCTAAACCTCATTAGAACAGAGAGTTTGAAAAGGAACTTAAGGGGGCATTTTGACCCTGTAAAGCAAAATAGACCAAGGTAACTGTTTTCCTAGGAAGAAGAATATTCAGAAGGTTATGTAGCAGTGCAAACAACTGAAAGTAACCACTTCTTTCTTGGCTTATCTTTTCTCATAAACACAAAACTGAGCTTGCCAGATAGTCAACCTAGGCTTTTCAAGTATGTGCTTCTCCAAGTAACAGTTCCTATTTTTAGATGCTAGCATTTCATTGCTAGCATGAATTTTTCTGGAAATTTATAGCTCTTGCACTCTGTCAGAAAAACACATGCTAGTAAGCTGAACAATAAAAAAGCCAAAAAACCCCAAACCAAAACAAACAAAAAACCCCTCAGTTATATTGCTGGACTCATTTCCCTAATAAGCCTTACCTTTACCATTTAATTCTGCATATCCCTACATGTCTTGCAGGTATGGATAAAGCCAGGTTGTCATTCAGTATATTCTTGTCATTCAAGAAGTCAGGGAAAGGAGAAACCAGCCTGGTCATACTGGGGGTACTGGTGAAATGTCAGACCGTCACCAGACCTGGAGACCCCAAGAAAGTCCCATCTTCTGCAGCAATCCCTGACCTCCTCCTGTCTCCCCTCTCCCCAGGCTCCTGTAGGAGGATGACTTATCAGTAGTTATTGTAGCAATATTAAGTTAGATAAAGTTTTTTCTCTGTTCACATTGGGTGAAGCATACTGTGCTGCTGAGAACTTACTTTCTTGTAGTCTTAGCCATCTTCTAGTGTTAAATGAGACTTCTCCCCACATCCCTGAAAGCTAAATAGCGCTCAGTGCTACTTTGCTGTATTTATCTTGCAGTATATCAATTACACGAGTCACAGCAGACATCTCGCTTGCCAAACGCTCAGTGTTAAACAATCCCAGCAAGCACGCGATCATAGAGCGCTCTAACACCAGATCAAGCCTAGGTGAGTACCTGCAATGATGCTGTCTACAAATTGCCTGTGAAGTATGCTACTCTCCTTTCATATGTGTAAGCTAAAAATAGCCTTCTCTCTGCTGTGGGAAAATCACAGTTCCCATAATTCAGAAATTCTGGCACTAGAAATCATTTTTAAATCACTATCAGGTAAACTTCTAATAGTGCTGATTTTGGTTTATTCTGCTTGTGCTCAGTTTTCATGTTTTGCTGTTGGCCTCAGTGGGGAGAGGCAGCTATCCATATAAAATCTGAAGGCATGTTCTTCTGGTTAAATACTTGGAATTACATGAATATTATTTATACTATGCATGATTTTTAATAAGATTACTAGTAGTGATAGCTACTGACACGAAGCCTGGGAGAAATTATTGAAGTACACATTTTATGAATTTTGTATCAGTTTTAACTAATTGTAAGATTGGTACAAAAAAAAAGGAAGGATGCAAAAAGGGAGATGTTTTTTAAAAACTGTATAGCTACATTCATAGCCTAAATATCTGTCATCTTACATGAGTCTTTTTGTACTGAAGCTTGTCCAGTTGTGTCAATAATTAAACATTTATTACCTTGAAAATAAAAATTAGCTTAGCTAGGAAGTTGTAATTGAATGTAACCATTTACAGTACCAGGTGGCTGCCCTGGAGCTTCCCATTGCAAGGTGTCCTTAGAGTCAGGAGGAAAAGGTGATCATTTTGGAGTCTTAATTCCTGACTGCCTTTGCCTTTCCTCTAGAGTGAGATGTATCCGGGACTCTGCTGCTATCACTGGTGCATTCCCTGTGTTGAGACACCTGGAAATAGCCAAGAGGTCTAGGGGAAGGTTCCCTGTCCATGGCAGGGGGCTGGAGCTAGATGACCTTTAAGGTCCCTTTCAATACAAACCATTCTGCGATTCTAAGATGAATCCTGCCAGGAGTCTGCATCTATATACTTGTGTAAGGCTTGACTGAGATATGGGACAAAATCCCATAATAAATCCGCCATCAAGTCCCCCATCAAATACCAAAAAAAGTGGAACTTCCTACATCCCAGGTGAATACTCAGTCATGTTTCTGCATTTACAGAGCTGCAGGTTCCTCTTAGTAGCCTTTGACAGAGATTGGTTTCTGCTGAACACAGCACTGCATCTTGAAAAATTGTAAATTTTGTGAAACAAGAAAGTAGCTTCATTCTTCCTATTTAATAAGTTCTTATCAGTTATGCAACAAAAAAATTTCCAACACCTGAACTGTGACTGAATATTTAACATTTGCCTAATATAGTACTACTTTTTAGAATAAGCTTGTCTGCCTTAAAAATTTTTAGTTCCCTTTCTTGAAAGTTTGTTTTGTAAAACCTTTGCTTTCAGTTATATGGAGGCTGTGAATTTTTGCTTGAAAGTAGTCTGTAGCTTCCAAGTGTGTCTTATTTTATGTGTTTTCAAATATGAAAATGCAATGTACTGTAACAATATAATTAGTATCTTTACACACAAGAATATTCTTATGTGTGAATTTCATCTTGTCACCAAAGACTGTTTAATAATCTAATGAAAAGATAAAGTGTCACTTATTTTGACTAGGACTGAAAACTAGTAATGAGTATGGAGGCTAACTAGTCATGGAACACAATCATGATGATTAAGCCTCATCAGCAAAGCTTATGCAATCTTGCAATACTGTACAAATATATGCAGCAAATATTTGCAGCAGTGAAAGCATATCATTAATTTCTCATATATGTGAAACACCTATCACAAAATTCTATACAGGAAAAAAAATCAATAAAAATTAAATGCTGCTCAATCTTGTACACCTTTACCTCATGTAGAACTGTACTCTTGAGAGCATCAACATTTTTTCTTTGTGTCAAGCTACTTTTTTAGATGGAGGTATTTAAAATGGGAGTTCTGACAGAGCCTCAGTTTGGGACACCCAAAAGATGACAGTGTTTATATATACATATATGCAAATATGTGGATAGATAGGTAGATGTGTCTCTCTAGTTTTTGTAACAGGCCTGTTATTAACTAAGATTTCCTGCTACATATCAGGTTTTCAGTTGCATATAATTGTTCTAAAAATTAACTGATTCGTAAAATAACTTCGAAGACCCAGAGCAACTGGGTCATTCTAGCATAAATTTAGGGAACAAAATAATTTTACATATGCAAAAATATTCTCAAACCCTTTTCTTTCAGAAGCTGTAATGCTCCCATTGTTTTAGTAATCTAGCAGGGTTTTGAACAAAATTTCAGTTACATATTTCTGCGCAATTTTATGAAACTAATGAGAAAACTTGACCAAATGATTGGAAGCTGCTGCTAACACATGGCAGGTTTTGCATCTGAATTGCTTGAAGACTCAGCTTTCCTTGGGAAGGTCCAGCAATGATGCTGAGCAGAACCTTCTCCCAGCAGACTGAGTCAGGGCAGCCAAGCAGAACTGAGGTGAAAAGATGCTCATCTTTTAATTTGTAGTCCCTCCTTTGCTGTGCAGCATGGAGAATTGAATAAAAAGTCATTTACTTGAAAGATGTTCACCTGGAGGAATAAATGGCTGGCCAGGCTAAGGCAGGAAGGCAAGTAGTGAAAATACATTATGGAAAAAGTTGGACATATGGAAAAAGAGTTGGGATAGTCAAACCCACTGATAAAGCACCTCCAGGTCAGTGCTCTAGGCATGGGATAAACCATGGGAGGACAGAAATCAGACAGGAAGTCAGGGAGGGAAGTGCTGTGGCAGCAGTGTTTGGAGGAAAACTGAGATAAACTGAGATAAAATAAAATAAAATAAGCTGGAGTCAGAAAAGGTAACTGCTTTTGTAAGACAGTGGAAAACCCTTGCAGAAGGCAAAAGAAAAAAGTACAAGGCATGTTACAGCCTGTTCCCTTGCCTATCTACAATGTACCTCAAGGCAGAAATAAGAGTCAGAATCAAAAAACATCATTGTAGTCTGCTGGTAGGTATAATCACACCACTGCTGTGAGTATTTAGTTGGCTGAAGTAGAAGAGGTGAGTGTCAATATCACACTCTATAGAGGAATTTTTTTTTCAGTTTGTGTGATGGATTTGCTATAAGTCAACAAAATATCCTATTAAAAGAATATTATTAGTTTTACAAATTGAAGCAGTGCAAAATAAAGGTTAGGAAGTGATAATAAGAAGGCTAACTGTGCAGCATTTTAGTATCTTTAGGTTATATATGCTGTGATCCAGTCTTTGATGAAATATTTACAGACTATTCCACCAGTCCTCTGCCTTAATATTCTTGAAAAATGTATAAAACAGTGTGGGGAATTGGAAGCAATGCAATTGCCCCAATGCAATAGTGGCTTTTGCTGCTTCTGATACAGAACTGCTGCACAGTACTGGATTAGTTATTTACAGACTTTATGAAGATGGCTATTTTTTCTCACTGTTCTTTGTATGCTTCAAGCATCTTCTGTAGAAAGACTGAGTGTTGTAGCTGAAAGAGAAGTTCAAGCTTTGGATCTGTCAAATAATAGTGTATACCATCAAAATCAGCCTGTTGCATGGTAATGCACTGCCTTGGAGAAGGGGGATGGAAAACAGGCAGTCCTTTATGTTGTACTGGAGCTCCTCCTGGGAGCTTGTAAAATATCAGCCTTGTGGATCCTCATTCCCCAGAAGTTCTCTTATTTTAGGCTCTACTCTTTGCAGACATTTAACTGGGGAGATATTATTTTCATTCCCAGCCTAGCTCAAAGAATTTTTTCCTGCTCTCAGATCAGTACTGATACTCTGTACTGACAGTACAGAGCAGCATCATGAATGTCCTGAGTCTTAGTACTGACTTCTAAAAGAAACTTCAAGGTTATGTTCCATTTTGAAAGAAAGAATCCCCAGGAATCAGGATTTGCTGCATTTCTATTCAGAATATAATTTTTACTGGTAATTACTCTGAAGAATCAGACACTACATTTCTGAAAATTAATCCCCCCGAATTATTCATAACTTGTGATTATTCTTTGTAATTCAATTTTCTCTTTGGAATATACGAATAATTCCAGCTTCTCACCTAACCGGGATATTTCAAAGGGAAAAATCTTTTTTTTTGCATCTACCACCAAAGTAAGCTCCACAAAATAGCCTGTAAATATTTTATGCATTCTGTTTTCAGAGAAAGATTAGAGCCATGTGTTCTAAATGAGATGTGAAGCAAGTATTTGACAATGAAGTAAATTATTCAATGGCTTCTTATCAGTTGACAGTGTATGGAGTTGCATACTGAATGAGACAGCAGCCCTAAAGAAACAGCTATATTGTATGTTTCTGAATGTGCTCTCTTGAAATACAGATCACAAAAGATTTGGTTTAGGAGAGCTATTTTGGCATTTCATATTTTATCAGCATTATCTTTGCAGTCAAGAGTATTCTCTACTACAAGGCTTATAGATACATCATTAAATCAGGACTCACATAACATTAGTTCTTTTCTAGTATCTGCTTCAGGTCTGCTCAGAGTCCTGGAAAATGATTTTTTCTCTATCTACATTTTCCCTTCTCTAAAATGAAAATAATGGGGTCTTCTCCCCAAATCACTGAGGGGGGAAAGGAAAAACCCTAGAATTTCAGCAAATTATAAATTCTAAATTTGTGCTGTTTTGTTGTTGTTGTTGTTGTTGTTGTTGTTGTTTTGTTTTGTTTTGTTTTGTTTTGTTCATTTGTTTTATGATTTTGTCCAGACTATCTACAGTGACTTAGGTCTGGCCTAGGTATTTAAAACTGGTATTTATCACAAAAAATTTTTGTTCTTGCTAAGGAAAAACAGTATTTGTTTTGGTTTGTTTTGGTTTACTCTGAAATGGCTTCCTGGCTGCACAACTATGAGATGTGGGGAGATGAGTTGCTCTCTTCTCTCTTCTCCTTGAACAGTCATTGGCACATGGACAGAGATGTACGTGGTTTATTCCTATATCTGGTACAACTTAAAAATGCCTTTATGTAAATATATATATACATATTTGCTATATATATATTTTTATATATATGTATATATATAGCAAATACAGCTCCCCAGAACTGCTTTTTGTTAATCCAAATCCCTCCTTCCTACCAGATTCAATGAAAAGCTATTTTTTTACTCATCAAACTTTGTGTAGTGGTACCTCATGCAGCCAGGCCACTGATCTACCCCTCACTTATGATCACGTTTGTGAGCACCAGTTGTAACTGCAGCAGAGAAGGCTATTTCTTAGACTTCTGGAAATATTCTGTTGTTTTTTTATTATTTTAACAAGTGTTCCATTAATTACTTCAGGTAGTAAAAAGGTTCTGTGCTTGATATATCAATACCAAATACTTTCCTCTGGAAAATAAATGTACCTCTTTTTGAGAACTCTTATCACCCAATACAGGTCTGCATTGTTGTACATAGCACAGAAAACAGTGAAGTGAGCACCATTCTTTGGAATGATTTAATAGACAAACCAGAATTTATTTTGAAGAGACATACACCAACAATGTGATAATAAGAAATAGGAATAGCCACGAAGAACTGGATTTACAGGATTATAAAGGAGTCTCTCTCAGCTTATAATGCTACACACACCTATCGACTGACAGTTTGCTTTTGTAATGGAATCAGTTAAAAATAGGCTTGGGATTTGACTTATTGGAAACCAATGCTGCCACTGCATATTTAGTATAAAATTAATGTTCTCGAGAACTTTTTTAAAATAGTGTTTGGCTCATAAAGATTTAGGTGAATAGTACAGTCTTATTCCTCTCTATCCCAGTTTGAAACTGGACACTCTCTAATTAAGCTTGTTTTGATGTAAAGGGAAATGTTTGCTTGTCAATATTGTTACATGTTTTAACACGTGAGATGTTAGAACTAAATTGAAGGAAAGGGCAAATTTCTTTTAAAGCCTAGAAGAAATCTGTAATTTTGAACCGATTTTTTCTCCAAGAATGTACAGTATGTGGTTAAACCTTATTCATTTGAAAATCAGCCCCAATTGGCTTAGTTAATTCTTTATATGGACACATGCCATTTGCAGAAACTGAACCAGCTTTGTGCTTCTGCTGCATTTCTTTGTCCAAAGAACCCAAACCTTTTTCTGTGTATGTTATACTTGTTATAACCTTACCTCATGCTGTATGCTTTGTACAAAACCTGATTGTGTTGGCTTTTTCCATTCTTTGCTTCATTAATGCTCTCCCTTTCCAGATGTTTTAGGTATGTATACAAGCTTGCAAATTACTTTTCCTGCTGTTTTGTGTTCAGTGCTTTATTGTACCTGACAGAACCACTGTGTGTTTCTTGCATCTGGCTCACTGACAGACAAAAGCCGATCCTGTACTGTGTTGCTAAGTCTTTCTTTTAGAAAACCTTGCTGGTTTTCCTGATTTATTTTCAAGTAATTCTAAAAATAAAGTTGACATTGACAAGTAAACACTACAGATTAGGTATCCCACATTGTGTATTTCTGAGATGTGTGCACCTAATCTGCGTGTTCTAACACAGACATGTGACCATGGATGTAAAATGTGTCATTGTCTTTATGGTAAATTGATTGCCATCACGTGCCTGGGAGTGTTTATTTGCTTTCCATGTGCATATGCAGTAACCTGTCAGGCATTACATGCACCCACTTTGCATGTGCAATTGAGCACCTACTTTTGGAAAGCTGTCTCTAAAAAGTGTATAGAGCTTCCATTCACATCATTAGGTTGATACCCTAAAGTTTTGTCTTCTGAAAATGAAATATAAATGCTCAAAGAGATAGTTGTGGATTAGCTGTGCAAATTTCAGCCTTGCAGGGTTTTTTTTTCCTTGATATTTGTGTGAGAAGGCAATAGAATGCTTGAAACTATGGTAACAATTTATTTGTTAAATATATACATATGTGTGTATATATATACATACATACTGTATATTTTATACATACTTTATATTACTATGTATTTTCCATGTCTGGTAATTTAATGACCGTCGTCCTATAGGATAAGTTTCAAGTAAGGACTTCCTCAACTATAAATCAAAAATAAATTTAAGAGCATGCTAGCTAGGCCTCCTAAAAAACCTTCATTGCTTACAGAGGCCAAGGACAAGGAATGCAAAATTTGGACTTAACCAAGAGTGCATTTCCTTCCCAAAGTCTCAGAATTCACAGAAATATAGTTCAAAGAAAATAAAGGAGATGTTCAATGTGTTATGGAAAATCCTGATTGTCCCTTTATAATTTTATATTCAAGGTAGCTGTGACAAATGTCCATAACCCTCACTCTCAAGTGGTAAATATGTTAACCTGGTAAACCTAAACCTGCCTTGAACCAGAATGCAGTAAAATAGCAGCTAAGAGCTTTTGGGGTTTTCATGAGGATGTAGCTATACTTCTTTTTGCCCACAAATGGGGTAAGAGTAGCATGAATTTAGTGAACCTGTTATAATTTATCAGTTTCACATGCCCCAAAATACTGTTTTATCCTGCTGGAGCAGCCTTGATTTCCTTAACATCTAATGTGAGAGTTTCCCTAATGAATTCTTTAGGTAGTTCTGTATTAAAAGTTTATTACTAACTTTCCAATATTTCAGCTTTCAAATAAGGTTTTGATACAGTATAGGTAAAGCATTTGAATGAAATTTCCTGAGTGTTTTCAAAGGGTATATGGGGGAAAAATTCTTGATTTCTGTAAATTAGAAATAACTCTTAGCAACCTGTTCTTATATTTTCTCATGATACTATACAGAAATATGTGTGGTTGATAATTACATTGAAACAAAACGTGCTTGAAAAATACTGTAGCAATGTGTTAGAATAATTTCTAAGGTTATGGATATCTTTGTAATAGACAGGACACTTGGATAGGTGAAGAAAATATTTTTAGCTAGTTAGCTGTTTGTTTAGGAGTACGGTTTGCTTCCCTTAAATATATTCACACTGTAGGTTGAATTGATTGAGGCTTTTTTTTTGTCCTGGGCTGGTGGAACTGATTGAAGTTCAGCAGTCTGTATCGCCATTTTATTCAAGATTAAAAATTTGCATTGTTCAACCAGAATGCACAGGATTCTGGGTTCAGCTCTGTTCTCTGCTAAGAGAGGCATGGACTCATCATTCCCATCACCATGCCAGGGCTATGAGCACCTTTAGGATGGCTGTTGGTTGGTCCTGCTGAGCCTTACGCACTTTGCATAATAATTAAACTTTCCCTGGAGAAGGAACTGGAATCCATGTGTTTTGCCTCCCACTCTGAGCATCAGGCTGCAGAGTCAGAATCTCTCCCACTCAGTGAATACACAAATGTTTTGTGAGCGGCACACCATCAGCAGGAGGGGTTGAATAGCCAAGGATGGAGTATTTCTACGTCCTGTCTGTGAGAAAGGCTGAACATTTTTATTTATGTTTGTTCTGAAAAAAACAACAGACCGAGGGAATGCTTACTTGGTGCCTATGTATGGACTAGATCTGTAAAAGCCTATAGCACTGCTCTGGGTAATGAGGCATCATGCAAAATACCCAAGTTATTGCCAGCCTGACATGATGGTGTCCTTCTGAACTATGCAGAGACACTTGCTTGATCCCCTGGAGAAAATAAATGTTAGACTGCTTCTTTGCTCAGTTTTGCTATTACAATTACTCCTTAACAGAGTGTGAGGGAGCCTGATGATACGAGCAGTGCTGGCTGTGGCAGGGCACCTTCTGAAGATGCTGTGGTTCTTCCTGGCACAGTCATTTCAGTGCACCCTTGTGCAGTGCTCAGCCACTTGTGTTACTGCTGCAGTCTGCTGCTTTCAATCTTTCCATTCATAGGCCATTAAAATTTACTTCCAATTTAAACTTGGCATAAGAAGCATCATTCCATGAATGCTATTGTTTTGCTAGCCCAGAGAAATGAAGCAGGAAGTAGACATTTTTATGTGCCATTTAGTATTTTTAAATGACACTATCTGTTTTATATTTTCACATAATTACAGTGCTGCATTTCAGGAGATGTTAGTCCATTATAAATAGATCTTGGTTTTGTTGAGGTTTCCAAACATGACATCGTTTCTGTCAATACCACTTGGACGTGTGTGTACATTAAAAGCCATCTGAATTCTGCCTAAACTGAGCCTCAGCAGGCAGGAGGAGGAAAACCCTGCATTCCTGCAGCACCTCACCCCACAGCTCCCCTTCAGCAGAGCCCAGACAGGAGCTCCAGGCAGAGCAGCAGACATGCTTCTCTCCTTTCTGCCTTATCCCTTGCAGAAGCCCCATCTGTTAGGCATGAGTAACACATGCAGCCACTTTTCCTGGAAAATATTGTCATCCTCCCACTCCCACCCTCCCCTTTTTACGTAACAAGCTAGTGGCTAAGGTATTTGGTGGAGACCAGGGAAATCTAAGTATAGTCACAAAACTACATTTAGGTTAGACATTTGATTAAAACACCTGTAATCCAGGCAATCTTTAGACCAGTTGCCTGAGGACTAAGCTAAAGCATTTATTCCCTATGGCTTATGCTTTTCAAGATTTTTTTTCCTTCTTAGCTGTATATGCAGGAGCAGAGGCACAAAGCATTCTGCTCCCCAGCGCTGGGACACCCCACAGTGTGAGGTGGGTCATGCAATCCTGCCTGGAGACTGGGACTGAACCTCCCTGCCTGGGGAAGCAATGGAGACTGCCCAGCCCAAGCCCCTGTTTGCTCTCCACCTACCCAGAGCAGCATTGCTGCTTGAGGGGTGGAAAGAGGAAGATGAAAAGAAAGAGGCTAAACACTTCTGTACCTGTGGGTCTTCTTCTTAGCTTGCTCTGCTGTGCTCAACCCCCTTGTAGCTTATTGGATCACCCTGGTAGCATCTCAGCCTCATTGCCTTGTTTCCAGGGAGCACAGATCCCTGGAGCAGCCAGGGGAGCCTGCTGTGGCCTGAATGCTGCTTACAACAGGACCCCATGGAGACACTGGTGATTTTTCACTCAATATGAAGCATCTGTACACACACACACACATACTCACAAATTAAAATTTAAAATTTTAATTCTGTCAGTCAAGCTCACGATTTTGTTCTCATTAGAGACTTGTGCGAGCACAGCTCAATAATTATCACTTCCTATTTTTTTTTATTTTCTTGGATTTCAGTATTATCTTTAGCACCTTTTTTGATGCAAACCCTTCTAGGTGGTTTTAAGGCACTGGAATAAAAACTACATTTTTTTTCTTTCACCTTTGTTATGGAAATCCTGAGGTTGCCTTAAACTCCTCATTACTTTAGTTATAGTCATGGAGTTTAGTGGTTAATTATTTTAAGTAACCATGCTTGTATAAAAGAATTAGCATAAAAAATCATGGCTACTGATGTCTATTCTCCTTAATTTATAAAATTATTTCAAAGCCATTTGTGTAAGGTGTTGCTAATCATTTTGTATTGCATACATTGACAGAGTTGTGTTCTTTTCATTCCATATGTCTGTAATATCAGCAGCCTTGTTTAAAAAAACATGCTTTGTCTCTGTGCCTGTTGCAGTTGAAATCATAATTTACCTATCTGTTTCAATGAACAAAACAGAGCCACAGAAACCACAGACAGGAGACAAGGTCAAATTTAATAAATTTAATAGGCTATGAAAGTCCTACTGTGCTCAGTTGAGAGTATGTGAATATCAAAATTTCTTTGCTTCCTCTAAGCAGTATTTTGTGTTTCACTTGGGCCTTTCAGGACAGATGTGTGTCCATTTTGTGTCTCGTCCCTCTCATGGAACTGCTATTTCATCAGGGTCTTGCTGAAACAAATTGCTGGTGTAGCCACGGCTCTGTCAAGCTGTGTGCTGGTGGCTCCTGGCTGCTATGGGTGAGCCCAGGTTTGCAGCAGGGTTGTGCTTCTCCAGCTCTGTACCATAGAGAATGTTCCTGTGCCATGGCATTACATAAGTGACCCTAAGTTCCACCACAGTTCATTATGTTAGTAGTGAATTGACGAAGTGTTGTTGTATCTTTGCCTGTATTTTAGGTGAGATTATTGTAGTGAACTGGGAAAGATTTTTTCTTGGAATTCACTTGTGAGGTCCAACTGGTGTAAAGAATATTTGTCGATGCCCATAATGGGATAAGTGATTTACTTGTCCTCTCATTGCAGTGAATTTCTATTCAAGGCACAGTAGTGATATTGGTAATTAATATTTGGAAGTAAGTTTAAATGTGCTGTGTTCAAAGTCCTTTGGGAGATGTGTACTTACTGTTTCTTAGAGCTGATTCCTTATTGTACGGAATAAATAGTTGAGTGCTCCTGTAATTTAAAATATGTTCACTTTCTGGTTACCAAGGAGACCATATGAAATAGATTGTAAGGGTCACTTTAAAATTTGGTAGCTGATTTCTGGGTTTGAGTGTTGTAGCTGGGCTGTCAGCATTTCATGATGATCGTCACAGTAATTCTAATTATTTTTATCCCTCTCATTATGATCAGCAAATACAATTTATTGGAGTTTAGTGTTTTAACTTCACTCTTATGCCTCTCCAGTACATAAGAAGGGACATTATTATAAATAGATGGTATTCATGGAGGTGGAAAAATTGCTAAGCTATTACTGTGCTGCTTTGAAGATACCCTACTGTCACTGTTCTCAGCTCCCTATTTTAACTAGCAGTGACATTTGTGTTACTATCCCCACATGACTTTTTGAGTTATTTGCTTAATTTGGGCAAAAGTCTGAGAGATAATTCAGGTTGAATGTCTTGTTGAGAAGGAGTTTTTACAGGTAGAGAATTTGGTTTTTGAGATATTTCTAAAGAAAAATGAAAACCAAAGCAGTAGCAGTGGATAAAGCCTTTGTCATCTAAAAAGAGAAGCTAATATTATGTAAGTAATTGCAAGAATCTTGTAAAGTTGGAATTCAGAAGATTTCCAGCAAAGTGAAAGTTTTTCCAGAAGCTGAAGAAGTACACTAAGGAAGAGGAGATCAGGACCTCTTGAGCTATGCCTGTGGCATTTTCCCCATCCATTCCTGACTGAAGAGGTAGAGGCACATGTATTAGTTCACTAGTCATGCAGTGGAGTTCCTTGAACTTATGTCTTATACTTAAGTTAAGAAAAGTAGGTACTGAAATACATTTTAATTGGCAAAAAAGATCTCTGTCCATCTTCAGGCTTAGGTAGAAATGATTGGTTCAGAGGACCATAGTTACCTGCAGTTATTGCCCTGGGGGTGTTTCACAATAGAACATACCCTGAGGTAAACTCTGCCCTGGCAGAGATGTTTCAAAAAGTATAGCAGCAAATCTAGTCCACAGAGATGTGTTCTCTACTAGCAGAAAAGTGCTGCAAGCAGTGTAGAAAATACTGCTTCCCCAGACCAAATTATGATACAATGGCATAGAGAAAGATTATACTGGTTATAAATTGTCTTGAACAAGAGTTTTTTAATAGTCTGGAATGGTCTTAAAATGATACATTAACTAATATTGTTATACTGACTGAAGTGTTGAGCCTGGTTTGAAATTGTGGGAAAGCAATCTAAACTCATCATCAGAACAGTGTGACAAATTATCTCTGATATGTTTATTCTAGTTGTCATTTGTACTTAGATTAGGGATAGATTATTGACTATCTTATACTAAAACTCTTGAGACAGTGGTATTCAGTGATTTCAGCAGTATCTCTATGCAACAAAGTTGTAGAAAATGTAATTGTGAATGTGGCAAGAACCATCAGAAGTTCTGTCATAAAAAATGTGGTCCTAATTCAGACAGCAGTGGGACCATAGTGCTTTTATTGACCAGCAGCAGAGCATGCATCGATGTTTTCCACACCACACCGTGCACATCTCACAATATTCACTGCTGTAAAAGACTGATTGTATGTGCTCACCCAGATCTGCAGATAATCACAAACTGTTGGAAATGATCTCTAATCCAAACCAATGTCCACCTCCTCCAATAAAGGATATCATATATAGATTTTCTGATGACCATTTAGATGTTACTTTGTTCATAAAATTACCATAGCAATCACCTATTGATTTGGAACCAAAATATTGGTAGGATGCCTTGCTCTCTCTTGGAAATTTTGCAACCCTTTTATAGTACCTGATTTATTCAGTTGCTATTCTAAGATAGAAAAAAATCAATCTCATCATATCTCTTGAAAGAGACCATTTGATGTAGAAAACTCCCTCTAGCCAGACCAGGTAGGTTGTGTTTTCAAGCAAAAGTTAAGCTTTTGCCAGCATAATAGCTAAAAGGCAGATAATGTAATTTCAAGAAACTCTCTATTAAATTTTTGGTACCTTTTCTTGACCTTTAAGTCTCTGTTGGTTGTCTTCTAACATTTTCTTTGAATGGTCTAGATATCTAATCTGGTTTTGGTTCATGAAGCATGCACAACCTTTAAAGGGAAACCTATATTAATTAATCTTGTCTGGCCCAATGACTTTCTTTATAGACTTGCATAAATCACCCAGCTTCTCTAATTCCTCTGTGAAATCAGCCAATAGCAAGATCTGAACAGGAAAATGTGATTTAATTTTAAAGATGATTTTGCTATTATAAGATGTAGTTTTGTTTCACTGGGGAATGAAGACAGTTTCTACACCACTTGTGAAAGCGGATGCAGCCCATCTGTCTTGGAGAGGTTTGCCCTGGAAAGTACTGCCAATCAGGGTGCTGAGGAGCTGGGAGCATGACTACAAGAAGAAAAGATTATTTTCCTCTGGGAAAATCAGCTTTCCACAGCTCCTGGGATTGTTAGGAGGATGCCTTAGCATTATGTGAATTATTCAATTATTTTATATTATAAAAGTGTTTTACACATAATAGCCAAATTTTTGACATGGTACCATACTGAAGCCAGTAGAACAAAACCTGTTTTCCAGAGCTTTGGTAAGTTGAAGTAAATGGGAAAACAGTGGTTTCTACTAGTACAGCAATCAGTACTTCCTAAAGCCTGTCTCAGGCACTCCAGCTTGAGCAAGCTGGTTGCTGGGTAAGAGTGAAGTCTGAGCTGTCATTATTTACATGTAGCAGATTTGTGGCATATTGCTGTTTGATGCAGCAAGCATTTGTACCCCTTTTTCTTATATACATGGTCTGGGGTCATGTCAGAAGGTATTATCAGTATCTCTGCAGCCTGGAATAGCAGGAATTGGTGAGGCAGGGAGGCAGGCAGTGCCTGCAAGGGCAGCAAAGCGAGGGTGAAACTCCCTCATTAACGCTGTGTTCATTACCCTGCTGTGCCAGGGATGTGCACGGGTAACAGCAATTCCTGCAGCCAGAGAAGGAGCAACACACCAGTCTGCTATATTGTCACATTTCATAAAGCTAATCACCTCTTAGTATTTGCTCTAACTCTAATTTTCTACTTTGCAGCTGAAGTTCAAAGTGAAATAGAACGGATCTTTGAATTGGCCAGGACACTGCAGTTGGTAGTGCTTGATGCTGATACCATTAATCACCCAGCTCAACTGAGCAAAACCTCTCTGGCTCCCATTATAGTATACGTAAAGATTTCTTCTCCTAAGGTAAGTATTTTAGATACCTTCATGTTTTTTCTGTTTTTCTGGGTTGATTGGTTTTGGTTTTTTTTGGGCCTTAAATGCAGATATTCACATGTCCTCATTTAGGTTCAGAACTATAGATTGTTATTGCTTCCCTTTGGATAGTGAACCATTAATAATCAAAAAAGTATCTGAGCTCTAGTGTTAACTAAAACCTATTATGGAAAATATGCTATAGCTCCAATGAGTTTTTTAGTTGGAATTGCACTTTCAGTATCAATCACATAAGTAGTGCTCATGGTTTGTTAAATCAAAATAATATGGAAATGAAAGAATGATTTTCACTGAATGAGTATCAGACTGATTGCTAAATTTTAATATCTGATAATATATTCTTTCACTGTGTGTAAAAAAATGCACAGACTTTGTGAAGAGGCATTTGAAAGAGAAAGATGAATTTGTGAAAAGAGCACTCAGGAGATCAATTAAAAAAATTCAATTTAGAAAAAAAACAAAACCGAAGCAGCAGAAAAAAGGCAGGAGTGGAACTTTTTAGTGCTTCTAAAGGAAAGGAGATATTTGTATGTAAATGAAAATTAGCACATCCTGGATGAGGGAACACAGGAAATGTTCTTGAAGCCAACAAATGAAGAATTTGCTCTGCTCATGTGAGCAGTTTAAAATGTAAACATTTTAAGTGGTTATACATGTAATTTAGTATGAGTCTGCTCACTTTTTTAATGTCTTATTTTTCACAGGTTTTACAGAGGTTGATAAAATCTCGAGGGAAATCTCAGGCCAAACACCTTAATGTTCAGATGGTAGCAGCTGATAAACTGGCACAGTGTCCTCCTGTGAGTTACTGTTAATTTATGTCTTGTCTCTGAAAGGTGCCTTTCTTTTCAAGCACGAGGTTAATTACATAATTTTCGGGAATGTTTGCCCTCTTCTGGCCATATTTAACTATTGCTTTTTGCAGAGCACCTCCTGAGGTCTCAGGGCTCAGCTTCAGGATGCAGGGGAAAAAGAGTCCTAGTCACAATCAGTTATTAGGATGTGTGCTGGTACAGTCAGTGCTTCAGTAAACTGAACATTTGCTCTACTTCCTAGGTTTTAGGGGGTTATTGGTTGAAAAATGAACTCTCTTAGTGACTGTCCTTTATCTCTGGTAGTTTAGAGCTCCTCTGGGACATCTGTCAGCATGGCCCACCACTGCTAATGTTCTTGGTCAGGGTTTTGCCAAAGAGCTGAGTGGTACTGCATAGCTGACAGCTGTACAGTTCTTCTTCAGATGTGCACTGAAGCAAATTCTCTCAATTTCTACCTATAAAGTAGAGGTGATGGCACCCCAACTGTGTTTTAAACCTGGCATGCATTTCTGCCTGCATACTCAGCTGCCAAGAGTATGGGTAAGGAACGAGAAGATGGGAGTACAGTTCAGTTGCAGATATAATTTGCCATAGTTACGAAGCTGAGTGAAAGGAATGTCTTCATCTTTTAAGTTCAAGCATCTCAGTTAAGCAATGCTTAGGTCCCCAGGAAGTCAATGAAGAATGCTGGAGACCTGCACAGGCCCTCAAAGCTGCCTTCTGCTCCCTGACCAGGGAGGAAATGGATAAAACTCACCTCCTAACTTTAGGAGACTAAAATTAGACTGTGTGACTAATCTCTTACCTAATATTTGTATGACACTTGGAAACTGAATGATCTGTATTCTTATGGTTGTTTGTTACTGGTCTTAGTTTATCTTAGTTTTCTCTTAGTTATTCTACAAGGGGACTGAATCCCTTTCTTGCCATCCCATTTTTTTAAAAGTTAATTGTTCAATATTTATCCCTTCTTTCTGTGTATTTAAGATTTGTTCAAGCTGCTTCTTCCTGTCTTCTTTGACTGTGCATTACTATGTGGAAGTCACAAGGCCTTGCTTTAGCAAGTATAATATTAGTGCTAGTTATGATTACCATCTTTTGTATCAACTGTATTCAGAAAAAAACAAAAAAAAAGATTCAATATCTTAATACAAGTACTAAAAACATGATTCATTTTTGATTAATGGAAAGCATGATCAATGTATTTAGCTGATCTCCCTTTACCTGGTGATTATTCTCACTAAAACCTTTTCTTTGTCAGGAAATGTTTGATGTAATTCTTGATGAGAACCAGCTTGAAGATGCTTGTGAGCACCTTGCTGACTATCTGGAAGCCTACTGGAAGGCCACACATCCACCTAGCAGCAATCCTCCTAACCAGCTTCTCACTCGCACACTTGCAACAGCCACTCTTCCTATTAGCCCGGGTCCAAATATTAATTTACAGGTACAGTTTTTATGCCATCTCTTCTTTTTCTTCTGTCAACTTCTTCTCCTTCCAAAGCACAGAGTTAGGCTGATACTAGAATATGCTGAATATGTTTTCCTGTTGTTGGTAGATTGAAAGCTTTTTCAGCAGACATTCACCCATTTTCAGTATAAAAGGCAAATGCAAGGATGTTGCTGTTACTGCTATTGTATTCATAGTAGCATGAGTTTGTGTATTGACTAGGGGGCTGGTTTTGATTCCAAGGGCTAAGCTGGCCTGAATGAAAACATATGTTGATGTGAAATGGAATACTTCAGGTTTTATTGTGCCCAGGACACCGCTGTGCCAGTAATATGTGTACCAGCCACAAGCATTTTTATAGCAGGCCATGTGTAATCCAGTCAGAGAAATAAAACTAGACTAAGACTGTGCACATTCCAGCCTCTGGTAACTTCCTGACTGATGGGCACACTATGGCTAATAGGCAAATCCTGGCCCCAGAGGCCCTGCGTGACAAGCTGGGTTATGTACAGGGCAGATCCACAAATGTTTGAGGGAAATCTGTGCCAATCTTCCCACAGGCTGTAGAGTTGTAGAGGTTGAGGATTACTGACTGTATTAGTAAACACTCAAGGTCAAAGTGGCCCTTCCAGTGTTTCCTTTGTTCTTTTATTTATTGGCCATTGCTGTGAAAAGTACAGACTTCCTTGGAGCCAAACTCTTATGTCAAAACCAAGTCCCATGTTGTGCAGAAAAACCTTGAGAGAGGCTCTGTGTTCTGTACAGTGAGCACACTCTCAGTGAGCTGGCAAAAGCTGGCTTTATTCCTGCCTCTGCACTGATGTGCCTGTTGATATGGGTATATTATGTCCCCTCTCTTCTCCTTTGTATCATTTTATTGAGGTGTTCAGCATAAGGAGATGCTTTCCTTTGGATATGTGTTGCATGATATGAAATGAAATGTTTAAACTACTTCTTCATTGTAAGTAGTGAGTGACTCCTTGAGGCTGAGAAGTACACAGAGGGGAATAAAATAGATCTGTACCAGATCAAATAAAGGCTTACTACAACTAAATTTCTACCGAAGTTCAATATATGCCCATAAATTACATACATATGCAAGTTATAATTCATAACTTTGGCTAAGAAAAACACTTCCTTTTAGAAAATCAAAGGAAAAAAAGTATCTGCACCCAAGTTAAAATGCAAATAGTTGTGCTCTTTTTTATGGTTTTGCAAAACACGTATTTGTGTCAAATAATTTATTTCTCATTAGAAAACCACAGACTTGACAAGTTTGTTCTTTTAACAAGAAAAATTTCTTTAGCCATCTTGAAGGCTATCTCCTTCTCTTGCCTTCAGATACAGTTGCAGGAAAAGAGACTGTAAGCTATAGCTCATTTCTGCCTTTTTTTCTGTCCTCAGAGCTGAAACACCTTGAAAAAATTGTGAGCTGGACGAATTTCTGAGTATGAAATTCAGTATTGTTGTGTGCAGCCTTGCTAGATAAACTTGCTTTGCTTTGTAAACTTCTAAATTATTTTGCTCAAGTGTTTTTATGCTTTTTGAGTGTGGATTTATATCTCACATACTCATTCTATTAACCACATTCTCTGGAGGAACTATGCAAAGTTTTAATAACACTTTTCTGTATGCTGTGCTGTCTCCTTACAAACTAACAGATTTTTATCTTAAGGATTAAAAATGAGGATGTATTTGCAGTTTCAAAGTTTGTTTATAGGTCTACTAGTACAGCAGTGTGAATCAACAGGGATCCCTTACTGAACATAAAACTTTTCTGTTCCTTTGGTTTCAATTTCCTACAATACATTTCAGCTGACATCTCAAACCTGAGCTTGTCATTGCCTTGGCACAGAGTGGGTCTGTTTTTTAATGATGGTGGCTGAACCCATTCTTTCAACAGTGTTAAGACCCTGTATTTAGAGAATTCAAAGTCTATGCGTGTGCTTTTTTTCTGGACTGCTCTACAGGGAAAAGCCACCAGTTGTTTGGTCTGGGGGAGCCACATCCGCACTGCAGAGCATTGGAGTCATTGCCCCCTGGGGCCAATGCAGTGCCCCTTTGCCATGAAACATATTTTGGGTTTGTGGTTTTTAAGTCCCCAGTGTACATTGTAAGGAGAGATTTGTGTTGCCAGCTGCCAGAGTGGCATTTTTACAGCATGAAGCTGCCTGTGTGCATTGCATGGCACGAGGTGCTTGAAGGCGTGAGGCGTCCTGGGACGGTTTGAAATTCAATAGACAAAGACCTTGTGTCTGTCTGAGGGGGAGCTTCAGAACAAAATTGTATGGAAATAGTTGGAAATAACTCCAAAAGGCCTGGAGCCACCTCACACACATATGGTGTAGGCGATCAGGGACCACTGGAAATAAGGAGCAAGGCAAATTCACTTGATGGACAAAGGCTTCTCTGTCCTCTTTCAACACTGTATAAACTTCTTTCCAAGAACCCCTACTTCTTTGAAAGTACAAACTGAGTACTGAAATAGGATTTTCTCAAACTTTTTTCTATTTTAGACAAAAAACCTTACGAAATTGGTTCATAAAATTCCTGCAGTGAAGAATCTATTCCAAATCAGAGCCCAAATTTGGTTATGAACCAAAAAGCCAGACTCTAATCCAGATTCAGACATTACCTCTTCAGCGTTCCTGTAATATTTAATGGAAGTTACTGTTAATGAATTTTCCCATAAATCCCAACAGCCCTAACACTATTCTAAAATTGCAGGTATTGGCTCTAAATTTATTAATTGTTTTTTTTCATGTGCTCATCATAGCACAGAAGATGCATCTGAGCTTGTAAGAGCAGCAGTGTTTCCAATGCAGGTTCAAATTTTGCATTTGTTCTCAAACCACAGCACTGACAGATTTTATTAGTCATGATTATGTATAGGTACTTGCATTTGACTACATGAGAACTATAGGGTTTCACATGTATGCTATGTTTATGTGCCTTAAAACCAGTCATGGTGATGAACTGATGAAAGTTGTGTTTACACATGCAAAGCAGGCATGTTTCTGCTTTGGACTCTTTTGCTTTTCTCTTCATTTCATTTACAATTCACCTCCATTGAGTCATTTCGTTTCACCTTGAACAGATTTGTTCATGTTTACAATTATTATATTCCCTTCTGGCAAATCAGGATCATCTCGAGAATCACAAAAGCAAGAACAAATAAGAAATTCGACTGCTATTCCCGTTACCTTGTTCTCATCTATGCCGTTTGTTTCAAATTAGAAACCCAGCTCGTCTCTCAGATGTTTGCATAATAAAATGTTGTCTTAGAAAATTAGGATTTGCTGATTTGAAATATGCTGCTTTTTATAAGTTTCTGATTAAATACAGGTTATTTTCCTTTCCAATCTCCTGTAATTTTACTCTTTGGGTTGCTAGGAAACCCACCTGCCAGGATCTGTGGCTGAAGGACAAAATTTCCTCCTTCCCCTAGCTCTTTTCCACAAAATAGAAAGACAGAAAGAAGATATGTCCATAAACTGCCCTGGGGGCAATCCTTATTTTTAGACAACTCTGAACATAGAAGGGCAAACTTAATACTAACTTTGGTATTCAGAACAGTCACACAAACAAATGCCTGTATAACTCTGGTAAAATCTACATTAATTTTGTGGCAGCAGAGATGATTTTGTCTTGACATTCTTCATCTGATATGAGAAGCATAATTCAATTTCAATATTACTATTAAAACTTCTGCAATTAAGCCTGAAAAGTCCTTAGCTGTGGTTTGGCAATAAAAGCAGGTTAATGTAATGAAACCCCCAGATGAGGTAAATAATGCCACTTGTTCGTTTTGCAGTGATTTCAAAGCATTTATGCGGGTGAAGAGTAGGTTTATTGCCTGGTAATTTTTATTTCAGTCTTTTAATAGCAGTGGTGTGCTAGGAAATGTTGTATGTGATAATATCACTCTCCTCCTGCTTTTCTTGGCAATGGGCTGTATTCTTGAGCTCTTAAAATTATGAGGTCAATGTTTAATTTTTCATTACCAAGAAGAAATTAAATTATTGCTGAGAAAACAGAAGGTCAGTGATACTATTAGTATCATAATACAAACTTTATTCATACTAGATTCAATTGCATTTTTTCCTTAAAAAAAGTTTCTCTATAAGAGCCAAGGTTTTGTACTTTGGTTCTTTGCTGGAATCTACCTCCTCAGCCCTCTAAAATCACTTTCCCATAGCAGCTGTTGCCAGACACGCATCTGTAAACTCTCAACTGATATATGCTCTCTCCTGGCATATCTCCTCTCAATTTTTCTGCAGTTTGTCCTGTTTCTGCATGCTCTCTTTTTCTTTGGAGGGTGGTGACAATAATTGCTAATTGGAGTAGTCAGAAACATCACAAGAAATGAGAAAGTGCCACAGAATAACCCAAGTGCCACCCTAAATTCTGATGAGAGAAAAAAAAATGTTTGTATTATAATACTGAATTTTCAGTAAAAGTGGAATACTAATGGTTTCTTTCCTAGTTTAGATTCAAAGTGGATTGTTCTGTACTTGAAATTTTATTGGTTTCATGGTACTTTCTAGTTGAATTTGATATTGGGGGAAGCTTTTCAATGTGTGTACCTCATGACCTTACTGCTGGTTCTGGTAGCAGGGATCTCAAGGAGACCAGAGGAATGACCATTCGGTCCCTGAGCGCAGCGGTTCCCACACTGAGGAGGAAGCACGGGTCGAGCCCATCAAGAAATCCCAGCACCGCTCCTCCTCCAGCCAGCACCACAACCATCGCAGTGGTGGCAGAGGCCTTCACAGGCAGGAAACTTTTGACTCAGAAACACAAGACAGCAGAGATTCAGCTTACGTAGAGCCAAAGGAGGACTACTCACATGAGCACGGTGACCACTATGATTCTCACAGGGATCATAATCACAGAGACGAGTCCCATGGGATCAGTGAACACAGACACAGAGAGTCCCGGCACCGCTCAAAGGAGAGGGACCGCGAGCAGGACCACAACGAATGCAACAAACAGCGCAGTCGCCATAAATCAAGGGACCAATATTGTGACAAGGATGGGGAAGTGATATCGAAAAAACGTAACGATGCAGGAGAGTGGAACAGGGATGTTTACATCCGTCAGTAACTTTTGCCTCTGGCAGTCTTGTGTTTCTTTGAAGTCTTGTAACAATGCCCCTTGAAAATATCTTGGGTTCTTCTTTGCAGAACATATGGTATCCTTCTGTATGCTGATTTGTATTGCTGTTGCTTGCATAGCAATAGCATGAAATAGAATATTCATATACTTATTTTTTTGGTTAGTGCTATATGAATTAGTGTAGTACAACTGAAGAGTTCCTGATGTTGTACTATGACATTTTTCAAGCTGTTTTTGGTAGCTGCCACTTGAACAATATCTGTTGCCATCAAGGTGTTGTTAGTGTTTTTTAAAAAAAAGGTACATTCGATGTTTAATAACTTCCCATGTATTCAGCAAGCCAGGATCAGCACATAAAAAAAAATCTGAAACTTTTTGTCTGCTCTGATTTTTAATTTGTATGCACTTGATTTGCATATTGATTTAAGCACCACTCTGTTGCTTGTACCTCTGGTGGTCTCCGTATGAAGACAGAATTCAGTCTTGCCTTACACACAGGGGATCATGGAGTCAAAATCTATTTTCTATGTATTGGTACTGTGTACTGTATATAGTTTATAAATGTTATTTCTGCAGACACCTTCTTACTATATAAGTTTGATCACACTGTTTTAGAGTCCTAATGCCAAGTCAGCAGATTTGCTTTTGAATTACTGGCAACTGGAACTAGCCTCACTTGGGAAATCTGTAACAGTGTTCAATCTAAATACTTTTTCTTCTGTAGCAGAAAGCTTATACTTATTGTAAATATGGATGAGTGCTTGAGATAAAGGGTGTAACTCTTATACCTTACGCTGTCCTTGCAAACCAAATTTTGCATTTTAAAGTTACGGTAAAGATAATGAACTTACCACTATAAATTATTCTTCTCTGTTCAGGTCACAATATTGCAATGGGCACAGCTTAATTTTTGTTCTACTGTCAGCAAGCAGAACACACATGTTGGAGGTGTGTATGTGAGTGGGTGGGTGGTGGATTGATGTTTGTGTGCATGTGCACGTTAGGCAGCAAACTGTGAGAATCTACTGAAGAAAACAAAGGTTACTCAAAAGCCCAAAAAGTCTATTTCTACATTCTGTCTCTTAATTTAAAAATCCAAATTACATTCAGGGAATATGAGGGAATTTACTGACCCAGGTAATTGGGAAAGCATAAATCTGCTGGCTCTTTGTTGAGATTCAGGAGAGTAAAAACAGGCAAATGTTACTGTGAGTTTCACTGGAAATGTAAAGTCTTTGTGTTTTAGAGTATTTGTTTTAGTAAGAAAAGTTTACACAGCTTGTGGAGAGTTATTTTGTTGGAAAATAAATTTTTGTAGCTTCTCCACTTTTTCTACACTTGCCAATTTTCTGCATTCCCACTCTGCAGTCAGCTCACTGCTTTTCCTTCACCAAAGCTGTTGTGCTGCTGATGAGAGCATAGAAAAATGACTGTGACTCTGTTAGGAGCTTTTTAGAGAAAATGCATTGAAATGGAAGGGAATTGAACACAGTTTGTTTTGCACTGAACACCTGTTGCACTGGTAAGTGGGGGGAAATTCTCTATTATTTTTGACTCCAGGTTCCATACCCTTGCCTAGTGTAAAAGCTGTTCTGCATCACATGTAGTCTTTGTAGTACTTGTATTAATGAAATACTTTTTGTATTTCCCTGTAAATAGCACATTATATAAAGAATGTAGTGTGATAATAATTAGTTTAGCTGGAAGTTCTTTTTATTTATTATTTCAATTCTAGGAATATCAGCATTGCCTGATTTTGAATATCATTTTAGTGAAATGGATAAGATATATGACAGGCACATGCTTTCTCCAGTTTCTTAGCCCAGCATCCAAGAAACTCGCTTCAACATTCTCTGCCCTTCCTCTCCTACCCATCTCCCTGGTGCTTTATAAGCATTTTTACAACAAGCTAAGAGTGGGAAATTCTGCTGTCAGTTATCGGCCATTCCTCCCAGTGCTGCTGACTGTTGTGGTTATTTAAGGGTAGGTTTTGGCTCAAAGCATGAACTGTGGGGAACACAAGAAAAAAGATTATTTTTCTAGAAATAAAATTCTCATCATTTTCTAAACATCACTAAATGGCTTTGTAGAGAAAGGAAGAATAGGTAAGTAGATCTGTCGTATTACTAAATGGATATAGAAGAGTACATAAACTGGTTTTTGATACAAGAGAATTTTCAGGGTACCTGTAAAAATGACATTAAAAGACTGTTGTTTGAATCATATCAGATCACATGTAAGTGAGAAGAAAATTATATTGTCTTGCTCTGTATAGCCTGGCTTTAGCTAATTTACCAGCTGCAGTAAATGGTGTTGCTCCCTGCAACTCATGACAACTATGTCATCTAAGAAGTTATTCCACTTCATTACCGTGAATATTTTGTTCTTTTTTTTTGTTGGGTTTTTGGTTGGGTGTGGGTTTTTTTTGCTTTGTTCATTTTTTAAATTTTGCTCCAGAGAGTGTTTATTTTTCAGCTTTCTTAAAGTATTTTTTAAGGAATGTTTGGCAGAATTTCAAAGCACTGAGTAGTATATGAAAACTATGGCATAGGCAGTTTGTGTATAGACAAATAAATGAGAAAATAAACAGCATAGTCCTAGTATTTAAGTATGGCCTATATATTGATTCATGGAGTATAAACATTAAAAAAAAAGACAAATCCAAATCCAACTGGTTCATACAATTGTGTTTTATATAGTGCTGCTATTTATGTATAGACAACATACTACCAAACGTGTATTTCTTAGGCAGACTCACTGAATAGGTTTTATTAGCTGAGATACTTTTTTCAGTTTCTGTTTTAAGAGTGGCAAATCATTTGTAATGTGAGCTTGTACTACATATATTGCACAATACCACCTGCCTGCTGAGCACTACTTTGAAAAGCACTTTAACAGAGTTATGTCAATAAGAAGCTTTAAAAATACTCCAAGTGGAGGACATATCAAAGATTTTTGTGATGAAATGTCTTTGCAGAGTTTTGCCATTAGAAAGTTTAATATTGGTTGCATTAGGATACGAATGAGTTCACACTTCTGTATCTGGTTTCAGGGGTTTTGACTCTGAGAAATGGTAGAGGTCCCAGTGAGCTCCAGAATCTTATGGATGTGTGGTACAAAACAACCTGTAAAATTTCCATTCAGATGAACTAAAAAGATAATAAAACCAGTGAAACAGAAGGAAAGAGAGGAAGATAAAGTAATTGAGTGATATGTAAGTCTGGGCAGCTCAACTCTGTATTTTTCTAAAGAATTTCAGTATGGGAAAGAATGGGATGCATTTCAAGACCTGCATGTATATGTTAGATGTTAACCTTATTTTTATGTGTTTTTTCAAATGACTATATGTCAGTGCTGAGTAGCCTTAGTCTATCCTTTACCAGTTGTCTAGTGTCACACAGATGTCATGGAAGAAAGAATTCTCTTCCAGAGGACTGGAAGGAGATGACAGTAAAAGTCTCCAGACCTGCTAAGGGGCAGGACAGTGGGGAGGAATAAGCAAACAGTGCACAAAGGCAGCATCAGTACAAGTTATATGCTGAAAACACTATTTTTACTAAATTGAGCTATAAATTACTGCCTAGAATTTAAAGAATTCTTCTAGAATGCTTATGAATTCATATTCTGTATCTGGCATCAAGAGTTCAGAATTTGAAGAGAGATCCATAGTTTTTGCTTCTCAAGGAATTAAATTAAATACATAGTATCTTGTAAGGCTCTGGACCTATTTAACAAAGATCAATTTTAAAGCCACAGAGTTTCAGAGGAGCACCTCTTTTCACAGAAATCTGTATACTCTTAACCTATAGCCCTTATTATTAATGGAGGATAAGGAAATGAAATTCCACTCACTGAGCAGTGAATAAAGGGAGAAGCCCATTTTTACTTCTCCCTGCATACCTGGTTACTCATCCTGTACACACAGCTCCTGCGCAGATCTAATACACTGCCCCTTAATACTTTGTCTTTTATGAATCTGTTAGCAATTACCATTTTTAAGCCCTGTTGGTTTGTAAAGTCATGCTCACATTCTGGGACACCTGCAAAGGTTTTAATGGGGTCCATTATCATTCCCTCAGCTGGAATGAAGTGAGTGGTCTGACTGCTTCTAATCAGTGGATGTTCAAAGGAAAAGAGCTGGTGTAAATCACCTCCTGTGTTTGTTAGTTACTAAAGCCTCTTCAAAAGGTATTTTGATTTGTGGTTACATTTGACCTCTGATTGCTTTAGAACATCAGGCTGAAAGCTGTTTTCCAAATGTTTTGACTTTCATTCTATTCCATCCATAAATATCAAGCACATTGCAAAAAACTTTATTACAAAGTCTAAACAGAGAAATTATTTTTCAGAGTGTAATATAACATTTCTGGTGTACATTTACTTATATTTATTACTTTATTGCAGATCTTTAACCAAAATCTTAGTTCTTCTATCATCTGTAAGATATGTGGATGCCATTTTTACTGTGAATGTTTTTAATCAAATGTTATTCAACCACTTTTATTGCTTGGCAATTTGTCTGTAATTTATTTCCCCACTTTTATATAACAAACTATTACATATGAGCTTACAGTAGTTTTATAGACAAGAAAGTTTCTTTTTATAACTTACCACCCTAGAAATGTATTCCTACGCAGCCCCAGAAAAGGTTTATATCAGCTATAATAGAAATTAAGCAGGTTCTTTTAACTCATCCATATTCTCATTTCTTCCTTTATTCTTGCCACTTTTATCTATCATGCATACCTACTCTGCAATGAATTCTAGCAGTACAAAATTGGATTTTCTCATAGATTTCTTATTCATGAACAATCAAACATAAAAACAAGGTTCTTTATATTTTAAACTACCCACTCTAAAGTCATTTCTTGATCACCCTCACTCGCCCATTCCTTAAAAAGCATATGAGATCCAAAAAACTGGTGCATTCCATGACACTGAAACAAGAAAAAGCTGTATTATAATTTCATAATATATGAGGCTGCCTATTTTAGTATCTTTCTACTGACCAAGATAGATATTTAGATGTGGCACTATTACTAATCATTATTTCTGCAAATAGAGAAAACTACTTTTCAGACTTTCTTAAAGACAGGATCTGATTGCATGCCTAATCTATCTATTTGGTAGGTTTAATCTTTCATTATAATGAAAATAACTTTTTTAATTTAATACATAAATATATATAAATATATATAAAAATATATTCTATTGTGCTTCAGCATCAACTGGTGAAGCACAATGATTCAGTGTGTACAGATTATCAGGAAAGTAATCATATGATACGTTTAAAACATATATACACCATCCATCAGAACTGTCAATGAGAAAGTATTCCTACCACTTCTGAAATCACAGTAAGATTGGAATAGAAAAAAAAAGGGCATCCATCCAACTTTAGTCATTTAACTTAGCCACACCTGTAGTGAGAGAAAGGATGCTGGCTCCTTCAAGGGCTGGTGCATCTTAATTGAGTTTCTGTTCTGACCTGCCTGACAAAGTCACTCCCCCATTCCCAACAGGGACAGGGCCCTTGGGAAACAGCTCAGGCCAATCCCTTCACTATGCTGAGTGTCATCTAAGGCTCCCAGTTGACTTTTGCAGAAACAACCCCAATAGCTAAAGTTCATATATCAGTAATTTCTTCAGGTGAAGTCTGCTCTGCAATTACACTGGAATTAACTAAAAGTTAGTTACATTTTCTTCCCACCCCCAAGAAACTTCTCCTATAATATCAAGTGAGGTCACTTCCTTAAAATGCCTATCATCCAAACCTAAAGGAAGTGGGAGATGTCTGAACAAATATTCCACTAAAAATTCAGCAATCTTAATTCTTTCAAATTCAGCATTGCACAAATCCTGCTACTGAAACTGGAGGTAAAGTTCCTTACTTTATATGAATACACAGACTTCAGTATATAGTTTATGTGTGCTGATTAATGTTTACAAAATTTCTATAATCTGCAAAAAAGAAAATGCTTTTTTACTAACACTGAGTTAAAGATTTCAACACATTCCTACAATGAAAGATTCATCCCTTTTGTTCCCAGGTAATAATTTTCACCATATGTAGACTAGAAAGATTATAGTATGAACTTACATGACTCTAAATAGGATATCTTACCTACTACTGATGAAACAAAATTACTTTAAATTTTCTTTAGACATGGTGTGTTTAATGGCAAGGAATGACCAACAGAAGTAGAGAAGTAGTAGACAAGAATTCCATTTTCCTATCCTGCTTGGATAGACCTTACAGAGGATGCACTTGTCAACCTTGGCAGGTCAGAAGAAACGTTTTTATTCAAGAGCAGTAGAAAACATACAGTATCAAAACATTTATGGAAAATATAAGTAAACAGCCAGACTACCGAAAAAGAGAATTGTATAGATGGTTTTGATTGCGAGCAAATACAAAATGCACTTCTTACAGTAGAAAGACAAATGATAAAAGAACTATTGCTCTTTTTAATCCAACCAAATAATTATGTGTGAAAAGACAGACTTTTTCAGATAATGCTTTTTAAAACTGGAAATTGACTGAGATGAAAACACCAAACACACACAGATGTCAATTTCTGTTTTTCCTTGTCCTTAGCTTTCCTTCTTTAGTGCTATTGTCAGTTCCAGCAGGACTGAGAATACTGTTCAAACTGGAACTGAAGCAGAATTTTCAAATACATCTAACATCTTTTAAGAAATTCAGATTATTTAAACTTTGAGCAATGTAGTAAGGCAGTTTTCACTAGCATGCTTCCCCAGTTTCAATTTTTATGATTTTAGCTGGTGATGCTTTCTAATCAATAGAGTTAATATCCTTAGTTGTTTGAAAGGTGATTTGCAACATTTCAGATGGTATTACGCATTGTTTTCTGTCTTTTGATATATTAATCATAACTGTAGCCCCTTCTGTTACAAATGTTTGATTTTAAAACTGTCACTTGTCAGCCAGTCCAATAGGCTATTTCAGAACCAATACAGTTTATGCATGGGAAGTTTGATGTTGAAACAATATTTATTTACATTCCCAGAGTGAGATGGTTTAATATATTCATGCTGCTATAAAAGACATGCTACAAAGCCTAATCGTATTTTGTGTATATACTATGTGTACAGAGACTCTTGCTTGTATTAAAATAAAAGAGAAATGAGGTTCTAAGTATCAATTTATAAAACAGTTCTTTGTAAAATGTTGCAGTGTTTTGAGAAGCACTGTTTAAGGAAACTAACTACTGGTAAACCTCACAGAAATTACCCTTTCCAAAAATCATTGTAATAGTTCCCATCTATTTTTTTATGTTTGCATTTTGTAAAGTAGCTTACATCCCCTTCCTACGCTTGCCGCACCAGATAAGGGGAAACCAGAGCAGACAGCAGTATGAGTGAACACAATTGTCATTCAGGCACTGACCTGCTGTAAATACAAAAGCAGAGGGAGACTTCCAAATGATACTGCCCTTCCCCCAACCATAACTTTTCTGCTGCAACCTGTGGCTCTTTCCCATCAGAACAGCTGGCAGATTTTAGTGCTGCCATAGCAACCCTGCCGTCAGCCCGTTGGCTTGGTAACATTGCAGCAGGAAGAAAGGCACTTCATGTCTGAACTGTTCTTAGACTCACTGAGGTATTTTTTCAGGTTGCATTCCCAAATCCTTATTAACTGTTCGATTTAATAAATTTTGCAATGAAAAATCCTATACAGTCTTTATTTGCCAAAGAAATCAGGTCATCTTCTCTAAGACATTGCAAAGAATTAATATCCATTCCTCGCAATGTCACATCAGATGGATCAAATCTCTGGAGCAGCTTCAGCTGATCAAGTGATAGCCCAGCTCCCTTCATGCCTTCTCCTCCAATGTGAGGTTCCTGTTCAAGTAACAAAGAAAAGCAAATTACTGCATCTCTAAAGTTCTTAAATGCCCTAAATGTATTCTGCTGAGGATATGCAGAGCTACCAAACCATTAACTTGGACAAGCTATACTTGTATCCTTCACACCAGAAGATCCAGGAGTAATGTGGCTTCTTTCTTGCCTTCATCTGGCCAATATTATTCAAACATACATATAAGATTTATACATGATATATACAAGTATTTTGAGGAGGTGGTGATGCCTGTCATCCACTTTACCTCTGTAGTTTAGAGCACTTTTTGAGGATGGGTGCACAGGACTAAAACAATTCCTCACTCCAAGGGCTGAAACATCCCAAGAAAGCTGTTACCACCAGACAGCCAGTCTAAAGGGTTTAGGTTGCCACTTCTAAATGATTCAGCACTTCTGTGTACTGACTTAACAGCTATGAGTTAAGTCAAAAACAGTGAGTCCTCAGCCCACTACCAGTATCATCAGTAACAGCAGTAGAACTTCAGAGACCGCTAGGTTGGAAAAGACCTTGGAAATCATCAAGTCCAACCTATGATCTAACACCATCTTGTCAACTGTACCATGGCACCAACTGCAATCCAGTCTTCCCTTAAACACCCACAGGGACTGTGACTCCACCACCTCCCTGGGCAGCCCATTCCAACACTCAATCACCCTTTCTGTGAAGAATTTTTTCCTGATATCCAACCTAAAATACTGGGATTCTTCACAGTAAAACTTCAACCAGAGCGACTAAAAGCCCCAGTCCAGAATATTTTACTGCCTGAAGAGGCATCATTTTCGAAGATGACGCAGCAGAAAAATATAACTTTTGAGTTTTCTTGTCATGTAATAAGACTAACAGGTAAATGGGACTACTGTTACATGTGCATGTCTATGAGGCAGAGAAAAAAAGACAGAATCAATTTCAAGAGATAACATTTGGCTTCAAAATCCTGGAGAGGAGAAGGACTTAAAATCCCAGCCTTCTTCTTAATATTTCTTGTGAATAGCCTTGACTGCTTCTTATTTAATACCCTAATTCCTGGAAAAAATTAATTCTTAGCTGGATTGTTCTTTCAATGTATTCAGCAAGGAGATGGAACAAAGTGTGCAAAAGCTGGCACTGCAATATCAAAAATAGATCTCCTTTGTCAATCTAGTCTAATGTAGTCCATAAAGCAGCCTACAGCAGAGTGTTTTTTCAGCCATCACACTTTGCTAACACATGAGCTCACCCAGTCAGCACATGATGCGAGTTAGCTGCTTCACCACGTACTGCATGCTGGAGAGCTGGGCAGCCAAGGGGCTGCACACTGATTCCCCCTTTCCCTCAGCAGGATTTCAGTGCTTTCCATTGAAAGGTAAAGGACAAACAGAGGTGTCTATTGCAAATTGAGAGAAAAGTAACATACAAGGGAGACAAGGGAGTCACTTGATGTAATAGAAGGAAAGAAAGGTAAAAGTTTAGGGAAAATAATATTCCACAGGTTCAAGTAACATGATTAAAGGCAGACCAGTGTCTTCCTCTACCTTTTAATTTCTCCTTCCAGTTAAGTTACTGCATTTAAGCTGATCTACAGTATCTCCTGTGTAAACTCCTAAGAGGAAGTCTGCACAAAGGAGCAGCTGCCATGTGGTAACTTCCACCTACAAGAACAACGCTTATGGCTCCATCTCCTGTTTTTTCCTTGCCCACATTACCCAATGTGCTTCCAGGATCTACTGCCAAATTGAGAAACTGGGAAACAGTGGACTGGATAAAAAAGGAGGCATCTAATGAGGCTAAAGAATATGGGAAATAAATACATAATGGAACATGAGGTAAGTAGATTGTAGACTCCTGTTTCATGTTCATTGGAAAATATCACCTTAGTTTACACTGGTAGGGAATTGGTTATAAGGTATTATAAATTATATGTGGGTAAACAATTCAATGTCATGTGTGTGTGAAAAACAGTGCTTTATTCAAGACTGATATTACTGGTGAGAGAAAGTTTATATAGCAAGAATTGATCTTCCATTTGAATTAATAAGGCTTGTGTTTTGCTCTGTCATTCTACCCAGGAGGATTTTTTATGCTGTTAGGTTAAATGTATAATCTCAGTTGAAATGTCTGGAACTGAAAAATTCTTAGTGAATGGATGGTGAGAATACAGACAGAAGAACACACCATAAAAAGCTTTGATGAAGAGCTTCAGTTCTGTTAAATCTTTACCAGCCACTGTATTAATTTCACATTGTACACCTATTGTATTTTTTTTTAAATTTCAGTTAAAGATTCATCTAAGCTTCTTAAGACTGGTACAAGTCGTCACAGAATGTGTAAGCAAAACAGGTATCAGAGTTAGACTTCTCCTCAAAGCCATGATGATAAACAACTACCACACCCAACTCCTCATCAAAGAGGAAGTGGGACACACGTGGTCCGATGATAAACCCCCCTGAAGTACTACAAGGTATCAGATATTTCTGAATTGTATGAACTGTAGCTAGTATACATAAAAACATTCCAGTATCTCCCTATATATGTCACCTCCTCCCAGACATCTTAATGGTAGGCACTGACTCCAAAAAAGACAAGGTGCATTCTTAGGACACTAAGCCTGAAATAATTTCTTTCCCTCATTCCTTTTAAATAAATCAAAAATAGGCCCCATTCATATAACATCCTCCTTCTTTGAAACAAAAATTTAGTTTCATTTATGTCCCATACATTATATGCAAATCTTCATGACTTCAGTGGCATTAATAAAAAAAACTTCACCTCTCCTGTGAATGTGCAAAAGAAAAAAATAAAATATTAAAGAAATTAAAGAAATTGCAAGAGAAATTTTAACCTTTCCAACCTATCTTTTGTCCCTGTTGTGTTTTAAAACAATACAGAGTGTGAAAATACTTAATGATGCCTAAATAAAGCTCAATTAAGCAAAAACCAGACTTTAAAAAAGCCTCAGAAATCCTTCTGTTATTTCTATCCACAGCAGTTAAAGCTGTCCAGGGTGAAAAAAAGATTTTTTGTTAGTAAATATACCACGTAACTTTATTGTTCCAAAATGAGATCACTAGATTGTGCAAAGTATCCTGAAAATAGTATTACCTGTGGATGAAGCTGGAGGCATGGAAAAGTTTTCAGGGCCCAAGCAACTTGCTCCTCATTTTCAGAAAGTGTAATTGTACATGTACTATATACTAAAACACCTCCTGGCTTCAGCAACTCCACTGCCTGCAGGCAGAAATAAACAGTATTTCAGCTTATTTTTAAATTTCAAACTTTCATATTAAGCAACATTAACTAATAACCCACGTACCTAGAATATTAAAACTGAACACTTAATTAAACTTAAACTGTTAAGATAATAATTTCTCTCAGGGAATACAGCAAAGGATAACATGGATTAGAAAGGTTCTTCTTTCCAAATAGGCATTATAGCTCATGCAGTTTATTAATGTCATTGGGGTGATTCACCCTGTAAGATTTGTTATTTGTGCAGCTCTGCATAACCCAGACAGATTAGATCTGTTTTCACCACCTGCTGCCAACCATGGATACACAATACTTATGTCACTTACATTAGATGTCAACTGTTTCCATGTATTTGGCATGGAAGCTATATCCATGCTGCTTTTCAAGCTGTCATTCACTTTGAATATGTATCATTCAGATTTTGACAAGTTTCATCTTATCCTTCAGCATCAGCCCAAGCACACTCCTTAGCATGTTCCTAAGTCACCTGCTCTGTGACTTAGACTTTTGTAATTATTATAATGTAAAACGGATGAAACTGAGGGAATTAAAAAAACACACAGCTTTTGATTTATTATGGATTACACAGATCTTTACCATGCTCCAGTGAATTGGCTTCACCTAGCAACAGATCTGGTGGAGCTGAGAGGTTAACAGGACCCTAATACTTCCTGGCTGCTGAAAAAGTAGGGAAAATGAGGGACTGCTTTTTGGGTAAGTTTTATGCTGCAAAAGCATTTGTGCTCAATTCAGCTTATCTACTCAATGTTTAACACATACCACAGTGAAAAGCTTGCGCTGTAGTGGCTGGTATGAGGTCACTTCCTTTAAAGTTGAGGAATAAACCATGTTTGGTCTCTGTCCCATCCCACTACATGGAGCATCAAGAAGAATTCGATCAAATGACTCTGGTAAGAATGGAGGTCCTTCTGTAAAAAGCAGTTAGTAATGTAAAATGGGGCTGTGTCCTTCCTTGAGACTTCACTGTAGGTAAGGAGAAGCTGTTACTGCTTCCTTAACATAAAACATTTACGTGCTATAGACAGTGTCTGCAAAATTAGTCTCAGCTAGAGACAAGCCTCAGCACTGCTGGTGGTTGTTTTCATCTCCCAGAAAACCGAACAGTTTAAGTTCTGTGAGCTCAAAAATTATCCCACTAGGCAGTATTTTTTTTTTTAACTTAATTTAGTAACTTGAAAATAACATGTAAAAATAATCAAAAAAGTTGAAATATAATTGGTCAGAGATGCTGGATACAGAGTTGTACTTATAGGCTGTAAAGAACCACAGTCAGCTCAAAAGTGTGCAAAACTTTACTGAGACAAACCTGCAGTTAATCACTGAGACTGCCTTATAATGACTGGACTGTCTATAGAACTATTTCTTGTGATGTATGCATAGCTATATAAAATAAAGCACTTCATAATAACATGAACTACTGCAATTTCTCATGGCAGAACAATTCAGTAAAAAGGGATTGTGAAGAGAACAATTTCTGACTATTACCTGGATGACAATATGTATCTTCCATATGCAGAGCCTATCCTTTAATCTGTACCCAAATGGCTCAACAGCCCAGAAGTTTCTATCTCCTCAGTCCATGGAGACTGGCTCAGCATCACCACATACTACTGCTGCCAAACTTGTATTATCACACTACTGCTACCTAGCTTTTTCCTGACTCCAAAATTAGTCTATCTGGTTTATCTACCTCTGATCCATTACTAAAATGTTCAAAATATGTAATGTGTTACTTGCAGGAATGTACAGAAAAGCCCTCATTATCTCACAGTATTACAGCTTGCTCTTGTTAATCTCTGTAATTGCTACTTGCCACCTACAGTATTTGATGTTCATAAAAAGACTCTTAGGAAAGTACCTTTGTTCCTCCAAAGCAGGAATAACTGCAATGCATAGGGACAAAGAAGGCAAATTATGTAATCTGATTCCTACTTAGGCTAACCAGTGACTGAGATAAAACAGACTGAGAAAGAACAGCATACTTTGCACAACAAACTAAAAATAATCAAGGCAGCAGATACCATTTAAATCATTCCATCATGGGAACAGAACCAATATCATAACTGCATCACTTCAAAAAAGCAAATGAAATTACTTAAAATAATACACTGTGCTTGTATATAACTTTCCCTTGAACAGCTGAACAAACATCAATGAACTAGACCTTGCAGCACTCCTGGGAGTTAGGTATTAATAAACCCATTTTACTGATGAGGATTATGAGGCAGAAAAGTGAGCAAGTCTGCAAAAATAATTTTTTTCTCAGACTAGCTCATAAACTTCCCAGTATGGGGTTAAATGTGATCATGAAAGAAGCTTTAAGGCTTCTTCAGTCTTTGATATTATCTGGGAAAGGAATGCATTTCCTTTGAGAATATTAGGTTGTGACAAGGACAGATAATTTGACTTTCTATTTGCTTCACAGAGAAGCTGATAATCACAAAAGAGTAGAAAATAAAAGTGCACTACCAGTGCTGAAGCAACTTTGGTATCTGCCTAGATTTCAAAGACTTGTAAACTTGTGACAGCTTTAATACTGTTTTTGCAAAACATTACTATTTTCTTCCAAAATCTACTGCTACTCAAATTGTTTCTTTTACCTTGTTTATCCTCTCTCTTCTCTACTGAAAGGGCCTTTGTTCCATCATAGCAAAAGGCCTTAATGCAATTCAACTGTAGCAATCCAGCATTCTGCTTGATTTTCTTGATCTTGTTAGCTATCTTGTCCATGGCTATAACTTCACCCTGAAAAAAATCCCAAAGTTTTCATCAAAAGCATAGGGATTAAATGGATGTTTCTGATTTCCTTTCCCTAATCCTGGGAAGTGTAATAAAAAAAGCATAGTCTTCCCTACAGAACTATTGCATTCTTAAATCCACACTCCTGCAGTCCTTGTCCCCACATGTTTTCCATAATAGCCACATTAGTCTGAGGCCATGCACATTCTGACTGCTTGGCATTGTCACTCTAAGGGATGCTGTAATATCTGACTTCTGGCAAGTGGTTTTGTTGTTTCTTTCTTTTTGTTTGTTTTGAACTGCTGAACTGGGCACTAAGATAAAAATTTAATCATTTGAATGAGGGTAGAAGCCTCAAATACATGGTAAAATAGGTCAACAGGTTTTAAATTTGTATGGAAAGAGAAGGAAATATGATCACACTACAGCTCAGAGCTGAGGAAACTGGGCCCACAGCCATGTCTCTGACTTGGTCAAACTCATAACACATTGGAATACTTGCAGTAATTGTCACTCAAGTTACTTTGGGAAATAGTGTAAATACTAGAATAAATTTAGAGGTGAGGGAAGAGGAATCATAATTACACAAGTCCTATTATGTAAAAATAAGATTTCTTTTTTCCTCCCCCAAAATAAATCAAAACAGACACACAGCACTACCTGCTACATGAAATCTGTGAACACAAAGGGAAGTAAAAAGTAGCATCAGTAAAATCCAGAACAGAACAACTCAACAACCAAAAACTTGTACTAGACTTGCTACAGCAAAGAGAAAACAACAATTTTTTTCTATTTGGTGATGGCTCTCTAGAGGCTTATAGAAGGGTAAAACTACTAAGTTTAAGAAGTAAAAAAAAGTCAGTAAAGATAAGCTGTTATCTGTGTGTCATGTTAGGCAATATGCAGATCTAGGACTGAGAGGTAAGAATGGATTTTGGTTGTGTCAGTGGTGTCCAGTGTTCAGCTGCTGTGAGCCAAAGCACCTCCATCCCCTAGCACCATCCAATCTATTGCACATTACTCTAGGACCTGACTGGGCTTCAAAGTTTCATCTGTTGCAAGAACAGTGGATTTGGTGCACATCTCTGCATACTGCAGGGATAAAGAGATAATAGAGTCATAGAATGGTTTGGGTTGGAAGGGATCTTGAAGACCATCTAGTTCAACCCACCTACCATGGGCAGAGACACCTTCCACTAGACCAGGCTGCTCAGAGCCTCATCCAAGCTGGCCTTGAACACTTCCAGGGATGGGCTATTCACAGCTTCTCTGTTCTTTTCTCCAGAGAAAAGAACAAGCTGCAAGACAACTCTTCTCCATTTGGGCCATGCCAGCCACTGCCAGAACAACTACTTATAATACATCTGAAAAAACAGTGGTCTAGACTAGGATGCAGATAATAATAAATTCTCAAGCTTTAAGTATTCCTGATTCTTATTTAAGAGCTTAACATTACAGAGTAATCTTACATCTTGGTTATATAATTTAAAAACATTATAGTAAGGTCAAAATTATATCACAAAAAAGTAAGAGTGATTTAAATATTCTGAAATGTTAATGGTTTAATATGTTGTCTGTGAAAAATTAGAATGGAAAATCTGTCAATGGAATTTAAAATCCCCATTCTTAAAAAATAAATGTTTTTTTCCATACCTTTATCTTCCATATCTTAAATTAAAATTATATACTCAGAAAATTAAAATCAAGTGAGACAAATATTTAAAATCTGTATTCTTCATCTTTACCACATCAGCTGCAGGCAAGCACAATCAAAGCAGTTCTGCAAAGTTACACAAAATTTAGATACACAGATGGAAAAAAATATAGATGTAAATGAATTCATGACATAAATATATGATTTGCAGACTTTCTTTATTTATCACACTGAAATTCTCTACTGGAAGCTTTAAATATATATAATGTCTAATGACTGTCTAATGCATTATTAATGCCTTCCCATTGTTCCATACTGATGGAAAAAACATTTCCACAGACAAACCATCACAGAGCTGAATACAAGCCTTTTCTCAATACATTCATACCATTACATGCTGTGCCTTCACATTTATGCACAGGCACCTGTCAAAGTACTGCATAATGTAACTGCAAGACTTCTAAACAATCTGATGTATTCTAATAACCTTATTTCAACAAAAAAAATAAAGTCTTACAAAATTTCAGAGGAAATCTTACATGCTTTTCCCATCTGCTCGAGAAGAGTAACCTGCATTTCTGTATTTCACTGTGCACATAACATTTCCACATATGCAAAGCTGTTATCCTGTATTTACATTCTTATTACATTCTCCTCTCCTTTGTCTCTGTCTACATATTTTTTGTTTCTTCTAATTTTTGTTGCTTTCTCATTAGATAGTTTTGGATTTTGTGACATTCTACCATAGAAGGACAAATTCAGAATAGAAATTCAGCCTAAAATCATACCTCTATGCAGAATTGATAATTTTTATTGAGAAAAATCCTAATAGGATTAGAAATTTTTAGTAAGTTTTTGTAGAGAGTTGTGTGTTTCTTTGCCACACAGCCGTAACCCCTGATTTTTATGCATCTCAGTTTCATGAATCCAGCATATTCTTGCATAACTCTGCTTTGCATGTAAAAAATTCTATGATTAAAAATAATTCAATAACATTTTAAAAAGCAAAATTAGATCTATTTCAGCTATCAATCTGTGGCAAATAAGATTTTAAAGCTGACGGTGAATACTTGATAAAGATTGTCTGTTGCCCATTTCAGTAACTGATGTGTAGCAAAATACATTGGTAAGTAAAATGTCAAAATATCAATTGTTTGCTGCTGTAAATTATCTGTGCATTCTAATAGTTAAGTGAAGAGAGCTATACAAATGAACAGCAGTCAGACTTTCTTCCTTAGAAAATGCCAAATTACTTCTCTTACCTGATCATGCATTAGTGCTGCAAGATGGGTTGTTTTTCCTCCAGGTGCAGCACACATATCCAAAATTTTCTCTCCTGGCTGAGGGTTTAAAATATGGCTCACAACCACAGAAGGTAAATTCTATAATAAAAACAAATATGGGAGAATTCAAACTTTATACCCTGCATCAACTCCTTTATTAAGGAATGGCAAATGCATTTAAAAATGTAATTCATTCAGCAGGGAAGATACCTGTGATATTGCTCTCAGTTCTTTGACAGAAAATGAACTGTTTGTATTATATATAACGGACAGTTTACGTAAGAAGTCTCCAGTGGCTCATTTTTTATTTAAAGCTATGTCTGAGTATCTGACAGAAGTTTAAGAGCTCATGACTGAGGAGACTACAGTCCTAAAAGTCCAGCTAAAATAAGCTGATAATGGCACAGAGCAGAGCAGCTCTGTTTATTACGAATACTTTATATTAACCTGTTTACTGGAATATTTACTGTATTAACATACTGGTGCAGCTAAAGAACAGTAAGATCAAAACACAGAAGTCTAAGTTTGCTGAATTAAAATAGCAAGAAGCTGAACTGTGCTATTAATTGTACAGGTGCACTGAAGAGAAATAATGTGCAATAATTGTGCACAGTACTGCACCTTAGACAATATGGAAATACTTTCTTCTCAGTTCAACACAAAGGTATAAAAGCCTTTTAAAGCTGTCTTTAGTACTTAAATAACAGCTTCAAATCAACCTAATATTTGGAGAATTTCCTGATTATCTACAGAATTATGTACCTTGAAAGGGGCTCAAATTGCAGGGTTCATAGGCAGATTCCAAAAACTAATAGCTCTATGCAGAGTATCTGTGCAAGAGGAATTTCTATGTTTTTAAGTGAATATCTCTTATGTTGCTTTGAAATCCCCTATCATAGCTCAGACACAGTATGATTAAACCACCTACATGTAGACACTGACTTAATTTTAAATGCTTTGTGTTCCTCAAATCCAAAGACTGAATTAGGTGCTACAATGAACAAGGAATGTAGAAACTATGAATGTGTGCTAAGAGAATATTAATTATTCTGTAAATAGTATAGACTTCTGATTTTGGAACAAACATACCTGTAAAAACAAATGACTAGGAAGCACATTGTCAAATGAAGGACTAAGGTAGACTGGCTCTATCATTCTTATGCCCAGCCCTCTGAAAAACATGAAAAAATTTCAAATACTCAGTTTTATATATTTTAACAGTAGTCAATTAAAATCATCATGCATACAAATAGCAACTTGAGACAACAATCTTACAAGAATGAAAGAACAACCAAGAAAAATACTTCTGGAAAAATTCTCTAGAATGACACCATCGAGTAAATCATGGCAAAAAATGCATTACATGATAAGTTGGAAGTATCTGTAAAATTGCATAAAGCAAATTTCTAGTTCTGTACACAGGATAAACCAAGATGTAATCCAAGCTTTGATACTGTAAAGAAATGCATTAAACCAGACCTAAATAACTTAACTTCAATCTATAACTGCTTTTGGCTAGCCATGTGTATTCACTAGGGCACTGGCATGTGATTTCCTAGTTAGATTTTCTCCATTTCCTAAATTCCTGAGATTTCAGTCAAATTACTACAGAAATCCTATATGAAAAACCTTGTAGGAACATTGATTTGTCTGCAAAGCTATGGTTTGAAATTAGAAGTCACCTAGAAGTTTTAAATATGGATGAAATTCTGATGCAGATATAATTGTTAAACCAATGTACCAGGAAATGGATAACAATAAAGAGAAAGCCATGAAAAAGTCTACAAACAAAAGATTACTGAAGAGACAGAGTATTACTTTGCTTATGTCCAATGAGAAGGAAGGATATGAGAAAGGAAACTTGCAGACACCAGATTTTAGTGTTACATAATGCTGTTCCATGTCACCAACTCAACAGCTACATCCTACCACTACTTTTACTATATTTAAGCTCTCATAAATCAGAAATTCTCTGGCAAGGTACTTTTTTTTTCACTAGAACTTTTGTAGTTTGTTCTCAGGAAGAAAGTCTTGGTCATTAATTTGACATCCATAGTCTTTTACATGTGTTTTAGGTGACATGAGAGGAATAAACCATATCCTTCATCAACAAAATAGAAGAACAAGTACTCTTGAAATAGGTAACTACTTTGGCAAGTGTTAGTAACTTTTTTTGATCTTATGTTTTGTCCTTTGTCCCACCAAAAAAAAAAAAAATGCCCCTACAAATATTTTTAAAAGATGGAGAAATTGACATGGCTTCACTTCTGTTCCATCCAAAGGGGGAAACAGTACTACACAATTCACCAAAATGCAATTTTGCCAGAGTGGGGACATTTGTCAGTTCTGTTTGATACTACTGAACTGAATAAACATTAATTATTAAAAAAACCCCACTTATTTCCTCCTACCTTGCAAGTAAATTGGTATCTGAATCCCAATATGAAACTAGCAGCTTCCCAAAAAATACTGGAAATCCCAACATGCAAAGCCATTTTGTGACTTCACATAGGGTACAAATTAATTCAAAGTGTTTTCCCATTTTCTTCCTTCCCTTTGCAAATTTTTACATGTAGATTGCAATTACTATGGACTTACTTCAGTTGGCCACTTGAACTGAAGATTTCACTGCGGCTGAGTTCTGAAATTCCATTTCCAAGGAAAACTTTGACTCCATCGAATTCTTTGGCTCCTCTTTTGCATTTCCCTTCAATATCTGAATACACCGAAACCAGATCTCCGGCTTTCACAACTGCACAAAGAAAAATGGAAAGCTTGAAATCATTAAGACATTTAACAAAACAGTAGTGACCAAGTAACTTAGGATTTTCAGCAGACTATTTACTCCAACTCTTCTCTCATACCAAACTTCACACTTTTTAAATGTAATGAAAGAACATCAATTGATATAAAGCTTTAAAGTTTTACACAGTAAATGACAGCTGCTAAAAGACTGGAGGTACTGAGAGACACCAAGCTGCAAGTCAGGCACTGTGTCTTGTTTTCTAAGAGGCTACACAAACCTGCACTTTGTTTCTTTCATCAAGGCAAGGTCACCCATAAGTTTTAAGCACACCTTTTGGATCCAGTCCTCCATGTGTGCTCCAAGCACACAAGTACACGAAACAACACTGCTCACCCTTACTGAACAAAGGCAGGAGTGCTAAATTTATCTAATGACCTCTCAAAAGCCACCTAGAACATAGCTATAGCTGCTTTTTCTCTAGCTACTTATTGCTTTGACACAAGTGATTATATATTCTTGTTCTGGTCTGGCTCTCTTCCCTTTAAGAGAACTGCTGTTCTCAATAATCCTCTTAGAGAGTTTTATATCTCCAATTAAAACCCACCAGATCAGACAAGTATGTAAATATACACCAAACTCAAGAAGTGTTATCCTACAGACTTATCAAGCTTTCTGAATTAGAAAAAAAAATAGAAAAGGGATGGTTTAAGTGATTTTACATAATAGTGAACAAGTGCTATGTGTTGACTGGCTGAAAAATATGCTTAAAAATAAAGGTCTCTTCTGATAGCAATAAAAAAAATTCCAAAACTGCACTTCTGAGGTGACTGACAGGCTGGAGGAACAAGAAGATATAACAAGACTAATGGCAGTTCAGCTTCCCAAGAGTTCTTGGAATTGTACTAGAGAATCCTTTTTCCTATTTTCAGGTTGCCTTCTGATTATGCCCAAATGCCCTGAAATTCTTAAATTGTAGTATTTGTTGGGTAGCCATTGAAAATATATATTTTTTACACTACTTATTTTTACACAGTGTGACACAAAACATTATGTCATTGCTCAGTATTAATGTCTGCTTAAACTTCACTAAACAAAAACCTGCAGCAATTTAACTCGTCCATCAAGCATATCTGTCAATGTTTTTTGCAGTACTCAAACATAAATGATTTTATTTCACTCTCTGCTAACAATCATCCTTTCAAAATACATTAGTCCTGCATAGGGCTCTTAAGTTTTCTGTAGATTATAGCATTCCATAAACATAAAGGTTAGAGTGTGATTAATTAAATTAAGCTCAGAGCCCCCTGATCATTAGTTTACCCTCATTTGGATTGCAAGTTCAGTGATTAAATATGTGTTCTTGCTGGACTATTTTTTTCCCTAGTTAGACCATCTGTGCTTAATACAGCTTTATTATATTTGGCATCAAGTGGGTAGTGTGCCCTTTTATTTTATTTTCTTCTCTGCAATTCCCCTGAAGTGTTCCATAAGTTTTATACTATCTTTATTTTCTTCAAATTGATGTTACATGCATAATTACATGTGGCAATTATGATAAATCACTAGCTGACTCAAAGAAGGATTTGAATATTTATGGGGTTATGTAAATAAGCAGTTCCAACAACTGCTATGCCAGTATACTTATTTCATTATCAAGCCCTAGATTGCAAAACATTCCTGTTCAGTGAATTGGACTTAAGCACATGCTTAAAACTTCTTGAAGGTTTTTTCCTGAAAGGAAATGAAGTGACTTGATAAATGCTTTTCTGACTCATTTTGTTTAATAATAAGAATCAAGATGATCACTAGATCTCATCACAATAGACTAATAAGGTGAATCATCCAAAATTATACTGGTTTTACATAAAGTTAATTTGACATTTAAAGAACAAAAATAGGTTGCTGAACAAAAAGCATGCATATGTAGATTTTTTTTTATCCTGTCTCACAGGCATTGATGCATAATTTCCATGTCTTAAGAATCTGACATAAAAACTGACATAAATTTCTTCTCATCAATGAAAAAGAGATTTTTACTACATGCCTCTTATGTAAATGATCACCAATGGATTAGAAAAAAGAAAATCTGGGGTTTTTTGATTTGTAACTTAAAATCTGACAGAACCATGAAGGTAAGTGGCTTTATGACTGAGGGAAGAAATAAATCATCTGTATCTATTAAATAATCAAGATACACCTAGTCACCATCCAGATATGGTACCCTTTTTTTTTTAAGCAGCCAACTTTTGTAAGTTTATTCAATTTAACATCCACATTAAAAGTTACAGTATTCAGTAGTAAAAAACACTCTTAAGAAAACAAGTTTTACTTTGAAAATTATCTTTAAAAATACTTTGAAATGAAAAACAAGAAACTGAAATCCTTGAGAACTAATACTTCAGCTACGAATTATACGGAAAAAGGAATTTAAAACCAGCCATGCCAGTAAGAAATAATTACATATAAATTACTACAAGTAAAATGAAAAATAATAAAAATATTTTAAAAAAACCAAAAACCAGAAAAACTTTAAAAAGTCTCATTACCATAAACCACAACTGTAAGATTAATTTCAGCTGAGAACAGAAAACAATTTTGTGTCCCTATTCATTTATCTATTATTCAAGGGTAACACTTTTTCTGCCATCTTTACAACTTAGTTGGGTGTATTTAAAGAGCTCTTACATCTTGAGGTAGATACAATTCCAGGACCATAAACATGTGCTCCTCGGAGTACTGCATATCCACACTGGGCTCCAACTATGACTTCAGATGCATGTTTTTTTAAATCTCGCCTAGAAATACAAAACGCAGTTGAATAAAAAAGAAAAGTATACTGAAAAAAAATCCAAATACTCCTCAAGTAAACTCTAGTTCACAAATATGGATTTTGTCAGATATAATAGAGAAAAAGTTGTTAAATATCACGTATTACATTTAGAAATTTAAACAATTACATTTAAGTAAAATATTTTACTGTATTACAGTAAAATATTTATTTTACTTTTAGAGAAATCAAAGGAAAGAGTCAAGAAGAAAACCAATCCTCAAAACAATGCAGATTCTAGCACCTTCTGCCACTATTATGAACCTGACACAGGAATACAATTAAATTATACTGGGATTGAGAAATAGTCCTCTATTCCTTCCTATGCCAGATGATTGTAATGTGACTTTGTATTTAACAACTGCTGAGGAACTCTTGATTCCACTTGATTTCTTCCAGTGGAAGAAAACCCTGCCTGTACTTAGCCATAGTTCTATATTCCACTGAAAAGTTTGGCTCTTCTATCTGCCACCTACCAGGCTTTCCAGGGAGGATGCATACATGTCACTAAAACATTAGTCTTATAAATAGGGAGAGAACTCTATGTTTTCTTTCATTTTTTAAGACTAAAACTCTGGCCTGGTTAGTGTATGGACTGTCCACCAGGTCACAGTAAAATAGAAGTTGTGCCTCAGTTATAGTGAGTTAGTTATAACAACTGTTTAACAAGAAATCTGTAAGAAAATTGTGTTACACAACATTTTAAGGCTAAAGACTGAAAATTACAAACCTGGGTCCAATGACAGGAATTAGTAAAATGTCCCGAAGTTTAGGGTGCTCGAGAACTGGAACACATAGTCCTTTAAATTGCTGTTTCATTAAAAAAAATCATTAGTAAGCACTAGTAATAAATTTAATATTTAAATACTTAATTAAACTGAATACCGTTTTTCCATTCATAATTTCTAGGTGTAGAGCACAAAACACAAAAGTAGTGAAAACAGTTAAAAGCAGCTGGGAAATAGTGTGCAAGGGGGCATTATATATTAAAAGTATTGGTGCAAAAGACTAAACATTCCACAAATTCAGAAATAACAAGACCACAAAGAGATTGACTGAGACCTTACTTCAGGGAGTGGGAAAGTATTCTGACACTCTTAACCCTATCACTGGTTTTTGCTTTCTTCTGGAAGAAGGCTGAGTTGTTGTCAGAACACAGAACACACAGTGACACCACCTTAGAAGCTTGGGTGTATTCTGTGTTAACTCTTCGATGTTATTAGTTATAAGCCACTGTATAACTCTATTCATGTATTGCTTGTCTTACTTAATAGGCCAGCCTGGCAATAATTTTCATTTTTCTTGTCAGTCCAAGTTTGGGCACTGACAGCTGAGTTACAGATTTAGCTGAAAAGAAAATGCCATTTTATAGAAGTTCCAGGATTTAAACAGAATTATGTCTTCTCATCTGAGCCTTCTAGAATATAACCTTAAAGCGTGTAAAACCATAAATCAGTTTGCATGTAATAAATAAGTATTTTCTCTTAAAAAAGGAAACAATCCATGATCATACTTCTGTTCAAAAGTGTCATGCGGTTTCCTTTTCTACCATGTAATCACACTTTAAAATACAAGAAGTTTGTGAAAAGCTGGTCTTAAGTCAGTTTTTAGCAAAGCCTTCTGCCTTGAAACAAAATATAACCCTGCAATACCCATTTCCAGACTTCTACAATCAAACTAAAATTAGCAAAACTCATTACCATCCCAGCCAGCAGAACACTGTCAACTGCCTCTGCATCACAGAAATGTCTTGGCTCCTGTCATGCAAAAGCTCCCTGTACACCCACTAGCATTAATAATCTACTTAAAGAACCAGATCTTTTCAGAGAGAGTGAAGATCTAGGACACAATTTCAAAATATTACATTTCTTAAATATAATGGTTTACATATTATCAGATAAATAAATGTTTAATTAAGATAAGTAAAAAATAAAAAAATTATATAAGGATTAAAAACAGGTTTTAAAAAAGAAAATACAGTGGCTCCAGAGCTTCACCATGGCTCCAGTTTCCAAAACAAACCAATTTTTTCACTTTCCTAAACAGTTTCTCCAATGATATCTAGATCTACAGGCATTCTCCTTCAGTCTTAAACAAAAGTGTTCTAAGCATGCTGAAGACAGCACACTGAGCTTCCCTTTTTATCTGTCATCTTCTCTTACAGATTTATGATACCTATACATTATTTACCACAGCAGTACCTCAATCCTATCAAGAGTTTGGATCTGCCGTACAAAAAAGAGTTGGATGTCTTTGGATTTCCCTCTGTTATTGCCTTTCTTGGAGGGATGAGATGAGGGATACTGGTATACAATAAATTTTCATTTAATGTTTAATGCTGGCAGGAAATGAGTGTGATTGTATAATGTTAATGCCACAGGATGCACTGAGGTAAGTTATAGTTTCCAGTAATGAAAAGGTCTCATGTTCAGATGAAAGATGGAAGACCCTGCTATTCTGCTGTAACAAAGAAATTGCACAAACCTTCTGGATCTCTTCAAACAGCAATTTTTTCACATGTTTCACTGAGGCCAAGTGAGTATTTACTCTTACAGTTGTAAAAGCTGGTGGATGAGATAGATGACTTAAGAGAGATTGGTATTTTTTCTCTGCCTCCTGTGTACCTAAAGCAGCGATAAGCTGAAAGTGAAAGAAGAGATTTTATATTAAGAGATTCACACAGATGCCTCCTGCTCAACACAAAGGAATTCCACTGAATAAACATTCCATAGAAATTGAGGGATATGGTTGTGTGGTGTGCAATAGTGACACATCTCTATGTCTGGAAGCCTAATTGCACTGGAAGCCTCATAAATTTCCTGAAAAATACTTACTGGAAAAACAGCTGTATCAGTAAAATCACTGCAGTTTGTAGCAAGTATCAAAGAAACTGCTAGAGAGCTCTCTGCTATTGTACACAGACCAGCCCTAAGGAAATGGAAAACTAAATTCAAATCTATGAATCACTAACTTTCATACTGATAAGCATGTACATTAAATTTTTTTTTTATCCTTGGCATTAGGAATTAATAAGATTGTCTGTAGTATTCTACACTGGGGTAAGGGAGTGTTTCTTGTCAATATTATGTGGTGAATATGTGCTTAATGATCTATGATCCACTCTTCAGTGGGATCCAAAACTGAATTCTATGATTTATACTCAATTTAATTTAAATATTTGTATGCAACTTTGAGTCAATGGGCATAAATACTACTTTTCTATTTTAAATATAGAAATATTTTATTTAAAAACCACTGTGTTTAATATGAAGACAATATTTTATTGTAAGGTATTAAAGTTACACAAAAATTTATTATTTTGTGATGGTTAGGGGTAACTATGTCACATACCTCATTATTTCTGAACACTTTGGTGAGATACTCTTCAACTTCATACTGGAAAACGATTTTAGGGAAAAAGGACATCTTCCTTTAGTTTTTAAAACCTGCTGTCAAGAAACTGAAATAAGCAAAGAATCTTCTTTGTGATTCTTATATTCTGTAGGTTTATAAATTTAGCATAAGACGTAGCCACAAACTAAGCTGTTGATTCTGATTCTTCCTATTTTAACAATGCAATTTTATTGCACTCAAATTTCCAAATATTGGTCAGGATATGACTCTAACATTACTCTCAATTACAAAAATTCTACTGATCCTTAAAATAAATCTTCAAGCTATCTGGTGAAAAAAATACATCAATAAAAGGTACAGGAAATTTCAAGATGTAGCTTTAACTCCTTTTGAAAACTCCAGCTATAAAGTCTTATTGTAGCTCAGTCCTGATAAAGATTTTACTCTTTACCATTTTTCTCTGTAGGTAATAAAATACAGTTATCTTCCCAATGGTATCTGCCCACCCCTCAAAAATTTTGAAAAAGTATACACACTTCAGTCTGAAATGCGACTACCTAAAATTTTAAATTTGCTTACAACAGCTTAAATGGAAGGAAAGAGAGAACATCTCTTAAGGTTTATTCTATTCATAATAAGGAATTTTGACTATTGAAATACATTTTCATTGTACTAAATATACTCAGAGAAGAGAGATCAGAATGTTTGGTATTAATTTTATTGGAATAAGAGATTATTTGTCTCTTTTATCATACAAAACGCCTCAAGAATATTTTTTTATTTTTAATATTTCTGATTTAATTTAAATCTTTATGATAAAAGAATGAGACCTTATGTAGACTTTTGAGACCAGACAATGGCAAAGTTTCATGGGTAGGAATTTCAAAGCCTTATTCAGCAACATTAGCAGCTATTGAAAGAAAGAAACTGTAATTGAATTAACTTCTTTTTACAGTCTAACAAAATGCCAAGAACCTTCCCTGCTATTGCCATGAAAACTAATAGTGGTACAACAGTACTACAACCTAGCAGTCAATACAAATGAAATCACCGAAGCTCAGATTTAATGTTTCAGAAAGAGTGATATATCATGTGCCTGTTGTCCTAGAACGCCTACATTACAGGAAAAAAAAAAAAAAACAACCACAAAAAAGCCCCACAAAAAGATCCCCATATGGCCCACATTTCAAGAGGCTTTCCTTCAGAAGCGTAATAAAGTAGCCTTTAAAAAAATCCCACACATTCGAAATTTTTTAAAGAATTGGAATCCTGAAAATAATTAAGCAGATATATGAAAATTGGTAGAAATGTGGTGTTTATAAGCCCTGTGGGTGAGTTCAATATTTACATTATGAAGGCAATCTTGCAGGCTGGGGAACACAGCTGAGAAGGGACAGGACGGATGCTTTTCAGTTCAGATACAGCAGGGAGCCAGGCTGGTGAGGGAGACTGCCTAGTGCCCTGTCAAGTACAAGAGTCAGACTTCAAACGTTCAGCAGGAGGCAAGCTTGTAGCACCTGAGGGGTTTTTTTTTTTTCCAGACCTGCTATGCCGTACACTTTGTCCCAGAAAATGTATGACGGGCATTGGAAGAAAAATTTTTTACTTGTTTTTTCACTGATTTTTATGTGCCTCTGTGGGGAACTGCAGCAGGGAACGCGATGCCGGACCAGGGCTTTGATCCAGATAGGCACATGAACGCTACCAGCAGTCACATGCAGCCAGCACCAGAGATGCCGAGCAAGATTTTCACACCTGCCTGCCCACTATTTCCCACACGAGGAAAACGACAGTGGAGTCACTGTGGCAGGGAGCGGAATATGGGGCTCCCTCCTTTATTCCCTCGCCCGCCCGTTATTGAAAACATCAGAGAGCGGGGAGGAGCGGGACGCGCAGCCCATCGCAGTCCCCCAGGCCCTGCGCCGCAGCCCAGAGGCACCCGGCAGGCGGCCGCACCCCAGCGGGACGCGCCACCGCCTCCGCCGTCTCAGCCCCGCCGGACCCCGAGGCACACACAGGCCCGGGCCGGACCCGGGCCGCAAGGAGAAGGGCGGAACACGCAGGTGCCGGGCCGGACCGGAGGGCGCTCAGCCCGCCGGCGGCAGTGCGCGGCCCCGGACCCACCGCGCGACGCACACCTACCGTCCGACGCACACCCACCGCCCGGGCCGCCGGGCCCGCCTCCTCCGGGCGCAGCAGGAAGTGCCGCTGCGGTGTCACCATGGGAGCCGGGCACGCCACGGCGGCCCCTGTGCTCCCACCTCGGCACAGCATGGGGAAGCGGCAGCAGAGCCCGCAGGGCACCCAAGCTTATCGGACAAGACGTTGCTGACATCAGGCGGGTTTTTTTTGGTGTTTTTGTTTTGGTTGGTTGCTTTTTTATTTTCTGAAATTCTGCCGAGTGTAACAGGTTTTGTACCCTCCTCAAGGTGCTTCTTGGGAGGAAACCCGGCCGGGCACCCACGCTCAGTAGAGAAACCTGCAGCACAGCCCTGAAAGTGAATCCGCTGCTTCCACAAGTTTTACTGTACACGGGAGCACTGCTTGCCCTAAAACCCTCAACCCTTCCCAACGGCAGAGGCCGTGGACCGGCCACAGCACCGCCGGGCTAAAGCACACGACACGGGGCCGGCCACGGCACGCTGCCAGCGCCTCCCCACCGCGGCGGGGGCCGAGCGCTCCTCGCAGCATTCGTCTCTTGCGGGGCGGCTCCGTCCCCCCGAGCGTGCTGACCGCAGACCGCTCGGCTTTCCACCAACCCCGGTGGAAAACTCGCGCCTGTTCCCTGAGACACGCTGCTGCCGCCGCCGCCATGACGCCGCAGTGACGCGCGCGGGCCGCGCCGACGGGGGCGGGGCCGTGCGGCCGTTGGCGGGGCGGGGCCGCGCCGCGTGCCCGCCCCCCCGTGTCCGCCCGCCCGCTCGGCGCTGCCGGGGCCGCTGCGGAGCCTCCGCGAGGGAGACGGGAGAGTCGGCGCCGCTGCTGCCGCCTGGGTGAGCTCGGGGTGCCCCGGGCGCTCGGCGGGTAAGCCGAGTCTAGGCATGGGCCTGATCTTCGCCAAGCTGTGGAGCCTCTTCGGTAGCCAAGGTGGGCGCGCGGGCCCGCAGCGGCGGCGGGGCGGGCGGCGAGTGGAGCCCGCGGGGCTGCGGGGGCCGCGGACAGCCGTGGGGGCTCGGGGCCGGCTCCGCTCGCCGGGCTTCCCCCGAAGGCCCGCCGGGCCGAAAGTTGGGCTTTGCTTTGTGCAGCGCCGTGAGCGCTGGTGCCGCGGCGCCTCATGCTCCGGGTCGCTTTGTTTGAGTTCCCGAGGTGGTCCCTCCTCTCCCCTCCTCCCCGGCCGCGTTGAACACCCGGGAGCCCTTCGGGCGGTGCGCGCCCGGCGTCCGCGGCGGCCCGGGCTGCTGGGGCTGCGCTGGTGCGTGGCGGTCCCTCTTGGCTTCGCCGATCCTCCTTTTAAGTCGGGATCTGTTATTAAAATCGTGTTGTTTTAGTCTTTAATTAGAAGGAAAAGAAGGACGCCAAACATGTAGGGGCTTTCGAGGTAAAGATCTGTTTGTGTTTTGGCAAAGATATTGGTTAAATACAGTTAGTGACCCAAGAAAATCAGTTCTCCTGCCAAAAATAAAAAGGTCGTAAGGGGATGGTATCGCTTTCCATGCTCTCTTGCCCAGTTCATCCAGCCCTGCAATCACAGCTCATGTTCTAATCCAGAGCTCAGAATTTGGGTCTGCCACCACCTTTACCTCGGATGTTTATCATAAAAGTAGAAAATTATGGTTTATCTGTTAATTTATTTGTTTTAATGATTTTGGTTTACCTAGCCAGCTTTGATTAGAAAATTAACTAGTTAATAGTAACATCATTTTGCCTGCTCCAAGCTCAAGGCCTCAAGGAAAAAAATATAAACAGTAAATTCATTAATTGTTCTGTCATCAGATTTCCAAATGTGTACCTCATTTCCACTTTAAAGTTACTGAAATGCAGATAAGCCTTTTTTGTGCAGTGCTCTGTTGCAAGTTTTTGGAGGCAGATCCACCTGGTGTACTTTAATAGTTTTCTGCCTGTGATTGCACATAACCCAGTCTAATTCTGTACATACCAGAGTCTCAGTGTGTGTGCACATTAACATCTGTGTATCAAACTGTCTTTCATGGGATGGGATTGGGATCCAATCCCAGATCATTGATTTTTCGCATGCATACACCATCCTACCACATAATTCCTGAAGTCTTATGAATTTGTTGCTAATTTCTTTTTTTCCCAAACTGTCAAACCTATTTGGCAAGATCCAGTGTTTCCCCTATCCTCCAGAAAAAAATATTAAATACCTTTTTTTATTTTCATCAAGTAGTGCAATCTTCATCTCCTTTTCTTTCATGAAGTATTCCAAAGACTCCAAAGAGATCTATAAGCAGGGAAGTGATCAGCAGATAACTGGTGTCATTTAGTATTTGCCTCTATAGCAGATTAGGATGTCAGTATTTATCTTGAGGAAAACACATTGCCTTGGTTATTGTATATTATTTCCTGGAAGAAAAGTTATTCTTCATTGTGAGTGACCCTGGCTGGATGCCAGATGCCCCCAAAGCAGCTCTATGACTCCCCTCCTCGGCTGGACAGGGGGAGACAAAATACAGCAAAAGGCTCCAGTTCCCATCATGGGCAAAACAGACTCAATTTGTGAAATTATTAGAATTCATTACCAATCGAACCAAAACAAGTTAGTGAGAAATAAAACCAGATCTTTTGAACACCTGCTCCCCACTCCTCCCTCTTTTTTTTTCCTAGGATTAGCTTTATTTTTGGTTCTCTGCCACCTCCCTGCAGGAGGGAGCAGGGAACGTGGGCTGTGGTCAGTTCATCACATATTGTCTCTGACACTGTCTTCCTTATGGAGGGGACTGCGTCCCCTGTTCCAGTGTGGCATCTCTCCCATGGGATGGGAGACAGTCCTCCGTGGGCTTCTCCAATGTGTGTTCTTCCCAAGGTCTGCAGTTCTTCACTAACTGTTCCAGCATGAGTCCATTTCACGAGGCACAGTCCTTTCCATTCCAGTGTAGATCCCCCACAAGGTTACCAACCTGCCAGCAAACCTGTTCCAGAGTGGCCTCTCCACAGGTTGTTGCCAGGAGCCTGCTCCAAGTTGAGTGTCCAGTGGGTCACAGCTGCCTTTGGGATCTACCTGCTCTAGCATGGGGTCCTCCATGGGCTGCAGGTGGATCCCTGGCACCTGCACCAACCTTGGAGTCAGCAGAGTTGTTTCTCTCACATATTCTCACTACTCTTTTCTCTGTCCTTAATTTCTCCTGTGCAATAACTTTTTCTCATCTTAAATATGTTATCCCAGAGGCATTCCACCTGTTGCTGGTGGCCTTGGCTGGCATTGGCTGGATACACATTGGAGAAGTTTCTAGGAGTTCGTCAGAAAACACTGTGTAGCCCTCTACACTATCAAAATCTCACATTGAAACCTAATACATTCATATATTTAAATGGTTAATGAAATATTAGTCTCACAGTGAAATGGATGAGATAATATCGTGAAATATTTACTCTTTGGCATTTATCCCAATAAGAGACTTTAGGGTGTGTCCTGATCCTGGTTTAGTGCTGGATTTGTCTTTTGTTTCGTTTTTGCTTTGATTTGGGTTGGTTTTTTTGGGGTTTTTTTTGGTCTCCTCTTCTTGTGTAATCACAGAAAAGAAAGTGAGTTTCTTTTCATGGCTAAAACTGAAATTTCATTCTAGAAAATTTGCTTCAAACATAAATTTTTGATCTAATGGGAAATTATTCTCCCACAACACAGCTGTGTTCTCTAAGTAATATCGTTACTAATAATAAAGCATAGTAATTTCTGAGTTGATTTTGGTTGCTCTTCTAGTTACATCAAATCTTGATAGTTCCTTGTAGAATTCACAGGCTGTCCTATGAAGTTGCTTTGTTGAGCAGACTAGCAGAGTAACTAACGCACTGATTTTGGCTGTACAGAGGGAGTATTCCAAAGAGGCAAATAGGGTCTGCTCTGTGAGGATCATGGTATCAGTTCTCATGGCTGGTGCGAGTTGTGTGATAACCTGCAGCACTTGGCAAAAGGAAAAGTGAAGCTAAGAAAAGATTTGAAAGTTCCACCTGTGTTCCATCAAGTAGAGCATGGGGGATGAGGTGTGTCTAAGTCTTTCAGCTCTCAATATATATTGTCTCATAATCAAGTAGTAATTGAACGATGTGAACTGAAATAGAGATACTTTTACTCATAAAATAAACAGTTGGCTTTAAAATAGACTTTTGTCATTTTTCTAGGTGACTTTATAATGGCTTCATGATAATTTTTTCCCTTTTTTTTTAATTGAGAAAAAAACATTACTCAAGAATTGTTTTATTTAAAATATCATTCTCTGCAGCTGTTGAAAGTCTAGTTGCTAAATTACATAAGTTCAGTTGAACTTACTTTTGTTGGTAACTTACTTTCAGAAGTTTTAAAAAAATCAGACTCCAGAAATGACCTGCTGAAGTTCCAAAAATGCTGAAGCTGTGATTCAGTAGTCAAGTGGCACATTCTTGTAAGCAGCCTGTAGTAGTGTGGATAGGTGGTGGAGCCATTAAGTTAGTGCCTGTGTTAATGCATGTCTGAGTAAAACTTGCTTGACTTATCATTTCATCAATATTACCAAGATAGCTCTTAATTAAACTGTGGGTTAAAAATAGAAGTGAATGTCAGCAACCCTGGTAAAGATAAATGACTGTTATCCAGACCTTATTTTTTTTATGTGGTGTATAGAGTTCTTTGAGAAGCTCACAAATCTGGGGTTTACTTAGTTTTGGAATGGTAATTATTCAGCATCTTACAGGTTGCTCTGAATAATTGCTACAGTTATTAAAAAGTTGCTTTAAGAAAAGTAATGGTAAGCTCTAATTCAAGATGATTGAACTTCTGTAAGTCCACAGTTTATTTCACTTAGCCTTTCCGTCAGTTCCCAGTCGGGTTAGGAGAGACCATTATGTGAAAAACCAAATGGTTTTTGGTTCCTCTGACTACTGAAAGTTATTGACAGCTTCTCTACTTCCTTGTAATCAAGTCTGGGGATACAAAATGTATTTTAATAGTTCTTTTGTGCTTAAGAGAAGACTCTAAGTTAGCTGTTAGTGTGCAGAATGAGTCTTAGTGTTGAAACTTCTTTGACTTCCAGAATTATGCTATTCCTCCTGCCTTCTTTCTAGCAAACTTCTGTCTGCATTCTGCCTTCAACTCTGAGGCCTCCAAGGTTGTTGCTCTTTGGAACCAGATGAGCATTTTGTTTCACAGCTTGAAAGCTATTGGTACTCATTCAGTAGTCATTTCTTCCAAATATGTTAGAAGTCTCACCATTAAAGTACTTAGAGTTTTTTTATCTTTTGCAAAGTAGAGAAATAGGCATGTTGGGAGAATTGAATCTTCAGTTTTGGGCTCTTTTATCATAGAGAAATATGGATGAGTAAGGAAGAAAAGAGCATATTATGTCTTTCTTCTAACATCTGCCAGAAGATAATCTTCACTGTCCTGTGTTTTTGTAATACTAAACTACCACATTTAAACCATATTACATATCAATTTTTTTAAACAGTGTGCTAGAAATGGTTGATGAAACCAAGAAGTCCTTGGATTCTTTCAAGGAGTAGTCTAATACTGTCTTTTCTTTTTTCCCCCTGCATATGCCTACTTCGTCTACTTCCCCATCTTCCCTCCCTCTTCCTACGTGATTAATAAAGACTCTTCTGCTCTCTCAACTTTGTTACGGATTTTCTTCTTGTTTTGCCAAGAACATGGTGGACTGGGAAGATATTCATAAATACAACCTAAACTGAGTTTGAATACCAACCAGTGAAAGGGAGAAACTTGGGTTAGTCTGTAAGTACAGAGCACAAAGAAATCACTGCCTATGATTTACCCAGTAATTGTCCTTCCTCCTAAATGTGGCATCTGTCTTCTCCTAGTTACTCTTGTAAACAAGTAGCTGTCATGCTAAAATTCTGTTCTGTCTTGGTTTGGTAGTTTTTAAGCTCACATGTTTTTCCTCTAATGCACATCTATGCGTGTATTTTTGTTTTCATCAAACTAGACAGCAATTCAACTTTTGAATATGTTTGTAAGTGAAGAGTTTCCATTACTATAGTTCTGGAATCTGGTACTTGTATGAACTACCCATGATTTCATCTTAGTGTTTTCATGCCAAGATCCCTATTAATTAACACTTGTGTGACTGTTTATTGTCAGTGCTTATTCAATCACTGTATGAAGCACCATTTGACTATGAAGTAACACAGATAAGCTGTGCCTTTTTTTTCCCAGTTAGTGTTGGCCCATTCACACTCCAGTGGCTTTCAAAAGCAGCCATCTCAATGGAGTTCTTTTCTTCATTACTTAGTGTGATGTTGTATCATCCAACACTCCAATCATTCATGCCTAAGATGGCGTGTTCTGATAAGAAGATGAAAGAGCAGAGTAATGCCTGACTGGAATTTCTTTTCTTTGTTTGAAATAACTTAAACAGAACACTGCAAAAGTAGAATCATCTTCCTGGCAATAGTTGACAACATGTTTGGTTTGAAAAAAATGGGAGGGCATTTCTGTGTTTGGACCTTTGAAAGCTCTCTACATTTAATTATATTTGAAGAAGAGATGGATAGTCAAGCTACTAGGCACGATTTATTAGCATTGAAAGTAGAGAGAATTTCATACTGTTTATGTATTGGGAAAGGTTATTAATTACTGATGCTGCTGTTAGTGGAGCTAAAAGTACTCCTGCATTTACAGTCAAGAAATGTTCTTTTCTTAGCATGTGTTTACAGGATGTAGTAGTAGGGGAACTGGCACAGGGAAATACATTTTACCATCTGTTATGATCCTATTGCACAGCAAAACTTAAAAAAGTTCCCAACAAGAAAATGTTTTATTCCAGTAATATTCAGTATAAAAAGACCTAGGTTGCTATATATAAATAGATTTTTAACCAAAATGCTTTAATTTTTCCTTAAACCACCTACTTTTGGGGGAAAAACATCAATTTCATACTTTCAATAGATCTTCTGATCTACTAACTTGTTTGATCCTGTAGATCAAGTGTGGTATTTTGTAGGAAATCTTTAAACAGTGAACCATGTTTTGCTTTGAAATACGTGCCCTAGAACTGTAAATATTATCTCTTTAAAAGTGAGCTTGTTCACAGAATTTTTATGTATCCATTTGCAAATTTCACTCTCAAGTGGTTTGCTTATTTTTGTCAGTAATTGGATCAGTATGCTGTAGCTTCACACATGTAGCAAAAGAACCACCATTCTAAGCGACTGTGATACTGGATTTGAAATTTTAAGATGAATTATTTACAGAGAAGCATATAAATTCTGGAGGACTGTTTTACTGATTTTGTTTGTTTGGTTGATTTCTGTTTTGTCTCTCCTGTGCCTGGAAACAAACAGTATTGCAGCAGTTGCAAGATCACTGTTTTGTATGTTGGACTTCTCAGCAGGTTGGGGCACGTGATTTCTCCTTTCTGCTCAGCACTGATGCGGCCTCACCTGGAGTACCATGTCCAGTTCTGGGCTCCTCAGTACAGGAGAGTCGTGGACATACTGGGCAGAGTCCAGTGATGGGTGATGAGGGACTGGAGCATCTCACATATGAGAAAAAGAGGTGCAAAGGGGGCAGAGCCAGACTTGTCACAGGGCTGGGCAGTGGGCACAAACTGAAACACACAAGTCCCCTCTGAACATCAGGAAACACTTTTTCACTGTGAGGGTGACTGAACGCTGTCTGTAGAGGCTGTGGAGTTTCCATCTTGGATATATTAAAAACCCACCTGGACATAGTCCTATGCCACTGGCTCTGTGGGCCTGGTTCAGCAAAGAGGTTCAACCAGATGACCTCCAGAAGTGGCTTCCAGGCTTGACCATTCTATCATTCTGTGATTTCTCAGTTCAAAAGTTGCAAAATTAGAATCTGTGACCTATTCAAAATACAGTTTCCTCTTAGAATTTACTGTGCGAATAATGGTGGTACCTTAAATGGTTCTTCCTGATCCTTGAATGTCAGGGTAATACCTTTTGCAGTCTTTGGATATTGCTGGTATTCTTAGCATGATACACTGCTATGGATTATATTTTTTCATTGTACTTTTCTTTCTAAACCTAGATGTTGTAGATGAAGTAATCGTTAGTAACCATACCTTTATTAGATTTCCAGTTCTGGCTTTTCCTTAGACTGGAGTCTCAAGAGAAGATGAGGGTTTGTTTGGCTTTTTTTCTGTCCTGAGGTTGTCACTAATCTGTGTAAGGTGGTGATATAAAAGAAACAAGCAGTTGCTTTCTTCAGTAAGGGAGAGTGATTAACCAGAATTATAATTATTGCTGTTTCCACTAATTTATTTTTGTCGTCTTCTTCTTTTTTCTTTTCTTTTTTTTTATTTTCTAATATGCAGAGCACAAAGTAATCATAGTGGGACTTGATAATGCTGGAAAGACTACTATTCTTTACCAGTTGTAAGTATATGAACTAATTGTTTTTCTGTTTGCATTTCATTACTTGTCACTGTCAAATCTTTGAAAATTCAGCTTTGTAACCTGGTGTAATCTTTGGGGTTCTAGATCACACTTTGTACATTAATGGTATGAGTTGTTCTAAACAGAGTAAATGTTTAAAGGATAAGTGAAGGAACTGCTGTGCTTTAAAACTGAACTATTAATTGAACAACAAATTTGTACATCCAAGCAGAAAGTGAACTGTGATTTTTTTTTCCCATGAAAGCCTGTCTGAATTTGTATTCGTAAAAATAATCCTGTTTCCAGTAACTGCAGAAAAGAACACGATTATTAAATTAATGGAAATTCTAGCCACACTTCAAAAATCTAAAAAGGTTTCCAAATGTTTCTCAATTCCAGTGTCTTAAAATTTGTGATAGGGAATTCCTAAAAATAATATTTCAGCTTTCCCAGGTCCTACCTTACTCATTTTCAATAGCATCAATGCACCCAAATCTTGACAGCATTACAAGAATATCCATAATAAATTCAAGAGTGTTGTTATGACCATAATTACTATTGTAATTGTGGAAAAGGAGGAGAGTATAGATAAATTAATATCCGTATATTTGGATATTGAAGCAGCATAGAATGTTTTCCAAAAAGACTTTCTATTTGTAAGCGTTTTGAGCAAGCTTAAAGGTAGAACTGAGAAATCTTCAGCTGTGTAACCACACAGTCCTTAGAGATTTAATATCTAGTTACTAAGTAGAGTGCTTTGATAAAATTATATTCCAATTTTTATTTTGCACAGTTTAGTGGTTTTGTATATGGCATCTTTAGAATGGCAGCTCCTGCTTTAAAACAAGTGCATTTTAATGTCTGTTAATGCCCTTTAGAAAGACAGTCCTCCTATAACACTTAACCATTTGTTATGCCTTTTATGTGCTTCTTTTTCCTTGCTGATTTCTTAAAGCATGACTACAGTCACTGCTTTCTAAAGTTCAAATGTATAGCTTTTTTAAAATATGCCTGATTTTTAAATATTTTTTGTCTGTTACAAATATTTACTTTTCTACAAAAAAACTGTGATAATGAGCTCTAACAAGCCTTGTGGATTTTGCTGACTGGTTTTTGTGGTGTGATATTGTTTCCTTTAGCTTAATGAATGAAGTGGTTCATACTTCTCCAACCATAGGAAGCAATGTAGAAGAAATAGTGGTGAAAAACACTCATTTCTTAATGTGGGATATTGGAGGGCAAGAATCATTACGGTCATCGTGGAATACCTATTATTCAAACACAGAGGTATGAGAAGATGATTTGAAATCTGCAAATTGAATAAGTTTGTTTGAAATTATATTTATTTATTAGGAATATTTGTAGACTTTTGTAGAGATTGCAGCTGTATTGTTTTTACATTCTAATGAGGGAGAATAAATTCAAAAAGTGTGAGGTATCTCTGGTATGCAGCCATTTTGCTGGTGATATTTGAAGTATTTTTTCTGTATACTTTACTGTAATGTTGAGCTATGCTATAAACTGTGAAGTTAGATTTTTCCCAGGTAATCAAATGATAATGAAAGGCATTTTAGGTCAGATTTTTTGCTTGCTTTTTTTAAGTAGATTAAAAAGAAAATTTTGAAGTGTAACTTGGAAATTTTGTGATGATTTGCAGTGGTCAACTGGACTTCTGTACATCCAGTCTGAAATGGTTTTGAAATAATGATAATTAGGAGGAAATGAGGAATGAAGGAATAAGGAATAAAGGAATGAAACTTTCTCTAAGCCTAGGCAGCAGTATTTAAACAGCTCATCAGCTCATAGCTTTTATCCAGAGGAGGAAGGAAAGCCTTGCTGTGCACTACTCGTGAGGTACTGGCAGAGCTGCTGTTGCTGGAAAGGTTGGAGAAGAATTCAGCAACAGTTGACTTGTGGGGTTTGTTTTTTTGTGACAGTCTTTTTGAGGCCAAGAGGTTATCAGTACAAAAAGGCACATATAATCACTGAGGACTCTTTTTGAGACATCTACGCTGATGTAAAATATTCTAGACTTTCTTTCTTACCATTTCTACTAAAAGCAGAGAACTCTTGTAGATATTACTCATTATATAAGTATTCCATCCTCTTGTAAAATTAGATTTTTTATCTCTTCCTTTTTCTATATCTTTTCCTATGCTCTTGAAGAGAGGTGAGATCAGTGATCCATCCTTGATCTACTGTAAACCTGATCATGACATCTCAACCCTCAGACTAATTTTTTATGTTATCTGGAAAAGTGCAGCTACATCTAAGAAACACATGAAGATAAAGAGACTTCTACCAGTATTATCTAGTATAGAGCAATAAGTTCTTGACATTTATCCCTTGAGTATCTGGTTTTGGAATCTGGAGAGATGCGTATATTATTTTTCTGATACTTTTGGGATGTTCTTCGTCTTCTGTCTAGCAGCAAGTGTTTGAAATCCAGTGCCTTGTAGATTTGGAAAGAAGAACTTTCCCTTTACTTAGAAGCTTTGTCTGCTGGAAGCAGTTGAGGAAGAAAAGAGATCTGTTTACTATGCTAATCCTAGCCTCCCTCATATGAATAATTCTATTACTGTTCCACCTCATCTGCTAGGCATCTCAAAGTCACAGCAGCATTAAATTGACTCAGGTTTTCATACTTTGTGGTCATTTTTAGTGGCTAATGAATCACTTTAATTTTATAAGGGAAAGTGATTTGGAGAATATGTTGGAGAGTTATAGCAGTGATTTCTAATTCTCCCTTTTTACTACTCACTTTTCTCTCTTTTGTCACTTTCTCTTTTCTGATGTCCTCTGAAAGTGTCTGTCTCTTCTGTAGGAAGACTAGTGGTAGTGGTCTCTTGAAATTGTGCTTTCTGTAATTTGGAGTTTTTATTTACATATTATACTATTGGTGTTTTTCCCTAGTTCATCATTCTGGTTGTTGACAGCATCGATAGAGAGCGACTTTCTATTACAAAGGAAGAACTTTATAGAATGCTGGCTCATGAGGTATGGGGGGGATTGAGATAACGGTTTTGTTGAGAACAGTTAAATAACATTTCATGTTTCCTATGTTAACAAAAATAATACCGTCAGAAAAAAAAAGTGTGCATTCATGTTGATCACATTTTTAAACCATATAAGTTATAAATAAGGAGAAAAATTATTATGAAGCACCCTTCTAATAGGACTTGTTTGATTGTAATCAAATCAGTCTTTACTTTGCAAATTTTGAACTTATATGTTATGCTTCATATTAATGTAACTGGTTATTGTTGTCCTTTACCACTGACTAGTTCAGTTAAATGGCTGAAATTTCAAGAAACTTTTTTTTTTAGTTTTTATTTTAGAGAAATGAAATTGCCTACTTTTTTCTTTGTTCTAATCCTATTCCTTGAAATTAAGGAGTATATATCATGCTATGGGAAAATTAATTTCAGTTCAATTTCCTTCAGAATTATTTGTTTGTATTTTTATTATATGTTGTCCTAGGGACTTGAGTCAACTCACTCAAACATCCTAAATTAACTTGTACATTTGCTTAGGTAAAATATGTTAAAACCTTTTGTGATCACTCTGAAGCTGAATTGAGGTTGTTTTAAATCTAAATATTCTCCATTTTTGAAAGAAAAGGATTTAGTACAGTGCAAGTAATCCTGTTAACTTCTCTGAGAGACTTGTTGTGTTTCACATAAGTGAGTTTTTGCTTTGCAGTTTTAATATTAGTTGTAGTTTGGGTCTAGTAAATTCACTACCAAAAAAGGTGGAAAAATTACTTCTTGTCCTGAAGATTTCTCATGTAGTTTTTTGATTTCCAGTCTCAAACTCTTAAGAAATTGTGATCTACCATCTCTTGAAATCAGTTGGTAGGCCTAGACTGGGCTACTTGTAGGGTTGAATTTTCAGCTGTAGATCATAAAGCTTTGTTGTTTTCTGGTTTTTTTTTCTCCTGGTGCAAAAATACTCTCAAAATTTAACATGCATTGAAGTGTATTGAACACTTTTAGTTACAACTGTCAGCTTCCTGAGTGTTAGATTTGTTTACCCTTCTGCTGTTTTAAAGCCATACATTCTAGTTCTCATCTGTTTTGAATGCTAAATTCCATGCTGAAACAAAACTATTTTAGTTAGTTATTAAAGCTGATGCAGCATTATTAAAACTCCCTTTCTGGAACACTAAGGTTAGACTTTTAGGAATTCAGAAAGCTTTCTTAAATTATTACTGCTTTAATCAATACAGAACTTCTTTAATGAAGTTGAAGGAATTTCAAGGGAATGATATCTAGCAGGCTTTTCCATTTGAATAGTATTTATTGTAGGACTTGCAGTGTTTAACCAGAAATAATTCCGCTGGCCGCGTGGTTTGCAGCATTATAAAATGTATTTTGACAAGACTTTCATTAGTTATGTATGAACATGTGGTCAACACTAAACAATTTGATTCTCTGTGGTGGTAAGCACTTCGGAATAAATTAGTTTTTTAGTCTTACTGTAACAAATATTTCATGTAGTAAGACAGTTAAAACTCCATGCTCTAGTGTAATTGTTGATTAGCTTGGATACAGTTCTTTTAACAAATGAAGTTAGCACAATAGCCTGTTATCTCTGTGTAATAACTGTCTGAGTCCTGTGAATCATTCCCAGGATTTACGGAAGGCTGCGGTTCTCATCTTTGCGAACAAGCAGGACATGAAAGGCTGCATGACGGCTGCCGAGATATCCGCGTACCTCACCCTCAGCTCCATAAAGGATCACCCGTGGCACATCCAGTCCTGCTGTGCTTTGACAGGAGAGGGGTAAGTGCTTACTGCTTACTAGGGCAATTCCTGGTCGACGAGAATACTGATTTAGAAGCCTGCTGACACCAAAGTGGATTTTCTGAAAGTTCTGAACTTTGCTGTCAGAGGGACATTTTGAATTTTTCTTTTTTGTAATTGAACCTTGTGGGTTTTTTTCATAGCTCATGCTCCAAATTCATATGAACATCTTCCTTTTGTTGTTAAAAACTCCAAACCAAAAACCAAACACCACCCCTCCACCTAATATGTAGCTGTTGACATAGCTGTCTACTCTCTCTGTGCTACTCTCTTACTCTTGTGTGTCTTTCTGTATTTGGAGAAATAAGCTACTGTTCTCTTCCTTTATATTCTAAACTACAGAAAGCTTCTAAGCTGGGAGGTTGAGGTGTTCAGGGTTTTTTTGGTTGGTTGGTTTTTTTGATTAGCATTGAAACTTAATTTTTGATGAAAAGTTACATAGATCTGTCATAAAACAAATTTTTACCAATATTAAACTTTGTTTATATCTGGCTAATGTAGCTAAATTTGAAATTTGCATACCTTATGCTAACAATTACTAAAATGGAATGCTGGGCTAGCCTTAGATCCTTAGTCTGTAAATATAAAAAAAAAATTGATACCTTCTAACAAGTTGGATAATGTCTTGCTTGTATGGTGTGAAATGTACTGATTTTTCATTTTGGTTTTTCATTGTGGTTTTTAGGATTTTTTTTAGCTGTGTTGTACAATCTTTACAATACTGTGGTCTTGTGACATCAAAAATAGTGAATCCAGCTGGGTATTTAGGAAGTGAGAGCAACTACCTCACTTTCTAGCATGAAGTATTGTCTAATGTCATGGAGATGTCTTGTAGGGTGAATGGTGGCATTAACTTCCCTAGGGTGGATTGTGTTAGTGAGAACCAAGTGGGGGGTTTTTTATGCGGTGGTTGTATTATTTTGTTCTAAGAGTTAACTCTACTTTCCTTCTACCAGTTTTGCTAAAGTCACTTTTGAGTACACAGTTTATGGACTAACTAAGATCTTCAACCAAGTTGACATTTGAAGGAAAATAATAATTAATAAAAATGAGGTTTAGTTTAGAAACAGTGGCCATCCTAGGCTGCTTCCTTCGTATTGTAAAACAAAAAGCAATGAATATTTAGAATACTTTAAACTATGACAGTAGTGAGATGAGCTTAGAAAAAACATTCCCAGAGTTAAATAGCTGAGCTGAGTCTTCCTTGAGAAAATCTGACAAGAATCTGGGGGGATCAACTTGATGTGAGTGAAGCTAGCATTCTTGGATAGCTAAACACTGATTTACTGGACAAAGGTAAAGCTCAAAGGGATATAAATTAGGTAACTAGATCCCTGGAAAATCAAGGGAAAAATCTGTCTTCTAAAATGGAAGACTTTTAAATAGAGATGCAAATTGAGTTAGGAAGCAGATTAGATCCCATGCAGTCTTAGTATTCAATATAAACACACTTTTAATTTTGTAATGTAATTTTGATATACTGTCTTTTCATGAAACACTTTAGTCTGGATAACCTGCCCTTTATCTTTTAATATTAGTATATAAAGGTCTAGCTTTCTGTAGAGCAAGAAAAACTTTTTTCTTTTCATGTACTTGCAAGTAAGCATTTAAGGATAATGTCTTTTAGGTTTACAGGAAGAAAAAAATTTGAAGTACTGCCAAGCTTCAATAATATAGAATGCTTGACCATTTTCATGTGGCTAAAGCCTAAGTAGACTTAGTTTAAAACACTGGTTACTCTCTTCAGCTTTCAATCTCATTTCAGTTGATTTAATTTATTTTAAGCAGCTGTTTTTACACATAAAAACAAGTAGAAAATACCTTCAAGATGCTGGAATAGAACTTGTACCAAGTATAACATCTCTTATCTTTCAGATTATGCCAAGGCTTGGAGTGGATGACCTCCCGTATTGGAGTGAGATAGCTTTTTTTTTTGCCTTTTTTTTTTTTTTTTTTTTTTTTTTGTTATTCCTCCAAAAGAAGAGACTTCTATTTATCCTGTGAACATGTACATTTTTCTGTACTTTTGGCCGCTGAGGCAGTGACCAATATTTAATTTATATCAGCCAACCTCTAAGCTGTGCTTGAATCAAGCGCAGTTGAACTGAAACACAAAAATATTTTCTTAACTTTTTTTAATACACTAATCTTCAACTGGATGAACATATGTGAATCTGTTTTTAAGCATTGAAATTCCTCTGAATATGAATTCTAACTTTTTCAAGGATAGCTTTTTAAAATCTCTTTTGTCATTGTCAATATTTCATATTTCCTCTTTCTAAATAGTTGTATAACTTACTAACATAAATGAGCACATTTTATTTAATAATTAAAAGTAGCGTTTAGGTTAACTTTACTCTGCCATAGCTTTAACCTCAAAGGATAACCATATCTCCAGCTGGACTTCCTGGAATATTAGTAGAGTTCTAGTCAGCACAAGAATTAATAGTTACGAATGCAAATTTTTAAGTGCTTAATGAACTAGTTATAGTTAATATTGTGGTGGCTTTCAATCTGATATACAATGGAACTTCTGCCTTAAAAATCTGTTTCAGTCTCAGTTTCTCTGGTATGTAGTTCTAGGACATTCTTATATTCTTCTACTTGAAGGTGCATCTCTGTACAGTGCATAAAAATATTATTACTAAGTGCTGGTGTAGTCATTTAGAACTTGAATACCTTTTCAAAGATAAATGACATCACAGCAGCCAGTGTTATGTGTAGACTTCCTATATTCTGTTAAAATTTTAAATTCTATATACATGAGCCTTCCTCACCTTTTAGTGAGAGTGCTGTTTTCTAAATGAATACAAAATCAAAAGGGAAGCCAAATCTATAAACAAAACAAAACCATGGTGCTGTATCTGTAGACTTCAGAGTGAAGCTAATCTTGACATTACTATCATACATGTTTTCAGACTCTGTTACAAAGAAATTATTTTGCCTTCATTTTTGTTTTTGGTCTTATTTGCACAAGCAGAGAACTTTTGACACTGTTTGAGTTAGATTCCTTCACCTGAAATTTGAAAAACAGGTGGTGAAAGAGCGGACCCAGTAACTGTTAATTCAATTTGAAGGGAATTAAGTTAAATCTAAAGATAATCTAAAGATATATAGTTAACTGAGAACATAAAGTATCAAATAAACCTAACCATCAGTCCCCTCAAAAACCCCACATGAGGATAAAAAAAAAAAAACAAACCAACAAATCAAAACCGATAGTGGACACCCAGTTCCTAGCAAAGTCCCGGCAGCAGTCAGGTACCCAGCCTATCTAAATGCTTGGCAGGTTTTCCAGAGGCACCATTCTGCACTTCTGCATTCCTAAAAGCCACATGGAGTTTGGTTACCTGAACTGTTTTGCAAACTGACTGTAGGCCTTTGATGACAAAATGTTTTTGTTTAATCTTGTTTTGAAAATTTAAGCACACTGAGTTTTCTTTAATAAAATTTTAAGCTTTGTAAATTTCAATTTGCTTCCATTTTATTTAAATAAAACTTAATGAAATTTTAAAAGTATCAGCAAATATATTGTTATAAGTGTTGAAAGACTTTGAATACATGTGGAAACAGTGATTGGTTGAATGAAGTTGTGTATTATTGCCAGTTAGAAAAAGTCACATTTAGGACTACATTGAGTGTCAAGTCAAAATGTTCAGAAAATAATTAAAGTCAGCGAAATGTAGTGTATAAAAAAAAAGATTAATGTAAGGCATGGTTAAAATCCGATATTAAAGCTGCTTGCTGTGATGATCAGCTGTTTTAATGTGTGAAAATAAGATTTGTTTTGCTCTTAGGGAAGCAAATTATAAAGGAAAAAAAAATGAAATGATAGTATGAATGATGTTTCTTGTTTGGTGACTTAAAAATAAACCTGAAAATAAATTTAAATTGCAAACTGAAATGATATCATTCAGAATGTAGTCCTGAATACTTAAAGAGAGCACTAGCTGGTTTTATTGCCCTTTGGTTGTTTTTTTTTTTCCTGAAGGTATGATTTTGTATTTAATGCTTTCTAGCTAAAACCATTTGTAAATCTATAGTTTGTTTACTAAATCCAGTCTTACCTGAGGTAATACATATAGCTTTGATTAGAAGGAAATGATCTGGTTGTAGACATTAGAATATCAGAATAATGGATGTTTTCTTTTAATATGTTAGCACTCAAGACCTTTGAGTATCTTTACAGAATAAAGCATTCCTAGCAAATGCTATGATTTTTATCACCTAACAACTTCATTTTCTGCAACAGTTTTCCATTGATAATATTGGTTTGTTCACAGCACTATTGCTGTATTTTTTTTACTATTATTATTTTTGGGGGGAAAATGCCTTGGTATGGAATTTTGGGGGCCCTATTTTTAATGACTTCGGAGCCTGTTAAACTAAAAGTGATTTGATCATAATTTTTTTAAAGGTTGCCTTGGAATAAATACTGTGTGTGTCTTTGCATTGCCAAATACCGCACTGTATTTGCTAATTTGAATGTAGTAAATATCTTGCAGTAGTTTTGCACTTTAACAGTATTCTGTGTTTAATATGCTGTTCACAAAGAACAATGTTAATCACCTTAAGTTCAAGAATTTATGGTGTCTGTCCTATGCACATTTATGTTGTACATACCATTTATGCTGTAAATTGGTTGGCACATGGCTTTTTATTTGTTTATGTTTTTCTACTTTTTGTCTAGGTGACAAAGAGGTTCAGGATCCCCAAAGCAGGGATTCTTTCCAGATCTTTAAACACACTGCATGCAGTAAGGTGAAGAGGACTTGGGCACAGCTGCTCAAAATATTTGTCATCAAAATAAAATTGAGTTGTTCTGCGAAGTTGGATGGGGTTTTTGTTTGTGAGTACTCTGTGGTGAAGAGGTATTGCAGCAGTGTAGCCTTGTCACTTCCATTTCATCTCCAGTCTGTTCACTGGGGCAGAATGGGGGCCTATATCATGTGCAGCTGTAGCCAGTTCACAGAACATCTTGGCTGGACACCTGCTTCCTTTCATCTCGGAGAAGCTCCTGCTTTGATCCTAAAGATCACATCGTTTCAGCCATGGGAAGTGTGGGTCTTTGTTTGTTTTAGAGAAGGGTGTTTGTTTTAGTGGACTGTTCCCTTTCACAGTAAGAACAAAACAAATCCAAACAAAAGACTGGGAAAAAAAAAAACTTGTATGGATGTTTGTGTGTGCATTTGACTATACTTAGCATTTAGCTGAGTTTGCTCTTTCCTTTTGTAGAGTCTGCCTTGTGAAAGGACCCAGAAGGCAATAGTGAGGAGGGTGGGGTGAAAAAAACCAGGCCACGATGCCGATGCTAGCAGTAGAAACTGGCATCTTGGAACAACCTTCAACTTCTAAAATTACCTTGATTATCTTTCAACACTGAGTGGTTCTATATTTTGCTTCTCAGGGAATAGTGAACTAGAAAAACTGCATGCTGTCCACACAGTGTGTGTGCTCGCCCTGCAGGCAGGAGAGTGTGTCTTTATGCTAGGTTTGTTTCTTGCTAGGTGTGCTACTCTTCAGTTCAGTTGATTTCTGTTTTGCTGGGTAGAGATATTTCATTTCATACAGAAAGTTTCCCTGCATGTAACTGAAGACATCGGTGCAGTTGCACACCAGTTTGTGTCCCCTAGATGGCAGGAGAGGATCAGTTTAACAGTGCCTTACCTGCTTTAGCTTGTGTTCCTCTGCATCTATCTGAAAGACTTCTAAAATGCCTCAGTAAATGAAGAGGCTGTGTACCACTACCTGAACTGTGGGGATCATGCTTAGATAAAATGGAGACAGCATAAGGGAGAGGAAGCTTGAATCAAATCTCCAGTGGGAAGAAAGCTTACAGTGAGGTTTTAAAAAATTTGAAGCTGTTCTATAGCTTAAAGGCATTTTGTCTTAATTCTTTGGTTAGAATTATATTCCAAACCTTCTATTGTTGCTGCAACTGAGAATGTAGACAACAAAAAAAATTTATACAATTCCTGGCATATTTCATTTTAATAATAACTTCTGTCTGTTGCCCATGACATGCTTGATTTTTTTTTGAACTTTGATTGATGACAGTTGCTCCTGTAATGCTCTGTTGCACTGCTACTCCTCAGAAATTGCAAGGATCTGGAATGTTTGAACTGTCATCTTGCAGTGTGTTTAGCTATGATGATGATTTGTAGTCTTTACTATATACTACTGAATATGAAAGCTAAATTCAAGTAAAATAGTAGTTCTGTTGCAAGATTTAGATCATTTTTAGTGTAAGTGGTGCACAAAATAGCAACCCTTGCCAAGGGCAGTACCACCAGCAGGTTTTCATTGCCCATGTTGTTTCTTGTACAGTGATAAAATGTATAACATTTCTCATATTTGTGTATTTCTCTTTATGCAGTGTTTAAAAAAGTTATTGTAACTACAACTATTGACAAGAATATTGCCCAATAATTCACACTTCATTTTTATGTCCACATTGAAAGTTACTGCTGGCCAATCTCTGTTACAGGTGGAAATGGCTTGTATGGTCTCGAAGGGCTCATCTTCCATACTGAACAAGGAAAGAAGTGGTGAAAAGTGTTAGGCCATCTCAGGAGGGAGTGAAGTATATAAGATCATAGTTTCATGTCTTTTCTAAGCATATTCTGTATTGAAGCAATGAGCAAGAATTTCTTGAAACTCACTGTCTGTTTTGGCAGCTCAACTTTTACAACTAGAAGCAAAAGTTAACCTGTATGTACAAGTTGTACCTAAGAGTTTAGTTGAAAAATCTTTGACCTGGTGGGCCAGGTGGGAGCAGTCATGACCTAGCTTAGCTGTACTCAAAGTCTGTAGGCTGAGATCCCATTCTGTCTCCAAAGCCACTCAGATGGAGGTACTGGCACAGCATTCAGGATTTAAGCATGTTTTCTAAGAAAGCTGACCTGCAGATGCCCACACCCTGATGTGTTGGTACACACCTTGTGTGTGGGTTGTTCAGCCCAAAGAAGCCATATCCAAAGCCCTATGCAGAGGCTTCTGTGCTCTGCAGTGCACTCGCTGCATCCACAAAGAATGAGGTGGATCTGCCTGCAGAGATGAATTTGGTCTCACTTCACTCCTCTCCTGAAATGACCATTAAGTCACTGGAAGCTGAAATGAAGTGTACCAAGATAAACCTCAGTGAAAGTATTTATTGAAATTTTCAGATGTAAATTTCAGATTCACCGACATTTTAGAACTAAATTTATTAAAAAGTACTATTGGTTGGGAAAATATCTACTGAATCCTTTCAAAAAATTTCAGAGAGCCTGTTTCAAAAACAGGGCTGCTACACTCCACTTTCAAAGCAGTGTTTTCACTGAATCATTTGAGTGCTTTTCATTTTTCCATTGGCTTCTCCCATATTCCTTTTGAGGTTTTATTCCATTCTGTAGACTAGTTCACTAGTTTAGGCTTGGACCTTTGCTATTCTAATCTCATGTTGAAAAAAGGACTTTTTGGTCAACCTCAAAAGTTTGACAAGACATTTTCAACCACCGCCAATATTCCACTGTTGGGAAAAACTTTAAATGCATTTTTTAAAAATAGTGTTGCTAGATGCTTGGTGTTGATTTCAGTTGAGTACACTACAATTAGAATTTGAAAAAGCCAACTGAAAGGTTGATGTTCAAACTTGTGGGAAAATATGAATTACTTGATTTGTTTTGAAAGATACAAATATATATATGTATATATAAATTTCTGATATATAATGGAAATTGATGCACATATATACTGTAGTCTGTCCAGTGAGTATTGAACAAGATCCCTATTGATCCTACAAGGGCCTAAGCTCTCAGTTCTTAGCCTTTCCCATCCAACAGTTGCTTTGGATTCAGCACCTTTCGAAGATAAATGCAATCTCTTAAAATATTTTTCCTTCGCTCTTTTATCAGTAAGTTGCAAGGTACCAGCTACTTGATAGATTCCATTTTCAATTTAGTAGGAAATGTAATGTACTTCTGTTTTGGAGGAAAATTGGTAAGTAATTACTGTAGAATTAAATCCTATTGCTTCTGTGAAAATAAACAATACAGGAGGTGTCTGGGGACTTGCAGCAGGATGCATAATCCAACAGTACTCATTCTTCTTTATAGAACTATCTAATTAGGAGTTAATGAAAAAATATTGGACTGCTTGCAATTCTGTACACTGCTTCTCTGCAAGTGTAGAAAGTTTCTTTGCTTCTTCTGAATCTCTATGCTTTTGCTTCTGTTTTTTAGCTGTGGTGAAAATGGGATCTTGCATTAACACAAATTTTTTATATCTTGGTAATAAGCAGTTGAGTTCAGAACCTTATTAATTCAGTTGCTGGTTTGATTGTCTTTTCTGTGCAGTCAAGACTTTCTTCTAGACTAAGTACAAATTTACCATTTTTGCCAAATAAAAAAAAATAAGGGAAAAAGAAAATGAAAAAAAATTAAGGAAAGAGAAAGTAAAAAGGGTTAAGTTACATATCAGCTGAAGTAAAGATGGAGAAAAAGTACTTTTTTCTGAAGTCAAACCATGTGAATCTGTTTGCCTTGTTCTGTGTTTCTTTTGTAGAAAAAAAGAGTTTTGGGGTTTTTAATTGTGTTGAACAAGTACTAAACAGAGGCGCCATGTGTGAGCCATGGGCTTTATATTCCAAATATTCTCTTCTAGTTCTCTTGATGAAGTGTCATCTGGGATTTCTCAGCACTGAATGCAAACTTTCTAAGATTCCTGGGCAGGGACCATATTGGTGACAGTGTTATAAACCACAGCACATTTCTGTGCCCTGTTTTTATTCTGCCAGGAATTCAGATTTAAACCAAAGACTCTCCCCACCAATTAGGACATAAAAAGACAATTTGTGCAGTACTCTTACAATGCAGGAAGTGAAAATCAGCTATTGATCCTATAATACATAGCAATGAACTCAGGGTTATGGACAAAAGTACTTGCAAGATTCATAAATATTAGATTGCTCTGAAACACAGATGTCGGTGGCTTTGTTTTCAAAGCCTAGTACTAGAATTGGATAGAATTTTAGTATTGCTAAAATTATGCTAAAATGCTTTTGGAACGTCAGGCAAGATAGATCTAACTTGGGTAGTAAATCTAGTTCATTTCAAAGGGACAGAGCAATAAAACCCCTGAAGCAGGCATTACTTGAAGGTAATTGACTGCATCCATGAGTTAAATGTTCCAAGGAATACTGCTTTTAGCTGACAAGGTCAATTATCCCCTCACTGTGTCCTCTTTCGGTGGTAGTGGCATTCCAAACACATCCAAAGCTTTTAAATAAAAATTTTGAGAGCAAAATAACGTGTCTTTAAAAGTCCTACTAACTATTTTTAAAAACTCAGATATTAAAGATATCCATGCACTGAAGTAGTATTTATCCAATGGATATATGTACTTTGCTTTCAAGTGGTAGTTATCTATCCATTGTCACTTCTAGTTGGGTGGAATCTGATAATAGAATTTTTGTGGTTTGTTTAAAAACCATAGACTGTAAAATGGCATTGTATGATAAATGGAGTAGGTAAAAGCTTGTACCATCTTTGTATTTGAGCATGCCTGCAAGCCCTGTTTCATGGTGGATGGAATCCTGATGAAGTAGAGACAAATCCTGTGGGCCGAAACAGGCAGTGCTGAATCACATGGGGAATTGGTAAAAGGTCAAGGCAGTGGTTCAGATGCCAGTAGCAATAGCTCTTCCTTGGTTTTGTTTCAGATGTCCCAAGTTCAGCTGGCACATCCCACACAATAAAACCTCATCTGCTGTCTGTGCCTGAGGAACCTGAAGTAGATGCTCTCTCAAGGATGTTCCTGAGGAACAACCTCAAACTCTTCACATAGCTGTTTTGGGCTCCCCAGTGAAGAAACACAGATCATGACAAATCTTTTACTCTATATGAGATATTTGTCCTCCCCTTTGGTAACGCTGTATATGAATTGTACCTTTCCCCTTGTTTTAGTTTCCTGTTCATTTATTTCATAAATGGCTTTGGTTGGAAACAAAAGCTTTATTATAGCTTTTGAATTTCATCTGTTTTCCTGCAGTTTTTCTCTCAAAAGTAACAATTACCGTGTGCTGATAACTCCAGATTGTTCATCTGTGTCCAATTTGAAGTTAACATTCTGCCTTCTTTAAAATTGATAGCCCATTCACTTTCTAGTGCTGTTTTGTTCGTTCCTTCCAGTATGGTAATAATGCTGTTTCCAGTCCTGCTCATGCTGTTTATATTCTGCTAATGTTTGCATTTGCTTGGGAAATTGCAGAACCTCTGTATTATTTTATCTTTTAGTTATGTGCATATTCTTGTTTTGTGAATCTACCATATAATTTAATGTTCTGTGCAGCTTTTTGTCTTGTTTTAACTCCAATGCTAACCTCTGCAAGTCCTGCTTCTCTTTCTTGCTCTGGGAATTTGTCATGTTTGCCATAGTGTAGGTTGCCCTATACATCATAAACTTCATCTCTAGTTTAGTGATACTTGAGTGGGAAATTTATTATTTCCATCAAGATTACTTTTGTCCCATACACCTTTTTTTTATAAGATTCTTTCTAGATTAAGTTTAAACCCCATGTTTATCTTTTCAATCTTTAGTTGGATGTTCCTTCTACCTTCACTTACCCTTCCTAGTGTCTGTTTAAAAGTGTGCTGAAGCTGTTTCAGAACAAGTTGATTGCAACAGCCTGTGGCTATCTTCCTTTCTCCCTTGAACCTACTTGTAGTAGTCAGAAATGGAAGTGATGCTTTAAACCTTCTTTGTTGTCTTTCACATTTTAGGAACGTTTCAGCTGTTAACAGGTACTCAGAGTAGTTTTTTAGCTTCATGCACCGTGATTCCTTATCCAGAGATTGTTCAAAAGGAGATGCTGGCTGTCTTCCAGTGTGCCTGAATAGGAGGGTGGAACAACACTCCATGTGTGGTGAAATGAGTAGGGGGAAAAGAAATGAGGGGTGAAAGGAGAAGGGAAAAGGCATCAGAGGTGGAAATGCCTTGAGTCTGCCCAGGTGAGCAAACATCCAAGTCTACATGAGTCAGAGGGCACTGCCCTGTGGCAACTGAGACCTGGAAGATATATTTGGAGCTCACTAACATCAGTGCTTGACTGGAAGCAGGGCCAACTTTAAATTTAGGCTTTGAGCCTTGTCCCATTGTCTTGGCCTGTGCTTATGGCGACACTGAGCTTTCCCACATTGTGGCCTTCATCTGCAACCCCATCTCTGTGCTCAGGGCACTGGTTTGAGCATTCATGTGACCACACTGAGAGTCAGGAACCTTACTTGGCTAAGAATCAGCCATTGAGTGGCTTCAAAATAAGATAACGGTGGTATTAGCAATGTCTTCTCCTGGCTTTTCCTGAAGGAAGCAAGGTGATGAGATGTAGGAAAGAAGAAACCCCTTTGCAAACCCAAAAATTGTCCCTTTATCCTTCCCCCCACAATACACACACAGAAAGCCTCCTGCACAAGTGAGAAGTTTCATCAGTGTAAATTGTGCTTTGGATGAATGGGCAGCATAATCAGAAGCTACTGAATACTTTTTACTTCCCAAAACAACCCCCAAAATAAGATTCAAAAATGCTTAAGTATCTTTCTTGACAATGTCTCAAATTTAGGCTTCAACCAAAAATGTGTAAGGAAAACAAGCTGTAATTTCTGAAAGCTCACTGAAAGCTACAGTTCAATTCAAATTCTGGATTTGATGTGAAAAATATAGGTAAAATATAAACCCTGGTGTTTAGTAACAAACAAAAGCCTCACAAAACCTTTCTGTCACAGATCTTACCAGCTTTTCCATAGCCTAATATTAAGCTCAGTGACAGCCAAAGTATTTGCTGAGGTTTATTCTTTGGTATAGAAAACCTTTAATTTACCCTCTGGGATATCTGAACTTGCAATGGAGAGCTGTCACATTCACTCTGATTCTATGTGTCAATCTGCTAACTCTCACACTGTTCAGTGCTTTATACTGTTTATAAATAAAGTGATTTCTGCTGCTCTGCATCAGGTTTCTGGAGCACATGCCATGATAATAGGACAATCAAATGTCATTGGGATGAAATTTTACCTATACTACTTTGAATTCAACAACCGGTTGACAGATCCTGTGTTTCTGTTATTTAAATCCTTAGGGTTTTTCATCCCAACAAGAACACTGTAATCAAATGAAATCAGGGTGGGATTGAAGCTGAGCAAGTGTGTGGTGAAAGGGGAAGCTTTAAGTGCAGAGTAGCACTTCATATAAGATGGTATTTTACAGATAATGTGCAGAAATAGAACTGAACACAGCTCTAATTTTTGTTCTGTTTTTTGTCACTCTCAGAATGTTTGGCTTTTTTTCCTGTGGTTTCTTTGTTTCTCTCCTTCCCTTCCCAAGCTTCTCAGTGAAGCATCAACTTGGAAGATTTTCAGTTTCTCTTTCAAGATTTGCATATTTCAGTGGTGCAATAGATAAGCTTAATAAATTGGGCTATCTCAATAGCATCATGTTATAAGTATAAATGGCATTATGAGGTAACCAGTATTGTCTTTGTATTCCATGCATTTTTCATGTGAACAGTTTCCTCAATATAAAATAGTGTTTAGTATCTTGACAACTGTGCAAATACAGAAAATATGTCTTCAATTCTTCCCACCTGCCCCAGTCCTACCTTCTGTTCTTCCCCCACCATATACTGGATGAAGTCTAAAGGAGATAGACTTGTGATGAAAAATGTATTTTTCTAAAGATTTAAACTAGTTTTTTCACTAGTACTATTAATAATTTTTTTTGATCTTGGTTTTTTTCCTGTTGAGAGTTCATTTTTAGCAATTTATTTTATCCAGTGTTCCATACTATGTAATGACATCCAGATTCACTGGGGTTTTAAATTTAAAGTGTTAAAGATGTTTGGTAAATTTAACAATATTTTAGTTCAGCTTATCTTTTCAACTCAACTTTCCTATCAACACTATCAAAATATAGTGTCAACATCAATTATAAAATACTTCCCTGAAAGAAGAGACCTCTGTACTGTCCTAGAACAATTGGCCTCTTAGGTTGATTAGTTCAAACCATATTCTGTACATAAATGTCTGGTTTGAAATTACTGCAGTAAATAGATATTTTCATTACAGACTTGTGAATGGTTATATTAATAAAAATAATAATATGGTAAAAACCCCTCAAGTTTCTATTCTCATTCATGATTTTAAGATAAAAAATATCAATGCCTTTGAAGATAACATTAGATGCATGTACTTATGAAATCAAAATGTGCTTTAAAAACAAGACACAACTTTGGTTTTATGAAAGCATTAAAGAAAGACACTTCTAATGGAGAGAGATTTAGATGCAATATGTGACTTCAACTGCGAATTGGAAGCTGGCAAGGTTTGGGATTGAGTATTGAGAAAAACAACGTATTAACTGCTACAAACCACGAAAATTACAGGTGTCAAGCATCACAAGTGTGAAACACTTCTGAAACATTCACACTGTTGTAGAGCAAGGATTGCAGGAGAGGTTGGCATGCTGAGTCAGGTGCTCCTTCAGTTGCAAATAAATTCATTATTCAGCAGATACCCTGACAGATCTGCACTTGTGTAATGAGATTTCTGACAAAGTTTGCAGTTTATTCTGTGTGCATTTAATGTTTCAAATTATAATCTAATATTCTTCAATTCTGACAACCCTCCCACTGAAACCGTAGATTCTTACCTGTCTTGCTGATCAATAATCTTCCATGATAATTGATGAATTACTGTGGCAGCTGATCATGTTCTGTACTCTATACTGGATTATTCAAACTGCAGAAGTCTCACATAAGATGGTCTGCTTATCACCATCAATTTAAACCAATGAGAATGAACAGGAAACAATAAAATGCAATCAAATTCATTAAGGAAGTGCAATGTAGTTTTCTATGACTTGCTGAAAAACTTAGATCATGTTGGTGATATAAATAGCCTGTGAAAATTTAATGTGCTGCAATGCTTACAGTAGCTTAAATATACTTTGCTGTGCTAGACATTAAGTTTATCAGCAGCTATCCACCCTGTTAAAGCTCTCAAGGTGCTGCTAAACACAAACAACTGCTGAACAACATTTCTTTTGGTTTGACTTTGAGAGTCACCAGAAGTACTGCGTGTGACTTAGTACATGGAGGCTGAGTGCCATTTAAACTGTCCAAATATAAAGCATGCATTTTTAAACACTAAGTAGATGTTAAATAATAAAACTTGTTTTATTTTCCTTGTGTACACCACCTAATGTATAATGAATAGATTGAAGGGCTGTTCTCCAGTGAGTTTGTCTAATGGGGCTGCATTCTGTATAGAGAGCTTCATCTGAAATGTGTACTGGCTTGAGCTATGTGCAGCTGTGCTGAGCTTCTTGGGATTGCAGTATTTGCTATCTGTAGGGAAAATATCTTCTTAAAAATACATAATGCATGGTATTTAAATTGTGTTTAAGTATGAACAAAATTATGAACAGACACAGCTGTGTTTGAATATGCGTTCTTTGTCACTATCTCACCCTGTAGGTTTATGTCTGTCTTCACTCCCATAAGAAAAGAGTACGATATATATTCAAAGATATAATTTTGGTTACTTATTTAAAACACAGTAACAGTTCTGCTAGTTTCTGTGAGCAAATTAAGACTTTCTGTCTTTGTCAACCCCAGAAAAAAACCTGTGACCTAGGCCAAAAAGTTTAAAATAAGCAAAGGAAGTTAGTAAGTCTGGTAATGATGAAAGGATTACACTGAAATGCACTGCTTGGATAGTTCCTGTATGTTTACATCGGAGCGAGCATATTAGTACAGTTATTGCTAATTATATTTTGAGTCTGCACAGGGATGTTCGAGGTGTATTTCATTAAGACATTAACAGATAATTGCTGCTCTGAGGAGAGAGTCACCTTAATGTTACTAATACCTGCCAAGTGACAGCTAACACAGGTGTAGTAGACTAGACTAGTAATATTGTCATTCTCCTTAAGTGACCGTTGATGGCTCAGTTCATTTTACATTTCCCACTTTGGCTGCTTACTCTCCCACTCATTTCACAGTGAAATGTTTATTCAGCCATTTCCTTATACTGGGGAATCTTACATGAAAGGATGTGAAGAAAATGTCATGTGAAAGGTCTGGAGATATCTTAGCAGAAAGCTTTAGAGCAGTTAGGAGTTATTGCAGGCACAGCTGAGGCTTAGAAGACAAGACCTCACTGATATGGCTGAAATTAGCTGCTCTGAGGAGAGTGGGGTGGAATGAGGAGCTCTCCCAGCTCAGCTCAGCTACCAGCTTGAATTCAAATCTGGTGTGGGTCACAAGTTAAAATGAGTTTGCACTCTTGTCCCCAGGGGACATTTATCTATACACTGATGCCATCTCGCAGTTTGGCACATTAGTACTGTTAAAAAGCTTTCTTAGGGACTGCCTGCCCTGTGTGTCCTTCTCTTGTTATGAACACAGTTCTGAGTAAATCAGTCTCATTGATCAGGATGAAAAATTAAAAACAAACAAAAACCCCAGTTAAAACCAAGCAGCCAAACAAAGAAAACTAACAAACAACAAAGGAAATAAATAAAAGATAAGTGTTGCCAAACAAGAACTGTAGTTTTTTTGTACATAGTGACTCAGTGATTTCAATACATAAGTAATGTTTTCTTCTTGTCTTTATTAAGCACGTCAGTCAAGAAGGAACATTTAAATGAATTTTTTTATCTATTCATTGTATCTTATCTTATTTTTCTACTTTAAATCTCCTTTAAAATGTCCTGCAAGCTTAGGAAGTAACAATCAATTTCCTCCCAAGAGTAGACTTTTATTTAAGATATAATCATAAGACAGCTGGTTCATAGATTTCTTTCCATACTGACTACAGGTATAATCTAAAATGTCCCTTTAACTATCTAAACAGTTTGTAGGGTCTTCAAATATTATTTAGATTGTTATCTTTGCCAAATAGATGATTTCAGGAGCAAAATACCATGTAAGAAAACAGCAGCAGCTGGAACTGTATTAGTAGGAGGAGCTGTGGTTGGGATATGTTCCATGTTCAATGCTCAGACCCTTTCATTTCCTCTGAGTGAAGTATCTGCATCCTGTCACAATACAGTTCTTCCCTTCACTGAACCAAGTGGGGTTAGAGATCAGGGATATCTAATCTCTCCCTGAGAGATTCAGGCATGCTGGCATGTCCACAACATGCTCATAAAAGCTGCATCATTCAGTACCTCACTCCCAAATTTCATCATTTCTCTGCTACTGGCTCCAGACTCCTCTCCGAGGTGCCCAGGTCTCCCTTGCTCATGAAGCAGCCGCCGCCTCTCTGCGTAGGAGGGCCAGGAAGCAGCAAATGCAGCCAGGAGTGAAGATAGGGTGCCAAGGTCATCACCTGAGCACTGGTCAGCCAAGGCAGAGATGAGGCAATTACAAGCGCAGTAGAGTAGAACACTTGTAGTGAAGTTTCAACAAAACAAATTTTGATTATCCTCAATCCTCCCACAGCTGAAATGTGCACATTTGTCTCCTAGATTGCAAATGTAGCAGACTTTCTCCAGATTGTCCAGTTTTTCTCGATTCCCTACAATTTCAAACTGTTTTTCTTCAGTGTTCCCACGCTGTCTCACTCCAAAAATTGTAACAACTCTTAGCCCAGAGTCCAGCTGTTTCAGTGTTAATGAGGGTTATGTGATTTGGGAGGGATAATATTTATAATTTTTTTTTAACATTTACCATGAGTGAATGGAATAGGAGAATGGAGGCCAGGGATGTGGGACATGCCAGATTCCAAAAGATGGATTTCAACAAGACTTTTTAATTTGCCTTTATTACTACTGCAGGTTCATTGTCTGAGAACACTTTCTTGCTCTACTTTCATTTCTTTCCTAAATGTTACTTGCTACACAGGTAATCCTTATGTGTCAGGGGATATGCCACTATTTTTGACTATTACTTGGCTTAGGGTACGGAATTGCCACAAAAAAAATGGATGTAACTAAGAGCTGACTAATTTACCTCTCAGAAGCAGATGACTGAGATTTCTGAAAATAAGGCATATGAGATTGGTAAAAGAAAATATAACTATATGGAGAACTGAGAATGGGGAAGAGAAGGAAAAATTAATTATTTAAGTCTTTTTAAAAATAAAAGAAGGAGCAAAGTACAATAGTTTAAGGGAAAAAAAGACCAGTTAATTGGATTTGACAAAATTTGAAATGGAATTATTTAATGATACAGCCTTTTTGATACTTACATTTCCCTGAAACTGTGATGAAAACTTCAGGGGGAAAAAAAGAATTACTGCATCCATATGTCCTGTCTTCCCCAAGCTACAGTTTCTTTTCTTCTCAATTGCTGAAACCCCTGCATCACTGCTGCTGTTAACAAAAATTAGTCACCTGTAGAGGAATTCCTCATTAATCAGAAGCATGGGTTGCCTCTAGAGGGATTGGACAGCCCAGTCTTAACCTAACAAGGGACTGGTGTCCTTGAGGTCACCTTGAAGGCCCAGAAAGAGCCCATGTTGCGATGTTGCAAGAGCTAAGCCGGATGTTACAGCGGATGCTTTAACCACAAAAAGGGCTGTGCCCGATCATGCGGTGCCATGGCGCTCACCAATGAAATAGAGCAGCAGATTTGTGATTGAGGCTGTGCTACCAATGGTAGATAGCTGGCTGCCACATGGAAATGTGTATAGAAAGAGGCTTGTTCAGGCAATAAAGGGAGAACCGTATCTGTGGTGGTACCAGTTGTTGGTTTCTCTGGGTCTGGATTGAAGGCACTTGAGATGGTAGTGCATGTTTGGACTCAAGTGTTTATTATTTCTTATTAGTAAAACTGTCTCACTACTGTGAGTTCGGCAGCTTTTCATTAGAAGGCACAAAATGGCTAACAATCTCTTGTTACAAGGTCTTTTAAGACTAAACTATCCAATTAAGAACTGACACCTAGATTATTTTCCCTTTTAACCCAGTAACTGATCCTACAGATCCCACAGTGCGGACTTTTCTGCCCAATTGCAAAATGCCACCCAAACCCATGAAGAAAAAGGAGGAAGAAGAATGAAGAAGAAACCCAGGATGACCCTCTGTGCCCTCCATCTTGCTTCGATCCACAACATACTAAAAATCCCAAAACCTAAATTTCTCACCAAGTGATACACCTACACTACTCTCTATAATCTATTTCACACTTCTGTGGATTCTAGTCCATCTTGAAGTCTAGGAAACTTCCTCCGTGAATGAGGGTCAAAGTCAGTGCTCCCCTGGGGGTCAGGGCACCCCAGAGCAGACAGAAATATTCCCGGTGCTCTGGGTTTCCACACATATAGATGTGATTGTCATTACTCAGCTGGCTCTCCGTGAGACCCTCTTCAGTCATCATTTAAGTGGGCAGTGAAGATTTTTGATTTCAATTCTGTTCATTTATAAATAAGCTAATTGTCAGTTCTGCTATTTTCAGTTAAAAACGCAATACTAGCCAAATCTCAAACAGTTTATGTATGTACTTGTCCCCCTGTTGCATGCAGGGAGCCCTCCGCAAAGGGAATGATTGGCACCTGACTCCATGATTCAGAAGGCCGAACAATTGCTTTATTAACACTATATAAACACTATACTGTATTACATTAATACTGTATTATAACTCTATTATATTAAAGAGGTACTATACCGAAGAGATACTAAAGAATACTAAAGAAAAACCCGTGACTGTCTCCAGTCAGTCAGGCACAACTTCGAGTGATTGGTTAATTAATATAAACAACCATTACCAGAATCTAATTACCAAATCCCTTCAGGTAAACAATCTTCCTAACACTTTCCACATGTGCAAAAACAACAGGAGTAGCAAGTAGAGATAAGAATTGTTTTCTCTTCCTCTCTGTGGTTTCTTGTTCCATTTCCCAGGACAAGTCCTTGGGAAGTTGTACCTGCTTCTCTCTGTGAAGAGAAATGTGGCCACATCCTCCCCAGAGGAGTTCCCCAAAGTTCCCAAGGAGTGGGAGCTTCTACAATCTTAGGAGGAAGCTTGTCCCGAGACTTTCCTGGACATTTCAGAGGAGAAAGAAAAAATCCTTTGAAGCACTTTCTTTCTTTCCCCCTCTGCCTTGATATGTACAGTACAGGTTTGTTTTATTGCAGAGTAAGCCTCTTGATCAGAAATAAAAAGATAAACCCCATTCTCTGCCTTCCCTCTCATGCTAGCTTAGCCCTCCACCTTCCCACTTGAACCTGCCCGGGAAGCAGTGAGAGATCTGACCTGTTCCCTTCAGCATCCAAATCCTGCCCATGGTTAGGCAGCAGCAACACAAAAGAGCCAGACAAAGGCACTGAGTGTGCATCCTTCTCCCTGCAGAGCCAGAAGTGACACAACAGGAACATCCCTCATCTTTGCAGGTCAGATGCTATCGTGGTCCTCAAGTGTTCAGGGCATACAGGAACATAATTCAGTAGCACAACATTTCTCTTCAATCTTCAGATCATGACACAAAGTCAATGTGTGGCTTGATCACAAGGCTGCTTCTGTTAAAAGTTGCTTTTGTTTATTTATTTTCCTCACGCAGAGAGGTGCCCATGAGTGTTCCTATTCGCTCAATGAACTGCAGAAAATTTCAAGCATCATGGCATGAAAACTACTTTTTCTTTGCCACAGGAATTAAGAATTTTTGATACCATGCCTTGTTATAATTGCTTGTATCTTCAGCTTACACTGTCTGGATTTTTCCAAAAATAGCATGAGCCATGTAGGAGTAAAAGAGAAACCCAAGGTGGCTTAATGAAACAAGTTTCCTGTACTTATCAAGATTCAGCTTTCTTGTCTATTTTTAATAATCACTATTGCATTAGATTAGTCACAGGCACCACAGGAAGGCATGAAGAACTGTAACATTTCACCATCTAAGGAAGATGCTTTTGGTAGCTGAATTTTCATGTATTGATATTAGACTATGATACAGGTTTTATACGCCCATCTCTATAACAAGCAAAGAGAAAGATGAAAGCTTTATACCCTTCTGAAAACACAGGAGGAAGAAAGAGATAAAGGCTATTTTTTGACTATATTAACAGCAAGTACGTTGCTTAAAGGACAAGAAATGTCCACAAAAAATAATTAGACTGGATATATTCTTCCATTATATGGATCCAGTTGAATTGATATTTTTGTTTCTTCAGTTAGTAAAACAGTTACTGTGAACAAAATAATAATTGAAATAATATTACTCAGGAAATGCTGGTCAGTCACTGCTCTTTGACTAAGAGCTACCATGTTATTTCTTACAGTAATAGATTACAGAAAAAGAAATGTATGCTTCATATGTTACAGACTGACTCACCTCTCCTATTTGAATCAAAATGTCTCTTTCAGAAACAATGAAATTGGGACATACACTGTGTAAAGAGATACAATTTTATGTATTTCTCCTGAGGTCTGCTTAGATCACATGTGCCTCCAGCTAGAGAGTTTTAGCCTTACCCATTTGTATTACACAGTAGGGAGTGTCAGGCAATTTTTTGGTGCTGTGAGAACCAATGTGCAGATCTCATCTTGATGAACCTTAATCTATCAGAACATTCTGAAAAATTCTTTTTTGCCTGTTCAGATAGAAAGTATTTTATCTTTACTTGGAATGAACACATTTCTTATGCATGTGACTGCACTCGCCTCATTAGGCTGGAACAATCCTTTGAGTGGGCGCAGCCCTGTTTGGAAGAGGAGGTTGGAGCGAGTTTAGAGAGGCTCAATCCCCTTTCTGAGAAAGCAACTTTAGTTTTGGTAGTCATGAACTACATGACTACCAAAGCTAATTTAATTCATAAATTTCAACTATTTTTTTTCTCTCAGAGAACTATCCCAAACCTCTTCCACAGTTCTAGTAGTGGCAGCACTGTCTGCAGCATGCTGCTGAGAAACCACTGTGCTCAGACAATGGCTGGGCATTCATTGTTCCTGAGAGTGTTTAAAAAACTGAAAACCCACACAATTAAATTTGTTACTTCACCCAGAAGCTTGAAAAATGAGAAAGAATACAATGTTTTGCATGAGTTTTTGCTATTGCTTGCTTCAGCTTGGTTTTAGTAGGTTTAGGGACATGATTAAGACAGCTGTTTCATCAGACTAACAATTATCTCACACACACAAATCAAATTATCATCATTACTGAAAATTTGACAGCTAAAAAGGCAATTGGACAGTTTGAGTTGATACAACTGTGTCCTTTCTGGTAGCTGATTTTTTTTCTTCTGTATTTTTCCAATTTAAAGGTTTTCCTTATTTGGTAATGGTAAAATAAACTGAAGTTTCATTGAAAGCAATTAAATTGATCTCATAGAAAGGACTATTACTTCTGGAAATACCTAAGATTATTTTTGTCCTTTTATGGTTTTGTTCACTGGTTTCTAAAAGATAAAACTTGAAGCAAATCCCAGTTTTAAAAATATCTCCAGAGTGCCATGATTCAAAAAATAGTTTAAACATCTATTTCAGCAAAACACAAAGTTCTTGCTGGAGGTAATACTTATGTGCTCTCTGAAATCCAGAGGGCAATATCTCTGCAGTTTTATCTGTCTTTCAGCTCACATTTTTAACTTACAGACCTAGGCATGAGGGGGTAGCAAACTTCCACAGAAATGGGAACTGTCAAGCACTGATGATCTATGGTAAGCACAAGATTTAGAACAACCAGAATTCTTACACTCATTCCATCAGTCTTACAGCCATACTCTTTGTGCATTAACAACTCTGCAAGAAAAAGTGGTAAAATTAATCCAAACAAACAGAAAATTACATGGCAGACTGTGGATGAGAGACGTCAGTCCTGAAATTAAGACAGCTAAAAATTTTTGTTGTAAATGGTTAAGATACTGTGTTCCTTCTGCACTAAAAGCATGTGGTTCCCTTGTTCTGTGTTAGATGGCAGCATCAGGATGACAGAACTCTTGCCCTGCCCAGCTTTTACTACATCCATGAGCTGTTGCTTGAAGGTGACTGTGTGTGATTAGCTCAAGTGTAGATTTGATACTAAATCAGATTAATCCCACCCTATGCCATCATTTTCTTTAAAAATCAATAGCCTGTTGAAAGGAGTGCATTTTTTATTCTGTTTTTTTTAGTTTATCAGTAAGTAGGTTTAAAAAATACCGAGCATTTGTGTACAATTCGTAAGTATTTTTTAAAAAAAGCTAAAATAATGATTTTTTTGTATAAAATAATGCTTCCCTAAAGTAGGTGAGGGTTTCTTGGGCATTTTGAAGTGCTTGTACAGCACCAATATGTGTTACAGAATATTGGACAAAGTAAACACTTATACTAAAAGGTCATTATTTGAAATGGAAAGCATACAGTCTGATGGCTAGCTTGAATATTACACCAAAAGGCTTGTAAATCCAGTCTATCCAATCTTCAATGATAAGTATAAAACAGTGAAAAGAAGAGTAAAAGGCTGGAACCAGGGGTGATGTAAATCATCATCAGTATGGTGTAAGTATCATGCTGCTTGCTGCCCTGGGCCAGCTTTGTCTTCAGTGTGTGAATGGGAATGAAATTCTAAACATTCATGGATGCATGTCTAAAGCTGAATTAAGCCCTTGATATTGCCTCCACCTGCCAGTGTGTGGCTCACTAGCTATCTCAAAAGCCACAGTGCCGTGGAAATCTGTTGGTGCACAGTGTCAGTGCAGAAGGGAGCGTGTCATTTCTCCTCCGAGGACTGATGTGAGGCTCTGAAGAGAGACAACTTGCTGCTCACTACATCATCCAGCATAAAGGCAAATGAAGGGCCCATGAAGACACTATAACAAAAAATTTACCTGTTGCAACTTCTGATAAGATGATCAGCAGTTAATTACCAACTCCTGAAAATAATATCCAAAAATTAATATCTGGTATATTGTTGGCTAAAAGACTTCCTCCAGTTCTAGGTTGCTAATTGCAATGGTGTGGTTTGCCTGGTATAATTTTCTTTTAGTTTTGTAATTTTCTTCTGCAGCAATTTGCAGCTTACTATTCTTTTTCACTCTTACTCTCACTCTTTCTTACACATAAGTGATTTTTCTACATTTTGCTGTAGGTGAGAAAAGTTAGTATTTTTTTTTCTTACATTAAGCAGTAGCATAATACCTCTGATTCTTTTTACTCATGGAGGCTTCTTTTGCAGAAAATTTTAATAATCCTTTTGAAGCCACTGAACTTCCATGTTCTATAAAGTCTGGTCAATTTTTTATTTCACACCATCATGCTTAATCTTTTTACTGCTAAAAATTGTTCCACTCTGGTAATGGGCATGTCAGTCTTCATCACACCAATACATATTAGCTCTCATCTCCTGTGCTCATGATTGACTTATCATAGTTCCTTCTTTTTATCTTATAAGCAGTCTGCCTTTTCCACTTTTTATTGTATATAAAGCCATTTGGCTACTTTTATCTTGAAGTACATCAGTGGATAGGATAGCTGGCAGATAATGATAGCTGAGTTTTTCATTTGATAATGTTGCATGTTAGAGCACAGAAGAACAAAAAACAGCAGTTGTTGTCCTCCATAGAAATGTACCCATTTAAAAAAGAGCAAATGAGCTGAAATCTAGATACAGTAGCATTTGATATCTAGAAATGCATCCAGAAATGTGAAACGATTTTGTAATAATATAAAATATAGATTGTCCTGTTATTTTTTTCAATATTCCAGAAAAAAAATTGATGTACCATACAAGAAAAAACCCATAATTTTCAACACCTAAAGTATTGAAAATTCCCATTTGGCTTCAAGCTGCGACTGCAGCAGGGAATGGAGGCCAATAGGTTCTGGGTCATGTTTAAGTTATCTGGTGTGGATACTGTGGGTGCTCAAGGGGTAACTATGGCACTCAACACCAGTATTTAAAGAGGTGAATCCCTTACCTTTTCTTGTGTCATTCTTGCCTGACAACTTCAGAGTCTGTTTTTTTCCACCACAATTTGGCAAAGTGATAAAAGTCCATCAGGTACCATCTTTTGAATAATTTCAGTGAAAATTGTCATCCCCGTAGAGGAGAGACCCCTTGGCAAAGGCAAAGCAAACCTTGAGGGGCAGCACTGGTCAGCAGGGAGGCGCGGCATGGCCTGACAGTGCCCAGGTGCTCGTTGGCTCGAGCCCATGGATGGCGGGGACATGGAGGGCGCTTGCAAGGTTGTGCATCAGATCCTTTTTCTGGAGTCAGTGGGAGATCAGTGCAGCTCAGAAAATCCTTCTGAATTCAAGGACTTTGACTGAAGATGAATAAGGTTGCTCTTAAAGAACTCTTCTGTGAGCTACGTGCTTAGAATTGATTTACCACATTTAAATTTCTTTCTTTCACTTCAAACATCGTATGAAAGGGTAACTGCAGCTAACAAAACATGTCCAAATATCAACTTAAATTGTTGATCACACTATGTGCATCCACATTTTCCTTTTCATACATTTTCTTTGTAGATTTGTACTTCTTATTTGCTTTTGTTGGAATTTCTTTTAATGATTTTTCTCTAGTACATTTTCTGTAGTATGAGCATCAGCTTTCTATTTTTCTTTCTAAATGGAATGCCTAAATCTGCTTGCTGCAATTTACACAATACTCCAAGGCACCAAAGCATTATTTGGTCAGCTTTGCTTTATGTTTTTCCTGCACTCTCTTCTGGGACTGGTATCAGTTTCTATTAAGGGTCTCATTGTGAAATACTTTACCACACAGGGTTCCTAAGTTTCTGGTAGCACACATGAAAAAATTTTTCCCCCTTGTTGACAGTTTCAGTGTTTTCAGTCTTACACTCAATGTTATACTGATGATAATATGGAAAATTTGCAATTACTCTCTATATGACAAATATTTCTTGTGCAACAATTTGTGATCATTTCTGGTTACTGTGGCTTCATTATGTATTCCACAGCTTGAAGTTTTGAAGGATTCTAACATTTATTCTGAAAAAAAGTTTGCATCTTTGATCCCATTAGTCAATATGCTGTAAATATTTATCTGAACAACTTGTTGTCTTTACAGAACACTGGAAAATTCAGCAGGGAGACCACCTGTTTTGTCTTCCACTTTAACTTGTCCATGAATTGTGTTTCATTGGCTGCTAGCAAACCAGAAACTTGGTTTTGGGTGCTTGTAAGATTGTATAGATTTAAAATTCTTGAATATAGGCTTTTTAAATTCTGTAACAGAATCTAGAAGTATTTTAATTGAATTTAAGGGTAATTGGGCAATTTCAGTTGCACCCATTTAGTAATTTCTTAAGTAGTTTCACTCTAACAATAAATATACACTATGTCTAAGAAAATATGGGAACTAATGCACAAATGAAACACCTTTCTGTGTGATAGTTTTTCTACTGATACTAAAAATGTACAAGGGCAATATAGAGGGACCTGTCTGATCAGCCAGCTAAGACTTTTTGCATTCTTTCCTAGAAGTCAAAGTATTATGGGACAATGATTGAATGGGTTAATTTGGCCTGCACTTCTTGGATTATTTGTAAATTTACTGCAGACTTTTGTCCTTTACAAAAAATGAGGTACTGGTAGATATTTGGGTTATGAGCAAAATTCTTATAAAGAAGGATGCAGCAAAAATACACAGATTTATATTTTCAGCTTTTGGCAGTTTTATGTTTCAGTTCTGAAGTTATTGGATGCAAAGCTTTTTCCTAACTAGAAAATGAGGTAATAAATTATTTGTTTGTACATTTTTTTGGAGAATAATGGTAGCATTCTGCCACTAATCCTGTTTGCATATTGCTCTGCCTGTCTGCATTTGGACCAAGGTCTTTCAACAGTCTCAGGATACTATCTTCAGCAGAAGAGATAAAGTAGAAAGTTCAAAGGGGTCTAAAGGCATTTTATGGGTTTCTGTGCCAGAGTTTATATTTTGAAATAAAAATAGAGTTTTGTTCTAATAAAAAATCCTTGTTTTCTTGCTAAAAAATGTTTTTTGATTGAAAGAAAGTTTATCATGCAGAGAAAATTAATAAATGTCTGTTGTCTGACAACAGTGAGGCCTTAGGGAAATACTTGGGTGCAGAATGACAATCTGGTGGCTTTATTCCTGTCATTAAAATTTTTTTACAAAATAAAATATTTTCTACCAGTTTTTATGTTTCTAGTATCTTCACTTATTGCAATCTGGGCTATCATACAGTACTATAGGGTCTTGCCTGTAACTGCGTACGCAAATTTTTGCACAGCCCTCATATATGCTTTGTTTCTGTATTTGATGCAAAAAGTGCTTTTAAAGAAAAAAATGGAGAGTAGCCTTCAAGTACTTTAGCTAAAGAGGATATTTCTTTTGCTGCGCAGCTGTATCTCTTGATGTGCTGGATGGAGCTTCTGATAATAATTTATACTGATGCTTTTGATTTAAAAACATCCTATCCATATGAAAAGCAGGTTGGAATGCAGTTTCTGACTTTGAAGCCGCTTATTACAGCAGGGTCTGAATTCGGTGTTGACACTGCTCAAAAGAGTAGGCTGCATTAGATGAGAAGCCTATTGTCTCACCCTGTAAGAGGATCTACTGCTCATTTATGCTCTCCTTTCCCTCAGATTTTGGTAGTGATGGGGTAATTTTCTTGTATGAAGCTGTCAGCCCTGCTAACTTCACTTAGCATTTTATAAGTCAATCTTTAGCATATTATTTCTTTGTCTTCATTCACTGTGCTTTAATAGAAACAATTTTTTCAACTTCTGTTATTATAGGAGAGCTTTCTTGCTTCAGAAGTGAAGGAGTAAGGACTTTCCTCCTAGCACTGCCATGATGTGCCTACTTTGCAAATAGCTAAATTCCTCTCATGGGCTTTACATCAAATTAGTGAGAACATTTTTAGTACATCCTTGCTAGAATATTGTCGGTCATAGCATTGTCCACCCACTAATTAAAAGGATGTGTGATAATGACCAGACAAATCTCAAAGGTAATTCTCAAACTAGGAGAGGTTAAGACCCCAAAATGTGTTCTTTTTAATTAAAGCCAAAGTCTTTATGAATATTTAATAAGATATTTAATGGAGACCTTGTTAAGACTCTATCTTTTCTTAAAGGGAGGAGAGGAGCAGTGTGCCTCAAAAGAATGGAGGCTGCTCTTGAAGTTTTCAAATTCTTCTCAGACATTTTAAAAATACCATCTGCAACACAGAAGTGGTAAAGGTCAGTAAAGTGAAAAATGAAGGTGGAAATTGAACAAACATATCCCAGTTTTGTGATCAACAATTTAGTTTAAGTTCATTAGTGCAAGAATTCAAAGAGTCATTTTTTTAAAATATATTTTCCCCAAATCAGCTAAATCATCTTCAGACATGTGGATTTTATTTTCCACACTCTTGCTTAGTGGGTATTCTATTTATACATTTAACCTATGTCCTGATTTTTAAATTGTATTGCCAACCTGAGCATGAGCACCTACAAATCAGTATGAGTGGCTTGAGGTTTAAAAGATGCACTTAATAAAGGGATATCATTGTGTTTGCCAACACAGTTTTGATCCTTTTCAACTGATTCAAATTTGTCACCTTTAATGTAGGAACAGAAGTTTATTCTTTTTCTTTTTAAATTAAATTCAGTGTAATTCATGCTTGATTCCCTAACTCTTTAAATGTTGCCAGAGTTATGACAAACTTTGGAAGTGGATGGGGTAAAAATATTTTGGTTTGTTTTGTTTTGTTTGGGTTTTTTGTTTGTTTGGTTGGTTTTCATTCCGAGAAGCCGTAAGGAAAAAAAATCTTTCAGGAGTCAGTTCCTGGACCATTGATATCCTCTTAAGTTTGACAAGGGTATGGCATAATGGTTTCTGAAACCACTGTGCTTTTGAAAAAGAGTTTTAGAAAATAAATGATGAAAACCTCTTTAAGGACCCTTTCTATAAGAAGGTATAAGTTTGTGATTGTTTCATTGCTTATATGTAAAATTATCTTTATGAAATAGCATTGTAGCATCAAATTAATCCCAAATGTTGAGTCAGGAAGTGTCTTGAGAAAGAAGAATTTTGTATAGCGTTGAGCACAGCACCAGCTAGGATGCTACTTCTGAGAACCAACTTTTCTACCATGAGTTTTACATATTCCACTCATTCAAGTATGAAGTTTGGAAGTGCATAAAGGCATGCTTTTCTAATGGGGAACAGATGAGGAACTGATTAGGAGCAACTCATATTTTCTCCTTGGTATAGCTGCACAACTGTAGGAATACAAAAATATTCCTTTGCCTCATGACAAACGGTGCTGCTGATTCTCAACTGTGTGCTGTCATTTTGCTTGTCTTGGTCATTAATGGGAACTGAAAGGGAAAAGAATGGATCCAACAGAAAGAAAATATGGCCAATCAGTGGAGTACAGGTACTGAACCTCTGTTCCCTTTCTTTCTAAGTGAAAATAATGGATGCGGCAGGGTGCAGGCTCAGCACAGCTGCTGTAGCTTGGCATACCTCAGTTCCTTCTGAAGACAGCAATAGCTGGTCCACTCCTGCCACTCAGGACTGCACAGTTCTCTGAAAGCATTCAGAAATCAATAAGGGAATAGATTCGCTGGTATGGGACTCATTTAGCATCAAAGATGCAAGAGAAGAGATAGCCAAGGAAACTGATAAGAAACATGTAAGTCAGGCCATTGCAGAAGTATCTGTGCATTTCATTTTAATCTCTCTCCCTTTCTTAATTTTTTATTTTCCTTCATCGTACCTAAATTTGGCTGAATAGAACGCGACCAAAAATTGCTTCCAAGCATCCTCTTTATCATTAGGAAATGTAGCAGATACCAGGGAAGGAGACAGAGGCCTGAACAAATATTAAGTGGCTTTTCCTTCCCATTCTCCTCCAGTTTCCACAACCTTCAGGTCTTATAAAGTTATCCTTCTTTCCAGTGTTTCTACCAAGTTTATTAGTGTCCATGAAACAACATATGAAAAGCAGATGACCAGCAATGTTTGTCTCTCTGGATTTCACTCTTAAAACTCTTGAAGTCAGTGCCTACTCCCCTCCTTTTCTACAGTCCTGAGTGTCTTTGATGCCTCTTCATTACAGCTCTCCCCAACAGCAGAGCTGGGACAAGCTTCAGGCCCCATACTGGGCTGAAGAAACCCAGAAGGCACAAAAAGTACAGACAGTTCTTGGATACACAGGGGAAAGAAAAGCTTGCTGGAAAAAGAAGCTGCAGGAAGGTCACAGAGAAGGCGGGATAAAAATTCCCATGTCCTGTGTTATGTGGCATATCCTGTACAACCATTTAAAATAAAGTAGGTCAAATTAGAGATTTAACTGAAGTTTGAGAAAGGATAAAGACTTATGGGTACTGGAGATAATAAAAAAATTGTTCTGTCTTGGGTCAAATACTACAATTATTATAATAAGACAAGCAGTTTAGCATCAAATTAATAGTTATTAATAATTTTATATTATCATATGAAAACCAATAATCCATCTCTCATCTATCCATTTCTACTCAAACTCATACTGCATCCTCTTCCCTACCTCTTTACTTTTTAAAATAATCTTAGTTCACAAAAATGACTGAGGAAATGCTGGCATGCTTGACTTCTCAGATGATATTTCTGGGTGGAGGGATAGGATTCTGACTAGCACAGACAGCTTTCTGCTGTCAAACATCACATTAGATAGCTTAGTCTTGATTTTAAACTTCTTTAAATAACATTAAATTGACTTTTTAGAAAGGTCTTAATCTACAATTGTTTTCCCAAATAAAGACTAGTTCTCTGATTGTTCTCCCATTTGTCAAAGTCTATGCTAAAGCATCAGCAGAAACTGATGGGATCACCAGGGAAAAGTGCATTAATGTTTCAGATAATACGCTTAACTTCCTCCTCCTTCTATCGTTTCAATATTAAATACTCTATAAAATCAGAAATTCAATATTTTTAATCAAAATGGTTTGTACAACTAGACAGCAAAATATATCAGCAAAATATATAGTCAATTAATTAACTAGAACTAATTTTTGGGTAATGGACAGCTTTCAGTGAAGCAATACCTTGGAATCCCTTTTCTCTCTGGATTTTTGAGAAATCCCAAAGTGTTTTAAAGAGGAATGTCCAGTAGAAATGTAGCTTATATTACCTCTACAAAGGTGACACAATACACATGTAGCCAGATTGGCATTTTTCATTATTACATCCACCAGCCAGCTGTCCTGAGCACCACATTTTCACATCAGTAGCAGCTGATCCTTCAAATGGAAAGACAGAGAAAACAATTTGGTTTTTTATTTCCTTTTAGGAGTTTATTCCACGGGGTAAAAGGAAAATCAGTTCCCTCTGACTCCTCTTCATATTCATATTTTATGCTATTTTTCATTGTTCTCTGCTGTATAAATTGTTACATGTATTGTCTCCAGTGGGAAGTCTCCAAATAATGTCGCAGAAGGTGATGTGTTTGCTCACACTTTGAGCAGAGCAATGTCTCTGGGATGTGGGTGTTGGTGGGGAGGTTCCAGCATATGTAGAGAACTTTGTGAAGTCCAGAGACACTAACTTATCCAAATTAAAAATATCCATAATAATTTAATGTTTATGGCACCTTTTTTGCCCCGATGACATTGCAGATCTTGAAGAGAGAATAAATTGCTGCACCTACACTGACACATGATGTGCTTCAGGGCTGTAAACATCAGCTGTTGAGTAAGGGAGCATGAAGTGAATAACACCATATCTAATTAACACAGGAAGGGGCATTCAGTTAGTCAGAATGTAATTTGAAGCTGTTTTAATTTTGTTTCTGTTAAGTTAAAAAATGTGCTGTCTGTAGAAGCAAGATCATAGCAGATAAAATAGTGATGATGGATTGCTTACATTACTGAAAATATTTCTATGGTTATCTTTAAACAGATTTAATCAGAAAGTCATATTTAATTCTCTGTTTAATAATATTTGCCTGTATGGTCTGATCCTGATGATTTTAAAACCTAATAAGGTAAACATTCTTCCTTGAGGTCTAGAAATGTTCTTTTTTTCTAATTCTAAATTAGTTTCTCCCACCCCACTCCATCTCAGGAATTTTTTACATAAGCAGAGCCCTGATTTTCTTGGAGACAACTGATTTTGAGGCTCTTTCGGTTATTTGTCTTCTTGGGTTTTGTTTTCTTCATAGGCTTTTGTAAGTCTGTCAGCTGAGGCTAAGGCATTTACTAATGACTTTGAGATAAATGATTGGTTATTAACCATTTGATTATTTTTTTACTCATTGTCTCCTAGAATAGTATTAAATGGCAAAAATATATTGTTTATTAAAATTCACTGAAATTGCTTACCACAAGGGCAATAATGTGTTAAGGTAATCATACTGGCTACAATGTTTTGACTAAATAGTGATTTGTATATTACTTTATAGTTTTATGTAAGTATTTGATGACTGAGAGGCTTTAATCACAAACAGGTCATACAGCATTCTCCTTGTCTCTGTTTTAAATGTCCTTGTCATGGTTTCCTTACGAGTTTCCTGGCATAAATATAGTGTTAAAAATGGAACTGGCTCTTGGTAGACATTCTAAAAATTTTTAATCAATGTTTCAGGGCCCATTCTGGGGATCAAGCAAGTTCTAATTCCACAGAAGACGGTGTATATCAGAAAACAGCTCTTGAATCTCACTGTTTTTCTGAGAATCAGAGTGCACAGAGAGGTGTAAATCTGGAGTATTCATGGTGACCTCTGACACTTAGTAAACAACTACAGTATTTTGGACTGGCTGCTATTTTTGGACTTTCTTAGCTATGATGATTGTAGCTGAAGAGCATGAGTGTCTGAAAGACAACTGTATGTCCCTAAAAAAAGCCAGCTTTCTACCCGGAGGCAGATGACCATAGCTATATTGGGAATACAAGGTAGTAAACACTTACAAGAACTCCTAAGTTTGAAGTTGCCCCTTGAGTGATATTGGAGAAAAAAAGAAAATATTTTCATTCTCCCTGTTAGTTTTGATCCTTCCTCTTTTATCAAAAGTTAAGCACCAATGCTTGGGGTGGGGATGGTCCAGTATATGCCGTCCCTCATATTTAATGCAACAAGACATTTGGATGACTTCCATGTGCTTTCCTGTTGACTTACCTTTCCTTAAGGAAGATGGCGAATTCTGGCTATGTTCCACGATGGGTAAGGGAGAGGTGAGTGCAGTCCCTGTGCCTCTCATGTCATCTGAGTCTGACAGCATTGTTCAGGAAAATGGATGTCCAGATCATGTAGCAGACTTTCTATAAATTCCTCAATTTGGTATCGTTCTGAAAATAAATCTATGTTGTGAGAAGTCAGCTAGTGGCACCAATAGTGTGGTGGCTTCTTTAACATTGTTTGCCAGCACATGGGTATTTAATAATAGATTCCTCCCTTTGAAACATGGATGTTTTCTCTGACAAAGCTCCTAACTGTGCTCAGAAGCACAGGCAGAAGGCTTACAAGCATTCAGGCTACCTCTAAGCTCACTTTTGCCACTTCACTCGAGATTGAGCAGGGATGTTGGACTAGATACCCACTGTGGTCCCTGCCAACCTGATCAAGTCTGTGATTCCATGTAATCTGCAAAATTATAGTTGCTTTCCATGGAAAGAGGTATCTGGGGGAGGGGCCAGTGATTGCTAATTTTACCCTGATATGGAGTCAGTATATGACTGGAGAGCTGTAGGGAACCTAAAATATGATCCAGTCTGATGAAGCAGAGGAGGCCCCAATAACATAGAAGTGTTCTAATGTGTTCCCACAATTAATATCGTGGACATAACATTATTTCTGTTGTTTACTATCTGTGATATCTCCTAAAGCTCTTTGTGGAGATGCAACAAAATTTCTTGAAGGAAGTTTATGATTCCTTGGAGAACTAAGAGATTATAGCAACCTGGACCTACAAACAACATTATCTCTTTTAGCCTTTAAGAGTATAACCTCCACATATGAAATAGTTTCTTCATAATAGTTTTTTACTGTTGATTTTTCTCAGGACTTTTCAGAACTGTGACTGTCTGCTCATATGGTTGTCAGGAAAAGAATAATTTGGTGCCATGTTCCCAATATTCAACTGAACTGCTGTTAGGGTACTTTGACTTTCTGTTTACTTGACTTGGTTCAGTATTAAAATTTTATATTGATATGTTCCAACTAATTTCAAGGGCTTCTAGCTGCCTGACTGTGCTGGTTTTGCAAATGAACCAGAGAATTGTTTGGTGATTGATTTTACTTATGTGAGGATCAGAGGTTAGATAAATAAGTTCATCTCTGGAGAATTAAGGTGGCAATGCACATTCTTTTCTTGGAACATAGATTTTATTTTGGAAGGCTACAATATTTTTTATGTATGTATTAGAATATTTGATCAATGCTTACAGATCTATAACACACAAGAATTCAAATTAACTCACCCTGTTATGCTATTTTGCTGTATTTTCTATGAAATCTGTGAAGAATTTATACCAGAAAACAATGTGCTGAGTTTGTATATTCCAGTAATTCTATTTTATTGGTATTTTGATTATTATGTTTTTGTTTGTTATGGGATTTTTTTTTTTTGTTCTTGTTTCTTGGGGGTGGTGGTGGTTTGGGTATTGGGTTTTTTCAGTAGAGAAAAGTTTTACTGCAAATTGGGGATTTCAAACTGCAATTGCTTTCTACCACCACCCATATTCTGGGGAAAGGTGTCTATTTTTATATTTTTAACCTTAACAGAATCATATAACAGTCTTAATGAAATGATACAGTCATGATTTTGTGAGCGCATATTTGTCTGCAGGGAACATAATGATCTGCCACAAGATGGAGTATTAACTCTGGATTTTACATATTCTTATTTACCCTTCAGTAACTGGAGACATAGCTCACATATCTGAAATGTGAAAGTGACAAGGCACAATCTAAACTATTTACTCCTATGCTTAACTAGCTAGTGCTTAACTACTACTTAACTGGTTAGGCAACATGGGAGACTAGGGAGTGAAGTTAACCAGAGACGATATCGCTTTATATTGGAATCATTTATTTTTTTGTTCTGTTCATTTTATGGTTAGTTTTAAGCAAAAAAGTGTAGCTGAAAATGTCTTTATTCATTCCTTATGGACTCCAATGCAGAACAGAACATTTAGGAACAGCAATTACAGAGCTGAGGCTCTAGTGCAGTTCATGTTTCCAGCTGCGTTGACTTCACAGGCTCAATAGGAAGGTCAGCAGGAAGGGTGGCTCCTCAAACTGGTTCTTCTCAGTAAATGCCTGCTGAACCCCTCAGTCTCCTAGATCTGCATGTCGTACCATTGCTTCAGACAATTCCATGGCTTTTGGTCTGTTTCTCCTTTGCAAAGTGAATGTGTTGGCTTTGCAAAACATCTTCCTAGAGCCTGACACGTCCCAGCTCCCTCACTGGGCTCACATTGAGCTGCATCCCACAGTGCTGCTCTGGCTGCCCACCTCTGCAGCAGCAAAGAGGAACTGTAATGGTCAGGGTGCACTAAGGCAGACTTCAGCTGTCATGAGATCTATTTCAGCTAGGAATGGAAGCAATGGAAGCAACCATGGGAACATACAGAGCTGTCTGGGGCTCCACAGGGAGCAGCTGAAGCTCCCTACATCTGTAGATCCTTGGCTCTTTGGAACTTTCTCTTTGCTGCTCCCAGCCTCTGATGTCAAAAGAGTGGCTCAGAAACCACACATGAGAAGCTAACACAAATTTTCAATTTTCTCTTCTGACAGTCATTTCTAAATGAGAAGAAAGTGCACAGGTCACAGACTGTGCATGGTATGATTGGCATTCAATGACAAACCTGGTCTTTATAAATGGACTATAAGGTCTATAATGCCAAACATTCATCACCTCCCTTTCTCACCATCTCACCAGCAGTGGTGTGCTAGAGTTTTCAGAGCAATGGTTGGGGTTGGAGGCTTTGCCTTTTACTCTGCATTGTCTTGGCGGGAAAAGGGTTCTTACAGAGACCTGCTGCTTGTCCCCATGGCCCTCCAGCAGCACTGACTGAGTGCTGGTCTTCCCAGGAGTCACTCGTGTTCACAAGGCTCCTTCTGCCACAAATTAGTAGTAACTCCTCCTGGGTTGGAGGATGGATCTGGTGAGATTTGTATAATCCTTTTCCAAGGGCAAATGCTTAAGCTACATTTAGAGGTCTAATTTTCTAAGAGAGCATTGACTGAAGTGGAGGTAAAGGGAATAACAGAGAAAAAAACTCCCTGGTATGGTGTCCTAGTAGCTCCATTTGGTCAACTTCAGTATGCAAATAGAGTTTTCATTCACTTCTGTTATTTTACATGTATTTAAGGTTTTTTTCCCAAAACATGTACAGGGTTTTTTTGCTTTTATTTTTTTTAATGCATGTTTGCCTTTGCTGCCACTGTTTTTCTATGTTGCTGGCAAACAACTGTACTCAAGACTGCAGTAGTTTGGTCTCTTTGATGATTAATATATTACAGAATCTTTCATGACTTTTGATATGGAAAACATAGAAATTCCTTAAATTTATCATCCAACTTTGTTCGAAGTGTTCTCCTTAGTAAATCATCAACATCCCTGAGATGTCTCTCAGGTATGAGGTATACCTGCCATTTCATAAAACTCAGGTGTGATTTCTATGTAGCTCATCCATAAAACATAAACATTTCAACATTATAATGTAAAGACGTAAGCAGCTGATGAGTTTATTTTGTTTTCTTGTTTATTCTAGTATCACAGATGTAAATCTTGTAAAGTGTCAGAAGAGTTGTTAGACGAACACTATATTACTCAGAGCTTTCCACTCCATATAATTTCAATTTTAAAAGTGCTGAGTGAGATGTAGTGCAATAATTAAAAACACATAATTTGTAATTATGGAGAAGCGGATAAATCTAGCACAATTGCATTAGCATCATAAAACTTGTCTGTTCTGTTCATACTTTTTTTTTCCTGGGACATCATGCCTTCATGTTTTCCATGTTCCAGTGTTTTCTGGAATCTAAAAAGCAACAACTAATAATAATACCAACTCTTCCAACTCTGAAGCACAGACACAACTGTTTTTTCCAAATTGGATAAACGCTTGTTGCAGAAGTTAGCAGTTTCCTTTGGCTGGGGTTGTGCTCGACATAATTTTTATGTCTATTTTTCATCTCAGTAGTCACAGATTGAGACTTGAGTCTCTTTTTAAACTATTGTATAGAAAAAAAATCGTGGAAGATGATAGAAAATGGTTTCAACTTTGTGCTACAGTATAAAATTGTGTTAGGATTTAATGCCTTAAATTACACAACAACTTTTTCAAAGAACTGGACACAATTTGGATGACTTTCAAAGCTTTAGGGCACCCAGGATGCATATTAGTTTCAATTAAAACTCCAGGTACACATCACTTTGTTTGATTGTGCTTTTGAAAGCTGTATTCAGGCTTTCGTGAATCTCACAGTCTAGTTTTGACTTCTTTTGTTGTCCGAGGGGAAAGATTTCCTACAAATGGCCTGTGGAGTTTGGGGTTTTTTTTTTTTGGGATGGTTTTTTTTTTCCCAGCATATTGCTAATTTAATTTGAGGTATAGCACCAGTAGGAAAAATGAAAATGCAATAGAACAATCCATCTGGTGCAGAAGAACATCTGCATCTTTTAATTCCAGAAGTGGCATACATGATTTCTTTCTTTCTGCTGTGCATGTGATTGCTTCTGATACCATGAGGAATGATAACATTGATAAAAAAATACATAAGAGCATTTATTTTTAATATTTTTTGTTTATAATATATAAGGTGTTTATATAGAATAGTCCTAAATTATAAATGAGACACTGTATTATTATGTTTTGTGATTAGACTGAGATAAGTGAGGAATGTATTCTCTTCCTTCATACAATTTGCGTGTCAGCTAGCAGGACTAAAAGGTCTAGTTTAGGGTGAGAGCTGTATGCAGAATTTCTGTTTCCCTCTAGGATATTGAAGGATAATGTATAAGTCTTGAGAACTGGAAACTCTAATTGCATTTGGGGTATTTTGTAAAAATAAAATTAATCTCAGTGAATACAGTGATAGTGTGTAAAAACTAATAACTCCCCCCCTCTTTTTTTTAAAGATCCAATATTAAGCCACAATGATAATATGATATTCTAACTAACGTATTCTTTTTACTATCTATTTAATGGGTTTCCTTGAAAGTTTTACAGGAACACTTGCTAATGTGCAGTACAGATTGGTGAACTTTAAAAGCTTTAAGCTTTTGATGAAGAGCCGCAAAGTTTGATTCTGTTCTGAAGCTTCTGCAGCATCCCTGCCTGTGTCCACTAGCAAAAGCAAATTTAATGAAGAGAAACTTGATGTATGACTTGGAAGAGGAACAAAAGTATCCCCATCTAGAACTAATCAGAATTATAGCTCCTGCAATACCTGCTCTGCCCACAGTCCTCAGGGGAAAGAATGATCACAAAATGCACATACAGAGAGGCAGTGCGCATGTGCACATGATGTGCCAGCAATCTTCTATAGCCTCTGTTGAAAAATCCATATATTATAAAAATCCATATATTAACTGCCAGGCTACAAAACAAAGCAATCAATGATCAAAAGGAGCATGTTGTAGCAATGTGCACAGTTGCTCCTGTCTGTAAATATAGCTCAAAAAATTAGGCAAAAGATTCAGCTATAGTAAATTTGTTTGCTATAGTAAATTTTTGGAACATCATTTAGCACCAAATATAGTTAGAACCCAACAAGTCGAGACACTATTTCCATTTCTGCAGTGAAAGGAATTTTCAGCAAAGAATTAGAAACAATGCACTAAGTCAAGTGGAAATTTTATATTATAACTTTTGCATGCTTCCAAATGCTGATATCTCCTTATTCAAAGGATTAGTATTCCCAAATCCTTTTTTGTGTCAGAGTGATAGAGGGTTATTTGATTGATTGCTTACAGGCTAATCTTGGGAACTGTAAATAACAGCTTTTTAAAAACAGAACAAATCTATTTTAGAGCCTTGAAAAGCAGTTTAGGAAAATGCTCATTCTCATATCAGTGTCTCTTTCAGTTTTGTACATTGAATTTTTTTATTTATTTACATGTCTCAAACAAAGTTTTTATTTAGATTAGCAACATATACCTGTCCAAAATAGATCAAGAGTATTTTCCTTTTTATTCAGTCTGTTCTTCTATGCATATGGAACAAAAAGCTATACTCACTATCTATGTTGTTCTGCTGAGAAATTTGCTGGAAGTTCAGTAGCTTTGATATTTTTCTGCCTGTAGAGCCAACCCCTCTTTCATGCACTCTATCTCTGACAGTCTTGACAGTTGTTGTAAGCTTCAGAATTTTGCAGCCTTGACAGACGTGTACCATACTTTGGTGAAAAACTTTGGTTTCCAGTGTCTGTGTGGGTTTTACTCTGATATGCTGATAAGCATTTAGTGCTATTTGCTATAAACACTTTTAAAATATTGCTACTAAAAATCATCACTTGCCATACAAAATAAAAACCCAAAAAACATTTTCTTCGAATAAACATCCCGAAAACAAATTGTTAATTAAGAAGATGGTTGTTCATGGAGCTGGAAGTCCTACTGGAAGTGATGTTCTGGAGAAACAGCAGCCTGAAGGTAAACAGACTTCCATGCCTGTTTAACTTAGTATGGCTGCATGCTATGAAAAATGGAAGGGTCATCATTCTCCTAAGAACGTTTTACTTTAATTTTTGTTCACTTTTCATGCAAACAGAAAGCTGTTCATGGAAGTGCTGCTGTGAGGAAAGGTGAGCATGTGTAGTGTACAGCCTTTACTAGTGGGGCTGATGTGGAGAAACCAGCACAGAATGTTTAAATTTTTGGCAAAAAATTCCTCAAACATAAAAAGATTGAGCAAATGAGTAAATGAGTGAAAGGATATTGAATAGATTAAATTCATCTGAGTTCTGCCCTCCTGTCTCCCCTTTCCCTCCTTCCCCTTTTATTAGCCAGTTACAAAGTGCACCAATGGCTTTTCCATGGCAATTTTAATTGGCACAACATTTTTGCTATGTCAGGGACATCCACACTAAGGAAATTTTGCAGTAAAAGTGTATTTAGTTTGAACATTGTAGCTTTCAAGAGACATTTGATTATCCTTTCATTCCAATATCAACATAAGTGAGTTTGAACCTCTCTTACTCCAAAAGAAATTATGTAAAAATTTCAGACTTTTTCTGCTTCTTGGCGTGAAGACATAAACCACTGAAGGTTTACTCTAAGATAAGCTCAGCATAATTTACTAGGAATAAATTAAGTTGTATCTGCAAGAAATATCCGCCTGACAGCTGCAGAGTAAAAAAATCAGTACACTGTCTACAAAGACCGATGAAGATTTTTCTAAAACTGGATATTTAGGTCATTGTTGCCAAATGAAAGTTGCATTGCATAACAAGATAATTTGTCAAAGGACATCAAACTTGTCTAGGAGTGCAACTTGATTTGATAGAAGAATAATTGGACTCACCAGTACTTGAATAAAGAACTTAATAGATTTAATTCAGAAAGATTATAATTAGTACTATACAAATCTCAGTGTATTCATTAGTTGTTATGATAGACTGATCAAAGTACAGGAACCTACTTCTGAAATCACCTCCATGAACCTCACAGAAGAACTGGAAAACTCTTAATGAATAAATGTGGAAGGATTTTATGCAATTTTAACCCTTTATGACAATCATGCACAGAGCAAAACCACTCCTGTCTGAGCTCTTCCTGTGGAAGAAACCTTAATTTGTGTTTTCTGCAGTATTAATATAAGATCTTCTGAGACCTTCACCATAAACTATGTAGAGAATATGTCAAAGGTAACCTGAACAGCTTCTTTGAATTTTCCCTGTTTTGTTCTCAGTTTGTTTGGCTTTCAGTTTGAGAAACTTTGGCTCCTGTACTCCTGAAGAAAATGGGAATTAATACTATTCCCTAGTTATTTGTGCTGAATGCTTTTGGGGAAAATCATACCCTTAGCAATATGATATCTCAAAAATCCACTATGTGACCTAATATTCTAACCTTCCCTGGCCTTTCATCAGCCATTTTTTGCCTTGTTCTGCTTTTCTATCTTTTATGGCCTCTCCTAGACTCACTGACTTTTGGTCGTATGGCTCCAGACTCAAAACTGAGGCTGAATTTTGTCATCTATCTAAAACTATCAATTCACAATGATCCATCCTTCAACTGAGGACTATAATTCTCATCATTATTTGTGTGGTTCAATCAATTATGTTTCAAAGTCGTTCAATCAATTATGTTCCAAAGATGAGCAGATTTCTCTTCTAGACTGTTAAGTCATATTACTGAGCTTGTAGTTTCAATTTTACTGTATCATTTTGTTCAGCATTGCTTGTTTATTTTCCCACTTTTAGCAGATAGTTTCCTGGGTTCAATTTTGAACACTTTTTTTGATGTGGAAAGTGGAATCATTGAACTGCAGGTATCTGCATTCAGTGGCTCTTTTGCAGCTCTGTTCATTGTCATGTGTATTAGTGCTAATGAAGAACAAAACCCCGAAAACCTCCTTGGCGCACCTGCTGCCTCTAAAATAGGATTTGGTCTCAGCTAACTTCCATGTTAGCATTGTTAGATGTCATCCAAAAAAAGAAGTCCAGTGGGACTGCAAAAATTACTATTGAGAGGAGTCCAAGAACTGAACGCAAACTAGGAAAGTGTAAGGTTCATTTTGTACAGGCTGCTATAGATCACACAGATCATATAGCCCTACACTGAAGGAGGATGAAAGAATGCTGAGTGATTACATTTTACAAGGAAAAATAATCTGGTATTTCTCATTAAAAAGTCATTCCTTGAAACTGCATCATAAAGTATGACTGCACTTAACATTACTGTGTGTGTGATTGTGTGTATGCAAATAAAATCAGCGTGAATGTACATTTTATGTCTCTAAGGTTGTATGTAATTTGTATGAGATTCTACTGTTTTAGTCACATCCTCATGGGACTAAAAACAGGTGACTCAATTTCTGACTTGTTTGGCAGATCCTTTCTGATCAGCTTTCCCATATGTACAAAAAGCATTATTTCCATGGTTAAAAAAACAGAGCAGAGTACTACAGTAATGTGTAGTGTTTCTATTTATTAAATATAATTCTGCATTTACCAGTAGCCTTTATCATAGGATTTTTTTTGCAGCATACTGTAACTGATGGTAACATGCACTCTATTACCCTGCTCTGGCCTTTTTCTAATTCAGGTCATGTTTTCCTTAACTGCATTTTCTCTCATTAATAGTCTGGACTTTTAAGACCTGTAGCAGCAGGAATAAGTCACTCCACTAATACCAGTATGTCAGAATTTATAAGAGCTTTGTTCAAACTATTCATAAATGCCAATAATGACATAAATTCTCCTTGAATGTAGAAGTGCTTAGATGGTGTTAATGTCTTTTCTGAAACCCCCCATTCGCTTGTGAAACCTCCTTTGCAATCATACTTAATCTTTTCTTAAACAAAGAAGCCTGTGATGTCCTCCCCATCCCAATGACCTCAAAAAAGCCAAAGTCACACTGGCACACATGCATGAAATGTGAGATTACCTGAAACTCATTAAAGTGAACAGCTCAAACTCAATGTGAACCTCCCACCACCCACTTGTTCCACCAGCTGGCACTTTTAGTAAATGTACTTCAAAGTTTTCAGCTTTCTTTTATTTTCTTTCCTTTTTAACAATATATTAATTTCATTGAATAAAAGTACACATACACATGCAGATAAACTGCTTCTGTTAATCAATGACATAGACCAAAAATGAAGTTTTACTGTATTAGAGTCTTCCTGACTTAATAAAGGGGCACCTATTCAAATGTGTCTTTGATGCTAATTTAGCAACAAAAAGATTTGCTAATAATTGGATAATTATAAGTGTTTCAGCATAATTTATTAATCTTAAATAATCATTATAATTTAGATACAAATATTTAATCCCAAAGCTCCCCTACACATGTTATAAAACTACATATAGGCAAGAGCTCTTTCATACATGCATTGGAAGAGCAATGAAGTCACCTTATGAAGATGATTGATGTGAAGGTGTACTTTGGTTCAGTCATTCTTTCAAGTTACTAAGAAGCCCTAACTCCTTCAGAAACAGGCCTGAATATTCTGAGCCTGGTACAAACTGCTGACCTGGAGACAAGTCACTTGGCACATGATGTTCTGGCTTTCATGGTTTCTGATGTTAGAATTTCACAACAGTAGCTTGAAGTCTTTCTAATAACCCCACTGCATATATAATTTTTAATGGGCTGCGTTGGTATAAACTACTTTGCTTCCTGGATTAGCACAGAAACTCTAGACTTGCTTAAGACAGAATTTGGGAGTAGCTGCTGAGATGCAAAGAAAATTTTTGAGAGAAATAAAGTTAATACAGTTAAAGATATTAATTCACTTTAATTTTTTTTTTTTAAGTTTTATATTGGTCTTCACTGCTGTATTGACCTCCTTTTTTTGTGTGTGTGTAGGACTGGTTCCATTTTCAGTGTTACCCTGTTTTTTATTAATTAAATTAAGCTTTTATCTCTGGAAGGAATTATTTTTCAATTAGAAAAATAATTATTCCTGAGAACAAGGATGAAAAAAGGAAATTGGTTGATAGGAAGTGGCAAGAACCTAAATATCTCTATAAAAGTGATGAAATTTCTTAGCTTTTTATCAGTTGTATGTAGTACTTTTCTCAGAGTCCACAGAGCCATGCCAAATATGCAACCACAAATTCAGCAGACCAGAAGGCCAAAATTAAATAGGTGTTTAATGAAAACATAAATTATTTGGTAGCATCTTGTTCCAAAGACAGATTTTATTGCTGAAGGAAGAGCAGCTTGTTTATTTGAAACCGTTACATTGCAAAGAAAGGCAATATTTTTCTCTGTGTAATAGCCACATTCTCTTCTCTTAATTTGACTTTTTTCCCTCCCTGAAAAAACACCAGTTAGCACATTGCTATGGAAACCCAAAGGAAGTATTTTTCTTAACAGAGTAATTTAAAAATCAATTTAATTAAAGCAATCCAAAAGGATGATTGAATATTAATTTGAGGAATAGGCATACAAGTTAGCCCAACATGCTATTGGACCACGATAATTACTCATTCATGCAGTCTACAGACAGGACAAGTCACAAGTTAAGTCTGCCTAAGTCTCAGCTAAACAGAATTCAAGTAAGTGGCATTGCTTCATTTTGCTACAGGTTTGGGATGGACAGGGTGCACAGCCTAGTTTTCAACGTGTGACCTCTTGAACAACGTCAATTTGACCAGGTGTCTGAGTCATATTTTAAACTAAACCTAAATGCCCTTTGTATACACTTGGACCTAAAATAGATTCCTTAATGGCATTTGTACCGCTTTAAGCTAATGGGGGCTTAACCAAATTAAAATGAAAGCTTTATAGGAAGACCTAGATTAGCCATGTAGAACGAGAGTAAACTCAGTCCTCTGGCGTGTGCAGTGTTTCCAGTTCTAGTGATACACAATTTCAAGGGGAAATGCTGCACATACTTCAGGTTTCAGAGGAGTGGAGTAGACCTCCATGAACTTAATGGAGCCTAAAATTGATTTAGTGAGACAGTTCTTTAACTTCAGACTTGATGGTTCCATTGCAGAACACCATTTTGTTATAACAGCAGGATTTAAAGACACCAGGTCTTACATTAACAATTATTTTATTTGTTAACATGCAAATATATTCCAAGTGTTCTGAGTGTCCCTGCAATGACATTTCTTTAATATATATTTTAATACCTTTTTGTATAGTGATAGATTGGAAAAAAAAATACTTGTATCTTTTGCTTTTTTAGCAGCTACATGTTAGTGTTGTAGGAAATGAGCATCCTGATTCTATGAAATGAAGAGGAAATTTCCTTTCAAAAGATCCAGAGTGATAAACACTTTTTGCTAGTTGAGATAACAACAAACTTTGAGTCATGAAACTGGGGAAGTTAACTAAATATAATAATAACTAAAATGGAAAGTTAACCATCATCAATTTAATCAGAAGCAGTAATTTCATGAATGAGCAACCATTGCTGATTATAGCTTGAAAACGTTGCAGTGGGTTTATATGGCAAGGTTGTGGTATCAGGAGGCTCTGAGGTATCAGAGGTATCAGAGGCAGCTTCTGTGAGAAGACCCCAGGAGCTTCCCCCATGTCAGAGAGAGGCAATGACAGCTGTCTGCAAGAGGGATCTACAGCTGGCCACAGCAGAGCCCACTGGTGACGTTGGTGTGACAGCACCTTCAAGAAGGGATTTAGAAGTGCTGCACAAGAGTACTTGAGGAAGAGGAGTGAAAAATGAGAAGAACTGTGCAGACACCCAGCTCAGGGATGTAGGAGGGGCAGGAGGTGCTCCAGGTGTCAGAGCAGAGATTCCTCTGCAATCTGTGATGAAGACATGGTAAGACAGGCTGTCCCCCTGCAGTCTGTGGAAGGTCATTGTGGAGTAGAGGTCCAACTGCAGCCCATGGAGAATCCCACCCTGGATAAGCTGGATGCCTGAAGGGCGCTGTTCCTCCATGGAGAGCTCACGCCAGGGCAGGCTCCTGGCAGGACCTGTGCACTTGTGGAGAGAGGAGACCATGCTGGAGAAGGTTTGCTGGTAGCACTTGTGACCCTGAGGGGAATTCATGCTGGAGCAGCCTGGTTGTGAGGGACTGGACCTTGAGAAGGGGCCCCGACTGGAGCAGTTTGTGGAGAACTGCAGCCTGTGGGAGTGACCCATGTTGGGGAAGTCCTTGAAGGACTGTGTTCAATGGGAGGCACCCCATTCTGGAGCAGGATGAAGTGCAAAGAGCACAGTATACCCACCCATGAGACTTTTGTCATATTTTCCTCCTCCTGGCCTGCTGAGAAGCAGGAGTGATAGAGCAGATTGGTGTGCACCTGTCATCTAGGCAAGTTCAACCCTTTACAAAATAATTGTCAATTTGCTATCCACAAAGGAGTTAGAGTACAGCTGTAATAGGATAAATGTTCACACCAACCTTTATTAAAAAGGGTCTCCAATAGTCTTTAAGTGGTTAAAGTAAATTTGTTGTGCAGCCTCAGACTTTACTAAGGTCAATTAATTCTCAGTTGCAAAGACTATAACTAGAAAGTGTTTGCACAGGCAGTAAGAGAGGTATTCAGAAGGGCCATGCCCAGGGGTGATGGGTCAGATGTGCCTTTTTGCCTCACTGAACACTCTAAAGACACAGACATGCTTAAGAAGATTTGTCTGAAACTAGTTAATTTACCTCATTCTCATTTTCTCATTGACGGAGCCCATTTTTCATTATGTTTAATCAAATCAACAAGAACCTGCTAATTTATTTCTTAATTAATATAGCCTTTTTTTAAATATTGATGAACATTCTATTTAGGAAATTCAATCATTGATGCTAAAAGAAACTTGAAGTGACTGCAGAAAATAGCATTTTTCCCCACCCAGTAAATGCCTTGCAACATTTATAACTTCTGTTATGCAAAATTTTATACTAAATAATCCTTACAACCCGTTTTTTTACATAAAACCTATGGAATAATAAATATTATTGTCTGAACCTGGCAAATAAACTTTAATATAACGTCATACATTCTTTTCAGCAATCTTAACAGTATTTTTATCTTTTAAAATATGTTCTTGTGTGTGCCATCCGACTATTGCTTTATACACAGTCACTACAATCCTTATTTATGTTCCTGCACACATGTGTACAGGGGGTCATGTGTGTGTTTATTGGTTAAAAAGCTAATATATTAAAAAAATGAGAAGTGGAAAAGGAAATATCTGAGCACAAATAAAATTCACTTGTGAACCACAATCAGCAGCCGAGCAGAGGGCTGGATGAAATGGGCTCCTTGTAAGTGGCTCCAGGTGCCATTTCCCAGTCCCTCTGCCCCACTTCCCTCTTCCACCCCTCAGAGGTTTTCCTTGGGCACTAAACTCTGAGCCCATGGCCTTGAGCATTGTTTGGTGGACTCTCAGCATCCATATCAGGTCCCATGGAAACAGGGAAATGTCTGGGCTTGGCCCTGCAGCTGCAGACTTGGAAATACCACTTAGATTTCAGGGGGTGGTATCTTGGACAAAAGCAAGCAAATTTACTTCCAACAGGTTTAATAATGTACCAGTAATATTACTGTAGTTGAATAGATATTAATAATGAGTCATTTCCAGCTTTTTCTTTAAAACGAAGAATTTACATTTGCAGTGATTCATTCTGAATTCACCCTTTGTGCTTATGGTTGATCAAAACAATAAATTACCGACCCTTTCCTATGCTGTGATGGCTGTCACAAGGGTGTTTGGGAGAAGAAAGAGACAAGATGGTTGACTCCATGATCAGAAGGCTTGATTTATTATTTTATGATATATACGTCTATTATAACTATACTAAAAGAAAAGGAGAGTTTCCAGAACCTGCTACCTAACCTAAGAATAGAAAAGTAAAGAATGATAACAAACCCTGCTCTCTCAGACACAGTCCGAGAGAGCTCTCAGTTCTGGATTGGCCATTATTTCTAAACATCCAGTCTGGGCCAATCCAGACAGACCTGTTGCATTACACAGCAGCAGATAACCTATTGTTTATGTCTTGTTGCTGAACTTCTCAGCTTCAGCAGGAAAAAGTTCTGAGAGAGGATTTTTCATAAAGGAAATGTCTGTGACACTGTGTTCCTCCTGATGTCATCTCCATTTTTTTAATGGAAACTGATGTCCCTGCATGATTGTGCAAACTGGTGTAAGAAATTCCTTAAGCTTAAACTTTCTTGTGGATGTGGCTGCGTTTTCACTGCCTGGGGTCCCCAGACATGAAGATCAGTATCAGCTACTGCCTCCAGGGCACCCACTGCCTCATGCATCTCCTTTTTTTTCTTTTACATGGCAATATAACAGCCATTAATAATTTATTACAAAAGAAATACCTCAGAAAAGTACTTCCCAGTGGTAAGAGACAGATCCCTCAGCTACTAATTCAGTGCTGTATTTATTATTCCATACTCAAAATTTCTGAGTATATAACAGCTTGGTGTATCATCATCATGACAGAGGATGGAGGAGTTCCCATTCTGCTTCAGCCTGCAGGGTCTGTAACAGGTCTCATTTATGCCTTTAGCAACTTCAAACCTTCAGTTTTTTCCAGCCAGAGCTCATTATTGTCCACTGTGCTGATGCAGTTACTGAGTACCAACTATATTTAGTTTTCTAACCTTCAAACAAAATGGGGCAGAAACATTAATCAAAGCTCCAGAGTAATCAGCAGGTAAGTTTCCAGTCAAAGAAAAAAAATCTATCCTTTTACATCATTGTAAGTGGCTCATAATTTATGTCAAGGGAGAAGTAATAGGAGCACCAGGCAGCAATTTCCTTCTAGTGGCCCATGCAAAGGGAAGACACATTATTTGTTTAGTGCCCTAGTGACAGGTGCTGCTGCCTCACTTCCCATCCCTACAAAAAGCAACAAACCAAAAAGGGATTGTGGAGAGCTAAAAACTATGAACCAGTGTTTTTAGATCTTCGGTATTATTTTATGGTTTGTACTTTCTGGAATCAACTCTACTAGATTATTAATTTATATTCTGGTTCACTATGCAAAGAAAACATTTTCAATCTTTTTTTTTTGTTTTCTTTATCCTTCACTTTTTAGCTTTACTGCCGAAGCAGTCTGCCAAGGCAACATATAACATTTGTTAATTTACCTGTAAAGGCCGGGTTTGCAAACACAAAAGTAAAATATTTTTTCCATATCAGCTCTCTACATCATTCTTGCAGATGCATGTATTGTTTTGACTGTTCTTTCAAAACAGATTATCTAAATATTTTAATTTAATTCTATAGACCTTGATGGTAATTTTCAGTGATGCCATTTTTTTTTCAGCATCACTGTTACTTAAAGAATGAATCCAGGAAGGGCTTTGCAAACTATTGCTTTATTTTAAGCTCTTGGTTGTCAAAGAAATGGAACTAAAGGAAAAAAAAAAAGCTTGCTTAAATGGATGGAGATCTGTGTTAGGAAAACAAAGTAGGTTATTTTAAAACAGTGTTCATTTTGCTTCCAGCATCCAAAACAGACTTGTTAAAATATTTGTGAAAGTTAAAAATTTGCATTCTTCTGAAGCAAATCAGATCCCCAGGTATCTTGGGTTCTGAATCTAACTCTTGGCAAAAAAAAAAGCATCTTTAAATCCTACTCAGACAGACAGTGATGTGAAGGAATATAGGTTTTTTCCTTGCTCATTTTGATCAGACATTTCTCCCTATTGACTGAAGTGCCATTTCCAGTGAAAAGTTGTGTGCCTGACCAATCAAACATTTACAAAGGAAAAATGTTCTCATAGTAAATTGTTCTTTAGTCATTATTCTTGCTTGTCATTTGGATTGAGGGACAGATTCTCTGCTGTTTTTTACTTTCAGCCTTGGTGACAGGAAGACAAAAGTCTTCAGCTGTAATACACTTGCTTGTACAACCTCTGAGCAGCAGAATGTCTGTGACAGCTGCACTCAGCCTTGGTGAAAGACCTAAGCCTGGAGAGGTGACATGTCTAGTGAGAGGCAGACCTGAGTCCTCTCACACATGTACCTGCACCAATGAATGCACAGTTAGAGAGGTAACTTTCCTGACTTCTTCCCTAGCTCCCTCTTTGTTCTTCTTCGTGCCAGAGTTATGCTGAAATAGGAACTTTAGCCCTTGAGGTGTAATAGCATTGATTTATCTGTTTGAACTTGAGAGAGAGGGTCACTTCTGTACCTCATGCACAGCAAAATTTCCCGAAGGATGTCTGTGCCTGTTTGTTTTAGCATGGAATCAGCAATGCTGGAATGACAGTACTGGAGTTCTGCATTACTTTTGCATTCTGTAGCCTTTGTCAATAGATCAGCATTTCATTGCCTGACCTTTTTGTTTGTCTCTTGTTTAGCCTCATTAACCTTTGAGGAATGAGGTGCATTGGACAGTAGGCAATCAAAACACAGAACACCTGAGAAGGTCAGTGTGATATGGAGTACAGCAGGACTTCACATAACAAAAAAGGTCCATATTTCCTTTTCCTGCTGTCACACTGCAGTATTTCTTAAGGGAAGTATCACAACAGGTGAGTCAAGTCTGTGCTGGTCCCCCAGAAGCATTGCTCATCGCCTGAGTATGTGGAGGTCTTCCCTGTGATATTTATTACACCATGTCTGCTTTTCTAAAATGATTTTTAGAGTGTAGCATTTGTGAAAAACATCAATTTGGCAGTAAGAAAAGGAGCTTCTCCAGAGCAAGGCTGTACCATTTAAGTTAAACTGGAGCATTCAGTTCTGTCTCATGGGAACTTGGTTTTCAAAAGTGAAAAAACTCCATCTCCACAGAAATTTCTGTGCCAATTTAACTGTTTTATTATAAGACCGTTAAATATATTGGCACAAGTTTCTTACTAGGGTGGGGAGAGAACTTTGCAATCATCTTTGCTGGTAGAAGTCAGGGGCCCTCTATCCCTTGCACTTTGCTGGGGAAATTGCTCACCTAACAGAAGGGCCTGTATGGACAGTTGTCCCTACAAATCCCCTGCAGACCAGGCTAAGGCAGGCTGAAGCAGGTTACTGGGGGGACACTGCGCTTGCAGTCCCCTCCACATGCAGGAGAAATGAAGGCAGCAACACCCACCCAGGTGTCAGTGACATGCACTGAGAATAGCAAATTCTTCATTGCATATGTAGATCTGAAAAGGATAAATGTCCTGGGTTTAGGCAACAAATAAATGAGTGTAAAAAAAGCCCTGATAATGTAGACATTTGTAGCTTCTTGGACTAATGGAGAGCCTGTAAGTGATCATGTTTAATTGGCAGTATTGAGCCATCTAAAATTGTCCCTTTCAACTTATTCCTGGCCATGATTTGTGAAAATCTACATGATATCTAATTTTAATTATATGTAGGGCAGATGTAGTTCACTGTTATTTAAGAATTCTAGAAGCTAATTCATCATGCTCTAAAGACAAGGAGCTACTAGAGTCAACCAAAGAGCTCCAAAATGACGGAGGGACTGGAGTATCTCTCTTATGAGGGAAAGCTGAGAAAACTCAGCCTGTTTAGCCTGGAGAAAAGACAGAGAGAGAACCTTATCAATGCAAACAAATATCTGAAGGGCAGGTTTCAAGGAGATGGGAACAGGCTCTTCTCAGCTGCGCCCCAGCAACAGGGTAAAGGTCGATGGGCACAGAATGACACACACAGAGTTCCACTGAGTTTGTAGAAAAACTTCACTTTGAGGACATTGGAACAGACTGCCCAGAGATGTAGGGGAGTCTCTTTATCTGGAGCTATTCAAAACCTACCTGGATGTAAACCTGTGCAAACTTTTCTTGGTGATCCTGCTTTAGCAAGGTCCTGGGCTAGATGATCTCCAGATGTTCCCTCCAGCCCCAGCTTTTCTAGGACTCTGTAACAATATGAGTGGTGAGATAGACAGTGATTAGGACTGCATTTTGCTTTAATAACAAAAAGCAGGAAAATTCTACCTCATTACTGATAAATGTTTTTTCAGAAATAAAAAGGAAAAAAAATTATGCTAATTTTAAAATAGACATCTAGAAATCCTAAGAATTTTTTATTGACATGTGTGTGTCCATACATCTGAAAGGGTAGTCACAATCTTTGGTGAGAACAGCATCTTTCTGCAGTTTTAAAATATAGCAAAAGATAAAGGAAGCATGCAGGGAATAATGATTTTTTAAAATGCTTTTTAAGATTTTTTTGGTAACGAAGATCAAAAAAGTCTCAGCAAAACCAAGGGATGATTTTTATTGTGAAATTTATGTCATGTAGAGAGGAGACAGATTGATATTAATGTTACTTACACAGTGTTTGTCTAAAGCTCGCAGTTTTAAAAACATAACCGTGAGGATGCATAAAGCTGTACTATTTGTACAGCAAATGTATATACGCCAGTTTGGAAAGATAATCTGTGATAGGGCTGCTCAGCTCTCTGAATTGCACATTTTCACTGACACCAGTGACATTTCTTCCAAGTACAGCATTAGCAGGATTTGGTTCTCTGAAGCTGTGCTCTGACTATTACACTGTAGATTTCAGCACCTCACATTTGCTGCTGAGAGAAGTGTATAGCAGGGTAAAATGTACTACAGTGATGTCAGTCAGAGCCTGAGAACTAAGTGGCATCACCCTTGTGCTTTGAGTTAAGCAAATGCTTTATGAGATTCAGAGCGGAAATTGTGAGTCTTAGGGTGAGACAAAATCATTCTAACTGAAAGTCCTCCTTTCTTTCTTTCTTAAAAAACAAAAAACAAAAATCCCCCAAACTCTACACCTTTAATCAATAAATGAAAAAAAAACCCTGAGAAACACCAAGAGCAAAGCCAAGCATGGCTGAGCTCTATAGAGCCAGTATTTGGATTTTTACGGAGTATGTGATTTATTACCACTGAGATTGAAACAGGCAAAAGATGAAGCAAGCATGAGCTCCTGAATCCTGTTCCTGCAGCAGCTCTGTCATAACCAATGGCAGCATCTGTTCTATCAGCACTAAAATAAGTATGTAAATAAGGAAGTGACTTAAGCAAATTTAGACATTTCTGCCCCAGGAAAGATACAGTGGTATAACTTGTGACAGTGTTCACTGGGGTTTTCAGGTGAGGGAAGAGACGAGAATGTTGACTCCATGTTCAGAAGGCTTGATTTATTATTTTATGATCTATATTACATTAAAACTATACTAAAAAGAATAGATGGAAAAGTTTCATCTCAGAAGGCTATCTAAGCTAAGAATAGAATGGAATGAATAACAAAGGTTTGTGTCTGGGAAAGAGAGTCCAAGCGAGCTGGGCTGTGATTGGCCATTAATTGTAAACATCCAAGATGGGCCAATCACAGATGCACCTGTTGCATTCCACAGCAGCAGATAACCATGGTTTACATTTTGTTCCTGAAGCCTCTCAGCTTCTCAGGAAGAAAAATCCTAAGAAAGGATTTTTAATGACAAGATGTCTGCAACAATAGCTGTCTGGTAACAAAGCAAAGAAAATAGTGGGATGTTTCATTGCTTCATTGCTTCATTTTCTACTTTTCTTTTTTATATATATATATATATATACAGCATATCTGATAGAGCTCTAAACCTTAGGAAGGATCAAGACAGATTCCTCCAAACAAGGAAGGACAAGAAGTGGGAGAGGAACCAGAAAAGCCTGCTCTAACTACACTTAGACTACTGAATGGATAAGATTTGAGTAGTAAAGAGAGTACTTGTGTTTCACTTTATAGGCCCTCCCTTCCAGTTGTAGTTTTCATCCAGTCATGGTATCCCGTGGCTTCACTCAAAAGACTTTTGTGCTCCTTGTGCTCCTTGTGTCCATCCTGGAGCTGAATAATTTCCCTGTTTGAATCTCTCACAATGTAAATAATCTCTGATCACGAGCTGCTGTGCCTGTGGCAGCCCCCACCAGAAGTGGCAGGGCTGTGACCATCTCTGTGAGTGGCCCAGGCTACACAGAAGATGGAGTGCAGTCCCCTTAGCTCTCCCAGTAAGGTTATGCCTTGAACATTTAATGACACTCTGGTTTTCACACTTGCACAGAGACCACACTATGCTGAAGTATCAGCATTCCTGTAAGCGTTACAGTGATGGCACTTCAAAACTTGAAAGCTAACACTAGGGGAAGGAGATAGTCAGTGTCCAATTCTTTCAGCCTTAGACAGGAAGACAAATTCTTTGTTTTCTCAGTAAAAAAGGCAGCAATAATAAAATCATCCTATTGAGAAGATGATTTCCTTTTTAGAAGCTCTGAACAAGATGAAAATTCAACTAGCTGAACCAATGCCTCTCATTGCAAAGGTCTGCTCATTTCATCTGGCTTGAGGCCTCTAATTAAAGAAAGAAAATTTCCTTTGACTCCTAAAAATCACATAATATAAGAGCATAAAAAGCTCCCTTGGAAGGCGCCAATCTCTACTGCAACTCCCTGTTAGGTAAAGGGAATGTCCCTGATGTGAATTAAATCAGATTTGGTGTAAATAAGGTAGTAAATTATGCAAAATGAGATGATAACAGGATGCTCTACTGTGAATATGGAGGTATTTAAAGTTACAAAATATTATGCATTTTGCTAGGCTAGTCTAAAGAAAAAAATATGGCAACTGGCTTATTTTGTGCTATTTTCTACAAAATATAAACTCTTTACCTTAAAATTTACAGAAACATTTTTCAGATCTAACTGATAATCTATGACTCAGTGAGGAACATTATTCAAATACATGGAACATTTACGTACAGTTCTCTGTTCCTGAGGGTACTATAACTCTAGAGCAATGTCTGGTTATAGTGCTTCCTGAACAGGGCAAACATGATTCTGTACAGCTTTGTGAAAGTTTAGGATATGAGGGGGAAAAAAAAGGTAGGTCTAAAAATTCATTTTGCTTTCATCTTTAGATATTATTAATGCATATTTAGTTCCCTTTAATTACTAGGTCAGGTAAATTTGAGACTTTTCTTTCATTTATAACCATAATTTTCCATTCCATGCTTTTCAGATGTGATCTCTTTCAACACAGGACTTTTTAAACTGAAGCACAATGGCTTGTACCACACAGCCAAGAGGAAATATAAGAACATGGTTAGGAACAAGACAAGTCGGTCCCAAATGTAATGTCCCAGTTTAAAACAGACTATGGCTCAGAGATTAATTTTGATCTCGTTACTTTGTGTTTAGTAGTCCTTGATGTATTTCTGCTCAATTAAGGTGTCTGGTTACTTCTGAAACCAAGTAAACTTTCAGCATTCTCAGCACCTTGGGACAATGAATTGCACAATTTACCTCTAATTTCTGTGGAAAAAGCATTCTGTTTTTTAATTTGCCACTTGCATTTGATAACTTCTGATTTGTGTATCATGAGAATTGATGAATTGCTGTTCCTTATTTCCCTTTACTCATGTTCTTACAAAGTTTTATTATATCTCCTTGCAGGCAATTATTTTACAGGCTTCGGAGCCTAAATCTATTGAGTTATATCTTCAGTGTGCACTATTTTATACTTGTCTTGTCTTTCTTTGCCGCTATTCTAGTTCTACTTAGGTCTTTTAGTGACAGAAGTGGAACACCCATTTAAAATGTCATATGGATTTATTCCATAGTATAGGGGTAATTTTTTGCTATAGTCAATGTTCCTTTCCTAAAAAATATTAATATCATAGTTGCTTTTCTGAAAGTATCCCATTTAACATACTCTAAGGAATGTTAGCTAGCTAATAATGCATCAGTGGAAATACATGTAGTCAGTGTTAGTTTTCCTAGGTGCATTACCTTATCTTTATCAGTAATTTACTTCCCAGCGCATTGTTCAGTGGCTTACCTCCAGCATGCTCCTTCTCAGCCATTTTCTTCAGGCTGTTGTACTTCCTAGCCTAAATTCATAATAATGATAAGATATTGTTATCTTCCTTTTTTTACCTTCTCCAAATTTGTGTATGCTTGCCATAGTTAACCATTTATACCTATTTTGAAAAGTATCAGATTTAACTAAGCTTCCTCTGACATGCAAATGAATCTCTCACCTTTTGAGCTTATTCTACTTCCTATTTTGCAGCTAAGAATCCACAAGACAACTTTCTTTCTTTCTTATCTTATGACACCAATATTCTATACTCTTTAATTGACAGGGATTTATTTCATTTAAAAAAACAACAGCAACAACAAAAAAGAAAACAAGCAAAAAAATAAAAAACCACAGAAACCCACAAGTAAATGATGTATTAACTGAATAACTTTGGTCTATAAACTTATTTTGGTTAATTCTAGGAGCTCTATTGATATGTATTCATGACTCCCATCTACAGAATCTACATTGGTTGCTCCTCAAAATTCCCATTTTCTTAATGTACCTACTGATCCATTTTCTTCTTTGGTTGCAAACATCAGGCAGACCAATATAGGATATTGCAGTGGACAACTGCTACACACTGCCTGAGCAGAGGGAAGAAATAGATGTGGCCTTTCCAGACAGCTAGAAGAAACCTTGTATTTGCAGAATTTGATCCTCATGGGAGGCTTTAAAGTCTGCCTTTTAGGATCACTACATATGTGAAGGTCAGGGACAGCTTTGGCTGTAGTGATGGTGGAGTTCAGGGTCCTGAGAGCCGAGTACAAGGCGAAAACCAGGACCACCTTAACCTCTGGATAGCTGTCTTTTGCCTGTGCAGGGATTTTCTTGGAAGTATCTTTAGAATATGTTCCTCGAGAGGAGTGCAGGAGAGCTGCCTGATTTTCAAGATTTTAACTTCTTCCAGGCTGAATAGTGACCCATAGCAATGTGCAGGCAGTCAGACAAAGGCAGCAGAATATCTATAAGGATGAACAAAGACCTAAATTCTGACTAAAAGCAGAGGTGAAAAGGAAGCATACAAGATGCAGAAGCAGGCACAGGCGTCCTGGGAAGAGTACAGAGATGCTGTCTGAGCAGGCAGGAATTGGGTCAGGGAGGGCATGAAGGACAAGAAGAAAAGCTTCTGCAGATATTTCATCTGCAAGAGAAAGATCAGTAAATGTTGGCTTGCTGTTGAAAGTTTCAGGGGAGCTGATGACAAAGGACACAGAGAAGGCTCACCTCCTTCACCTCTGTCTTTAATAATAAGGCTTTCAGGCATTCCAGGCCCCTACAATTATTGTGAAAGTTCAGAGAAAGACAGTTTTATCTTTGCTAGAGGATGATCAGTTAGAAACTTTTTAACCAACTGGACTGACCACAGCCCATGGGAACCTGTTGGGATGGACCCCCAAGTTCTGAGGGGGTTGGTTGATGGCATTGAGACTGCTATTGAAGATTTTTGAAAAGTCATAGTGACAGGGGAAGTTTTCTGAGAACTGGAATAAAGCACTCTCAGAAGGCTTGTTGATGATTGAAAATTGGAAGGGGTGGCTGATGCCAGACAACCAGATTTTTAGGAAGTTGACACCAGAATGTTGCAGCACTATTTAAAGGGACCTTTACAGACTGGAGAAACAGGAAAAACAAACAGGAAAAGAAGAAACTTGTGAGGCTCATCAAATGGAAATGCCTCTTCCTTGCACCTGGAGAGAGAGGAATAACCCCATGCATCAGTACAGGCTGGGGCCAACCATCTGGAAACCAACTCTGCAGGGAAGTCCCTGGGGATGCTGGTGGACAAGGGGTAAAGCGTGAGTCAGCAAGGTACCCTTACAGCAAAGAAGGTCCCCAGTTTGCTGGGCTGGGCTAGGCTGTGTTAGAGCATTGCTAACAGCTCAAAGGAGGTGATCCTTCTCTCCTCAGCCCTGGTGAGTCACATCTGGAGTGCTCTGCCCACTCCTGGGCTCCCCAGGGCAAACAAGTCTTGGACACAAGGGAATCCACATATAAAATGTAAAACAGTTTTAATGTAAGGCTGTGAACAAGGAACAGGTTGCCCAGAGGAGTGTGGAGTCTCATCCTTGGAGACATTCAAAGTTTGACTGGGTATGTCTGTAAGCAACTGACTACTCTTTTCTGGCTTTGTGCAGGGTTTCAATTACCTCAGACAATCTCCAGAGATTTTCTTCAACCTCACTGATTCTGCATTTCCATGTTTTTGTGATTGTTACAGCTTCTACCAGTTTTCCCAGTGCAGATGTCAGAAACAGTTGTCAATATTTCACCTTCAGAACTTTCAAAGATTTTTTGCACTAGGTTCTAGTCCCCTGGTATTAGTAAAACTTTAAGGAATTTAGTTTAGCAGCACAGTTTATAATCTTGAGATTTTATGGTTTTTTTCCCAGAATTTTTCTGATATTAACATCTGTCATTTCATTTTATATATTTTTCTAAAGCCTCTTCTTCTAACACTTTTATCTGAGTCAAATTCTTCAGTCTATTTCAAGTAAAGAAATTTCAGTCACAACTTTTCTAAGATCTCTGCAGTGATTACAGCATAAAGGATTTGGAAACTTCTCTTCTTTAAAAACTTTTTTTTACACTTTCATTTTATGGCCCCACAGTCTCTCCATCTCTGATTCTGGAATACTTACTAAACAGTTACTGTTATTCCTTATGTCATCAGGTCTTAAGTGTTCAGTTAGGTAGTACAGTCTATAGACTCCCCAGTGTTTCAAAGGATACACCAGATGTGTATTTATTGGTACCTGGGACAAAATACTCTTTATCCAAAACTGTGTTTTAGATATATCAGAAAAGTTGTACTATTTTTTTCCTTCTCTCTGGTGTTCAGAATTTACAGATAATGACTTTGACCTCAACAGGACCTTTTCAGGCAATGGATAACCAGAAGGATGTGTATGACTGGAGAAGACTGTGTGGGGTCAAGAAGTTCAATTTCCAAAAGATCTTTAGGGGATAAAGCTAAAGATTTTAAAGGACGTTGCTAGACACAAGTGCAGTGATATTGAATTTTAATGAATACAGCTGCATCTGTAGAATAGTCCCTGTCCTAGCTTATAGCTATGAATTATGGCCTAAATAATATTTGCTTTATCTTCTTTAGGTCATTACAACTTCTTTGTGCACATTGTTATTTTTTGTAGCTGTTCAATGTCACTTTTACAGATTCTCATTCTCTAAAAAAGTGCTCTCTCATTTTGTATTCATATGCATGTGTTTGCATTGTCGGATGCATTTATACTTCTATATTAATAGACTTTTTTATTATACATCAAAATTGAGAACCCTTATTCAATACATCATCAAATATGAAATTATTTTGAATTCAATGTTGAGATTTTAAAGAATGTATTTTCCCTTCAATACAGTGACCAATAAAGGAATAGAAAAACATGAGGTACTAAAAAAATGGTGCATTTTTAGTCAGTATTGAACCAAATTATAAAAGCAACTGTGCCAAAAATGTCCTGAAAGGAGACATTTTTAACACTTTAAATTAATTTCTGTGAGACCAAAATGAAGAAGCATTTCATTAAGGTCTATAAGAAGCATAGTTGCAGATGAGACATACTAATAACATCAGTATTTCTTTGGACAGGGTTTGCCAGAAATTCACCTGTTCATAAACACTGCTGTATTTTTTTCCCCATCATTTCAAAGATGGGATGTAAATTGCAGTTAGATATTATCTGGTTTAAATGACCAAACTTTACCTTGCCTAGTTTTGTGTGGAATATAGAGAATACACTGAGTGAATTCAGGCTGATTGATTGTATTAATGTCCATAAGATAAATCTGCCACTGTGAAAGTGTTTTTATCTCCAAGACACAGAAGATTTTTTTCTCCACACTGCTGCCAATTTTGCCACAGAAGAGTTTATGGATCAATACCCAGATGTAGCTCCACCTTTTCATCAGACAGCAAGAAATTTGAAGTTGGGTAAAGCAGCATATTTTCTGAGAGAAATAGGCCAATTTCACACTATGCTACATTGTTGATAAGGAATTTTGACCAAAATAATGTTTTATGTTAAAATCTCAAATCCCAATATTTTATTCCTAGGAATGAATATGAGCCTTTAAATAAGAAACTGTTCAGAGGATGGCTAATTTCCCCCCCCAACCTTAATATATGGGAAATTACTTCCATGAAACATGGCTCTTAAACGGACAGACCTTTATTGGTTACAACCTCTACACTGAATCCTAAAGGAAAGAGACCAGAAGTAACTGCAGAGGTGAAGAACAACTGAAATATATTCACAGAAATGTATCACACACTCTGGAGTATGTATTATGAAGGTTTTCCTTCTCATTACTTTGGGATTATGGACCCCTGCACAAAACAGGCTTGAGATCACTAGTTGAGATCACACACTGCAACTCAAATCTGGGTTAATTTGAATAGGTATATGGACAGTAGTCTTGTTTATAAACCAATAAAAGCTGTTAGAGTTAAATAATCCAATAAAAAGGGAAGTACTCCAACTGAGCAGAACTGAAAAGGGCTATACAAATTTATTGATATACCTGAAATTCTGGGATTATAGAAAACAAAAGAATTAGTAGAGATAATTTGTCACTTTACCATTGACTGGAAATGACTAATAGTTGCATATTTTTTGAGGATGTAGAGAGTATTTTCTGCTTGTCAAGCAGGCTGTTCTCAGAACAGAATTTAATCTGTAATAAACCAGCTTTTTATTTCCCCCACTTCAATCAAATTTGTGTTTGTCTTTACACAGAAACTGCTGTTTAAATTAACTATGAATGCTTTTAAAAATCCAGACTGAATTTCACCAATGCTTAGTTAGTTCTTTGTATAAAAAATTAGTCTTTCTAATGAGGTCAGCTTTGGTCACAGTGATTTGTTAGAAGCAACAGACTGTATCCCAGTTTGTCAAAACTTCATTATATTCCAGTTCCTTAAAGTGCCAAGAAAAAATAATATTGCAATCTAAGATGTCAAGGAAATAATGTATCCAAACAGTTTATGTGCTTAAAGCCTTAGTGGGGTGGTGTTGTGCTGTGCTGTATCTTCTTTTTTATTACATCTGGCAATACATTAGATCAAAGTTCTGCAGCAGGAATAATCCACAGTTAAAAACATAGTCATGTTATTTTTATCAGAGGTACTGAAAGTTATCTTATAATTGAGAGCTTCCTTAGGTTCTTGGGGCTGTGTGGAGGCATGTGCCTCCTTCATGGCAGATGTTGAGGAAGGATGAAGAGGCCTTGACAAGAGTCTGCAGTGTCATCTGTTGCCAGGTCTATTCAATACAAGAGGGTGATGTGCACTGCACAGTCACCCTGATTTTTTAAGATTTTCTAAGCCTTCTGATGTTTACATTCTTGTAACAAACTTTCTCACACACTTTCTGTAAATAACTTATTGTTTTGCATTCTTCTATGGAGGAGGAGAAATTTGATGGACTGTTGGTTTGTCCAGCATCATTGGAGAGGTGGCACTTTCACTCTCCAATCCACTGTCACTTTTGGAAATCTATAAATGTTGGAGTCAGAAAATAAACTTCCCTTTTTTCACCTTGAGAACAGCAGTGTGCGTGCATCGTGTTTTTTGTGTCCTACAGGGACACTGTCCAGCTCGTGCCCCCTGAGTGTGCCCAGGACCCTACAGGGTTTTGGCTCGTTGCTGAGATCAGCCATGAGGATTTCAGCCTTGCACCCTCAGCTCTGTTTCATGTCTAAACCCTGCTTGTGCCCCCTTGGCATGTCAGTGCTCTTTTAGGTCTGTTCTCAGGTGCTGTAATGATGATCACTGGGAAGGTGGGAATGCCTCAAAAGTGGCACACTGGGTTTCTGTGTGCAAATAGGAGAGGCAGGAAAACTGAAATCTCTCTGTGCCCTACACCCCGAATTCTTTGAGGGCATTATTATACCTGAGTCCTTCTTTTCTATTTCAAAGGAGGCTCTAAAGTGATCATTAATGTTGCCTTGGTATAACCTTATCATTCTGATGAAATTCCACCTCAGATAATTGCGTTCTGCCTTCCCAAATTCCCTGTGCCATTTCAGCTGGATATGAGATTCTTTTCTCACTATCTGTTCCTAGCTGTTGTGAGCAATTGCTGTCTAGAGGCAATGCTGCAGTGGGTGAGCATTCTGCTTACATTGTCTCTCCTTTATTTATTTCCTGAGGGGATGTTGAGTCTTAATTTAATATTTTTAAAATACTTCAGGAAAAATTGTAGTAATATTGGCAAAACATTGCTTTCTTTGCTGTTTCAATGGGTCTCACACTTTGATAAAAGGTGTTTAAAATAGCACAACATTTTAAATAATATCTCTACTATGTATGGTAATTTTATGAAGCTTTTAACTCAGATGTAAATCAGTCCTATTTCTTCTGTTTCCTGGTGGTAGTAGACTTGCCATGCTCCATGAGGCAGAAATAGGGGATGATGAAGTGAATGTATGTGATAGCAGGAAGAGGAAATGAGGGTTGTACACAAAGCAAGAAAACGAAACTAAATAGTATGTCCTTTCCCTTTGAGATATGCTGTGAAACACAGTTACATGACAGAATGACAACTTTGCTGCTATTATGCCTCATGACTGTATTGATTAACTTGTTCAATCAAAATAAAGATGTTTTCCTTGGATTCAATATAGAATTTGCTTCAGTGGAATGCTAATCAAATAGAACATCAAGGGAATGATTTATTTCTGGCTGAGTTATGAACTTCCCTGGGGTTTGACAAAGGACAGTAAAAATCTTTGGACATGTCCCTCATAATAGCATAACTTCTTCATTGAGAGCAACTTCATTAATAATACCATTAAATACAAGAAGGAGAATTTGGCTCTGTGTTTTGGACTAGTATACATAACTCCTTCCTACAGTTCTGTGCAGAATGATCTTTGCTATAATTATCCTCACTGAGGGTAAAGGGAGAAATCTGTTGAATTCAAATCTTAACATATCATGCTCTCTATTTGTATTGTGCTTGTTTCTGCAGCTATTGAAATAACCTTGGCAGTTTCAGGGCAATGGGAAGCTTAATTAATGCCCTGTGTGCACTGTCACCTACAACTGGAAAGCGCTGGCAGTGGCAGGAAGGGCAACCCCTGTCACACCCCCTGAAAATTTATGCTAAAATGGATTACTAGACCACAGTGGATCATCCAGTCAGACCTCCTGTGTATTAAGTATGGTATTACATTTTATCCAGAAATTAAATTAGAAGGAATCAAAAACTGACCTGCAGTCTGTTACTGTCTTGGAGAGATCCCATGGAATGGTCACCCACCCTAAATATGAAATGAAATCCTTATTCTTTGTTTTGCTTGTTTTGGCTGCAGTTGCCAGCCTCTTTCTATAACCTAAGTGGCCCCTTATTATATTCCTTTCATCTTAGGCGCTATGTACTTGAATAATTTAATATAGCTTTATTGTTATTATTCAAAAAAATTTGCAGTTAAAAAAATTATTCTAAACCACCAGGTATGGTTGAAACATTTTAATGGTAAAATACTAATTTCTGCAAAACTAAAACTTTCTAAAAATCCATGTCTGAATCTAACATATCAAATCTTGCAGAAAAATCAATATGATAGCTGACAGACTTCTGACTTGAGCTTCAGATACTGTCTGTTGTGTGCATACCAGCTGAGAAGTTGTTTGCCATGTTTTTATTTTGTTTTCTCTTTTGTGTGAAATTTGTGTTGGAATGTCATTTTTTGAAGTAGCTATTTTCATCTAATTCAATTTTATAAATACTGATATTTTAGCAGAGAAAGATTTTTTCTTTCTAGGTAGGTTATTTTCAGAATATTCCAGTCTTGATCTTATTAAACAGAAGTAAAATCATCTTAGTTCCCTTTTTCCTAGTCTCTGTTTTTGCAACAATTGTATTAATGTGTTATTTTTGCTTCATGGTGGCTCCTTGGGACCTGACTGTTTACAGCTCTCACAAAATTTCTGTAGTTTTTTTCCCCAAGTGAGGCTTTCATTCCTTGTTTCTTCCTGCAAATGTTTACATTTAGTTGTATTGAATCAAGGTTTCGAAAAGTAATTTTTAACCAAGAAATCTATTTTATTTTCTATGTCATTTTATCAGCAAGACCTTTATATTCTGATCTGAGCAATGGTTGTTGAATACTATTAAATCTAGTTGTTATTAGACAAAATTATGAGTCTCAAAGACAGTCCTTTCAAGCTTGGATAATGAGCCAAATTGCAATCTTCTTATTATGCGCTAGAAGAGCTAATTCAAATGCCTTTATTAGTCCTTTAGTCTTATTCTTCTACAGTAAGAACACTGAAACAAATTTACCATTTCATCCAATGATTAAGTTCCTTAAGTTCCAATTTCCTGTAAGACATTACAAATTAAATTGTTTAATTTTTATAACAGGTTTTCCAAGAGTTTTTCTTGCTTGATATAAGTGGTTATTTCTGTCATTGTCTTTGCCTTTTGTGACTTTGGCAGAACACTCTAGCAATATTTTAGCATTTCCTTGGAGTTCCAGATTTATTTGAAGGAATATGGAAACTCCAGAGACTGTCCACTAGTTTTAAAATTTGACTATCACTACTAAGTGTTGATTAACAGCTTATTTAGCTATTATTGTGAAGTTTTCCACATTTGTCAACTTGTGCATTATGCTGCATCTTCTCAAAATTAAAACAGAAATATTTATTGAAAATTTCAGTCTGCATGTTGGTTGTTGCTGTTATTATTATCATTATCATTTCCATCTGATAGTAATAAAAGATTTATGTTTTCAATATGCTTAAACACTTGAGGTTTTGTGTTTTGTTCTGCCAATAATTGGTTTTTCCTAATGCACTTATTAACCTTTCCCACTTTTTTATACCTCATAATTTCTAATTTACTTTGATTTCTATTATCTCTTTTCCTCACTATTTTATTATTGACATGTCTTGTTACCTGAAGAAGACATCTAGGATAAATTTCTGAGACTTTCCCTATTTCCTGAAGAAATGGCATCAGAAATGGCTGGTGAAGAGGTACAGGGAGATATTTTGGGAAGCATTGATATTGCACTTTATTTTATTGCAAAAATTATGGACACATTTCTGTCTTGATCTCAGTTTATTAAGAAGTTGTTCAAATCTGTCCTGTGATGGAAGTGGTGCATTTCTGCATACAGCTGGGAGAGAGGCAATCAAATTCCCTTCTGCCATCTCACTCCCAGGGGAGTGGTCTGTAAACACTGCCTTTCCTCCACCAAAAAATAGTCTGTGCCCTTGAAAGAAGGGAGGAAGACCTGGCGAAAATGGCCAGCATGACTGACAATTTCTGCAGCCAGTGATGCAAAATGCCTCATGTGATTAATCTTGTTTCAGCCACCTTTGCCTGCTCAGGTCCTCTATTTGCAGTGAGATATAGATAAAGTTTAACTCCTGAAGATGTAGTGCAGTGCTTTTTCATCACTGTGTCCTGCCTGATAAAGAAGACAGCATGTGAATATGCAAGGGAATGACTTTAAAGTTGATTTCCATAATAAGGCATTTAAATAAAATTTTGCCTGGAGAATATCTGCACCAATCTAATCAAAACTGTTAAAAGAAGTTTATTCTCTAATGCGACTGCTGTGATTATTATTTTCCCTAACCTACCAGTTTCAATCAGTTAGTTTGTTCCATTTGGTGTAAGACAAATAACAGAAGTTATTCCTATGTAATACTTAGGTTGTACAGATTAAAACAATGAAATTTAGTAATGTTGCTGCCGTCTACATCATTGAGCTAGTTCCCACCAGACCTGTACAAACCCTGCTGAGGATTTGAAGCTCACAGCAGTGGGAGGCAGAAATGCCTATCATTCTATTATTCCATTTCTTGAGCATCCAGTGAACCATCACTACTAAAGTTACACCTCTGTCTCCAGCATGGGACAACAGCCAAACTTCCCGCAGACATAAAAACACAAGCCTTTTTTTCACTGGCAGATTTTTTTCTATGGCTTGAGTTAAAAATGATTTTTTTCTCCAGAAATGTGATGCATTATAACAAGTAGCAAACACATTTTTTTAATTTACTCCATAGGCTTTGATAAAGACTTCCATAACCTCTTCTGATATTATTTTTTAAAGGCTAGACCACTCAAACATTTGTTAAATATTTTACATCAAACCCTGTCGGTAGAATATATAGCTCAGGATTAAAGTTTGTTTCTTATTCTTTGCATCTGGAACATTTTGTAACATCTTGGATTGATTTCTAGCTCCAGAGTGCAGCATATTTCAAATGAGACCTTTCCTGAGTTGTTTTGAAAAATATTTGCTAATCATGATAACATAAATAATGCTACCTAATAGTGCACCTTGGTATTAAAAATTGAAGACAAGGAATGTCAATTCAAAGAACATGTGTATTATTGCTCTCATGTCAAGTAATTTGATCTACTGAAGACATTGGTATGCTGCTCTAAAGTGTAATCAAGAATGATGCAATTCAGTCAGGCAATGCTCTCCTCAGCCTGATTCCATCTATAGTATCCCACCACTTATAAAAAAAAATCTTTCCAAAGTGGTACTAATTGCTGTACACTTTGAGCTCTTTTGGAAGCTATGTAAGAGTGTGTCAGGCTAAAATTACTCAGTCTTCATTTGTCATGATAATTAAGTGGTAGAACATTGCTTTAAATTTGCCTCATCTTGTGTGCACATTGTATAATGATAATATATCCTGATAGGCACTATTCCTCATGCAATCAAGTTGCTATTTCAATGATTATTTGATTGAAAAATATGAAGACATATCTTCATAATGATATTATGTGATGAAGCCAAATGGCATTAGTTTTAGGTGAAGCAGGTGAAGGAATGAAAATCAAGTAGTAATTTGTTTTTGTAAAAACAAAATAAATGGGTTTAGTTCATGAGAAATATTTTACAGAAAATGTCTGTGTCTTGATCATCATGGACGTGCAAGTGATCTGAGGATATTTAAGTTTTAGAATTATTCCATGTGATAAAAATAAATCTGCACCTTCATATGAGTATTTCGTTGTGAGTAGAGAGGGTAAAAATATTTTGACTCAATGCTGCAATTAATTGTGGAAGAAGCTCTTGCTGGGCAAAAATTTATTATTCTTAGTCTACCATTTTTTATAGAGACAAGTCTTTTTACTGTTGTCTGATGTCTTATGTTAACTAGTGTTTGGATTTGTCTTAGTGTTGTTTAAAACTTGAATTTTTCATATGAAACCATGTCAATGGATTAATTAACAGCTTTTACAAGCTTTTAAAAAAAACCCCAAACCCTTCTACCTTCTACCTACTCGAAATGCACTTGTGTCTTATGCCAGAAAACTCTCAGATGTTAGTATTTTTCTGATTTACTGTGATATAAAGAAAAGAAAAAGAGGTATGGATCTCAGCTTCTTTATTTCCCAGACAGCATATAGTTTTATTTTTAATATCTAAAATATTCCAAGTCTAGGTTATGATCGGACAATCCCTTTTTGCATGCTTCCTGCGTGTGCTGGTTGCATGTCCTGCATACATAACACACAAAGATACTATTATATTCTGAATATTCACCAAGAATAGTATATATGCAGGTGCATATGTGGGAATAGCCAAGTGCAGAGGCATATACAAATATATGTATGTGCAGAGGTACAGACACTCACACCTCTGCTTTGTAGGTCATGGCTGATCACTCTGACTTTCATTAGGAGGTCAAGCAAACATCTTGGCATTTCACTGTGTAGGACACAACAAATGCTAGGAAATGAAAACCAGGCAATTCAAAACTCATGTTTTAACCCCACATTCAATTATGCTATTTCATTTAATCTGCTCTAGTGAAACTGCCATCCCCATAAAAGTAAGTCTTTATACCATGGAATATGTTAGGATACTATTATGAGGAAATGTACTGTCCTGAATAGCAGCAAGATGATACTACCACCAGTCTAAAGGAGGCAATTATTTCTAAATAAAAAGATGTACTGTCATTCCTTGGCTGACCATACACACTTTGAAACATATATTGAAAAGAATATATTGCTGGAGGGAAGGAGAACCGTTAAATAATTAAAATATATATTAGCAAAGCGCCTCTGTGTTTTATGTTCATATAAAGTGTGGGGGTCAGACTGAAGAGTGTTTAGATTTTGAAAAAGTGACAGCACTACTGACCCTTGGACACTCCTGGGTTTTTACTTATACTGTAATAAATCACCTTCCCCATTAAAAAAGAAGTCTTTAGAACTGCCACACCTGTAAATTCACTATAGGCAGTAAAATCAAATCATTTATCTTCCCACATAGATAAAAAATCCAATTAGGCCCAATCAGACTGTGGTGCCACATTAAAAATGCTGCAATTTTACCCTGGATCATCACAAATGTGTATGTATTTAAGATGCCAAGAAGCAACAAGGAGACATTAAACAGCAACCATTGGAAGCACACTACCTACACTGAAATTACAAGGTATATTTTGACTTTATGTTTATTTCATCTTCTCATTGTCACTGTGGCCTGCCCTTATTTAATATGATTCTTTTCCTGTTTCTCTTTTCTTGGGAAGAGAAATAAGTCTATTATAAGGTAGCACAGAGGATTCTAAAGGTGGTCTGTGCTTGTCTTCTGAGGTACCACCTTGTTTTCCCCCTAGGAAAGAAATATTTCTGAAAGAATTATGAAATGGCTTTTATCTAGCTCTTTTACCTTTTCCACATGCATAACTGGATTAATTTCTAACCTTAGATCTTTGAAAATTAACCATAAAATACACATTTTTTTTGAAATAGGAAATACATTATGAAATACAGGTATGTAAGTATCAATAGGGGAAAATCCTTATCTATTTACTATTTTTCATATATTTGTAGACTTTAGGAAAGTTAGACTGATTTCTTTGGATTGATTTCTTTTTCTATATACTCAGTATTTGGATAGCTACTATGTATGTAAGCAGCACAATATGCAATGCTGCATTTTTCAGTTTTATCTTTGCTAATGTGATTTTTAACCAAGTGGCTTTCCCTTATCATGTGCCTAGAAATCTTGGAAATTCTTTACTTCGCTTTCAAATTCTCCACTCGCACCCTGGAAAATGGAATGAGAAGTGACCCTTTGGCCTGCTGACATCCAGCCTCCTGTGATTTCAGACAACCATGTACCACAACATCTTTTTTTTAGTGGATTAAAAGAGAAATTTTGGCCCCAGTTTGTTTTCTAAAACTACACTCTTCTGCAAATATCTATTAAGCATAGATACTTACTGTCTGATTATTTTTCTCCCAATACCCTTTTATTTCAAGTCCTTTTGATGTGTTTGCCCTCCTGTCTGCTTGCCTTGGTTTGTTTCTTCAGATTATTTTAGCCTCTTTTTGTATGGTGATCTCTCAAGGTCTTCTCTGTGTCTAGGAAGCTTATGTGATTAAACTTTTCTTGTAAATGAAGGAATAATGCTCTGCAGAATATTTGTTGTGCATTGTCACTACAGCTTTGGATGATGGGGTTATAGTTCCTTCGCTCTGTTCATTACATAGCTTCTTGTGTGGCTACATGACACTGTCAGCTGTAATCTGATGAGACTGTCTCCTCTTCTGTCAGCTCCACTAAACTTGTATTTTAGACATCAGTGAGACTCCTGTGACCCTGTGCTTTGCACAGTCATCTTACCATATCCTAATGCACCTGTTTCAGAGTCTCTTGTGCTTGTTATTTTCTGGAATGAGAAGTTAAAAATGCATTTTGCTAGGACTTTAGCCTAGGTGTTAACGCAGGTCAGTCCTTCTGGCAGAGTGTTTATGCATTTTAGCTGTATCTTCCTCTGTCCTTTTGAAGCATGTGATATCTCTTGTTAAATTCTGCAGAGAGCCATATGAGATGACATCCCCATTGCATTTCCAGTAGGTAAGATGTGTCAGAAACCACGACTGAGGTTGTGGACTATAACCAACTAATCAGGTTGTTTCACACTTCCAGCTCTAGGGTACTTCCGAGGGCGTACTGTGTCTTTGGAACAGGAAACATTAATATTGGTGAATAAAGCACACAGTGCTTTTAGGGGTCTCCAGAAACAGGCAATGAATGACCTCTGTTTGAAGGGTTTCAGATTTTGAACTATGTGCCTCTATTCTGCTTAATTTTCACTGTAGATATTTTGATATAGTCTGTTTTAGATTTCTGCCTTACAATTCTGCGTCTCAGTTCTTGATTCTTAAGAGACTGACAACCCTCCTGTACATAAAAAAGTGGTTATGGAGATAAATTAATTCCTGGCTATGTGATACTTAAAAATTATAAAAGATGTAGAAAACCCTTCATAGCCAAAAGAAAACAGGAAGCATTTGATAGTTCTTCTCCCTGTTGTTTCTGAACTTTAAGTCTGACAGGCATTTCCCAGCAGTGTGTTTGGATCTCCATTTCCCAACTACTTCAGGCAAAGTCAGGATAATTTTGATTTGTGTTTAATCGCTCATTGCTTAGTAATCTAAATTCTTATCTGACATTTCATTTTTTATGGTAACTTGACACAGCTACAAAGAAGTTTGGGAAAAGGGTCTATTTCGGCCCCACTCCTAGTACAAGTGGGTGGATGCCTCACATGCTTTTCAATATGCCTGGAAACACATCACCAGGTTTATTGTCAACAACTGGTGAGATTCTTTTCTCATGACAAGTTAAGAAATGGCCTTGTAATGCAGTAAGAATATTGCTTCTTGATACTCAATCTCAAATATCAGCCCAGACCCCTCTTCAATGAAAATTATGTAAGCATGAAATAAAGTCAGCATTTTAATGCTGTGCTGATACACAGCCCTTCACAGAATGTGCACCATACTGAGACCTGTTGCTATATGTAGTGCTTTACAAACTTCAAATTCAAGCCAATCACAGCCATGTTGGTGTTGTTTGGCGTATCTCTAAGAATATAATGTAGCTACCATTTAGTGTGTGATATTAATATTATTTAATATGCAGGTATATTAATATTTCACTGCATCATTTAGTTGAATATTTAAAAAAAAGATTTTATGAATCTATTATTTAAATGAGATAAAGGATTATGTGGTTCTTTATGCAGAAAATATATCTCATCTCTCACTTTATTATCTCATTTGGTTTTAGATGAAGGATGTCAGATTGCATAATGAGGGAACGAGATCTCATTTTCACCAAGCTGCTCAAACTTAATGCAAGAGTTTCAAGCTCCACTGTTCTTCTAAGTAATAAGACTCTATATGTCATACTTTTTGCTTGTGAAATGTGGAGTAGCACATTGTGAATCTTCTATTTCCAAGGTGCTCAACTGCCTGTGACATTATTAATTGAAAAGACTACAGTAAATAATGGCTTCCTGGGCTATAGTTTCTTCTTCTTTTTAATATGCACAGGATTGTTTCTTCAGGGCTTTTGGAAGAGAGAAAACTGTGGTCCAATATCTAGCAATGGTTCATCAGTGATAGTCTCCTACATACAAGATGCACTATTCTATTGTTTTCTAAAAACCTAACTTCAAATTAGGATGGATTCCAGAGGTAAAAGAGAGTCCAAACAATTTTTAACACATTATTTGATTTAAATCTTCTGCATACCACCTGTCTCCGGTGATCATCTTCCATTAGAATTGCCATCCTTGGGTTTGTCAGGATTTTTCTTGGAGCACCTTTTTGTGTTGGCAAGCATGTGTGGCTTGCTTTGAAATGCTCAGGCTGTGTCTGATGATTCATAAACCAGTGGTAGCTGGGTTCATTTGAGTGTCTAAGTCTAATGAAATTATATGAAATTATTTAAGCTTAATGAAGCATAAGCCATCAGCCCAAATCTGGAATGGAGCCAAGACAGAGGTTCTGATTTTCTTGCTTTACTTGCTGGGTCGGGGCTGACAAGGTCAAACCTCACATGCACAGCTAAGTGAAAATTAAAATAGTGCTGTTTACAATAATTTCTGGTGACATGTTTAAGAATTTTAAATTGCCCTAGGAACATGAAGCCAGATATTTAAAGACTGTTCAGCCACAATTCATGGAATTTTAATTGGTGTAATAGCCGCATTGGGCCATAGACACAGAGAAATAATTTCTGGAATGCAAGATCAGTTGAACAGCACATATGTAATACTTATAGGAAAGTCAGTCTTTCATATTTATTTCTTCCCCCAGCCTGAGGGTGAAGAAAAGCCAGTTAGGGCTTCCACAGGCATGATGGAATTTTTGGGACCCTCAGGAAGCAGATAATATGCAGAACTCTGGTGCTGTTCAGGACTAATGTTAGAGCAGAAATGCTGGGAGGTTGAGCTCACAGGATAAACAGAGGTATATCAAGAAATTATAATTTGTTGCTTAACAGAGAAATGGGCTGTGTTTGGTCCAAGAAATCAGCAGAAATTATTCCTTAATTTGTCACTGTAAGGTAAGGTGTTCTGCATATTCAGGTGATTGACCATACAAAATTAAGCATGAAATTTCTGAGTTAATTTATTTTGCTGATTGCAGAGAAAATTTCATTTATCTTTTAGAAGCTTTGAGAGTTCTTCAGACTTATTCTCTCAATTTATCATTTTGACTATTGCAGTGCCATTTTTGCATGTTTTAATGCGAAGATACCAAGCAGCAACAATTTCTCCTGACTAGGGCACTGCTCACTTTGTAAACAAACTTGAGTCACTGACCTCCTATTCAGGAAAGTGAGTCCAGGACCTAGAGTCAGATCTCCAGCAAAAATTGTAATAAAATTAAATTATATGTAACAACTAGTAGTAGGCTTTAAATCTAAATTTTCTAAAATTAGGAAACAAATTATTAGTTCTGATGGCAATTAAACTGAAGATATAAATAATCTAAAGCCATATCACCATTTCACATCACATTTATTGGACTATTCTGCCTACAACAGATCCCCAGATGGTTCCCATACTTATATTTAATAGCTAACTTAAATGTCTGATAGAAACTTCAAAATAACCTGGTGAAATCCCTCAAGACAAAATCTGTCTAGTTGATGGATACAGCATTTGCCATTCCAATATGGGCCTTTATTGCTACTGATGTATTACTTTCAAATATTGGATTTTTAATGGCATTTAAATAAACTTCAGTAAACATTACTCAATGATAGAAGACTAATTGTTTTATGAGGGGTTTCTGTGAAGGGGGGATTATTTTCTTAGTGATTCTGGAATTGAAATATGAGTGATTTTACTCTCATGAAAGTAATGTGATGCATACTTCAGAATTGTTTGATCCAAGCTTTCTGCAGGTGTCTGTTCAATGCCTTTGTGCACATTCCTGAGATAGAACAAAACTACATCTGAAGATATTAGCTCAACATTTTGGTATACATACATAAATAAAATGATCCTTGTGAAACAGAAATAAAATGAATAACTGGAGAATAGGATTTTGATTACATCTCACAGTTTAATTGTCATTAATACTGCTAATGAAATTCAAGAATTTCTTATTGAACCCTTGGGTAAGAGCTATGTTTGAACCCAAAGATCTGTAAAGTTCTATATGGTCTATTATTTCATTAGCAAAGGATGACCCTGGGTACTTGTTGTGTTCCTGGCCACAAGGAACAGCTCATGGACAGCTTATTTTCTACCAAAATCCCCAGGTCCTTCTCCTCAGAGCTGTTATTCAGCAGCTCAGCCCCCAGCCTGTGCTGCTGCATGGGGTTTTTCTGCCTTTGCTGAATTTCAGACAGTTCCTCTCTGCCACCCCTTGAGGTCCCTCCGAGGGGCTGCAGAGCCCCCTGGGGCATTGGCCACTCCTCCCAGCTTGGCTTCCTCAGGGAACTTGCTGAGGAGGCATCTGCTCCTTCATCCAAGCAGCTGATGAACAAATCAAACAATACTGAGCCCAGGATGTGACCGTGGGGGCACCTCCAGTGAGAGGCCTCCAACTGTACCTTCATGCAAAAGACCTTGAGGCAGATTTTTTATTATTCTTAGTTTTAGATTCTGGTTATCTGTATAAAACTCATATAAACAGGATACATACAGAGGATTGAGTTAAAACTTGATTAGTACTAGGTGAATTAATTTTATTTATGGTGTTGATCTAAACAAGTCTACTCTTTATGTAAGCAGCATATGCACAAGACAAGCTTCCAGTAGGGTTTAGATTTCCAGGATGAAAACTGTGCCCCTGCAGCATGATAATATCCAGATTTTTCTCCTTAAGCTTCCCTGAAGTATACTTGTGCATTCATTGATAGAGGACATAGGGGATACAAGGCAGCTGTGAAAATGACTGAATTGAAATGGCTTTGATCATCACCAAAATCTAAGATAATAGAAAATTGGAACAGAACACATGCAGTGTAAGCAATCGTAAGTCTGTAGTAAGTCTCTACTGAAATAATATGGTGCAAGAATCGTTTTAAGACCCTCTTCATTCCCTTAAAATTATCTGTTTGTATTTTATTTTCTTAATCCTTTTTCCAGTTGGTCTACATTCTAAGCATTGTCAACACTGCTTAGAATTTCATGCCATTTATTGCAGTAGGTATTTGACATCAATTTTCATAGGGTAAAGATAGGCATTCAAATGTCTTTTAAAATTCAAGCTGGTCAGCTGAGCTGGATAAAATTAAGTCCAGATAGGTTTGGATTATTTCCTGCTGCCATTTCTTGAGAAGATTTGACCAGAACACATGAAAAAATCTGTCACAGAAAGAGAATAAATCCATCTTTTGAGTGCTTACATATAAGCTTTGTGTTCAAATTTCAGCCATAAAGCAAAACTATATTTTGTATAAATAGTATTATTCCTTCCTTGTTTCAAGCTTTTATGTCCACATAATTTTAAAATTTTCTGTATGAACTTCCTACTTACTTTTCCACCGTCAAATTGACCAAAATGTTTTTCTATCTACTCAACCCTCATCAAATAGAAAAGTTCTTTCAACAAATTTAAGGCAATTTACTTTCTGTGACTCTCTCTCTTTCTTGCTCTGTCTTTTCTACCTTTCTTTAGTAAATGAATAATGTAATACCACCATATCAGTATTCATGCACATCCTCATCATTTAGTGATGACAGTAAATCAAAGCTGCAAACACATCTGTTTACAGAGAAATTTCCATATTTCATATACTGTATGCAAATTCTATGCAACTTTTGTTATTTCCTTGAAGGCAAAATGCTCATTCTTCTGACACAGCTAATTACTTCTGTATCCAAGTTTGACTTGCTGATGAGGATATATTTATGGTTTTCAATACTGCATTTGGAGTCTTCTCCAAACCATGCAGTGCATGAACTTAACATATTGAATTCAAGCTACTGTTGATGGCCTTATCTTTAAAGACCCCCACACTTTGAGCATAGTAAGTTAGTACAAAAGAAAAAGAGCACCACTGTAAGAAGAATGATAATAGTAAAAAGTTAAACAAAAATATCTGATCTATATCTCATTGTAACTTAGTTAAATTATTTCAAGTGGTTTGGCTTGTGCTTTTAAATTATTTTATTTTACATGCATGCAAGAAGAAAATGTTCTTTCATCAGACATTTAAATGCAAACCTACTTTCTAGGGTTCAACAATAAAATGTAATGTCAGTAGTATTTTCTTTACTAATGAAAGGAATTTCCATTTCTTCATAGGTTAATTGAAGAGACTTCCACTGTATTAAAAAAAAAAAAAAAGGTAACATGTGATGACTATTTGAAATTTGTTCTGTGCCTTATAGCTTATGTACCTTTGAAGAATATCTGCTTACACCAACTTACAACCTAAGAAACACGATGGTTTATCTGGGCATTTCTGTGGTAAGAAGTTTTCTCTTTCACAAATTTTACTGATATTCTGATATCACATAAAGAACTCATAATTGAGCACCCGACAAAGATGCATTGACTAAAAGATATACATTTCCAACAATATTGGCTATCTACCAAATTATAGCAATAAAAGCAGCAATAAGCTCCCCAGAAGAACTTTAATGTTTTTAATGTCATACAATATTTGCATGCTGTGGACTATTGGGAAATGCTTCCATAATTGACTGTTTTAGAGACCAAGGCAGCAAATACAGTTTTAATTAGAAAAGTGCGTCAGTTCAAAAGAGAGTTCCAACAAACCTCCTAATAATTTCTGGCTGCTTCTTGAGTCAAACAATGCTATCAAGGCCATCTGCAGTGTTGCTCTGATGATTGTAATTATGCTAATAGTTTAGTGAGTGCATGGCTTGATATTAGTGGCTCCTTCCTTCAGTGCTGCAAATTCTACAAATCTATTTACTTAGTGAGGTGGAAGCAGAACATAATTTTTACTCCCTATAAAGAAGTGAAAAAATGCATTCTTCTCCACTATATTTCCTAAATAAATATCCACTTTTTTTTTAAGTCAGTGCCAAGTTTGTCACATTATGTAACAAATTAGTAAATCTAATTTACCAATTAATGAATTTTCAAGAGAGTGATGAGCAGCAGAAGAATGATTGTCACTCCTTCAAAATTGTGATGGCATCATATTTGTCTTGCTATACTGTTTGCCTTTCCTTAACTTCATTTTAAATCAGGCTGTTTGATCTCCTCCCTTTTATATATATTGGAATTCCTGGAGGAAAATTTATAGCTGGAGTATGTATATCTATTAGAGAAGCTTCTCTTTAGAAGCTGATGTTTTTGAGGACATGGTATTGTTTTGACTGTAGGTTTAATGCTTGTTCTTTAACGTTTAGGGTCTAATGTTTATGGTTATGGATGGTCTAAATTATGATTTGTCAGCATAATTAGATATCCATCCATTAAAAGAATTACCTCATTCAATTGTTGTTGTTCTTTTTTAAAACCAGCTTCCTTGCCCATAATTTTCTCATTGCTATTATGAAGCATAAGGCTGCAACCATGCATCAGAAAAAATTCCCTTTGGGCACATGTGCTCCTGCACTTCTGACAATGAAGGCATCAAGTGAACGTGAGCAGACTTGGTATACCCTTGATAGCAATAAAATCACTAACCAAAAAGTATGAACAATTTGAATTGCTAAGTGAATTATTCCTCTTCATGTCTTTCAGAAAATTTAAGCATTTTTAGAAACAAAATCCAGATCCATTGCTGTATCTTAGCTTTTCTTCAGTAATCTTCTTGCATGGGACAAAGTCATTCATTGAGACAGAGCACCAAGAAGCTAACAGCCACATCTTGCTGTGTTCACCCTGAATCAAGAACATGTTGATTCTTGGTAAAAAAAATCATATGCCAATGCTATAAAAATATCCATACAACTGACAGTCTATCTCATCTCATACCACCCCTCCCACAACTGCTTCCACCATTGTTATGTTTCATTAAAGAAAACAATATATAAAGTAACAAGCCCTTGAAAAAATAAAGAAATAAAATCATACCTACAACATATTTGACAAAAGGAAGTTATAAAAATTAAGATATAATAAAGAATCTTTTTTGACAGAAACAGATGTCTAGGTAAAATGTCAGTTTGAATTTTCTGAGACAAAAGAGACAAACGCATTTCTGCAATTCAAAGTATAGCACTATATTATTCAAAGTTTAAGGAGATGAATGAAGACTTTAGTTCATTTTAAAAATAATTATATATGTGCCAAAATCCAAATAATTTAAGTGTACTCAGGAACCCCTTAAAAATCCAAAATCACCTGCATTATATCTACAATCACCTAGTTATGCGTATTGTGCCTGAAATGGAGACAATTACATAAGCCATACTTAAGGCAATTAAGCTCTATCGCCACCACTGCTAGTCAAAGCAGGTGAGCAGAGCCATTTAAATCCAGTTGGGCCTTCTACTTGGATGAATATTAAGAGTTTTAAGTGTGGAGTTAAAACTTGTTCACACTGTGAATGAAACAGCTCTTCATTACAGTAAATTAAACATTAGCTATTTCATGTTACCAGCTAAACCAAAAATCATCATCTAAAGTGCTGGTACTTGGTACTCACTACCCAAAGCTCAGACAAAATAAATTACATTTACACCAACAAGGCAGCTGGCTGTCCCTTGCTTGATGAACGACTCCATGCGGAGTACTGCATGCAGCCCTGGGGTCCCCAGGATGGGAAGGGTGTGGATGTGTTACAGCAGATCCAGAGGAGCAGCACGGAGATAATCAGAGGTGGGACGCCTCTCCTGTGGAGAGAGGCTGGGAGACCTCGAATTCAGCTGGAGGCAGACCCTAGAGCAATCTTTCTGTACCTAAAGGGGGCCTGGAAAATAGCTGGAGAGGGAGTTTGCATGGAAGCCTGTAGTGATAGGACAAAAGGGAATGTCTTAATGGAAGAAAGCAGGTTTGGATTAGGTATTAAGAAGAAATTTTTGGTGTAAGGGATGCCCCATTTCTGTAAGAGTAGGATGAGGCTTTGAGCAATCTGGAATGTTTCCCTGCCCATAGAAGGGATATTGGAATTAGATGATCTTTAAGGCCCTTTCCAAACCAAACCATTCTATAACTCTATGATTGCATCTGGTAGAAAAACTGGGGATATGACAGTGAAAATCAAAACCGCAGGAACAAATACTCTGAGAATCAAGTGGGAACATAGACCCATGAGAAACTGGTAGGAAGGTTTTAAATGAAGTCCTGGATGAAGGAGTATTACATGGGGGTGCTAACAAACTTTTCTTTCTATATTTGACTTGTGGTGCATCCAGAGAATAAAGGTTTCTTGGTTTTTTTAGAAATATTAAGGAATGGATCAAAAATGATGGTTATCAATTCCATCTTAGTGGCATTATTTGGGCTCCATAAAGCAACCCATCAGACTTTATTTGACTTACCTTTTAAATTTTATTTGAAAAATCTGGTATTAAGAAACAGAACCAAGATAAACCAAAAAAACCAAAACAAAACAAAAAAAATCAAGCACAAAAAACTGCTAGACACATGAAGTTGGGCTACTCAATCCATAATGATTTCATGATATTTCAGGAAACACTGTTATCTGACATAATTTTCATTTTTGAATTTGAATCTTTATCTGTAATTTTTATAACTCCAGGTTCCAGGTTCATCTGGTATTTCCTTGAATAGAAAACCTGAGGATGGTGGTAATGGAATAGTAATATTTAGCATGATAAAAGTGAGTTTTGCACAAACTTTAGGAGTATTAACTATCTCCATTGATCTAATAAAAATATCATTTATCTTAAGTGTGTCAATCTGAAAACATTATCAGTTGTTGCAGCAAAAATTTTTTGTAGATTGGTGGGAGAAATTTCAGACTCATGTTCCTGCCATAGTTACACAGTTATATTTACATATAAGAAGAAAACAATTGTGACAGATACTCAATGGAAGAGGAATGGTTTAATTTATATAAACTTAGATGAAAATATTGGAATTGCATGCCTGAAAGAAAAAGATGAACAAATACAAAAAAATTGGAAAAATAAAATGTTTGTTAGCCCTGTTAAATATTTTACTAAGAAAGTATGGGTTGATGCTCCCCATAGCAAAAACAGATTTAGGCTTTGCAACCAGGATCAGAATTATACCCTAGCTTAACAAGACAGTCAGGCATTGGAAATACACAGTAATATTACACTTGTGAATAGTCCTGGTGACTTCTGAAGGTCCCAATTCAAAGTTTTTTTGAAATGGTTGATAAAATTTCCTTTGACTACGTGGGCTTTAAATCTTAAGTATTGACTGAGCAGATAGAGGATGCTACCTGCATTCTGCCACAAGTATTTACTCTGCCTTTTCTGTTCCTCTTAAAAAATCCTTAAATTTTATAGAAAGATAAAATTGAACATTTTCTTATCATCAGATCAACCAGGGTTTAATTTCTTTTTTCTTGTTTATACTTTCACTTCATTTCTCAGTAAAATACAGCAAGTTATTTGACACTTAAAACAAATCTTCTGTATATGGAAATTAATGATCCTGGGAGAAATTATTATTATAATGTTGGATAGATTATTTTGGCAATGAAATATGTAATTTTTTAGTACTTCTGGCAAGGAAATGGATTTGATATTTTTAAATGCTTAGAAAGGTTAAGAAATGAAATGTGAATGTGTTTCTCTGTTAAGCCAGTACATTTCCATCTAAGCTGAAGTAAAAAACCCTCAGTATAGTGGGATCTCTTCAGATTCCCACAAGACATAATATGAAAAACAGCATTCCCAGCACATTTGTTTTTTCTTTTCCAGCTCATTTACTTTTCATCTATAAGCCTATTTGGAGCTTCTATTATGCAGTGAATGATTTTCCAATTTATGCCATATTCACTCATATTATACTTACTGTCAGTAATTAAAAGAACACTTCTTTTGTCTTTAAAGTTTATTTTTATTGTCATAATTAAGGTTATGTCTTAATCCTGCTTAATTTTTTGGGAATTTTATTTCTGTGAATGGGATAGGAGTTTGTTCAGCCTTCTTGGCAATCTTTTTGGGACAGTGGAATGGAAAACCTTCATTTACTAAGGATTGAGAGAAAGAGTCTTTAGCTGTGTGTATGCCATCCACATACTCTGTTTTGGTGTGAAAGTCTGTCCATAGGGTAGAACTTGTTCCACTAGCTGCCTTAACTTTGAATAAAACTTTCATTCAGGGGCAAATCTGGGAATCCAAGAGATGCCAGTGTTACTCTGTGTGAGTGTGCATGGACACAACTGCTGGTAAACACCTGTTCCATCCTCCGTGAGCCTCATGATGGCCAAATCTTGTATCCTGAGCATAACTTTTATGTACTTACATATATATGGTATTCCTGTTGATAGCCCTGTGTGTATTTAAAGTGTCATAGGAGCTGTTGCTATGAGTTATGTAGTTCTTTTTCATGTTTTCCACTGCATTCTCTTTTTTTGGTGTTCTAGTAGCAGACCTGGACAAAAACATGGAGTAAATATAGGCTTTAAGGTGGCTGCTTGCCTGTGCAAAGCTGAAATCCTGGAGGCTCTCTTCATTTCCAATGTACGAAAAAGGAATATTGCACTTCCTCTGCCACCATTTTTCATACAAATTTAAGGAACCAAGAATAAAGGATTAGTTTTATTCCCAGAAGGGGCATCTGGGCCACAGTCTGCTGGCCCTGTTTTTCTACCTCCCATCCCCAGTGGGATTTAAGTTTAGGATAGCCAGCTCAAGAAAAATCCCAGTTGTAAAAATGAGCCAAATCAAAGATCAACTAGTGTTGTGGTGTTAGCAAACTCTTTGGATAAAGGCCTATTTCTCTTGTTTTGGAGATGTGTATACTTTTGTGAGGGTGACAGATTTGTTTTCATTTTGCTGCACAATGCTTTCATTTTGTAAGCACTTTTAGCTGTGAGTGACTGTGGGAGGCATGTAACAGTATTATTTAAAATTTCAGAAAGCAATTCTGCTAACAAATTAAATTAACTGCAGATTGTTGCACTGAGAATTCTGACATTGTGCCCTTTAGTGGTGGAACTGCTGGCAGGGATGTGTTGCCTAAGTAACCAGTTTTAATTTACTTGTTTGGACACTTGTATGGAACTTAGATGTAGCAACCCTGACACAATCCATCTCGTACATTCTGGCACATTTCTGATCTGTTTGTTTGTTTGTTTTTGTTTTGTTTTGTTTTGGGGTTTTTTAATGAGTTTTTTTTTGTTCCAAGGCTGACTTTCCAGTCTTAGCATTATTTTTCTGTGACTTTTGCGTTTCAGCTTTATTTTCTGTTGCACTTTGATTTTTAAAATCCCTTTTCCCTTTATTTTTATAAATCATTTCTACTCTTTTATCATTGAGTCTCTTCCAGAAATACGGCCACTTATCATGAGAAATACACTGTCATTTGTTCTTAATTAAAGAAAAAGGTAATTACTCAAATGGGCATTAATAATGTCTTTCCAAGACTCTTAAAGATGCATCTAAACTTTAATAAATCCCATCTTTATGATAGCATTAGCAGGACAGAATTTAAGAGGAAAGCAAATTGTTCTGGTCATCTGGTCTGGCTGTCCATAACAATTTAAACTGGAATTTGTCCATCCTTTTGCATATAGGAGTATTAAAGATTGCAGTTTCTTAAAAGTCACAAAATAGAAGTCAGAAACAGTTTTCAGCCTCCTTCTCCTATCCAACAGAATGTATTTGCTCTCAAAAAACCCTGTCTCTATTAAGCCCTGGGAAACCAGTTCCATCATACCAAACTAAATACAAAATTGAACTCCAAACTGGGGCCTGCTTGATGTTACCAGCAGGTTTTGACCTTGTTTTATTCTCAAGAATTCCAGAGAAAATTTATTTCTACAGCTGTTGATTACATTGTCAGAAGGTAATTTATTACCACAAAGAAAGAGGAAAGTTTTCACTTAAATTCCCATCTTGAAAATCTCCTAAGAGTTCATATGTTGGAATAGAAGATATCATACTGCATTTGATGCAAATCACCACAGATTTTACCTTCCTTCAAGATGAATAATTTTTTTGCTAATTGTTTTCTGTTGTGCTAGAACTTATAATTTCAAAATAAAGTTTGAGCTGTTAACTGAACACCTAATGTCTGTCTTACCTAGGCTTTTGCTTCATGTTCCTGTCACTTCCCCGAACATCTCTGGACAAACAATGGCCATTATCATCATGTCTCTGAGCTTCCTTTAGAAAAAACTTACTTTGCCACCATGTCACAGGCAAAAAGAGAATGAGAAAAAAAAAATACTGCTTGTTATAACTGCCCTTCTGCAGTCTAATAATGCTTAGAGCACATGTTCTGCACACTATGTTGGATGGAAGGAGATGTCAGAACACAGGACCTGTGGATCCAGTGTTGTAGGCAGAGGGTGGTTTCTTTGTCTGCCTCCAAGCTGTCTATCTTGGCTTTGGTAGGTAATATTGCCTCAGCCTGGCCTGGTTTTCCTCTGGGGAAGGGTTATATCACAGACAGTGCAGTTGTCTTGTCAGTAATCCATTTGCTAGAAGGTTTGAGCGCCAGGAACAACGTAACAAATCTCTGTCAATGCTTCCTGCACCTGCCTCCAGCCAGCTGCGGGACCTGCCTGTAGTCAGACTTCATTCTCTTTTCCTGCTCATCATTCTGCATTAGGTGTTGAGTTGACCTCTGATTTGGAGCTCTTTATTCAAAACTTTTTTGGTATTTCAATTAGAAAGAAAGTCCCTAATTTTTCATAAGTTGTTGGTTGATGTAATCACATATTTTCCATCCAGGCATGCTGCAGATATGCACGGGTAGATTTGTACCACAAACTTGTATTCTGCCTGCTTTCTTGGTACACACCTTCAGCCATTGCTGTGAACATTTCTTTTGTGCCACCAGGGCTGAAACTCATTAGTATCTGTCAGGTGCTGTTTGCTTGTATCCCATGGAAAGAGTCGGCTCTGTCAAAGCTGTCCATGGTTTATGTCACAGAAATTACTATAGTGAGGACTGGCACCTTGCTGGCAGCAGCCTCAGCAGAAAAACAAAGGGGCTAAGGAGAGATAAAGTCTGAAGTGCGTTGAAATAAATCTAAAGGAGCTCTGACATTTTAGATCTCTTGAAAATCTGTTTCAGGGACATTGCTAACTTCTGGTTCACAGGTGAGGAATGCCAATAGGTAAGGTGAATGCTCACCATCGTACTTGGTATATTCCATTTAATTGGACAGGTGATGATACTTTTTCTAACTTTGTTAGCAGAAAACTTCTATTAAAACTTAATTTTAAGGTAAGCTTTTCTAGGCATATATGTACAGAGCAATCTGTATTTGTTAGTAATTTCATCTCAAATTTTGGTTTTCTCTTTCTATGATCTAGTCAGAGGTTTTTTTAAAATGAATTGCCATCCCCCTAATATTACTAGAATATTGAAGATGGACTCCAGTGTATGGTCTGTATTTACCAGATATCCAAAACAACCCCATTGAATGCTTCTTATAAAGTAATTTTTATTTGCTTGTGAAACATTACACTGGGTTTCCACCTCTTCCACAACTGTAAATTTACCTGATATTAAGTTATGCAACTATTCTTTGATAAGTTACTTCATTTCTACATAATTCATGCTAAAAATGTAATTTTCTTGCAGGAATGGATGTCCAGTCATTTATTTATTGTCTTGAGAATTTTCTTTCCAAAATAGAACAGTAATAGGCAGTAAATCAATTGATATCCATTTTCCAGTCTTTGAAGATTAACTGTTTAGGGTAGAGCTCTGACTACCTGTGATTATTATTTGATTTCTGGGTTTTTATCCTATGAAGGTTATCCTCAAATTGCTTCAGTATGTTCTGAAATCTTCAGATGTCCTTTGTTGCAGTCAGTGAGGCTTTTGACCTTATAAAGACGAGCAGAAGGCCCATTAATCAGTAGGTCTTTATTGGGAATAGGAACATGCTGGGTCTTAGTGATAGGTACTGCATCTTGAAGGTTTTGAAACAGTAGATTTGAAATTATGGGCCACTGGTGGAGAGTACCACTCACTTTTTACTGAAAGGGCTCAGACGACACATATGGAAGAAATAGGTCCAGATGACATATAAGGAAATGGTCAAGGATAAAAAATGTCAAAATATTAAATTGTTTTCCATCCTTTTTCATAACCCAGTATATAAGATATTTGATATATAGTAACAGGCTGTAGACTTCATGTCAGTTCGAAAGCATAGATCTCAGGGCTATCAAGGCTTGTCTTGTCCTGTTTGAGCTTGTTTAAACAATTTTATACTGGCCATTGCAGCCTCATTCAGCATAAGTGGTGTGAGAATTCCTCTGCAACAAAAATCTGAAAAATGTATGCATTCCCTGAACAAACAATAGCCATTTATTTCAGCTGAGAATGAAAGAGGCATTGGATATCTCATACTTCACTTGGGAACCAAGGAGAGGGAAGAAAGTGTGATAAATTGGACTCAAATAAATCCTAGACCGAAGATGAAGACTTTCCAAATTATGCCCCTTAAAGAGCATAGTTGCCCTTCTGGTGAAGACTTCAGGTTGTTGATGGCTTGACTCAATACTCCCCCATTCCTCTTGAGGGAGATTGAAGTTGTTGATGCTAGACCCAGAGGACCATCGTAGGGATGAAGACAACAGGAAGAAAAGAGTTAGACACTTGGAATATCATGTTCATCAACCGGATAAATGAGGATTTTCTTAGATAACTTGGACTATTTAGACAGAAATTGTGTTGTTTAAAATTCCCAGGTCTGTATTTGTGTGTTACCCAATTAATCATAGAAAAATTTGAGCATAAAAGTTTTATATATTTCAGATTTAACTTATTTTATACTGACATATGGCCACTGGAGTTGGTGAAACTATTCTGCCACATTTTAGTGGGGTGGACATCTAAGCATTTATCCTTTGGGGTAATCTTTTGGCCTAATTTAGAAATTCTGAAGACTCAAATTTTTCTTGAATGTTTTGATAACATTTAGTTACAATCTTCATTGGAATTGTTTATTTGAACTGCTGCTTATATATTTGAAAAAAGTGCAGATAGTAATTTGTTAACTCAGGTGAGTTGCCTTTTTGATGTGGTAAATACCTAGCTCACAGCAGCTGTCTAGAATTTTAAATTGGTAAGGAAAAGCAATAAAAGTTTATTGCCATACTTGAAATAACCTGTCATTATCTATAAAACCACATTCATTTTAGACTTTGAAATTCAAGAAAAACATTCAGTAAGTCTGATAAGGACTGAAAACTATTGCTGTTGATGGTAGGGGACACCTAACTGTGAAAAAAGCAACCATGTAAACTTTGAAAATAAACACTGGGTATTTGAAAATAAATACTGGAGATTTTGAATAGAAGATCTCAGTAACAACTTTGCCAGCTGAATATGTGTGGTGCATTTCACTGAGCAGGGGATGAGATGAGAAAATATGTCTCTTTATCTGAAACTTTAATACACTCAGCTGCATTCAAAGCAACTCTGGAAGTAGTTTTGCTTGCTGCAGAAGGACATGCCCTGTGATGGTGGACCCATGGCATGGCAGCTTCTCTGGCATTGGTAATCCAAGATTACAAACATTTTCAAGAAAACAAAAATCTATCAAGTTTCTAGGTAGTTTATAGATAAATGATATCTATACGGTTATCTATGGGTTTTTTTCTAAGAGAGCAGCTGAAAGCTTGTCACATTAATGCAGGTGTAGAGGATCACTACCTGGTGAATCATGTAGGCATAAGCAGCAGTCTGGGTAGAACTGTAGAGGAAGAATAGGAAATTGGGAAGATGTAGAGTCTGCATGGTAGACTAAGGCATTTAGGAATTTGGGGTTGTGAAAGGGATTTACCTGTTTTGTTTCTTGATTTGGTTTTTTTTTCCCCTGTGACTGGGGAGGATAATGTGTTTACTTCAATCACCTGGGACTCGTCTAGCCTGCCAGCTACACCCCCTTTCCCAGATGAGGCTGGGAGGTCTAGGGTTATTTGGTGTGACTGGGAGATGGAAATAGTGGTATGGCGTGTTTCTGACTCATTTCCTATCTGTGGTGGTTCTAGAAATATCATTTGGAGCACCTTCAGTGTCCCTCTGAGCTATATTTACAGCTGCTGCTTTATGAGAGCTTTTACAGTACTGAAAAATGTCCATGTCTTAGTGGCTGCCAGCTTAGGAAGGTCATAAGAAGGTTTGTTTGTTTGTATGTTCTATTTGTTCATTTCTTTGCTTATCCCATTGATCTCTCACTGTAAACAAAGTCACTCGAAGTACAAAGGGACATTAACAAGTTGTTAAAACCTGCAAGGAAAGTTCTAACATTCTGGAGATCTATGAGAATGTAATACATTTCACATTAACATGACAATGCATCTAGACTGACATCATATTCATTTATCTTAGATGCAAGGATTAAATTAATCTCTAGATCTAAACAATTTTTTGGTAATGATAGAATGAAAAATAGTCAAGAAATTAATAAGTGATAGAATATTTCCTACAGTTCCTTGAAGTGTGAAACTGTTCTAAGTAACACATAGCTCCAACTGAAAAGAGATTACTCTAACTAAAATTTTTAAATCTGTCTGGGTTAATTTAAGAAGTATTACTAGGCATTTTACAATTAGGCTAGGGCTGTTTTATTGAGGCAGTACACAGTTATCCCATGGTTTGTTTTTTTTTTTCCAAGCAAAGCATGTACTCTGAAGTTTTACACAATTTCATTATAAGCGCTAAGCTTCTACCATTAAGCTCCTGAGTGCTTTAATTCCAAGGACTTTTCCCAAACCCTGTGCCTTCATTGCATAAAGTTGAACTGCATAATAATTGCACTGAAAGAATGTTTCAAATGAGCTATTTTGTGTTCAGAATGTCATCCTTTCACCTAACATCTCTGAAAATCAGAGCTGAAAAGTATCCCTCTCTTATCTGAGCGGAATACTATTTCTTTGTATATCAAGATATTGCTCTTATATTGAAAACTGACTTAAAACTGGTGGAGAAAGGTTACTCAGCATTATTAGTTCCTACTTAGTCTTACAGTCTAGGGGTATCAGGGGATTTCAGAGAAAGTCAGAAATTTTCAGGCCACTTATTTGTTTATGAATGAGGAAATTAAGATAAAGGGGCATTTTAAAAAGAAATATTTTTAATACATACCTCCTGTCTCTTTTTCAGGAATAATTTCTAGAAATATGTAGAGTGAGCATGACTGCTTGCAAATCCTCAGGAGCAGTGTCATTGCAGAGATGTCCTAAGGATAAAATCAATAATATGGGAAAATTCAATGGATAAGTTTTTTTTTTTATTATTTTTAGCCTGGTTACTGAGCTATATATTTTGTTGAGACTCCCTCTAGATCTTAGCAGCCTAATTTTCAGTTCTTGGGCATGCGGACGTGTTTCAGGACTAAAGATTAATATTGCTGGAGACACAAACCTGGGCTGTGCTGATTTAGCTGCAGCTGTGGGACATGAGCCCAGGGATATTGCTTTCTTCCAGATTTGTCCCTTATCTTTTTCTAACTAATGTTATATATGACAGAAGCAGACAGACCATTGGAAGGATTTGTTTGCCCTCACTTGCATACTTAGAAGTGATACCAAAGGATAAGCTTATTTTTCTGTTAAAAACACCTCTAAAGAATTTGTTTCACTCAGAGATCAACCTCTTTGAGTGGTTTGCCCTGAGAGAGTGTTTGTCTGCCTCTGCTACCTGTAATGCCTTAGGCTGCTGTCCAGTCTCTGGCAACCAAGGTTAGGATAGATGAGTTGAGATGGATAGAACTGTTTAATTTGGTTCAGGTTTAATTTTTATAATACACTTTTTTCTCCAAACTTTGAAAGAAAGCTAGATCTATTTATGTGGTAACCACTCTCTGGCCACAGAGAATGATATGTACAACTTTCCTAGGTATTGTCCTGGGGAAAGCTGTGAGAAGATCAGAAAAAGGAATGAGAAAAATTTTTTATCTTCACTTACTGTACTTGATGTTGTGAAAATGTAGAATGTGTTATAGAGATTTGTTTACTAAAGGGTGATTTCTTAATTAGTTAATGGTGATGGTATTTTAATTAATTGACTAATCTGGTCTGTCTGTATCAGGCTGTCTGTAAGGATGATGAGTTTCTTAATAAGTATAGTATAATAAAGTGATTGATCAGCCTTCTAGATTCATAGAGTCAATGCTAATTATTACCTGACACAGACGCGTGCTGCAACATTTTTATTTATGTTCCTTGAGGATGAAGGGAAGGTCAGCTCTTATTCCAAGAGATGCTAAGCATGCTTGACATGTTTAAATTTTGGTTCCTATGAGGGCTGCATTATTGAAAGAAATGTTCCAGCAACTCCTGCACACTTGTGACCTGAAGCAGGGCAGCCACAGAGAGTGTGCAGTGGATGCCCCTGCATGAGACCAGAGCAGAGGGTGAACTCTGGGAGCACATCTAACAGTCCTGGGCCACTGGTGGGTGTTTCTTCCATGGGACCAGTCTGGAGCTAGTTTGAGTTAAACACAAAAAAACACAAACACAAAATGTGATGCAACAGTTCATACCAATAATGCATCAGGTCCTCTGCCTTATGGTTTCACTCTCCTGTGAGATGATGCCACTTGCTCTGTGTCCCTTGCAAGGACCAGGGAGCTGCTTATAGGAGAGAACAGAACCAAAATGCTTGGCAGAATGATGTGATAGAAGAAAGGGAACAGGATGTTCTGAAGTGTTTGGTCTGCTGAGACCAAAGCAAATGCTGAGAAAATCTTTATTCCATTCTTATTTCTCTGAAGAAGCAACATAGCAGACAGGAGGCAGAAATGCTTCTAGCTGATCAGAGTTTATGCCAATTAATAGTTTTGCTTTCTAAAAGTATATTGCTTTATGGACTAAGAGCTACTTTTGGATTTTTTTTTCCTGTTCTTACATTGCAGTATAAAGAAAGAAGGGCAGTTCTCGACAGCTCTCAACAGTTCAGAATTGAAGTGCGTTTTGTTTTGTTCCAAACTCTAGGTGCAAGACAATTTGTAGTACGTGGTACACATAGGGATTTCTTATCTTCCACTGAATATTTTCTCTACTTTCTCTTCATCACCACCTGTGATTTCCTCTTGAATTTTATCCATTAAAAAGATGGAAAAGATGCTCCCAGATTGCTTCCCAAAATGTAATATTTTTTCAGTCTGTAATGATCTAGGATTTCAATTTGCTTATATCCAGTTCACACCTTTTCCTCATACTATGGACTTTTTTATGTTATTAGTTGTAACTATGGTGCTCATGAAGTACACTGATCAATTGATTAAGTTTGATTTTAACCTCTCAATTGATTTCACTGATTTTTTTTTAGCAAATGGAGATGAGTGGTAAGAACACTTGCCCAGGATCTTTTTATTCAAATATATGAATATCTTAGTCCTCAATAGTAATTCTTCCAGATAACTATTGAATTAGTGCCACTTAACTGAAAACAGATGCTGTGCAATTATTGCCTTTCACATCAAAGTAAAGAATTCTGGCAATTCTTGTTAAAAATGGATCAATTTGGGTAATGGTGATTGCTTGACTTTCTGCTACTCAACGGAAGTCTTTAAGTTACAATTTGGCAATTTAAAATTAGAATGGTCATATGATAATATGAATAGTGTATTTTTGGGAAGGGGCTCTCAAAATGAATTCTTGTCTGAATTTTTGGCAATTATTTTAAAACTACAGTTTTACTGGTTTTATTAAAAGTCAGCTAAAATTGCTCTTGCATAAAAGATTTTGGAGGATTTTGTTAAAATTAACAATGCTTACTAAAACTTTGTATTAGAAGAAAAGGAGAGATCTGTTAAAGATTCATACACTGGCACAGTACTGCTCCCCAGTCTGATCACATTAAAAAAAAAAAAGAAGCATATTATGTTTGCCATTTTAAAGTTATATTAAACCTAATGAAATTTAGATTACTCTGGAAGGGTGACTTTATTCTACTCTATAAGACTTTTCCCTGAAAGAATGTTAGTATTTGCAGCAAAATTTGAACAGGTTTTCAGATGGTGAAGCTCATATCCCATTTTTTTTAGTTCTTTCCTCTGTTTCATTACTGATAACAACTGGCTCTACAGAAACCTGAAGGAGAATTGCTAACTACAATCCATTTTATGCTTAAGCAAATATCTTTCTGTTCACATGAAGAATGGTCTCAAAAATGCAAAATTTTTCTGCCCTGTTTCAGAGCCTTTGGACTTCTTTTTAGGACTTACCTTTTCAAACCTAGATTTAGTATCTGAAACTTTTTCAACAGATTTACTTAAGTTGAAGGCTGAGCAGGCAATCTTTTTCACTTAAGTGAAATGTGTTTTGTCTTGCCTTAAATTAAATGAATTAGGATAAGCCAGAAAAATCCAGCTTTGATGTAAATTCAAGCAGTTTTTTATTTTAACTTTCTTTTCATTTTAAAAAACTTCTTGTTTGCTAAAATAACTTTGGAAATAGACATAGTGTCTGGCTTTGCTTGCTTTCCTTTCAGTCTTCATTTTCTCTGCAATATTTCTCTAGTGCTTTAAAAAATACCTTTTGATTGGTGCCCATCTTCTGCTTTTTGTGACATCTTGCATATTTTTTGCCATTTTATACTTTTCCCTCTCTGCCTCCCTTATGTTTTTCAGGGTGCTTCCAGTTCAGTACTTAAAGTATTTGTCCTTTTGACATTCTCTGAAAGTCCTTTGCTTCTGAGTCATCTTCTTGTCCATTTCTATGTGATTCTCAGAAATATAAAAACCTTTGTTGTTCTTATTCTTAGCTGACAAGAGGGCTGAACTGTTGCACTCATCAAGAAATTCTCCCTACATATACATGGCCAAACACTTCCCAAAAATATGAGACACTTTGGCTTTGCACTTTCTGTTTGACATTCACTGAAACACTTTTTCCCTTATTCACTGAAGATCCAACCATTACACCCTAAATATTTCTGAATATTTGATATATTTTTCATTTATTTCCACTCAAACAGATTTTATTGTGTTTTTGACTTGTTTGGGCTATGCAAATTTGCTTGTTATGAATGTTTTAGAGTATATTAAGCTGGAAATGGAAACCAGTTCCTGTAAAAATTACCCTTTGACTCAGAATACTTGTATACAGATTTATACTACAGGCACAGAAGTGCAACAGTTGGGGAAAATGCTGTGGGAGTTTTTATAAAATGAAAGAAAGCTGAAAGGCAGGGAAATCCTGATATTGTGATGCTTATCAGTGTGAGGAGAGTTTAAGAAAATATAAAGGAAAAAATAAATAAGATAAAATATTGTATGTTGGAGAAAATTAATTGAAAGCAGCTGAATAGCAGAAATATTTAAGCTTTTACAAATATAGTAATGTGAAAATATATGGCATAGGGTGTTCTGGTTTTTGTTGCTTGTTTTTTCTTTAATTTAAGATTCTAGTCTAATCTGTACTTACAGACTGGAAAAAACCAATTTAATGATATGTATTCTTGAGGAATATATATATATATATATAAATGTATATATCAAGGAGCTCTTAATTAATTTAGTCGTAGCTCTGCTTTTTATCAGGAAGTTTTCCAAACAGCTCAATGACCTGAGGACAAAGCATTAAAATAAAACAGCTAAAACAATGTGCACAGAAATAATGATGAAAAGGGTGGAGTTGAACTAAATGAGCTGGAAAATGCTTTCTAGGCAGAACAGAAACCTTTGTCACAATAAATATGTGCCTGCCTCTGGTGTTGGAGATAATAGGAAGTTGCATCAGACCTTGCACTTCTTGCCTTCAGGTGATGTTGGAGCAGTAGTCTTTGTTTCCTGACAAGGGGTTTCTTACATTAGGAAAATACAGATCTGCAGAACATACAAATTATTTGTTCCCCTACAGGCAGAGTTTCTCTTTACAGATACTATGGCACCTGTGCATTCCAATAAGCATACTTTAGTCACAGAGATATATCTTGTCTTATTTCTGCTCACCAGGGCTAGCATTCCCCTGACTTGATTTTGTCAGTTTGTAGGTGATGAAATCTCCAGACCTGCTGGCATCAGCTACTTGTTACAAGCTGCCACTTGGGAATTTTTTTCCATCCCACTATTCCTATTAAAGGAGTGCCATACTTACCTGAGTGCCAGATTTATTTTGTCTAGCTCTCACAATTATTTGCCTTGCAAATTTTGCAATTAACTTCTCTTTTTCCTACTAGCACTCCATCCCTGGGTTTGGGGCATCTAAAGTTTTTAAGCTACTTCACTAAAACAATTTCCCTGATTTCATGTGATGCTAGGCCGAATTAAACAAGTTGATTCAATATTCTCTCACAAGGTTGGCTCTGTTGATTGTTTGGATCTCCAAGTCCCTCTCCTGCATTTGAAGGTCCTTGAGTCATTGGTCTAAAAGTGTGGCCAGGACCACTGTGATTTGGTGAATCATTGAAACACTGTGAAAGGTGTTACTAAAATATCCTCCTACAAGAGACAGAAATCAGTGCAGTAATTTGCAATCCCTTTGATGCAAAATCAATTGAAATTTGAATTTCTCAACTGTTTGTACATTTGATGTACAAACTTTCCAAACATTTGTCAATTCCTTCTGAGCAAATAGAGATCTTTGTGGATGTTGGTCATTTAGTAATTCTACCCTGTTTTCCTGTTGTTTTCTTATCTAATATACTTTCAAACCACTGAGCAATAAATCCAATCACTAAGTTAATGATATACAGTTGACTTTCATAGCATGCGCCAGTATTTTTTGGTCATAAAATGTTATATTCAGTTAAATATTATCCTCAGAACACACGAGGTTGAAAGACTGCTTTGCAGAAGCAGTGACTTCCTGTAAGCTGCAGATTAAGAAACAGGTTCTAAAAACATCTTCCAGAGAGATGTGTGTAAACACAGCTTGGAAAAAGGCACTTCATGACCAGTACTAGGCAGTTTCAGTGATTATTTTCCAAGTGAGGGCTCGGATAGTAGCACAGCCCATGAACAGGCTCCTGTACATCTGTGTGCTGTGTTGCTTTGCTCCAGGGGACACTCAGCCATTCACAGCAGATGGGTGCCAGCGTGGGGATGGCTCTTCTGCTGCACCTGGAGAAGTGTGCATCTCCACCAGCTCCTGTGGAGACAGCAGGGATGAGAAACAAGGTGAGTCTGCTGGGCTTAGCAGAAGTGTGATACAGTTTGGTAACCGAATGTGACAGAAGGAACTTGGGGGCATGTTTTTATGTTGAAAAATGTCTGAGAATTCTTTTTTTAATTTTTTTTTTACCTTCTTCATTTTTTAAAGAAAAGTTTATTCTAGCTTCAGTTTGGTTTTTCATGCTTTTCTTCTTTTTCAACATTTGTAAAGTGCAAGATTCTCATGAGTCTTCATATGGATATTACATTGCAAAACAAGTGTTTCCTCATCCAAATTCAATGAAGATTCAGCAAATAATACTTTTTTCCTTAATTTATGGGAAATTTGTTTGATAGAATTCAGATTTAATATAAAATACCTAGACCAAGGTATAAGCTGCAACTTTTTTTTTTTTTTTTTTTTTGTCTAGACAAGGGTGGCAATTTCCTTGAATTCATGAACTGATTAACAACTGATTATCCTAGCTTAATCTTTGTCACATGATTTGGTTACAAATACAATTGGTGCTATTTCCTGTAAGGCATTGATCTAAGTGGTGAGAGTGAATTTTAAATGCTGTTCTAAGACTAAATTTGCATCAGAATTTCAGTATTTCTGGAATACTGTACTACAAAATTCTGCTGCAAATAATTTCATGTCATATTTTTAAGCCCAGCTAGAGATGAAACACCACACAGTCGCTTGCTTATGTTGCAATGGGGAGAAGAAGTGGAGTAAAACTTGAGATAAGAAGAGTTTATTAATTGAAAATAAAAACAAAGTAAAATAAAACAATGGTAAGGGTAAATAATGATAAATAATAATGATAACAGAAAGGAAAAAATACAATTAATGTACAATTGCTCACCACTCACTGACTGGTGCCAAACCTCCCCTTCCTGATCCCAGATCAGCTGTGCTTCCAGCTAACTCCCCCCAATTTATATAGTGGGCACAACACTTTCCAGCTATGCTCCCCTTGCCCCAGTTTTGGTTTTCTTTTATTTTTTAACAGAATTACAGAATGTTCTGAGTTGGAAGGGACCCACAAGGATCACTGAGTCCAACACTGAAGTGCATGGCCGACATGCAGACCATACCTGGAGCCTTGGCTATTAGCACCAGGCTCTGATCAGCTGAGCCAGCCCTGCAAACTCCTCACTGGCAGAGCTTGAGACAAAGGGGAAAAATTTGTCCTTGCCATAGGATATCTATGACTTAGCAAAAAACTGAAACATCAGCGTGTTATCAACACCACTGTCATTCTGAATCCACCGTAACAGCTACTGAGGAGAAATTAACTCTTCCCTAGCTGAAACCAGGACAGATGTATAAGGTAGTCCTTCTCCTTGAGGATTTTTGTTCTGAGTCCAAAGAAGAGCTCGGATTTATAAAAATTTTTAATTCTAACTAGAAAGCTTATTTAAGTTCTCCTACTCACTATGCAACAAAAGAATCTACCATCTTTGTTGGGATTTTCAAATTTAAGTATAAAACAGATGGTCTTTAGATGAGCCTGTATCTATCTGTCCCCACTGAAACCTGCTAATTAGAGCATGTTTCCAATCACTGAATTCACCTGAAATCTGTGAGAAAGAGCAGTAACTTAAATCCAGGTTCTTCAAATTACAATTGTGTGTCCAACCACACAAAGATTTTCTTCCTTTGCTGGGACTCCCTGTTATATCCAAATAGGATGCAGAGGTCTCTTTGGAGCAGGAGTCTAAAATCAGCTCTAGGATACTTGCTTTTTATTTCTCTGCAAATAAGACAATTATTAAGACTGTATTGGACATCAGTACATTTTTGTAAGTTTCCTGTGCTGTACAAAAATGTATTTAATGGCAATGGCTGAAATGCCTGTTGAATTCTCTGACATGTCTAACACATCTCAGGTTAACATCTATTTTTATCACTGGCACAAGAGGTGGGTAAGCTAAGTTCCACTGCATAGCCATGAAATCTTCATTGTGTTTGCTCCTGTTTTCCCTGGAAGGGGCATTTATTCCAGGCAACACTTTTTATTGTGCCTGCAGAATATGGAACAAGAGGCGCATTCTTCCATTATCTTTTATGGAGGCTTTTTACACTTGTCTCTTGAGGGAATGCAGCTACAGACAAATGCTTATATGAAAGTAGAGAATTAAAGGTTTCTCCAAAGAATAATATGAGCCTATGGTCTCTGTAAAAGCCCTAAATATGCAATTATTTTGCATTTCATGTGAATGAGCCAGAGGGGTAGAAGTAGGCTTTGAGGGACAAACTGCATGCTGGGACTGCTTGGATAATGCTCTGGATTACTTCAGGAGATAAATCAGCTGTCAGACATGACAACACAGATCAAGGAGTCAAATTGAAGATTTTTCCTGCTGCCACTCTTTTTGGGCTTTGGGATTATTGCAAAATTATTTTTCTGTTTAGATTCCAGCTCCTGGTCTCATGTTGGTGACAGGTTCCTGCTCTTTTCCCTGGGCTTTGCTCAGATTTAAGGAAACTCCTCAGTGAAATATATAAAAATTGGAATTCCAGTTTTTGTTGTTCATTTGGTCTTCATACTGCAAAATATTTGCCAGGAAATGAATGATAACTAAATACTCTTACATATTTTTGTCCCAGAATATCCCAAACTGAGATTTTATACACATGCGCACTTGAAATAGAACCTTTAAGTGTAATATGGTCCTGTGAGACTTGGAATTTTTTCTTATAAATTATTTTAGATTCTTTTTTTGTTAGCAGGAAACTCAGCAAAAATTATCTAAAAAATCACACACATTTATTCCTTCTGAACTTTTCCTCTCTATGCTCTCTATTTACCTTTGTAAATCTATCTTCCAGCAAATTTACATTGGTTTGCTTTGAAGTTATATTTTCTGTGAAAATGAATATTACCTTGGAAAATAATGATGAATTATTATTTCTTTTAAATTTTAAATGCTACAATTCTTGCTATTTCATGCATATTAATTTGGAATTGTTTTTTCAGGTATGAGAAAATTCTTGAAGAAATATTGAGTGTGATTTGGTGCATTTCATGCAATGTCAAGCAGATAGATATACTTCAGTAGTGTTAGTGCTTTTGATGAACCTCTGACATGCCCTTTAGCCACTCAAAGATCTAAGGAATAAAAGCAGCAATAAAAAGTTGGTTGATGACTCAGCCAATCTGCACATTAACTTGAGTCTGGAATGCTTGTGTGAATTATTTATATTTTCCCCTAACCTTGTAATAAATTGTTGCAGTAAACTGATATGAATATGAAAGTCATGAAATTGAACATTGTAGTGTGATTATCAATGCTGCAGTTGCAACTTTATTTAAAATGACCAGTGAATTATGATAATACAGACTAGACCAAAATCATTAGCAGGGGCCTGGAGCTGGCACCAATTGGAGAGGGAGTGAGAAGGCATTGTAGCTCCTGTGTCTAACTAGAATCCCAATTAGAAGGCAGAATCCCAATTAGAAGGCAGGGTCTTGGCCACCTTCCTCTGCTGTGTAAGACAAAGGGCAGGGGAACTGAAAGTTTCCACACAGGACACAAAATCAGGAGACAGTGCCAAGTACTGGCCACTCTGCTTGGGTTGGGGTTGCAACAAGTTTGTTTACAGCTGCATCTACTTAGAATTTATTTTTTTTTATTAAATCCTTCCACCACTACAAGAAGTGCTTGAAGGAAAGGGGCTGTCCAGCCTGTCAAGCACATCCAAGCACTTCCATTCAGTTTGGATGTGATACATAAAGGGCTGTTGGACACCTGTGAAAAACCAACACCTGTCCCTCCAGCCCAGTAAGCAGTTATTGATCTGGTCCCATACCCACCTCAAACTGCCTGAATGAACTCATACACCAAACTGGGCTTGGGGCCAGAAAGGTGTTCTGCCTCCCTTTTCCAACATCCACTGCTCTACAGGGGAATCTGGAAGGGGGAAAATGCTCCTGCCTCACCACACTGTGACGTGTACTGGAAGAAATAAGAAATAGGAAAGGCAAGTGGGGACACTATGCCATTCTGAGGATTCATTGTGTCTCTTGTTTGAATGACATGGAATAAAAAAAAACCAAACTTGCTCTCTGATTACATCTTGGTGTTAAGTCTTAGTTTTTCTCTGCAAGAACTCTGGAAAAATTTTGCACCTTAGAGCTGCAGTGTATTTTAAGAACAATCTTTGCATATAAACTATAGTAGCTTGGCGATTTTCCTACAAAAAAGGTAACTACACACATATTTGTAATGAAAAGAACATATAGTAATAAAATATAAATGCATGAGTTTGGTTTTCGTTTGGTAAAGAAAGGACTTGGTTGCTTCTTTGAGGCTTTTTTCCCAATGTTCATTCTCAGTTGTCTCCCTTCCACTGCACTGTTTCTCTTTGTTCATGATTTAAACATTCTGGTGTTTCTCACTTTTTTTCCCAGAAACACTGTTCGGAGTATTTCTGAATGTCAGCTAAACAGCAAGTGATGCTGAAAAAAAATATCCCTTTCCATTAGTTTTTCAGCTTTCAATTTTTTGTTTGTTTGCTTCAATCCAGGTTCCTCCTGGAACAACTGTGATTTTGAAACCAATCCGTGCAAAGTTCTTCCTGAATTCAATTTACAGCCTGGCTGGATGAGAAGAAATGGTCGATCTGGGATGGGACCCCCATACTCTGACCACAATGGGAATGAGAGTGGTACGACTCCTCATGATCTTTGGGGAAACCATGGACTCTTATATACTATGTAGTTTTCTATTTAATTTACTAAATTTTGTTAATTTCTTGATTATTCAACTATATTCTGCCACATGTTTCCTGAGCACTTGTGTCTTTTGAGGTGATTTTGAGGCATCTTTAAGGTGATTGCAATTACAATAACCCAGAATTCCAGGGAGAAAGGGGAGGAGAAAGACAGTATTTCAGTAAGCAATTCCTGTTATCATAGAGGAGCAAGTAATCAGTTTCAAAAAAATGTGTTTACCTACCAGAGTGATCTTTACTTGTTTTGGAGATATTAGGTGATAAATTCAGTCTTGATGATTGCAACGTTTATAAAATTTGAGACTTGTTTTCGTGTTTTCTTGGACCAGTAAATGTGTGGAGTGTGTGTATCTATCATCTGTAGCTAATATTACTACTCCAAATATTTTGAGAGAAGAGGACTTTGTATTTGGAGACAGGATAAGCTTTGATAGCCTGTTTTTTGAGCCAGCTTCTTTCTAAATCTTCTTAAAATTCTACTTTACCTTGAATAGTGTCTCTCAAATAAGTAATTCTTTTTCTCTGTCCTCAGACAAAATATACCCTTTATGTTTGTCCTATAGTCAGATTAACCCTGCTTTTCTTTCTGTGATACATACTGTAATACAATAGCTCTTTAGTTCTCTTCTGCATATATTCTGTTATCCTCTTTCCCTTCATTTCCACCCCACCCTCTCATCCCTCCTGGGCACAAGCAGTGCTTTGGAAGCCCTCATGGTGAGCACCTGAAGGCAGGCATGCCTTGGAGCATGTACAAGAGAATCCTATGTGAGATGTAGGTGTTGTTGTGATTAGCCCAGGTGCTTTACCCCTCATTCCCAAGCTAGGTTGATCTGGGAGTGTGGAAATCTGCACTGTTCTAAAGCAGCATCTCCTGCACATTGCATAAACCACCAAACAGGTAGAAGTTCCCAATAATGATGAGTGTAAATTGGTGGTTTCAAGGGGAATGTATGGACAACTTGCTTAGAAATCAGCAGATGAAAATGAACCCCAAATTTAATTTTTTTTGTTGAAGAAAACAGCAACCAGAACCCCATTCTAGGTTTTACTGCAAATTCTCATTTCACAGTGGAAAATTCTCATGATACTCTGCAATTAGGAAATTTTTTATATGTGATGTGCTTTTAAAAACTTCAGTTTTTGCTTGTGTGTATCTCAAAAGCACATCCTGCTGAGTGTATTATTCTTCCAAAAATAAGGTTGCTGTTAAATAAATGTTGATTTAAACCAATGTTGGCACAAAAATGTGAGCAGCTACCAAACCTTTTTCATAAAGGCAAGCTTTATTTCATGTATGCAAGTTGTGAAATGGTTTAAAATAATAAAGCTTTTCTCATTAAAAACCACATTAAAAACACACCAAAAGTACCATGAAAATCAAATATAGCAAACTCTTGGCTAGAACCAAGATAGGTTAGCCAGGCAACAGTCTTACCATAGTTGAAGTTTCTAGAATTTGTGCATGATTGTTAGTATACACCACATCAGGATGTAGCAAACACTAGAAAAATACACTAATAATCAATAAAAACTGGTGGGGAAGGGAAAATGTAACTTGTACAGACTGCCAAAGCCAGCAAAAGATTGAGAATCCTGAACTGAAGTGTTTGTTTGCTGCAGATGAAGCAAACTGTTCAGTCACCTGTATTGTTCACATTTACTTGTTTTGGCCCTTCAGTCACTGTTGTATCTGCCAGGTCTGAATTGTGCAGTGGTCATGTTAATCTAAGTTATTTTATTCAGGTAGCAAGAAGCTCAAATACTTGTAGCTATTCAGCTTTCTGAGAGGCTGCATACTCAGATCCGTGAACTGAATAGCTAAGGAGATTCAAATGCATTGTATTAATTTGCTTCTGTTTTTCTACCTGGAGAATGTCTAAACTGCACTTTCATTTTCTAAATGCTGATTCTAATTGCCTAGGAAATATTTATCTTCTTATGGCAGTGAGTTGAGTTTTCCCACTGCTGGTGACTCAACAGACTATGTAATCAGTTTTATGTTGGTTCCTGCTTAAAACCCAGAGATGATTCTCTATCATGACAACTGAGCAGAGTATGCTCTATGGTAGAGTGTTAAAAGGAAGACTTCCTGCCATCAGGATAAAACACACACATTAGCAGAAAAGCAAAGATCCCTTGGTAAATTTAACTCCTTTGAAGATTTATGTAATCATTTACTAAAACCCAAAATATTTCCTTACGTCTGTCTCTCATGGATTTTTTTTTTCACTGAAAAAGTAATTGGACAAACCAGTGACAACCACTCTAAAAGAACCACAAAAAAATCCATGACCTGATTTCACTAGATGAAACTATTCTTTATGCAGAGGTGTAATGTGAAATGACTGTTCAAAGAATTTCTTAAAATTAGTATTTCTTCCCTATCTGTGTAAAACTTAATATTCCTGTGGCAGGTGAAAAATATTTTTTTTTACTCTTAGACACATCCATCTTTAGAGAACTAAAAGAAAAAAACTCAAAATTTCATGGAAGCTAACATGCAATGGAACAGATTGGAGTCAGGGACAGGGCTCTGCAGAGACACCAAGCCATCTGTTGTGGGTAGGAGCAATACCCTTGCAGCTGGCAGCTCTGAAAGCACTGCCTGAGCAGTCAGGAAAGGTCCAAAACCTGGGGGCAGCATGGCCATTGCCCTGGTAGCAGGCTGCAAAGTGCTCCTCTGTGGGGGATTGCTCAGCTGGCTCCAGCCCTGAGCTGGGCTGGTGGTACTTCATCAGGGGCTTTCCAGTTCCACACCAGGATGAGAGGTCAAGGTGGGTAGTTTAATAAATTCAGTAGTTAGATGTTTTGGTCTATCCTCTGATATTTGGTGAATGTATTAATCTTTATTTTTAGGACTTTTTTCCCTTTAGTCCTGCTTGGCCTTTTTTCTCCTTCATCTTCCTCCTTTCATTCACATGTTAATGTCAGAGGACAAGTTACTTGGCATTGTTTGGATTTTGGGAAGGGGAAGAGAAGAGAAAGGAAGAAAAAGAATTAAAAATAGACTGAGTCTTTTTCTATTCTTTATTTTTCATCTTGCATCCTTAGCATCTAACATCTCTGAAATCTTCATGCTCAGGAAGGGCCAAATTTTGACTTATAGTATTTGATATCCTGAAATAGGGTGGTTGCCTTCCATCTGTCATAGGATCTGAAACAATATTGTCAGAAAGAGACACAATCAGTCAGAGGGCATAGCAACAACCGTAGTTCACTGACTCCTCTTGAGCTGTTACACTTTCAAGTGAAGCAAGGACTTGCTTTTGCAAATGGATAATAATGGCATCTTTAATGGTAGCTTTGAAATTACTAAGACAACCTTTTATATTTGGAATATATAGGGATGCCACATCTTTCTCTCAAGGCAATTTTCTGAGCAGCCAGAACCCAGACACCACAAATTTTCAACCTATAAAAACACCAGTCTTCTCTCCCATGTACCACCACCTCCTCAAAGACCTGAACTGTCATGACAAATGTGTATTGTTGTTTACAGCAGTTGGAAATTTGGGCATGAAATATATTATGATTATGTACTCAATCATTGGAGCTTAAAGTCTTTGGATCAGCTTTCTGAGTTAGTCTCACTTTATCCCAAAATGCTGAGTATTCAAGATATCACCACATGAAATGTTTTGGAATCCTGCTTAAAATTGTAGCTGGAACATGGAGCAACACCATGACAATATTGAATATGGAAAAAAGCTTGGATCACAATGGCTACAAGTGCTATTAATATTTTCTGGTGAAACAATTCCAGTTGGCTTTTTCGTTATTAATTTATAGCCGTGCATATTGCTCTCCTTGTTTTATTGTTGTTTTTTTTTCCAGGCTTCTAAGTTTTCTATTTTTATTCCTTTTAATAGCTTATTTCCTCTCATTGTCCTCTGAAATGCAATCCTCTTCTGCAGCTTTAAGAACAAGTGTTTTTCTTCCAACTGATGAAGAACACCTTTGTCAGGTATTTTGATGCACATTCTTTGTATTACACTGTTTGCCATAGTACTTCCCTGGAATAATCAGACCTTCTTCTTTTTCCTAGATTAGATTCCATTATTGGGTCAGTCAAATGAGCAGAACATTAATGGTGGGGCTTCGAAAGCTCTCTGAAGATACTGTTGCAAACATTTGGCAAGTTTCAGGAGAGCTACGAAATCAGTGGAACGTGAATACCATTACAATCAATAGCACCGAAAAGTTTGAGGTTAGTAAATTGAGGTTACTCTAAAGGACACTTCTTAAATGGTTTATAAATGGTGGGTCTTTTTAATAGGTCAGCATGAAAACTGTAATTGAAAAGAAGGGACTATCATGAGGTAAATGAGAAAAAAGCCATTTTGATGATCATAGTTTGCATTAACAAATGCAACTTTTTCTTAACTCTTAATGGTGTTAACACTGACACCAAACTTTGCATAAACTGTGCACGTGTCTCAAATAAAGCAGTCTCATTGAGCCATAAACTATCTACCAGCCCATAGAGGTGAGATACTTGTGATCTTAACTTTCAGTACAGTATTCTCTTAGCCTCAGTCTAACTGGACTGACAAACCCAAGGTTTCATTTATATAGAAAACTGCATTTTATACTATGAGATACTGTTTTATAGGGGTTCTGCAGGTGACAAACTCTGCAGTAACTATTAATTGCAGCTTTGAGCCTTTGTCACAGAACACATGCAAATGGTTTAATTTTGCTCAAAGCTACTGAAAAACAATGCAAATGTCATAGCTATTTAAATGTTTTTGCATGTGCATTTATGAAAAACATTAGCAGATTAAATGTAACTTAGGGCTATAATATTGTGGGGGATGTACACTCACTGCTATGCATAATACTGGAGAGAAAGTGGGGAGCAGAGAAGAAAATGAGAGGGCTTTCCTGCTACAGCAGTTACTGTGAAGTTGCTTAGCGTGCAAACCTGAAGGCATGGCAGCACAACCTCGTTTCCATAAACCAAATGAGCGCCATAATTACTTGGCTTCCATATTGGGCTAAAGCATCCAACAGGATCTTGATTTTTGAAGTAATACTGGCCTGCTCAACTCTTCTGAGAATGTATATTGCAAAAGACCTGTACCCAACTCAACACAAGTATCAACATTGTTATTAATCAGCAACTTACCTCTACCTGATAAGAATGTATGTATAGCAATCTGAGGTTGTATTGGAAGGGCTTCCTTCTAGATTTATTTTTTCATCATTTTTATTACTTGGAAAACTGAATTAGTCTGGGAATGGGTAATATAATATGGCATCTATTCCTCTGAATTGCTAGGTCCAATCCTAATTAGATTATTGCTTGCAAACCTGGTTATCCTTTGGCCTCTATCAAGTGAACTGATGGGCAGAGTCCAGAAGCTGGTGTCAAACTTACTGCAGTAATCATTACTATTGACTTAAGAAACACAGCTCAGAACCCCACAAAACCTAGAGTCTGAAGCTGAGTAAATTTTCTTCTGTTTGCACATTTTGCTCCAGTGACAGTTTGCAAGATATCACTGTCATACAAGTGAATGCAATTCACTTGCCCTTTTGCACTTGTTTTATGTGACAAACCTACAGGGATAGCTGTGGCATTTTTCAAGATAAAGTTTTGATTATTAATGTTTCTATGGGGAAAAAATGATGGGAGAAAAATAATTTTTATTTGGATATACAAATCACTTTGAAATAGGTTGCTTTAGTACTTTTTTCAATTTTAAAAACACATTTGAAGTGAGATTTTAATTAATATCTACCTCTGAACTTCCCCCGCTTATTTTCTTCACTCATTTTGATGTTGACTGTTTAATATTTACGTCTCTTCCTACTAAGAGTCTGGATTATATTTATGGAATACAGAACTTAGTTTGGCATTTAAAAATCTTCATTTCATGGAGTTCTGAGATGCAGAGATTGCCAGTGATTTAACTACTGAACAAGCAGAAAGCTCAGTATGTCTGTGTTGGTTGAGTTTTGGAGAACTCTATCATGGTATTCTCTCCAAGCTACTTTTGCTCTGATTTACTGAGGACAAATATTTGTCTCCCAGACGTCATTAAGGAAAAGGGTTCTAGGCTTGGGGTTCATTTCTGTCTTTATGCTTGATTCCTGTTTCACCTCGTGCTTTGCAGCTGTGCTGCAATCTGCTCCTGTGGCTGCGCTGTGGAGCCAGCCCAGCTCGTGTTTGAGACCCTGCAGTCCCCCTGCACTTTCCATGCCACCAATGGAGCTGCAATGTTCATTTGATCTGGTGCTCACAGATATTGCATAGATAAATATCATCGCAGCTATGAGCAAATAGTGCCATGAAGATTTTTTTTGTTACTGACTTGTGAGCTTAAAGAGCTCTAGAGTTTGTGTGAGAAGGAAAACGGAACGGTTCCTTGCTGGAGTAAACTTGGGTGTGAATCACTTTGGTTATTATTGGAATGAACCTAGGGAAGGTTAGCTGGTTATCTGCACCAGATAAAGCCTGGATAATCTTTTTTAAACACAAGAGCATCTGGAGGCATCCAGTAATATTATCTTCCGGAAGACGGGAAGTTGAGAGACTGTGAATGAGTTTTGTGGAAACAGGTTCACACAGACTTTGTATGCTCTGATGGAATATGGACTTGAAGCAGCCTCTGATTTTGCTCCAGCAAAGTGAGCTAGTCCCTCTTTAGTGATTGTCTAAATCACTTTTTCTCACTATATAATAAAATCTGACTATGAAACCCCAAATGCAAGCTATAAGTAGATATATATTTTAAATAAAGTTATTAATAAACAAATTTTGAATTCAAAATGAAACGTCACTGTGCAAAGGCAAAATATCTGTCAAATCCTTGATGTTAAATAATATTTCTGGTGTTCTAATTATAAAATAGTGCACTATAGCACTATATTGTTTTAGGAACTTATTTGTCCTTGTGGTGATGTCATGAAAGTACACATTAACGGCACATATCATTGCAGAAGAATTCAAGAATTCAAAATACTGTTTTCTGAAACAAATTGAATGAGCAAATTTCCAAGATGCTCATTTCATTCACATAAACATATTTTAGAATGTGGTATGGCTGCCATTTTTGTGCAAGCCTACTGCAGGTTCAGTAAAACAAACAAAAGACAAAACATTTCAAAAAACCCTCAAAAATTCCAATTTATAACAAAATGGTCGTATCATTGGATAAGTTGTGTCATCTTGCATGGTGAAAAACTCAGTTCTTGGTAATTTATAGGGTTTCTGCATCAATCTGTTAAACTATGCACAATATGAACTCTCAAGGTGTTGCTTGAAAAATTATTGCTAACACTGTGAATTCCTTAATAAGAGCTAGAATGTACCTCTAGGTAGATTCTGCCTCCAGGACTCTGCAAAATCCTGGAACTATTTCATCCCAAGATGTGGCTAGGGAATATTTTAAGGAGTGTTATTCATAAGATTGATTAGCTGGGTTGTTTTGATTGGTATGTTTTTGTTATGTTTTCCCAAGGACTGCTATTGATCAGTCAGTTCCTTTGTACACCACTGCAGAAAATGTGAAATAGTCTGTGCATTTACAACAGTGGATTGAAATCTGCCCTTAAAGTGGAAAAGTAAAATATTTGTAACTTCTTGTGTATGGAAGACTTTGGTGGGAGAAAAACAACCCCCATTGTTGTAATGTTAGAGCACAATAGCTGTCAACCAAGTACTCCTCAAGATTTGTGTTGCCTAAAATGGCTTCTGAATAATGGGTTTTTTTGCTCTGACTTTTCTCCAGGTTTTTGAGAAATTCTGAAATCAACCATAAAATGTTCATATTTCCAGTCTCTGGTGGAATATTGACTTGACAAAACACAAAATCCTTTGTGTTCTATTCTTTAACTGTCATGATCCTTGCTTAGATTTTAAGGCATTTTATTGTGATTTTCAGATCCTTCCTGTTAAATTCTACTTTAATCTTGAGTTAGATGATTGGCCTACCTATCTGTGCTCAGGTGAAAAAGCCACAGATGTGTCAAAAAGCCAGGATGATAATCCTCCAAAATTGTTAAATGTGTGATTAGAGTTCTCATATTTCCTTTAGATAGTCCATGGACTTGACTGGCATATATTGTGTGGGTTTTTTTGTTTTGACTGTGACACTGATAAACTCTGTTTCTTGTTGATTTCCTGTTAATCCCTTTAGGTTATCTTCTCGGGAATGGTGGAGACCCAGAGAAAAGGTGAAAGTGTTGCCATTGATGATATCGCCTTCAGTGAAGGATGTTCTATAGCACATGGTAAGAATATCTGTTTTTAAGGAGCCAGGTCATTTTACATTTTCTTTTCCTTGGATTAGAAGAGAAATTGCAATCGAATTGTTTTGCTATTCAAAGGTTTTTTTAACTCTGTAAGTGTTTTCATTTGGCTCATTTTCATTTCCCTAAACAATCATCTGTCTTTTCACATGTAAACACAATTACAAAGAAAGACAATACTTTAATAAATCTGATACATTATAAATGTAGGGCTCAGGGGTAAAAAAGATCTACTGGTTTTGGCTGAAGAATTGACGTGCTCAGCCAGCTCAGGCAAAGCTTTGGAGCTGACTAGGAAGATTCCCAAGGCACTCGTGTATTTCTAAATGCAAGGAGGTCCCGATCCTCAGCTGTGCAGTGGGGTTATGCTGTTCTGCTCTGCTACATCCCAAGCTGTAATGTCAGGCTGGTCATCTCTGCAGTCAGACCATCCCTGCGTGTCAGGATTCTGCAGCAAAACATTTCCTATTTCCCTTTTCAACCCAATGTATTTGTATGGAAAAGGAGTGCTACCCATCCTAGCATAAATTAAGTTGCTTGCTGCTCTGTATTACACAAGAGTATTGCCCTCTGGCACCTCTGTCACATCCTCAGGTGAGTGCAGTTCTGATTCAAAGCACCTCCTTTGTTTTTCTTTCTTTTATTCTTGGCATGGGCACAGAGGGTTTAGACTTTAAACTCAACTTGAGATATTAAAAGCAGTGTTTGACACAAACCAAGCTAGGTTACATTGTTGATTTTGTGTGTACCATACTCTAAATAATGCTCTCTAAATTTCCCTGTAGGAAAATACTATTGAAAAGAGATGCACATGGGTATCAATCTGTTACAGTGCTAAGCAATTTCAAGCAGATCATATTAAGAGCAAGATGCAAACCCTAATTTAATGATGCCAGCAGGCATATATATATTTAGATTTTTATAATTCTAGAAATCTATGTACTTGTTTAACCAGTTGCTGTGGGAGATCTGTTTGTAAAAATACACTGAGTTTTTCAACAAAGTTCTTCTAAAGCAAAAAAAAAAAAAAATCAACCAAACAAACCACAGCTATGAGATGAAACACTATTTCAAAGAGATGGAGGAGGAAAAAAGAGGAAACTTATGTATGTTTTCACCATATCTTATAAATCCAGATGTTAAACTTAGCTTACATGGCAGCTGTTGAACTCCGTGCTGTGCCTCACAGATTGAGCTGCTGCACTGTCAAGTGCCTTAGGTATATTCTAATAAGAGCCAGTTCTTATCCTGTGTTTCCTCATTAGGAGAAGTCAACTTCATTAGGTGACATCTAAATGGCTCACAGCAGCCAAAAAACAGGGTCAAAGAATCCTAATTTTCTCCCTGAAAGAGAAACGTCACTACTGAACATCTTCCAATAATTAAAGCAAAAGGTCAGACTAATGGTCGGTTGAATTTGAAATAATTTTTTCACTAGTCCTTATGGAATGTCTGGAAAAGTAGACTTTTAATGAAAACCACTTTAATTTCATGAAATCCCTAGTTAAAACTTGCATTTTAAATGTATTCCTCATGATTTTTATTCCCAGTACAAATGCACAAAAGAGATTACCTAGACACCTGTATTCATTAGCATGGCTATGATTTTAGGGCTGTGAATAAAATATCTCAAGTTTTTGTGCTTTCGGGAGTTTCTTGATGCAAACTGTGATTCTTAAATATAAAAGTAATTTCATTATGCTTTAGGTTCTTCCCTTCTATCCCCTGTCTCCCAAACTGCCCCACTTCAGTCTGCTGTCCAGTTCTCCTAAAGACTAAACTTCATGCTTTGAAAAAAATGCAACTGAAACCCTGTCATCTGTATAGCAATTTAAGATACTCTACAGTTTGTAGTTTTCCCAACTGCTGCCACATTGTTTGTTATCACTCAAAACCCCCACAGCTCTTTATCATATGTTTGAGTATGAGCTACAGAAAACATCTTTGGCTGTAAAATAGAAAAGATGAAGTTATTTTCTTAAACACACATAATGCAAAATCTCCTTTAATTATGCATTTAGTAGGCCTTCTGTTCAAAGGCTTCATATTCTTATCCAAGTGGCTGCTCTGCAGAATTCCCTCTCAACTTCCAAAAAATTATATATGTGAAGAGCTCCACTAAGAGTGTCCTTCTCATCTCTATATAGAGATGAAAGCAAAGAGCTCCAAGGCATGAAAGTGGAATTCTGTAAGGGAGAATGCTTTTGTCCTCCTTAAGTCACTTGTAATGCAGAAGTGACAAAGCCTCACTGCAAATATATGGTTTTTTTCTGGAAAATTGAAGTAATCATTTATGTATTACTTATAATGTATAAATTTTGACAAAAATACAATATGAATACTTCAACTGACAAAATCTTAAACTTAATTCCTTAGTTAATTCTAATCCTGCAGAGACGTAGCCTTTAATATTACAGAAGCAGGTATTTGAGATGAACTGCTACAGGGATGGGAGTCAGAAAATCCAAAATACTAATCTTACTGTTGTCTGACATGCTGTGGCATTAAGAGCTAGAAAATGGGTAGTTTGATGAAACGAAAAACCCTCAAAAATATATAAACTAAATTAAAGAAAAAAACCACAGACTGACTCAAAATGTTTTGTGTCATTACTTCAAAAATGTTAAAAGAAGATCTTGATTCCTTTTGAAAGAACTTGCAAATTTTTTTTACATGTTGAAATCTGACAAAATCCATCCTTTTCTAAATCTTTGTGGAATTTTGCATTTTCTGTGGGAAACAAGTATTTGACAAGCTCTTTCTCACACAATACACGTGGTTTGAAAACAGCACACATTTATTCAGCACTAGAACAAGGAAGAAATGAAAGGTTTGCAGCACTGCCTGGACAGCCCATTTCACTGAAGTGTCAGTAACGTGAATAATACAATGTCTCTCAGATGAAGGAGACAATAACATCTATGTGAACTAACCTGAAAGTGTTTTTTCCGTACAGTTAGGAATCTCTGTGTTTTCTCTGAGATATTCTGACTGTTATTTGATACTGTGACTTAACCAGGAGATTACCTTTCCCTGCAATAACATTAAGAAGTGAAACTTCCATTGTCATAGTGCAATCCTGCTTAAAATCCTGAGGCAGCTAGACTAGCCAGGCATACTGTTAAAATCTCTCTGAAATATGTGGTGATGCATTCAGAATCCTTCTGTCTCTAAAAAGAAGCATTCTCTTACAAGTATTGTGGAGATGCTGCCGAGCTTAACCTGTTAAAAGCGATTTTTCTGTAGCTATCACCTAGAAAAGTAAATAGGTATTTCTTATTACTGCATGTCAGTTTTTATGTTACCTGGCAACTCTCTCTGCAGAATTGAATTCATGAAGGTTGTGATGACTGGCTAACATAAAGAGCACTCCATTGCTTTCAAAGAGGCATCTGTCCTGAGGGAATGATTTCTTAGAGTATTTAAAGATGTCAGGATGAAGTACAGGGCAGCAATCAGGGATACACAGGGCTTTTGAAGCAAGCTTTTGAAGAAGCAGAAATGTTGCCAAGGAGTGTAATAAGCATAGATTTCTAATGGGGAATAGTCTCATAAAGAATGACTTAAGAAGTGATTGGTTTTCTTTGTCTTTTAGTACCACAGATTTCCATTTTTGAGCTTGGCATGTGTGAGTGGCACTCAGACCAGGCAGCTGAGCCTGCTCAGGGGGCATGGCTGCAAGCTGGGCATAAGCTTGCCTCCAGTTCCTTCCTGGAGGATTCCAGCAACAACACTGAAGGTGAGCATTTAATTTAACTCAAAATTCATACTAGCTGTCATGAAGAGTGTAGTGCTTTTTATGACAAGATGGTGCCTCAATACCAAAACAGAACAAAACTACAGAAAGTATTTGTATGTATTTTGTACGTAAATTAGGTTTTGTTTTGGCTGTTTAATAAGAACATCATGAACAGTCCTTCTGGTAAGACAGAAAATATTTTATTGTAAGAATTAATGAATTTTTTTCAGGTATTCATGAAATATTTTAACATAAGAATTCTATTATAAACTAATAGCTGATTTATTTTCCAGTTTATTCTTTTTATGAGATCTGAGCAAGAATTTGGTGAAATTAAATTAAATCAAATCAAATTCATCTATGCCTCCAGCCCTTGTGTGTGTGTGGTTTTTTGTTTTGTTTTCATTTTGATGCCTGGCAGTTTGACTTGTGTAGTACTATTCTGCTTGAGCATACAGTCTGGAATCTCATTTTAAACCTTTTATTAGGGCAAATGTAAATAAACAATTATTCTAGAAAATAGTGTCCTACCTTTAAAATGAATAATGTTAGTCCAGATGCAATTTTAAGAAGCAAAGAGCATCACTTGTTTTTGCAGTCACTGTGTAGTATGTCTCTATGGGTTTATGGGAAAGGTTTTTGAAAGCTTAATGATGTAAATTTCTGAGTGTTCTATTGTGAGATGGAATTGTCTTGCCTGCTAAGTGTTTGCCTTGTGTACTGAGGCTGCCTTCAGTGGGGTCAAGTACTGCTAGTTGTTATAGTACAGTTTGTGATGCAGCTTTGAAGAACTGATGTTGTGGAGATTACTGCCTGAACTTTGAACCCACAGAAATGGAGCACATCTCATTGATAGAAGCTGAATGAATGTTAGATATTGTTTTTATTTAAAAAAAAAAATAGCATGCATTTCAATACATTCTAGTAATCATAAGTCAAATTATTGTTGAATAGCAAGGAAAAGTGCCTGAGTGTATACACTATGTTAAAACTCATTTTTGCAGGTATGCATAATGAAGAGCATAGAGTAAAGCAGGTTTTTTTCCCCTTAAATGTGAAGAGAAGACTCATATCATCTTCCAATTTCCACTGGAGTATCTAAGAAAAAAGAGACTTTTCATTCGATTTTATTCGAAAAACCTCCCTGAAAGTCATTTTATCTGTGACACACCTTAACATGACTTCTTAAGGGCTAGTAATGGGTATGGATTTCCCTTTTAATGCAATATTGAGAACACAAAAGATATTGAAATTCTGTAAGGGCTTTTACAAGAATGTATTACAAGCCCTGTCTATGGAAAAAGAACATATTTGGAAATATTTCCTGCAGAGGTGCTTGGGCATTACTGTATGGATATGCACAGGCTACTGAGTAGGCTGAACTTCCCCACCTGCTTAGGGAAATTCCCTGTGCTTCTAAGTCATAAAGAAAAATGAAAATATGTGAAGAAACAAACATCAGAAGAACACACAGAATTTAATTCATTACTAACATTGAAAAGTATTGAAAGATCTGAATTGTGATTGCTGACCTCTCAATACATTCAGTATTTTCTATTCATGCAGATGTGTCGAGACATAAATAAAGAGGTTGAATATAAAAAAAGTTCTATAAAGACATGGTATGCAAACTGCAAAAATACCATGCTTGAGGACTCAAACTTGCAATGCAAATAGAGCTTGACTAAGTTTTATATTATGATTTTGATCAAAGCTTTTGCTTCTATAAATAGAAGAGAATTAAGAAATAAAATTATAAAGAAGAGGTCTATAAACAACTATATTTATAAAGAAAAGATTTCTTACAGTCTTTGAATAGTCCTCCCTTGCTTGTATCCCTAAATTTAATAAAATACTTTCCATCCTTGGAAAGCCTTTTTTCTTTGTTTCTTTATTGCTTTGTTTCTCTAGTTTTGTATTGTAGGCAATTTATCTATCATTTTTCCTCTTAATTTCTCTGATGTCAAAAGTTCTCACAGAGGTTTTATATTCCCCTGTAATATGTTCAGAAGGTAATTTTTACTTGTTTTTCTTTTTTTATATATGTTTCATGTATGCCATCATAGTTTCCATAGTTTATGTTTCTTGCATGGGATAAGCAGAAGCAATCACAATACTTGCACAAAATGCATTCCCTAAAGTAGAGTAAGCATGCTTTTTTGGATACAGGCTCGTTCTGGATGCTCCATAGGACTTTGGTATATCTAGAGCACAGCACTTGCTTTCTTGTGAAAAAATCATGTCAACTCCTCTTTGTCCTGCTTTTAAATATTCAAGTACTTGAAAGGAGAGAAAATAATGTTAATTTTCGCTGGGCTCAGAAACTAAAATTGGTTGGTTTTATAATGGCATCAGAGAACTCTGAAGTTAGATAAACAACTGGTAGCATATCTTCTAGTGTTGCATTTTCCTCTTATGCACAAGATAGCAGTCACAGACGTGTAGATGCTTTGTTCATGTCTGTGAAAGAGAAATCTGGGTTTAATCTACAATATTTTCTTATATACAGGTTAGTTGCTGGGGCATGAAATTACGAGCTTAACTCCAAGGAAATTTCAAGAATATATTACAGTGTAAATCATTGCATAACACAAGACTAAACAGGCAACAAAAGGAAAAGAATGTTTATAGAAGTTCTTTATAAAAACTAGGGGTTTTTTTGGTGAAATGACACTATCTTCCTTCACCTTGAGATTGTGTAACATTTGTATTTGAGATAAGTTTTATTTAGAGAAATAAACATAGAAACGGCGGACTTAAAACCTCTAATCAGTCCTTGTTTATTATTTTAATAGTTGCTGCAGAAAGCAGCAAAATCTTCAGTGACTCTTTCCCCTAAAAGAGCTGATATATTTAGTAAAAAATATTTAGCTTTTTTATTTCTGAGAACTAATAGACACTGTTAAGGGGATGGAGAACTCCTTAGATCTCTGTAGGAATGCTTTTATAAGGGCCAGTAGGTCAAGCAGAGCATAAATTGCTTTTCTGCTCCACATGGAAAGACAATATGCTTCCAATGTTTTGTTGCAGAAGTTCTGTCTGAGGAGTAAAGACCTTGATTACATGGTGGAGATGTGACTGCTTCTTGTAGCAGTAGTGCAGATGACCTTTATTTCTTTGGTTGTTTTTTAAGCATTGCTGTGAAAAGCGTATTTCCCAAAAACCACAGTGGGAAGAAAGCCCAGTTTCCACATATATTTGTCATTGCATATTGAATGGTTGTAAATGTAAGGAGGCTGAGCTGGGACTTCTTGCAGGTTTAAGCATGCAAATTGAAACTTTGAGATACCATCAAACTGATGTAATTCGTGGTTGCTGGGGCTATCTGTGAGTAAAATGAAGATATATATATTTATCTATTTAATAGGAAATAGATGATATCCAAGTCACATCATCAGCATGATGATCAGATTTGATTCTTGCTGGAATGGATCTTTGGTGGAATTACATGAGAGCAGTTCATATTTTTAACAACTGAGAAAAAAAAGTTTTGCGAAAAAGTGACGTTTATGTTCTTTCCTTTTTTCTTCAGGCCATTTTGAGTGGTTAGAAGCTAATGACAAGGCATTATATGAAAGGGCCCATCTAAACAGCTCCATGTGTCATTGCTCCAGCAAAAATTGCCGTTTTCAGTTTCATTACTCCATGGCAGATAGCAGTGCTCTCAAGGCAGTACTGCTTATGAACCAGGTAAGTAGAAAATTGTTCATTTCCAAAAGGTAAAAGTGTGGCAGCCCAGGTGTTATCAGACAAAATGCAAGATACACCTGCTGCTGCTTGCCTGTCCCTTGAGTCTGTTTGTGCACAAACTAACTTGGTTACTGGTGTTCCAGTAATTCCACTGGTCTGTGCAGTTGCAAAGCCTGGGTGTTCACCATCTCAGCTATGAACTGATTTGATGGGTGAATGTTCTGCACTAAGGTTTCAAGGACAAACCCAGCTATTACAGAATTAAATCAATTGCAGATTTCAAGGAGGAAATCTATAGTAACAGCTTTTCTAGCCTTCTTCCTGTTATGGAATTAAGAAAATAGGTGTTTTTGTCTATGGAGACATATTAAAAAAAGTTGTTGATTCAGGATAGCTGGAAAGTTCTTGATTAAACACCTGCTTTGCTTTGCCCAAGTGTTAGAGCAGTAATTTTTCCATTCTTCTACCTATTAGTAGATAAAAGAGCCCTGCCAGAATGAAACACAAATATCAGTTGAGCATTGCTAACTATTTCCATCTTTCTTACCTCCCCTACCTTGAGAGACTTTCTACTATTAGGATGTTCTCTTTTGGAAGTCTGGTTTGATAGGTTAGTATTGATGCTTTGCACTTCATGAAAGCAAGATCAGTAGAGATGCTCTCATTCAGTTAATGGCTCTCATATCTTGATGCTGGAGGTGAATTCTTATCACCCAACAATATACATATTTAAAAAGATTAATCACAAAGATTAGAAGCTAAAAACCCCAAAGTATAACACAACCAAAAGGTCTTAAAATAAGAACAGGTAATGGAAACAATTTCTTTCTTTCTGATTGTGTTTTTGAATATTCATGAAAACAACTCCAGACTTTTGCTCATGTTTCATTTATAAAAGCCAATAGTTGTATTTTCTATGAGTGTGTCAGGGAATTGTAACATAATCAGTGTTCTGGTCAGAATGCACAGATTTTTGTGCCATAATACTTGCCAATAAATCCCTAGGTATGACACTTGCAGCAACCTTGAGACAGAATAGGAATATTGATCTCAGCAGTTCACCTAAGTAACATCAATGGACCCAATTCAAGAGTTGTTTTCCCTGAAAACAGAGCAAATTTTGTAAGTGAAAACCATAAAAAAACTGACATATGACATATGAGTTCCCATAGAGCTAGGAGCCTAGATTGAATTAATTGATAAACTGGTCCTTACATGCTCATTAGAAGAACAATTTCTGGCATTTATTACATCAGTCCCCTCTGTTTCCACAGATTCTCTTAGCCCTTCTATGTTTTAGTTATTGAATTTCTCCTTCAATCAGAAGTGTATTTATTGCACACAGTTAAAGATGATGTGAGTCACTCATACTGCAAAATTTGCCAGAAAAATCTTCAGGAACAAAAGTTTCTGCTGGTAGTTTCAGGAAAAATAAAACAACATACACACTCATGTTTAAGACTTCTTAAAATGAAAAGAAGGGAAAGTCGGCTTTTTCACATTTTGCTACTGAATCATTAGGTTGTTTACAAAAGACAAATGAATTGTCAAAACTAGCATATAGTAAGAACCAGAAGTGAGGGTTGAGCACTTGCTCTGACCCTGGAAAACAACAGAGCTGCTGTCCTGGAAGATGTCATTCAAAACAGCCTCTCAATTGTGTGTACCTTGCAGTTTCCTGCACATCCTATCACTGTATTTATTGATCAAAACCTCTTGTCTTTGAATAACTCTTGCTAAATCTCAGCACTGACAGGCCCAACACCCCTGGAGACTGGATTATACTCAATGTACAGTTTCAGTACTGTTCTTAGAGATAAGTGACACAGGTGTTGTAAATTTATCCCTGGCCTTCCCCACTCTTTCAAGAGAGAGAGCAAAGATGAGTGAACATATTTTCTAATCTAGACATTGAGATATCAAGTGTAAGACAGGGAATTTCGATTGCTCTTGGGTATGAAGAAGGATAAGGGAAACGGACATTTTTTGTCAACAAGTAACCTGCTGTTTACTCACATTTACTTTGCAGTCCATGATAATCTGCAGCTTTTCCTCTTTTCTTGCTGGCTTGCCAAACTGCCCTTCATTAAACACTACTGCATTTGACTATTTGATTTTTCTTTTTTTATTGAGACTCATATGTCTTTGAACTTTGCCTTATTGGTTTGGAAACTGGTTTCTGCATACTGAGATGATTTGAAATGCAAATGTTGTTCTTCACAGTGCTTGCAATTCCTCCCAATATAGTATTTTCTATATTGTTTTAGAATTTATTTTTCATCTGACTCTTTACACTCTCGAGTCAGTTAGCCAGCACAATAATTATATCAGGTTCTGGAACAGATCTATGCAGAACTTTATTATCATTTTCTTTTAGTTTAATAGAAAATTTTTGACATTTCCTCTTTGAAATAAGCTTACATTTCTATTTGCACACACACATTTCATTACACCAAATCACCACAATTTTTAAAGCATGTGTTATATGAGATTGTTTAAAAACCTTAATGAAGAGAAATAACTATTTTTTCAAGTCTGTTTATGATTAAAAAAAAAGACTACACAGCTAAACACAATTTGCTCCTTATCAGAAGCAGCTAATACAGGTTTCTCAGTTTCTAATTCTCTAGCTGCTTACAAGGTTGCTAGCAATTCGTTCCAGTGTCTTAAGAGTTGTTCAGCATCTTGGCTATAATTGCATACTGTACTTTTTCCTTAGCTGCCATATATGTCCTTTGTTCTCCAATTGTCTGATTTCCTACACATTGTCCTCAGGTTCTCAGAACTTGCTGTTGATAGTAAAATATCCCTTCCAGTACGCAACCTTTATTTAAAAAGGTGATTCCATTCCAGTTTTAGTACTGCTGGCTTATATGTATTTTTTAACATTATTTGTCTATTCTGGTCCATATTTGAATTCCCATTTAGCAATATTAACTCTTCTACTGACATAAAATATTCACAGAATCATGGAATGTCCTGAGTTGGAAGGTTACACACTAGCATCATTGAAGTCCAGCGCCTGGCCCTGCACAGGACGCTCCCAAGTGTCACGCCACGTGACTGAGAGCATTGTCTAAATGCTTCTTGAGCTCTGTCAGGTTTGGTGCTGTGACCACTTCCCTGGGGAGCTGTTCCAGTGCTCACCACCCTCTGGGTGAGGAGCCTTTATCTAATATCCAATTTAAACCTCCCCTGACACAACCTCAGGTCATTCCCTGAGGTCCTGTCACTGGTCACCACAAAGAAGAGATCAGTGCCTGACCCTCCTCTTCCCCTCCTGAGGAAGTTGTAGACTCCAGTGATGTTTTCCATTAATCTCCTCCAAGGTGAACAACCCAAGAGACCTCTGCTGCTCCTCACACAGCTTCCCCTCAATGCCCTTCACCATCCTCATGGCCCTCCTTTGGACACTAACAGTTAAATCTATTTTTTATATTGTGGCACCCAGAACTGCCCCCAGCACTGGAGGTGAGGCTGCCCCAGTGCAGAGCAGAGCAGAGCAGGACAATTCCCTCCCTTGCCCTGCTGGCCATGCTGTGCCTGATGCCCCCCAGGACAGGGTTGGCCCTCCTGGCTGCCAGGGCACTGCTGGCTCAGGTTCAACATGCCATGGACCAGGACCCCCAGGTCCCTTTCTATGGCTCTGCTTTCCAGCATCTCATTCCCCAGTTTGTACATTCAATTAGCAAAATTAACTGTCTGTTAACTGACAGATAAATTTTAATATTTTCAGTAAAAATGGAAACCAAATAATATCATGTTGAGTCTATCACTTGCTGTTCATTACTTTTTTGTTACTCCCTTTAAGTAATGGGCTTATTTTTCTTCCTTTTGTTGCCTTAATCTTTACATCTTGTATGGCTTTAAAAGATCCAGAAATTAGGCAGTAAAAGATAATTTCAACTAATGCTTATACATGCAAGTATATTTATATCCTAATGCACTAAAATTTTTCTGTGTGTTCAACAACACTTGCAAAAGTCATGTGAGTACACTCCTCTACAGAAGGTAAAGTTGATTAATCATTGTGGGGGAAAAAATAAGCTTTTGTTGCAAATTACTCTCTGGAAAGAGAAGTAGGGACAAAATAATGGGTGCAGTTGCACAGCAGTGCAGGTATCGATAGAGAAATGTCAAAAAAAAAAGATAAAAATATTTTATAGATAGAGACCTTTATAAAAAGTTGTGATTTCTCTTCCATCCTTCAAATCTGAGTGGCATTATGTCAGAAAAAAAAGATTGTGGGGAAAAGGAACAATTCTTGCCCATTTTAGCTTTACAAAAGGTTGTTTATTGATAGTAATATATCACAGTAAGGGGAATAGAGTAAAGTTATCTTGAGCAACCGCTCCCCTGCATCACCAAAATAAATCTTGAAGGAAAGTACTGGAAAAGCAACACCTTCCATATTTTGGAAGAAGGCTAGTGACACAAGGAATGTGCTAGAGGGGTTAACCCATTTGTAGCAAAGAGGTGGAAGAATAGGACAAGCAGGGTGAATACTACAAGTATTGTGAGGAAGGAAAATGATATTGTTGACATTTTTAGAGCTGTATAAAATCACAGGGTAAAATCTGCTTAAAATACTCTTTCATCTGAGGAGACTTACAGCTTTTAGTGTAAATAAAAGTCTCAGAAAGTCTGGCTACTGTACAGAAAACTCAAGTTTACTGCTACAAGCTATTTACTACTGCTGTAGTAAAATTAGCTTGGGAGAAAAATGGTCATGGGGCTGGGTTTCCAAGCTGTTATTTGAACGTGAACAAAATTATAGTATCAAGGTGCATCCAGTCAAATACTCAGCAAATGCAGTGCTTCCCAAAAGATATACAAATGTGTTTGAAGGGTTTGTACATGCAGGTGGGGAGGGAGCATGTTAAATAAAAGCAGAAATTTAACCACAGGCTATGGTTTTAACCTTCCATGCAATATGGTTCCTAGTACATCATCCTTTTCTGTGTCTCATATGTGCCTAAGATATGGTTAGGCTGAGAGATTTCCTTTAGAAGCTGAATTATTTAGCAAAATGAAGCAAGTTTTACACAAAATGAGGTGTTCTCAATATCAGAAGACTTTTGCTGAATATGTCATGTAAAGAATTGAACAAATACATCCTATACTAATGCAGAAACTCACAGCTGACTTTTAATTCTGAAATCAAGTATGCCATGAGCTTTATCCAATTTGATCTCTTCTGTCATTGAGTGTTTGGAATTAGTGTGTTGCCTTGGCCTTGTCTTGCAGTTATCCAACATTTCTTTTTTTTTTTTTTTTTGATGATCTTTGAACACATGTTCAATGGAGATTTAATCTTCCAGCTTTGCTAATATATCAGAATGGCCTTGGTAAGAAAAGAGCACTAATTGTCTGTACGTCACAAATAATTTCAATGTTCTTCTGCTGGCTCACAGCCTATCAAGCAGTAGACAGCACATTTCTCCTCTCTTTTATATTATAAAACAGGAAAAAAGATAACTGTCCTTGTCTATAGTACTGATAACATTTCACATGCCTATAATAACCCCTTTTATTAATCTCCTGTAAGATAAATTGTTTTATACTTTCTTGTCATACAAGAGACTCCATTTCTCTTATCCTGCTTTGCATCTTTTCCTGAACTGCCACTAATTCTGTAATATCCTTTGTGGAAAAGCTATGACCAATACCTTGCAGCTTCCTAAAAGGTGTCTCAATATTTGATATTTTTAATAGTGAGTCTGTTTGTATGTATAGCCTAAACTTTTCCTGCGGGTTTTTTCTGTCTTTTTGGTTTTGCTCTATTTTGCAACTGCTTCTTGAAAAGATTTTGTGTGGGTATATAAAGTTCAAATTTCTGCCTTCTTTCCTTTCTGCCTCAGTATGCTCCAAGTGGGCTCATGACCAGAAGCAGAGTGAGTGTGAGATACTTCTGCCAGATTATTGAATCAAAAGGGCTTGCATACAGGGAGCCTTGCTATATGTAGCACTCTTCCTGTTACCTTTAAGAGGTGGAATTAAAATGGGAGGATTAAGGTAATTCAGATCATGAGTAAAAGTTGTTAGGTGTTACCCTGTGTCCTTGCTTTACAGATTAAAAAAAAAAAATTAGCTCAATTGATTGGGTAATTCTGGCAGACCAGAGCTTGAGTTCTAAGAGAACTAAATCTAATTAATTACACAACATAATATAAGCAGTTATTTATGAAAGGAAGCTTATGTAGAGAACACCATGGAAACATATTGTTAAATTCAGGAATAATATGGCTTAATTTACATATTAATTAATGTTAATTCTACCAACTCAACTCCTGATAATTATATTATTAGTCTGTTTAGTCACAGTAAACATCTCTTCAATAGACCTCAGTGCAAAGATTGCAAATGGATATGAGAAGCTGTATTTTTTTCACATAAACACATGTAGTTGTTTGGCTGGGAGATGAAAAGATGGAGGATGAAAAATGGCCTCAATAATTAATAATTTCTGGAGGAACAAAAATTATCTTTATAACATTGTTTTTTACATTTTACAGAAGGAGCATATCTTGTGGGAAAGCAACATCATGACTAAGAAGGAATGGGTCAAAGTGAATATACACCTACCAACAGGACAAGAAAATATAAAGGTATGAATGAAAAAGGCATGTGCTCAATTTTTGAAGATGCTTTACTTCATTGTTTGTAAATCATCTGGGAAGCCTAAAAATTTGTTAAAATTGTGTGTATATTGAATGTCTTGCTTTTTTTCATTGCTTCAATGTGAGTAAATCTCTGGCAGTAGCTCAAGAAAACATCTACACAAACATGACATACAGAAGCTGCTGCATTTGAATAATATGCAAGAAAATGAATAAAAATCTCATCTGATTCTAATTAGTCATCTGAGGCCAACTCAGGAATTACCAACTCATTTAAATGTATATATACTGTTAAGTGAGATGAGGTAAATGATCTTTGTGGAACTTCAGTGAAATTTTGTAAATCGCTAATTGGGAAGATGCCTTTTCCTTGAAATTTCAGACACAGAGATAAATGCTAAATTGCAGCTACTTAATTTTTATATTAATTTACACATTTCAATTTTAAGTAACTTTCCATTTACGATTTTTTGTAGTTCTGTAAGTAACCATCATATTGTACTGTTTCAGCAATCAGCTGAAAATATAATCTCTATGAAAGGACAAAAACTAAGCCCACTGCAGGAATTGGTATTTTGACAGATGTTAGAATGAATGCATTCAGTAAGCTAGTAGGTTCTAAGGGTGTGTTGTTGCCTGTCTATCCTTTTCCCACAAGGACAATTCTGAATATACAAGTAGATGTGTAATTAAGTTATCTGTAGTATCTAAAATGAAATAAACATCTGTTTAGGTTGTATATATATGAATAGGAAGCCAAAACTGTGTATTCTTGTACAAAACCTGCAAGGATCCCTTGCACTTAGGGAAGGAAACATACTATTTTTAAATTTGTGCTTATTTCATATTTTCAGCACAGCATTCTTTTTTTTTTGAACTGGTAGAGAGAGCATGGAAGCATTAGACAACTTTTGTAATTTTGAAGAAATTTTCTGTAGTGGAAGACAATGACATATATAACTCATATTTTAGAAAGAAAAATTCCTCTTGAGATTTCACTCCAACCTAATTGCCAGGCTTTGGGGAATGTGCTAGACCCTCCTGTTTATGCCCCAAATCAGATCTGTCCTAGTTTTCTTCTGTTTTGTCAGATACTCTAACACAGTGCTTCGTGATCCTTGCACATAACTACTTTCTGAGACTCACACTTCTGTCATGTCCCAGCCTGTGAAAACCCACAAATCCATTTTTATTTATCCCTCTAACTCCTGCTCATTTTTATTTTCTCAGCACTTTCTTTTATTGCCATCCTAATCTTTTTGATGAATCCAAACTTTCCTCCTCCAACTTGCTGCTTTACTCAGGTAAAAGAAACATTGAGAGCGCAAATGGGATAATTTCATTGCTTTGAGAGCCAGCAGAGCTGGGCTGCACCATGCCCAGGAGCAACAGATGCTCTTCTGGAATTTCATTGCTATAAATCAGCTTGTGCTAAATCTGCTCAGAGCAAGGGAACTCTGTCAGAGAGAGAAATGCTCCTTGAATCTCTGTGTCCATGTCAACAGCAGTAAAATAAGCAGGGTGAAGGCACAGGCCCAGGATTGGCATGCCCAGGATTGGCATGTGATTGTCCAAATAATTAAAACATTGGCATGGTTCGTAGAAAGGTTTGACATAAGCAAATCAGCCACCTCCAATCCAGTGCCCAGAACAGTTCCAGGATTGCAAGCAGGCAGGGACCAACCCCCCAGCAGAGGCTGGGTGCATCCATTTTGTTTTACGTGATGAAACAGTTATCAACTGTTAAACTCTGCTATGCCAGCTGATGTCCAAGGACAGTCCCCAACCCAATTTACACACTTATAAATGGAAATTTTCTCTTGGAGATCTGCAAAATGAGCTTTTGAAGACACTTCAGAAAGGAAGATGGATTCTTTAGGATATTAAATTTCAGGACACCTTTCTAAAGCACAGAGATGTTACTAGTTTTTAGCTAAAGGTTTATGAGACTAGGGGTTTTTCTTTAAAATAGACTTTTTTTCTTTTTAACTTCACTCTTGGAATTCATCCAATTTCAGCTTAAAATTTTCCATAATTTCAACATGAGATAGCCGTGGAAAATTTCAGATTCTGGTTTGAAATTTACCACAGTTTTGCAATGGAAATTATAAAGCACTTTTACACCTTTTTACACCTAGAACTGTTTTGTGTAAATAAAAATCAGTTTCACCCTGTTGCCTGTTAATGCAAATATTTTATTGACAGCTTGTGTTTAAAGGAGCACTCCAGAGCAGGGCAGGTTTCATCTGCCTGAGTAGCATCCAGCTCTTGGATGCTGCACCATCAGAGCCAGCAGGTTTGTGCTCCTGGGAAGAACCCCCCTGCAGGGATGGGCAGCCCGTGGCCCCTGGACCAGCCCGTGACTCTCACCGGGACTGCCCTGGTGGCAGCGATGAGGACCCAGCCACCAGCTGTGAGTGAACCCCATTGCTTTAGGGGGACAGCCTGCTGAGGAGTGCTGTGAAACCTGAACATTTCCCTTCAACAAATCACTAGAAAAAATACTTTAAATTTCTATGGCTTCTTTTCCCCTGGAATATTTAATGACATACAGGCTAGAGAAAATGTTCATAGCATTTTCTTCTTTCCATTGCTTTGTGTTCCTCTGTCTGGCCTCATCATTATGTTTTAGATACAGCAGGTAATTTATTTAATAATCTGCTAAAATACAACATTTACTGTGGTTTTGCTTAAATATATTCCCTATATACCACTTTCATAACCCTAATTTGCAAGGGAATGAAATCTGCCTTGGGATTTGTTCTCTGAACAGTTTTCTAATTTAGACTCCTTGTGAATTACTGTCAGAAAATGCATTAAGTGACATTATATTTGCACTATGATACAAATCACCACAGAAATGTAGTTCAGAAGGTACATCTTCATTATATTTGCAGCTGAAGGTAAGTTTGTTTAGAAACCACAGTGTCTACTGTACAAGCAAGAGTAAAAAGAAAATAATTAAAATTACTGAAAAATGTCTGTAATAATTCTGAATAATTTTAGATCTCCAAGTGAAAACGTCTTTAGGGACCCTATCGCTTCTAAAATTAATACTACAGGGCATGCATAAGTATGTATGTTTGCTTGTGGTAGTAACATTTAAATATGTGTTTAACCTAAAAAATGTGCACATATTTAAGATACCAGTGATGATATATATATTGCTGCTGGGACGTGCCAATTAAAATTTTGTGTATTGCTCAAGGTAGCACGATTAAAAACACTGATAATATTTTATTTTCTAATTCCTTGATGAGACTTCAGGAAATATTTGTGACTGCAAGCCATTTTTTAAACTCGCAGTCAGAATCCTTAATTTTTTTCAATTACTTAAATAACCATGTGGGAGCTATCCCTGAAACAAGTAATATGTGCAAATGCTGAAATAACATTTTAAATAGGAAGGGGTATACTGTTTTATCTCTGGGTAGAATCTAAGGAAACATTAAAGTCTGTAAGGGCTCCCTCTCTGAGAACTCTTTTGGATTTTTACAAGGCTTGACCCTATACTGTGTCTGTGTCTCTGTGTCTGTCCTACCTCCACGGGTAAGAATGTGGAGAGTCCTTGTAAGTTCTTTGGGAGGAATGGAAGTGAATTGTATTTTCAAAGCTGGACTTTATTTCTCAGCAATTTAGCAATCCCACTTCATAACAATGAAAAAGAATTGTGGTAAAGAGCAAGTGGAAATAAAAAAGAATAATTTTTAGGTTTCAAAGGATCACGAAAAATAATTATTGCAGTTGAAGGGAGCTTCTAATCATGCTACACAAGATGAAAATTAAGATAACTCCAAATATTTACAGGCCTGTGACTCAGACACTGGACATTTAAGTTGGGTAACCAAAAGATTACAAATTACCTAGATCTAGTCAGTCTTTTAAAGATCACAGTAGAATTTTTGGGAATATTTCCTCCGCCCTGGTGAAGTTGATGGGTCAGAAAAACAGACATTTGTCACAAGAAGGAAAAGTCAGAATGACCCGATGTTCTCAACACTGTCCTTTGCAGACTCTCCAGAGTTATGGTGCTGGGACAAGGAATGATGAGAGCCACAATCAGTGCAAAATGTTCTTCAAAATCTCTGCCTAGTGCTCCATTCTCTGTTGTTGTTTCTGCAATTAACTTTGGTTTTTGTACTGACACTGATTCTCCACTAACTCTCTTCAAATTAAGGAAAGTATGACACTCAGTTGAAACTAAGGAATAGGGATTGTTGAGAGATTCACAGTTTGAAGAGGTATCATTTCATTGGAGCAGTGCACAAAAGTATATTCATCCCCCAAAAAGAAGGTGGAAACAGGTTATTTTCTGGAGTATAAGTACCAATAGTAGTTGCTTATTTCTGTGGCTACTGGCTGAGAAGAAAGAACACATAAAAATGTGCCATCTTTAAAATAGCAATAACTATTGTTAAAGTTGGCCCATTTTAATGGATAATATTGTCTTCCATGCTTCCCACACACCTTTCCAGGAAAGATGGCCCTAATGGAATATAGGTACTCAGGAGTTTTAGTCAGCTTAGAAGATTCATCTTTTAGGCACTTTCCACACTATTGAGAAAAAAAGGTGTGAAGAAAAAAATCTTATTTTTGTCCTTTGTTCTTTTATTCCCATTATATCAATTTTCCACAAGATCTTGATATTGTCCTCCATGATGTTTAGAGTTCACTATATTTATTCATATTGATTTTCAGTAAAATTTCCTATCTGGTACAGTGATGCATGTTTTAGCCTTTATTAGATCTTTTAGCATCTATCCTTGGGCACATCCTCAGTAGTTTCCTACTGTCGAAGTGTTGTCAGGTACTGAAAGAGCTGACAGATCTCCTACTGAACAAAACAATGGCAGACAGCTGGTACTTAATGTGAAGGATTCCTCTCCTTTAAGAATTTATTTTTTTCATTATAATAAGAAATTTAAAAATAATGTTTCTTTTTGATCATGTTGATTTGACATGAGTAGTGTTATAATAACACAATTTACTACAAGAACAAACACATAAATGTTTTGTAACTCTTCCTAATCTTTCTGTTTAATCTCTGCTCATTTATATAAATACATATTTAAGTCTAGGAGACTTAAAAGTCTCAAAAATTAGGAAGTTGTCTAGGAAACATTTATGCATAACAGTAACATCTTTTTTTGTGTTGTTAAAATCTATTAATCTAATGGAGTGTCAAGTTATGAAAGTAAAGATTTTACTAATAAATTCTACATTTTCATTATGTCTTTTCTGACACCTCTTGTTTGTGATCACTTCTAAATTTTTTATTTCAGTGAATGATAACAAATTATGAAAACCTAGTTAATATATTTGAACAGAAAGTGAGAAGCAGGAGTTGGATAATTTAAAGGACTATAAAGATCCTCTTCATGTTGATGCCTTTTCTTTATTTCCCACCCAATATAAAGGAAGTTTTGTACTAAATACTGTGTCAAATAACTAATATTTCAAACACTATACTTATTATTATTTTTCATTATTTATACATAAACTTCACAACACTTATAAACCCATAAATACAAATGAATCAGTTGCTAGCAGTCCTAGCAGCTTGGAAACAAGTCTAGGAAGCATTTGCTATTTTCAGGTAATATCACACTTTGATCCAGTAGTGTTTCTGGAAATTATCTGCTCATCAGCATCCATGTAAATTCAAAATTATTGTGGGGTGAGGTTATCCTATAGGCATTTCTGAAAGAGGATCACTTCATTTAGCTTAATTAGAAGCTTTCTTAAAACAGCCATCTTTACCTCTTCCGCTTTTAATTTAACACCTCTAGTATTACCTTAAGTATTCTCAGTTTTTTGTAGTATTTGTATAATTTATGAATATGGAATATGTAGAATGACGGAAACCTGTATAATTTTAACATCATGTAGCTTTTACAGCATTTCATTTACAGTATAGCAATTTACAATTGCAAATCCTTGAAATCTTCCACAGCAGGTAAGCACAGACACAAATATTTTTATTAACATTCAACATTGAAGTGGAAAGAGCACTTTTTAGTCTGAAACATTAGTTTTACTAAACATTTGTGCATTTCCTGTGACACTGAATTTGCCTGAAATTGTCAGTCTCTGTTCATTGATCTCGTATGTGCATGTGGAGAACAAGAAGCCATACTGATATATTTACATTAATTTTAAAAAAGAAAAATTCAAAGTTTTCTTACTGTTAAAATGAAAGCAAATTGTTGTTTCCTTTCTATTTTCATTTCTGTTTTGCTGAATTATAAAGGTCTAAAATAGAGAACTGACTCCTTTTCCACTCAAATTGTCAAAAATGTATCTGCAGTTGGAATCCATTGAAATCTTCCTAGTGAAATATAAAAGATAAGCTCTGGCACTGAGAATTCCAGTAGGAAGGGACAAAATACATCAGAAAACAGTTTTATGTCAAACTTAACTGCAGCATGACTACTCAAAAACTATAGGCTATGCAGTCACTTATTTTCCTACTATGGATAGTGAAAGATTATCTATAATCCCTTGAAGGTACAGATAAAAATGCTGAATGTTTGATAGGAAAGGCACATTTCTTAAGGTTGATTAATGTTTGAGGAATGAAAAAACACACTGAAAAACTCTCTTACTTGGATTTGGATTTTAGCCAAAGCACAGAACTTTTCTTTCAAGCTTGATTAAATATTTACAAGCCTCCCTTAAATTTTTAGAATTAAGTAGGGATAAAGATTAAGTTTGACTGTTAATTTGGACAAGTGCATTTCACTCACAGTTGATGGCAAGCTGTTCTACAACATATTTACACTTTTAAATTGAAGTATCACTTCCAGATACTACATAGGGGCAACACTTGGGTTTGGTAATTGACTCTGGTCAGTATTTCTGCATAACTGGGTGCTTGTTTAGAGCTTTAAATTTCATGTGAAAGGTGGAAAAAAAATCATTTAGCATCTAAAGTGTGGTGAGCATTACCATATTCTATTTCCTCTCCACCACCCAGAAGAAAAAAAAAACCAAAACAACCACCATCATCAACAAAAACGAAACCCAACCATGATCATCAACCAAAAAACACTCCAAAGTGCACCACCACGAATGTTCTTCCTACCTTTATAATTGTGTTCAGAGTTGAAAAAGTTTGTAAAAATGACTGGACAACTGGACAATACCAATTTCTTTTGGGATCATGTTTTGCTGTGTATGCATGTCTTGTTTTTCCCCCACTGCTTATATATTCAGCATAAAAAGGGATATTGATATATTTCTTTCTATATCTATAGGGTTAGAAGAAATTGTACTACAGGCTACCAATGTAAGAAATGCTGATTTCACCACCTCTCTTCCCGTTGAACATCAAGGGCAATGATGGGCCCTGATCACAAAAAAAGCTGTTGTTTTTATCAGCATAACAAATCTTTTTGAGGTCACAAATGCCTCCAGTTAAAAGAAAATAATAATTTAAAAAATGTTTCCATGCTAAATACCTTTTAGGGCTGTAAAATAATAGTTGTTAGTACTATTTTGATCTTAGTTTCATATTTAAACCATTATTTTAACTCATTTTCTTTGGTACCTACAGGGTTATTTATGGATGTCTTCTTGGATATTACTGTGCAGACACTGCAGTCAGCTGTTTATGCAGAAGACCTTGTGTGGGGTTTAGGGAGGCCAGGAGAGAGAGATATTTAAGCAAACAATGTTTGTCTTTTTGTGTCACATTGGTTCTCTCAAGACTGCTTAGCTAAGGAAAGCAAAATGTCTAGATATAGCATTAATTACCAAAACAGCTTAGTCTTGGATATCAATTTGCATGTTCAACATTAATATACTAGCAATTGAAGTCTAATTAAAAAGATACCTTCTGAAAAGCATGAAAATTTAATCAAATAAGTTAGCCAAGTTTCATTTTAAACTAAATATGCTGCACTAAACAAAAAATTACGCACCATCAAATTTTAATGTATATGGTGAAGCCAGATAAGAGACGCTCATATTTGTGGTTTATTTTCTACCTTAAGATTTAGCTGCTCAATAACCACTATATTCTTTGGAAACTTTCAGTATTTAGCTTTGCTGCAATGATGCTTAAAGAAAGATGCATTTCATTTTGGTTTTGTACAATCTGAAAATTGGAGTAATATATATGATGTGAGGCTGATATGATCAGATAAATGTGGTGTGGGAGCAGAAAGTGATAAATACAGTTCTAGAATAATGGTTGCAATTGCAATAAGTGACCCCAGGAGTTAGCTGTAGTGCCTTGGAAAGCTGTTCTGGACCAGGAAAGAAAACTCTGGGTATAAAACTTTCTTATCAAAATAATTATTTGTACTCAATCAATGTAGGAGTGTGTGAAATTTTTATACAATTTAAATTGGTCTTATTCATACCAGCTGAGAAAGTCGTCTTTCACTTTGCAATAAAAATTTCTAGGCAATCTGAATAATTGATAAATTTAAATCTCATTTTCAAAAATAAATTAAAGGAAAGCTTAATTCATCTTTCCTTTCCATATATTTTAAGCCCTAAATGCATTTGATTTTTCTCGCACATTCATAACTAAAATACTGATGCAATTCTTCTTTAAAAATATTTTAAATTATTTTTATAATATGTCAGCAATCTATGTACAGATCTTTACTATGCTTATTCTCTTATAGGTAGTTTTTTTCATGGTTCTGAGTTTGATTATGAAAGAAAGGGCCTGCCCAACCTGTTACCTGTATTCTAGAACTAATTATCCCTCTGAATAACCTGAAACACATTTTTTGCTTCTTCAACAGTCTAAGTACATCTAAGTACAAAACAGGCAGAGCTGTGGCATTAAACTGTTGCATCAAGTTCAACTTATTGATCCTCTGTTGTTGTTGTTGTTCTTACCACAGCTAATTACACCTTATGTGATTTTGAGACTGACCTTTGTGGATGGAAGCCACTGAGCAAAGGTGATGCTGACTGGAACATAATGAAAGGACAGGCTCCCTGGGACAGAGAACTCCCTGGCAGAGGTCATACAAATAATATGGGCCGTGGTGAGACTTATTATTTTTCTTTTTCTGTCATGAAAATTCCTATTTGTAAATGGTCACAGACTGATAATAAAAACTGATTTGAAATGGATGTCACACAGTATGTAAATAACACAGGTAATATGTTACAGAAAGCCAGCCTGTGGGAGATAATATTTTTTAGCTGTGATCTAGTTACTCTGTCTTTGTAACCCTTATTTTTGGCTTGCACAATCAGTGAGATATGAGACTCAATGCAGTTTTTCTGAGATATTGACCTTTGAACTGACAGCTGACTTTGTTTGTGCATATCATAACCATTGTTTACCCAATATTCACATAGGGGCCATTCTTGGAAGCATTATTTGGACAAACAACTTTTCGTAGAGTCCAGTGAAATTAATCCATATTGTCTGGGAAAAATAGAGGGAGTATAATTTCCTTTAAAGAGTTGTCTTTCCTTCAGCCTGTATTTGCCATAAAATGTATTCAGCTGGAAAACCATTTTATTCCAGAAGAGGACTGTTAAAAAAATTTTTCCAAAGTGAAAATGTTATTATAGCCCACTCCATAAAAATAAAACTACCAAGCATGTTTTTCATTGTCAAATAATATTGACAAGTATTCTGTGACTTTAATTTTATTAAAATGTATCTATTGCACTGCTTCCAGTGAAGATAAGATTGAAATCTGTGTTGCAGTCCAGAGCCCCTCTAAATTAGATTTAATTAATTATGTATATTATCTGCAGCCAGACCTCCACACTTCTGTACCATGTTCATGTTAAAGAAATGTGACATTTAAATATTCCTCCTCAGGTACAGGAACCTCAGGATTAAAATTCTCCTGAGAGACAGTGGTGGGTAAAGTATGTATGTGCCTGCTATAGAATGATTCTAAATGAACAGTCATATTTTATCCACTGGTCCTCATGTGATGAAGGGCGCCAAAGTTGCTACTCACTTTTCTCAGCAGCTGTTTGATATTCCATTCTGTTTTCCCTGTAGTGTGGGACTGGGTCTGCATTACTGAACTTTATGTAAACACTGCTGTGTTAGAGGTTTCCAACTCAAAGCTCCAGAAGTGTGCACTGATCAGCCTGTGTCTTTCTCTGCTCTAGGTGCTGATGAGATCTGAGGGGTAATGTGGTCAGAAGGAAGGCTGCTGGCAGCCCTAGAATCACATTAACATCACCCATGTGGAGCTATGTGCTGCTTCACTTCAGTTGCTTTGACACCTGAATTTTTACAAGCTTGTTTCAGTGCTGCTGCAGGTTGAAGCCTCAAGCAGATTTGGAGGTTACTATGCCCCACCTCTGAAGCCCAGTAATGTTGCATTCTCTGTATAAATTAGCTGAAAAGGTATTTCTGAGGTGGTTTTGTTCCAATCTATCATTGTGCCTGCTACAGCCGGGACTTCAGAATTAGGATTCCAGAATCTGAGCAAGTTTTTGCCAATATTAAATCACCATCCTTCAAGTTGCAACTGTTCCTTTTAGTACCGCAGAGTGGTCATCTCCCTTCTCTCCTGGGGAGGGCAGTAGCAAATTTTGATTAATGAAGATCTTAACAACACTACGGTAGAGGCTCAGCTGCAAATTAAAGAGGGTCCTTTGAAGTACCCTTGCATTCCAATGAGGGGAGCTTCCCTCATGCTGTGGAATGCAGCATTCCTGTTTGTACAGGGAGCTGGAATGGTCCCCTCTTTGTGCCAACCTTGCTAAAGCAATGCCATTATTCACGTGGGGCTGGACCTAACCCTCAGCTTCATTACAGATCCATGGGAAATAAGTGGCTAAGGAGTATGACTGTGGCAGCACAATAGCTGATTTTCCAAGATGTAAGGCAATATGTGTAATATAAATGCTCAAAAAAGACTGAGCCTTTAGTGTTGTTTTGCATAGACTTTCATGAAAAAGTCTCAGTATTCAGCAAAGGCAGCACTGACGGCATTCAAAATATGCTGCTTTAGGGCCCCTTGAAAATGTTTATCCTTCCCTACCTTTGTCTGAAGCACATCTGCTGTAGTTCAAATCCAAATGCAGTGCATTTGCCAGAGTTCAGATTAGATCTTTAATTAAGCTTTCATCCCCACTAGCACAGACAACAATGTCAAGTCTGTGGACCCCATGAGAAAATACAGCTTATTCCATTGGCTCCTGTGGTCTGCAACATTGTTAGCATGCTTAAAAGTGGCTGGGCTGTGCTGACAATGAATACTGTACCCTAAAGGAAATAATTTCTGGTTTAAATTCTGTTTGAAACAATATTCAAGCCAATTAAAATGTGTCCTTTAGGGATCTTGGCTGAGGTCTCTGTTGCTTGATCTCCAGGGCTCTCTGTGTTGCAGCTCCTCTGCTCTCCCCAGTCTGTGCAGAGAGTGGATGGGCGACGTGTGAAGGTGATGGGTAATACTTGTAGAGTTTAAAGGTTGGAGATCTTAAAGCTTTTTCTTGAGGAAAGCACATAAAAAATACATCCAGTGGATCTGCACAGTAATGCTCTCAGCACCTGAACTGCCTTTGAGGGGCTCTGTAGTCACTTCCTTGGGTTTATGTGCTTGCACGCACCATGACATGGTGGTCTCAGCAATACCTGCCCAAAAAAATCTTATTTCCTTCTCCCTCTCTCCTTGTCTTTGAAATCAGTCATGACAATTTTACAAGAGGGAAGAGCCAGGAGCATTTGGCAATTCTGTTTTGTCTTTACCCACATAGACATTGCTTGTCACAGCCTGCTATGACACTCTCCTCATTATACGCAGAGACTGAACTGATGGCAAAGCAGTTTAGATTGTTTTGATCTATGAAAAAGCTTTATGAGTCTCATGAAGCATATAGTTACCTCTCCGAGGTAGCCATTTGCCATTGGAACATGACATACTTCTCATACTTGAAAATAAAATTTGTTTACAGGATCATTCATTTACTTCAGCGGATCACATCAGAGGAGCACAAAGATGGCCATGTCTCACCTGGGAAGCCCTTTCCTTGTCCCTGGGCTCTCCTGCTGCCAGGTAACACTTTGATATGAACTGTCCCCATTTTTGTGACCTATCCCTCAGCTGATGCAGGTCAGATATTCTTCATGCTCTAAGTGCTGCTGCTGAGGGCTCCATATCAATACCAGTGGAAGGAGTTAAAGATTAATGCTTTGGGAGGACAGAGAAGAAAGCTATTTTTACTGTTTTGCTGCCAAATTTTTATATCTGATTACTACTATTCTTTCTCAAAGCACCCAGCAGGTGACTGATTTCGGGACATGCTCCGGGCTTTTGTGCACTTTGGCAAAGGTATCTGGACAATGATAACAGGGCTCTATCAGACAGCCACTCTGCTGTCTGCAGACAGGAAAGTCACATAACCAGGGCTCCATAATGGGACACCTATGGTTTGAAGTCACTATGCACATAGGCTGTGTTGGTGTGACCAGAGAGAACTAGCTACCATACCCCAGACATGCACTAAACTTAAATTCATAGTTTGAGGAGGATGCTTTTTAAGCTGATCAGTGCAGTACTTGGGAGTTACTTTGAAATGTGGATTTTTTTCAGATGTCTTGTGGCTCTGCAAATGAAAGCAAAGCAACCAGCCAGGATAGTGGTTGAGCTGAAAAATGAGACAGGTAGCAGGAAAAAATTAATCAGGAGGAACAAAAAATAGAAAAATATTAGATGAAAAATGAAAATAGTTTTATAACTAGATGGTTTTAATTTTCAAAAAAATTCTGTATTTTTAAAACAAAACTTGAAGAAATAAATATGAACAACAACTATTCACTACATTCACACTTGTATTTTTATTTGTCCTTTTGGCCACTGAATAAAATTAATAGACATGGTTCAGTTTTGTACCTCTTTTTCCTTTTTATTTCTTCTTTCCTAAGAGGTTTTTTAAATTTTTTTTGTATTCTGTAACTTTTCAATGCTTGTGCCATACTTGGGAGAAGTTAAGTTGTGTAGTTATGATGTGGTTTTCTTCTGATACTGTATAATCCCCTCTCATTTAAAAAGACAGAAGAAAAGGAAAAGACAGAGAAAAGTTGCCAAAATAATTTTATTATGTTCTGTGAAAAAAAAGAAGACTTAAAGAAACAAAATGAAATTTAGACTGGTTGCTTAACTTTTAAGACTCAATGTAGAACAGAAACTGTTAATTCCACTGAGAAAACTTTTTTTAAAAAAAGAGAATAAGTCAGAAAATAAGGAGATGCACTTAGAAGTTCCAACAAGCAGCAGAATTTTATTCCAGCAGGATCTAGGCTTCTTAGGTTTTATCTTGTCTGACGGACCAGAAACAAGTGCTAGCTTAGCTAAATCTGTTCTACTCAAAACTGCAGCTCACTTGGACTATAAACATCAGTGAGTTACCAGATCTCAGCTGAATAGCTGCCACTTGCAGCTGAGGAGCAGAAGCCTCTGAAACAATTCAAGAACAGTTTCTTGCAATCCCTTAAGGCAATCTCACAGTTCTTAATCTTCACGTGACTTCTTAGTGTTGTAGAAGGTCAGAAATAATGTATATGCAGGATAAACTCAAGCAGAATGCTGCTGCAGGGAACTCAGAAGTCCTGAACCATCCCATGGAAGCCCTGTGTGTGCACTACTCCTGGGACACCCAACAGCCTTTGTACTCACAGCACATTTGTTTAGACAGCTCCATCTCACTTTTGTTGACTTTGATGCTGAGGAGATAAGCACCTTTCAGATTCAGATTAATTTATCTTAGAAACCCTTAAGGCAAACTGGGCACCACTGATACTGAATCAATGAATTATTCTAGTAAGATCTTTTGCAGAGTTTGGTCTGCATTCAAAATAAACACAGATGCAGCAGGGATGCACATATTTTTCTCCACTTCAAAAGTGAGAAAAGAAAAAAGTTTTATTATAAGTATGCATGTATTGAATGAATTTAAAATTCTTAGATCCAACAAAAGCTAGAGCAAGTTCTTACCTAACGGTACGTGTCTGTCAGGAGAGTGTTTTTGAGGGCTGGAAGTCTGGCTTTCTGCCACATTATCCCTGCAGACTTTTATTTCTGGGAAAGAGCAACGAATAGGGGTTGCTCACTAGGATGTGTTACGCTCTCTGCCTATTAATGTGAGATGATGCCCTCTGTTGGATATCCCACTGAGAGGATAAAAGGATCTACACAAAGAGATCTATGTTTATTACTAGCTTTACAAGTTCTTTAGCTCTGGTTGATAAAAAAAAAATATTTGAGTTGAAGGGTAACAGATTTATATTGTTCCTTTCTGGTTAATTGAAGCTTAGAAGTAACTTCTTTCTGCAGCTTCTGGTAGCTGGGTCTTTTTGTAGATGTAAGTTAAGAAACATCTTCATTTAGCTCACGGTTTTTGCACTTGTAGAAGCAAATTTCTAGTCACAGCTCTCTGTTTATGGCTCTTTAATGGGCACAATAGTCATTGTATAGTAGGACATGTAGACATAAAGAAGGAAGGTAACATTATTTCTTACTTAATAAAAACATAAATTTATTTGAAAAGCTGTTCGAAAAACAAAAACCATCTAAATTGTTTAGAGTGTAATTCTTCAAACACCTCAATTTGGAAAGTGCTTGTATACCTGCTGCTTTCAATTTCTTAAGCTTTTTTGCTGAGGGAATGAGTTACAGGAAAGTATTTCAATTTATTAATAAGGATCATGATTATTTTATACAAGACATGATTTTCATAAGTGGTGGTAAAATTAAACGTTGAGAGACTGAGTCTGCCAGACCTGAAGCTAGATGATATTAAAAAGTAGCAGTGTGTTTTAACAGGAATATTTCTGCATGACTGATCCAGCTCTTGTTTTACTTTCATGAAGAGACAAGTATTATCAATATCAAGGCTTTTGCAAGGAAGTAAGGACACTGCAGTTGAAGAAATTTTAATCTTTGTCTGTGTAGAGAAGCAGGAAGGACTCAGGGGGAAAGAAAAAAATTAGTCTTTGAAAATCTTATTTCTTTCCCTCAGTTCTCAGCTGAATTTGTTCCTGGGTATTATTAAAAAAAATAATGTATCAGTACAAAAAATAAATTAAATTTATTAAATTACTCTGTATTGCAGGGGAGTGAACTGTGATTCTCACTGTTTTCTTATCTTTTCTGCCTCACAAGCCCCCTCACCCACATACAGTTCTTGTATTTTCCTCCCATATATTGGTCAATCTGCTTATTTCAGGAGATGAATAGATTCTTTTAAAAATCTGTCTTCTGTATTCATTTATGTTGATTTTACAAATAACAGATCATAAGGTTTCCTTCATACAAGAATCTCAGTGATTGCTCTTCTGAGATTAACATGCCTATGAAACTGTCATATATCCAGCATTTGTAAAGAAAAATAACCTTTGAGAAGTCTCTAAGTGCTTACTATGATAAAGAAGTTAAGGGAAGTCATATAATTCAGTCTGCACCAGTTGATACATACAAGTTAAAAGTAAATTGTAAAAATAAGCTTTAGTTTTAAATACAGTTTTGTCTTTTGACATGGTATGGCTCCTCAACATTCTGTGATTTCAAACATCCCCGTCTTTTGTGCCAAGTCTGTGCTTAGACCCATCATGTCTGCCTTTGTCATGAGGTACATATATTACTTGGTACTGAATTTATTGCAGATTGATTATATATTTTTTTAAAGCTTTTCATTAAAAAATCTTTCAACAGGTAAGATTTTGGTACTGGTTGTCCCAGGATTCCCAGCTTTCTGTCTTTAAGAGGACTGCATTAAATGGAAGTTTGGAAAAATTACATGACATTTCAGGATTGCCTGAGATGACCTGGAAAAAAGTTGATATACCTGTAGGAAGTGTGGCTGAGAAATTACCTTTTCAGGTAACTATATATCACATTTACATTGCTTTCAAAAAGGTATTTTACTTTGGCCTTTAGAATTAATTTACTTTTAATGATGGAATATAAAAAGAGACTTTCTATTCTTTAATGGTCATAAGAAAAAGAATTTAACTCAACTTTTTCCATAGATCCATCTATGAAAGAGCATAGCCATTGTTTCAGTATTCTAAGCATTAGAATAACTTTTAGTAACAAACACCAAGGGACCCTGAAGATTATTTTGTTCCAACCCCCATTGGCAAGGACACCTTTCTTTTGACCAGGTTGGTCAGAGCTCCATCCAGCCTAGCCTTGAACACTTCCAGGAATGAGGCATCCACAACTTTCCTGGGTAACGTTCCAGTGCCTCGCCACCCTAAAAGTAACGGATTTCTTCCCACTATCCAAATGCATTCTTTTTAAATCTGAATCCACTCCACTTGTGCTGTTACTATATGACCTTGTAAGTAGTCCCTCTCCATCTTTCTTGTAGGCTCCCTTCAGGTACTGAAGGCTGCAATTAGGTCATTTCAGAGCCTTCTCATTTTGAGGCTGAATAAACCCAATTCTCTCAGCCTTTCCTCACAGGAGAGGCGATGCATCACTCTGATCAATTTGGTGACCTGGTGACCTCTTCTACACTCACTCCAATAGGTGCTGGGGACCTCAGAGCCTGACACAATATTCTGGGGTCTCACAAGGGCAGATTAGAGGGGCAGAATCCCCTCCCTGCCCTGCTGCCCACGCTGCTCTTGGTGCAGCCCAGGACACGTTTGGCTCTCTGGGTCGTGAGTGCCATGGCTGGGTCATGTCCAGCCTCTCACCCACCAGCACCCCCAGGTCCTTCTGGGCAGGGCTGCTCTCAATCCCTTCATCCCCAGCCTGTGTGGATACTGGGGGTTGCCCCAGCCCAGGTGCAGCACCTTGCACTTGATCATATTGAACCTCATGAGATTCCCATGGGCCACTTGTTGAGGTTGTCCGGGTCCCTCTGGATGGCATCCTGTCCTTCAGGTGTGTCACCTGCACCATTCAGCTTGGTGCACTACTGCAAACTTTTTGAGGGTGCATTAGATCCCATTAATGAAGATATTAAATGACACTGGTCCAAATATGGACCCCTGAGGGGCACCGCTTCTCACTGATGTTCGTCAGGACTCTGAGCTATTGACCACCAAACTCTGGATGTGACCATGCAACCAATTCTTCATCCATCTAACAATCCCTCCATTAAATCCATCTCTCTCCAATTTGAAGAGCAGGATGTTGTGGGGGCCATGTCAAAGGCTTTACAGAAGTCCAGATATGGGATCCATAACCCTTGATGCAGAGGCCCGCTGGGTTGGTCAGGCAGGACTTCCCTTGTTGAGGCCATGCTGGCTGTCTCAAGCCACCTCCCTGTCCTCCATGTGCCTTAGCATAACTTGTAGGAGGATCTGCTCCATGATCTGCCCAGACACAGAGGTGAGGCTGACAGCGCAGGTACTTCAAGCTATCCCTACATTTATCCCTACATTATCCCTACAATCTATCCCCACATTACTAACTTCATCAGGCACAGTATAGATGAACACAATTAAATGGTGGTGTAAATCATCATATTTGAATAGCTAATTTAAGAAGATATATAATTTTTATGTGTTCCAGCAGGAAGACCATTCATTCAATAGTGATGACTTTAAACAGTTTTGATTGAAGCAAGGTCATCTGGGTTGCATAACTTTCCCTAGGTAAAAGTAGTTATGGCTTTGACAGTGGAGGAGCAAATTTCTGACCTGACCAAATCTCAGTTGTAGTTTTTCCTGGCTGATGTTCAGAGTGTGTTGTAGGAACTATTTCGTTCACGTGCAGATGTCATAAATTATAAAGTAATATATAAATAAATGTGTGTGTGTGTTTGTGTCTTTTTATCATGTTACCTTTAATAAATTAACTTTTTTTCTGTCTTTACAGATTATCTTGCGAGGTACTATTCTAACAGCAAATGCTACTGTTGCTATTGATGATATCAGTATAGCAGGGGAATGTAAAATTATGAATAGATCACTCCCAAGAGTCAGCCAGGAAAGTGAAGGCAAGTTTCATGGTTTTCAATACCTTTTCCCCCATGTCTGCTATATATAACTGTGATTTACTGACAACTTGAAGTTACTTTTTATAAAGTAGAGGATAATCTGAGAAAAAAGTCCATATGCTGTAATTAATCCTCTCCCTGGAAGTGTTCCAGGCAGTGTTTGATGGGTCTTTGACTCCGCCCATGGCAGACTAGATGATCTTTAAGGTCCTTCCCAATCCAAACCATTCTATAGCTCTATATTGAAGGCTTTCATCCTTGTGTTACGCATTAGCTGCTATAAGACTTTTGCACTAATTCTGCAAAGTGAACTCTAGTGGGAATATCCTGGTACCACTTCCTATTTGTACCTGCTCACATTCATGTTTTGATGCAGAGGCAGAAGCAAAGCGTCCTAAATTTTGCACTAAAGAGCAAATTCTCCTGCTTTACCTTTAGGGCAAAAGGTTTCTCCCATCATTACTGCTAAATATCTGACATATAATGAACGGCCACCAAACTCATCTTTGTACTCACACTGTTGTCTTGAAGAGCCAATGGATGGAAATATAAAACAACATAACCTGTCAGACTGCTGCCTGTGGTCTTCTTGATGCTAACAGCTGCTTTTCAAAAATAGCATGGGCACATGTGCAGTCAGGAGTGATGTTGATGAGTTATAGCCGTCAGGTATCTGAATTTAATATCCAAAAATTTAAAGGCATAATAGAGAACTTCAGTATTGTGGGGTTGAGGTACATTTACAGAAACATTTATTTGCTTTAATTATTTTCCTTACAACTCCCTCATTTATCCATTAATCACAAAGATATTGTCTTTAGAAGGGAGTTTTTTTTTAATCCCTGTCTGGATAGAAACATGATTTTTTAAAAAGTTAAGTTAAAGAACATGAAAAGCTGCTCATTATTCCTCTCACTTACTTTCCAGAAATCTACTGAAGAAAAACCAGTAGACCCTGGTGTTTTGCTTCCCCAGTCGTTGAAATTTGGGTTTTTTTCTAGTGTCTAAATTGAGGTACAGGCTAGTAATGGTGCAGTACCCAATTTTAGCTTCTTGCAGCTTTCATTGTGACCTGAGCACAGAGAGAGCACAGCTATAGCAGAAAGGTTTGGTGGAAAACCTGCACCCGGTTCCCAGGGAAAGAGGAGGGAGCCGTACCAGCCTCTGGCTTCTGAGCAGGAGCCTGGCTCTGTAACACCAAGGTGTGTTTGATAACTTTTCACATGAAAGTTTGAATATTGTGGAGAGTAAGATTTAGTTTAAGGCCATCAGACATTGAGATCAGCTGTGTTTCTTATCAGCTGTGATATAACCTAGTACACTGCATAGGTGCTGATCTGTTCCATGTGCTGAGCACGTTGCTATATTAAAAGGAGATAAAAAGCACTTCTTACAATTTTATATACTTGCAGGTTTACTTACATGTATTTTTCTGATTTTTAAGGGGAAAGAGAATCTGCAGATGCTAATGCTTCATCTTTTTACTGTCCAGAGGGATTTTTTTCATGTGGGAATGGGCAATGTATTTCTCCTGATAAATTTTGTGATTTTAAGCCTGACTGCCCAAATAACCACGATGAAACCAAATGCCGTAAGTGAAAACTTTGAAATCTGTGTTGTTAAGCTCCTGTGACTATGTTCCTTTGTCCTATTTGCAATGCTTTCATGACCTCATAAATCTTGAAATTTAATTAAAAGCTCTCGAGAAATAGTTACTACTTTGATTCTGTTCTGTGATTTTTCCCCTTTTAGTTTCTGTAGCAACTCCTTCTCTCTTAGCATTAAAACCAGAAGAAAAGGTTTTGATTAATTATTTAGTAGAACATGGTCCTTAAAAAATAGTATTTCATTTTATAATTCTAATGCACTGGCCACAGACTTGCATTCAAATTGTATGTTTTATATACTTTTTGATGGGAAGATGCCACAGTGGTACCACAGCTGTGCCACGAGCCTGGTCACAGATGCAATTTAAGCGGAGTCAGCATCTTCTGTTTGGATGAGCAGTGACTCCTTTCAGGGCCACATGCCTGGGCTTTCTCTGCATGGAAACAAACACGTGGGAAAGTAAAGGGAGGTGATGCATCTCAGAATCCCTCTCCACTGTACAGTCAGCAGGGAGCTTGGAACTGTTTCAGGGTCTCTAATATGCAGCTTCAAAAGTCTTTTTGATTCATTCAGTTTCCTGCTTTGCATAAGAAATCACAGTTATACTTTGCACTTTTGAAAATGAGTCTCTTGCTTTGAACCACCAGCTTTGCTGTAGAACTTGTGATGCATTTTCAAAAGAGTTGCCATGAACCTTATTTAATGCAAGATTTCTTTTTAAAAATAGAGCATGATGCTTTCTAGCACATTCAACACAAATGACAGAAATATCGTAGACAAGATCCTCAAATTATTTTCTGTGCCCTGTTATGCATCTAAAAACATATACTTCTTTAGAGGTGCTAATATAATCGAATTTCACTGTTCATATTTTATGGTTTTTATATGTAGATTTGAGAGTTGTTGCTCAGATAAACAAAGATCTATTTGACTATTAGCAGGTAAATGAAATAATTACAGCTTCTATGCAGTTTCTCTTCAATTTTAGCATTGAATCTTCTTCAGCTAGAGCACCAGTACTGAGGGTTTTAAGTGTTTAGAAAGACTGCTATCCAAAATATACAGAAGTTTGACATATAAAACTGCATTTTGTTTTAGTAAATAACAGTTTGCCTAGCTAAAATCAGAAATTACTATTGAGTGTTCACTAAGCAGAATATCTTTCCTCTTGTGAGCCAGAGTAAAGAGAATTCTGATGTTATTGTAGCACAGTTGAGGCTGGAAGTCATATATGAAGATTACTTAGTGGTTAAACACCACCCTGCTTGAAGCAGGGCAACCAGAGCTGAATGCCCATGAGCTTGACAGAGTTAGGTTGTGAATATCTACAAGAATGGAGACTACCCAGCCAGCCAGGACACCCTGTCCCAGTGTTTGATTAACCTTGCAGTAAAACAAGGGTCTGTTGCTTCTTCTTATTTCGCTGGGCACAACTGAGAAGAGTTTTTACTTCTTTATTGCTTCCGTGTCCATATTACTCATATTAAAACACTCAATTTTTCATTTACTTGATGGTTTTTCTACTTTAGTAATGATTACATACCTTAAACAGCATTGGGTTATGATAGTCTGGATTTTTCTCACATTACCCTTTTAAAATTCAGGTAAAGGGTATTTGTTCTCTGACAAAATAATAACACTTCCAAATCAATAGTTTAATTAAAAAATGTTCTAAATAGATTTAACTGCATGCAACTTTCACTGCACTGGGATAGCAGTGAAGTGGTAGCTTTTAATCAAGAAAATTAAGATCTGTTTTTTGTGGCCATTTATATTTCCTTTTAACTATTCAGCCTTTGTTTCCATTTCATCATTGTACCTTTGGTTGAAGACAAATGTCCAGCTAGGTGTTCCTAGACCAGCCTTAATTACAAGTAGCCTATATGGCAACTGATTTTTTTCTTTTTCCTCCAATTATACAACTGAAGACTCTTTTATTATACCCAAGTTGCATTTGTCAAGACAATACATTAACAATGCCATGCTAAAGGTTAAACTTTGGAACCATTATATTTATGGTGATCTTTGCTCTAAGTATATTGCTGACTTATAAATCATTGTTACTGCTGAGCTGGCTCAATGTGTGCTAGCAGTACAGCTTGTAATGTGGGAAGCAGAATGTAGGTACACAAAGGACACTGCAAGCAGTTTGGCAAGTTGACTGTTTCCAAGCAATAAACTCGCCTTTCAGCACATTAATCTGGTGGTCTGCAGCACAAGAATAGCTCTTATAATTCTTTTCAAATAGTATTTCATCATCTTCCTGCTTATGTAGTGCATCGTTATTTTCTATATTTTCTTTGCACGTTCCTGCTTTTGGATGCAAGCATTTCATATTTCTCAATTTTCCTTATTTCTGAACTTGGCTAAGCACAGATTTTTGTTCACTTCTTCCAACTACATTGTTATTTTCATCAATATTAAGATTTTTTTTTTCCCCATGATGTTCCATCTAATAGTGATTGCATGCACCTTGACCTTGTTAATGTTTTTCTCTTTGTGTGAGAACCAGGCAAGGATATTACATGGGCTTAAAATGTCTTTCAAAAAATGTTCCATTTAAATCTTATAATCTTAAATTCCAGCAAGATGATTTAATTAGATGCTTGGGTCCACTACACCCACTGAATAAGCCAAGTTGCCATACAACTTTTTTAAACTCTCAATATCAATCCTTGAGATATCTCTTGATTTTCACTTCCACTTAAATGAGTACCCCTTTTTCTGTCAGGCCTGCAAGAATTCAGTTGAAGATTACCCTTTCTGGGACTGACAAAATATTTTCTCTCTTGAGTGCTGCTACCCCTGACTATTAGATCTCAGCTTTTCTTCTACAGATGAAGAATTTACTATGGCCATAAAGCTTTTATACTTTTTATACTTGACTTTCATGCATTAAAGCAGAGGAGAAATGGGACAGCCTTTTTCAAACTGCAGATTTACAGCAGTGACCTAACACACCTATCACATTGTGTGCTTGTGCTCTCGAAGATGAATGTGCAGCATGACTTCTGTGGTCTGCATCCTATGCATTTGGTGTAGTCTAAATGCTCACTTTTGCACCCTAAAAATTATGTTGATGGAATAAGAATAAGATCAGGTTTAAAAGCAATCTGTTAACATAAATGTATTCTTGGTATTCGGTCTGCCCTTTGCTAATTTCTCCCTTATGCTCTGTCTTATGCGTCTGTTCTTTTTTTTTTCCTGTCTACTTATGGTGTGGATTATCAGAAATAATTATATGGGTTTCTATATAAAATAAATAAGAAACAATTTACATTTATATGAAATGTAGCATATTTTTAGAGGTTTATCCATGGTCACATGCTTTGAGGTCCTGACCTCGTGCACAGTCACTGATGTATCGAGGCCTACCTATTGCCCCACAGCCATAGATCCTTTGAGGTGTAATTTCTGTAGCATGGACTTACCCTTCAGAGTTGCACCTGCTGCCACACAGACATAACCATGGCCACAGGTGCTTCAAGATGTACCTGCTCTGGCATGGGCCTGTTTTCAGCCACAGGCACCCCAGGGAGTCCCAGTCTCATGTGGCCTAATCCACAGGTCACAGTCCCCTTGACTTGAGTCCACACTGGAGCCCCAGCAGCAGCAGTGACCTGGCCATGGACCAGCAGGCTCATCACCTGTGTTCTTATCAAAATGCTCCAGGCACAGCAGAGTAAGGAGATAAGCAGTGCAGCAAGTAGTAAAAGCAAGAAGCAGCCAATGGTGAGCACCAGGCTCTAATGACCAGTCAGGAAAGCAGGCCCCGTGGCAAGCACAGGAGTGTGCCAGTTAATATCTACAAATCAATGCAAGCTCTAAATTTGATCCAACACATTTCAATCATGCTTTTCACTATCTCAAACCCTTCAAGACACATGTGCCAGAAAAGACTGCCATGGCTGAACCCCCAGCTCAGCCCCACATAGCTGCTGACTCACTCCCCGGGTGGGATGGGAGAGAGAATCAGATGAGCAAAGGTGAGAAAACTCATGGGTCAAGATAAAGACAGTTCAATAGGGAAAGCAAAAGCCATGTGCACAAGCAAAGCACAACAAAGATTTCATTCACCCTGTGGGCAGGCAGGTGTTCAGTCATCCCCAGGGGAGCAGGGCCCCATTACACATTACAGTGACTTGGGAAGATCAACATCATCACTTGGAACATCTCCTCTGGTCTACTGCTGAGCATGACACCACAGGATGTAGGCTATCCCTTTGCTCAGTCGGGGTCAACCTTCCTGGATGTGTCTCTTCACAGCTTTTTGTGCATTCCCAACCTCCTTGCTGGTGGGACAGTGTGAGGAACAGGAAAGGCCTTGGCTCTATATAAACATTGCTTAGCAATAATTAAAATATCCCTGAATAATCCACACTGTTTCCAGCACAAATCCAAAATACAGCCCTTTATCAGCTACTGTGAAGAAAACTAACTACACCTCAGGCCAAACCAGCACACATAAACACGTGGTATTTTTTTGTGTTTATGTCTAAATGAAAGATGCATTTAATAGTTATTATTTCTATGGTGTACAATTTAGGGCAGCACAAGCATGCTAAGGCTAGCCTTAAATGAAGTAATTAATAAACTGGACATAATCTATACATTTGTACACAGTTTTATGTACCTTAATTTGAGTTAGAAGGCAAGTAAAGAGAGGATGCAAGTATTGGTTCTTAAAAACTACTTTAGTGGCATAATTGTTTAAAGATAAATATTATTTGATTTCTAATGGTTACCTTCATACGAGTAATAAAAATCTCCTCAGTATTATAAGAAACATTCCCTATATTTCCCACTTCTGTTCTAATTATTCAGTAACTCTTCCTAAATCTCATTTTTAGAGTCAAATCTTTCATACCAAAATGTCTGTCTCATATGCTTGCTACTCTATTTCTGCCAAGCATATCAGTAATTCTTAAAGGTGAGACCAGAAACAGCAGCCAGATCAGAGAGATGGGCTTAAGTTCAAGGAGTGAAAAGATTGTCAGGTTGTAAATTGGAGAAAGTACCTAATACAGGAAGTGCCTGGATAACTGCATAAGAATCAGCTCATGAAAGTTAAATGGGGAAGGGATGGGACTGAAATCCCATCTACAGAGAAAGGAAAGTACCTTTGACAGTGGGTAAGAAATGGGCTGCAAAGGCTGCATTGCTTGAGCTTGCTGGTGTAGGAGAGAAGATACCAGGGGCTGGAAGAAGGCAGGGCGGGAGGGACCTTGGCTGCTCTGGGGGGAGAACTGGGAGCAGCTGATCAAAGTGTCAGGAGAGAGAAAAATAGTGGAAGACTAAATGTCTGGTAAGAGAGAATAAAACAAAGAGAGAATGGGAATGAAGAATACAAATGTGGAACGGTGATATTTTGGGAGAGATCTGTATAAAATGTGGCCATTAAGTGACAGAGAGCTGAGACTGCATGAGAGGACCAGGATCAGGGAGCTGCTTGGGGAAATGAGATAAGAGAGTGAGGATTTCCAGTTTTCCAGTGATACTGGGACTGAGATAAGGGGTCACAGAAGAGCAGTTGTGTAATAGTAAAACAGGAAATAAGCTGTGGAAAATAAAAACATTTAGGAAAGAGTAAGGACATTTTTCCAACAGAGACCACACACACTTTCAGAATTTCTATAGAACCCAGAAGTGATGAGTCTAACTTGTCTACTTCTTTCAGCAAATATCTACACTGTATTTTTTGGGCAAAACCTATGTCTCATTTCATAGTTACTCATTTGGTTTCCAGCAAATTATGCACTTTGATAAAAAATATTGAATGGGCTTTGGTGGCAGAGAAAACAGGGTGAATAACAAGAAGACCTGAATAGTGACCACTGGACCTTATTTTTGCATAGTTCAGTAAAAAGAGGAACTTTCCCTTCAGTGTTATGGAATTTATTTTAGATTTTTTTTCCTCTGTAAAAATCTCAATCTTTCTAAGTCCTACAGCTAAGTTAGGAGATATTTTGTGCAGTTAGCTGTTAAAAATGTAGGTGCACAGTGATATCACAAGATTTATTTATAACAAAACATTTTAATCTGCATGTTTTGCCTTCCTTACAGGCAAAGCTATTTCTCATTTCACAAGTGATATACACTTCTGTGTTATGTACAAATCATGTCTGTCTAGTATTAAAAAGCCCACATGACTCAAATCACAAAGAAGTCTATTGGAATTTCATGGCTATTGAAATGGATTTCCCAACAGAATTTAGCAAAACAAAATGTTCTGGAGTACTTTGTTCCTGTAGCCATCTGTAGAGAAGACTACCACATCTATTTGTTTTAAACCTTTATGTTTAAGTGTGGATTTTTTGGTTTTGTTTTTTCAAAATAGTAGCAATTAATATTTGAACGTGAAAACTGAGGGAAGGGGGAACTTTGCTTTGGATTTTGTAAAGATCAGACATATTTGATCTTCAAGTAGTGACTTGCTTTTTGTCTTTTGTTTTTTTGTTTGTTTGTTCAGTTAGCATGCTTCTTGCTGATGAACTTTTGCAGTTATTTTTTTTAACTTTTCTCTATTCAGTTTGTCACTGTAGAAATTAGGCCACTGCACCAGCAAATTATGGTGTTGTTTGATAGAGTGTATATAATGGAATTAGTAAATAGTAGCTGGGATAGAAAACATAAACTGGGAAGACAGGTGTGATTGTATTTTAAAGCGAGTTAAAATAGTTTCAGATGACTGTGTCCAGAGTTAAACTGATTCCTAGAAATGATGATAATTTTATTTTTTCAATTTATTGCAAATTTTGTTAATTTGCAATAAATTCCTAAATTTATCTTATAATTACTGTTTGAAAATTAGTTTAAAGTTTATTGGGATATTGGAAGGTTTAGAAACATTTTTTAAATAAAGGAAAACATTATAAGACAGTAATGATGATGTTATCTCTTCACCTGGATTTTTTATTTATGATTCATTCTGTATAAACTTACATTGACTGAAAGACAAGCAGAGATTTTGGGGGTTGTAGAGATTTATGAATTCCCATTCTTGAAGAAGTGCTAATATCTTAAATACTTGTTTTTAGAACACTGTTATGAGCAAAACTGTTTATTAAATTCATGTTAGGCATCATTCAGCTAACAGAGAAACTGCACATCTGATTTGTGAAGGCCTTAGAATAAAACTACTTGAAACAGAAAGGGCAAAAGTACTTTGCATAAGAGCCCAAAATCAGAAAGAAATCTGGGGTTTTGTGGTGACAAGTCAGCTCAGAGAAAACTGGACTTGTTGAAGGTGTAAAGGCAGCTTGCTCAAAGCATCCGCAAAGCCAACCACTCTGAAATGTGATGCTCACAAGATCACTGTTTCCTTCTTGACTAGGGAGGGAGCTTGTTAGAAATGATGCTGAAAGGGGCAGCAAAGAAAAATGTATTCATACATTTGGATACCACCAGGATTTAAACAGCATCAAACAAATGGTTGGAAGTATTTTCTAATTTAGAAATATAGAAAAGAAGACAAATTTTGGTAGGTTAAATGTAAAAACATAATAAGGATAACAAAAGAAGTTTAAGAAACACCAGCAATAAATTCATCAGCACATGAAGAGCAGACAGCCTGGCAGAGTTCATAGGCTCATGTGAGATTAGAGTATATACACAGTATGTGGGAACAAAAATAAAAAAGGAAGAAAAGCAAAGAGGATCAAATACGAGAAAAGCTAAAGCAAAAGTCTTAAGAGAGAAGGCAGATTAGACTGTGGAGTTCACTGTGAGAGAAAGAAAAAATGTACCCAATCATGAGACTTTTTTTCTGAATAATCTGCCTGAAATTAAACTGCCAGTCAAAGAAGTTATGGGACAAGAAAATTAGATAATTGAAGTGTTATCAAGCATCAAGATCCAAGTGCATTTCACCCAGGCTCTATCAGCTTTCTGTATTCTTGTATTTTCCTTAGGTGTTAAATAGTTGGTTTGATATTTAGTTGAAGGTTTCAGGGTTATTTTATCTCACTGTATTCATCCATGCTTAAGCTAAATGGTCTAGTGAATCCTTTCTTCTCTGTTTTGTCTGGGTTACAAGTTACAGATGCAAGAAGTCTGGGCTCAGACTTAGCAGTTTTATCTTATTTATTTGCCTCATTTGGTGTAACCATCTGTGTCCAAGGTCTGTCATATACTTTGTGGCTGTTCTCCTGAGAATATGTGATGGTTTCTTGAATTGAGTAAAAAGCAAATCAAAAATAGCTGTCTATATTCCTTTCTCATGATATTCTCTCTGGGGATTTTCAGTAATTTCTCTCAAGCTTAGGTCCTTGAATATTTGCAGATATATTTTGTCTTCATTTTATTCTATCAAAACTTTCTGTCAAAAAATTCCTTCCTTCTGTTTTTTAGTCACATTTGATTTGTATCATTTTATCATAGGCCTTTCTGTCCCACATACACCATATGCAGAGAAAACATATATTTTATTGGATCTCTTAAACATTATTTGTTCTTCCAGATTTGTAGAATTTTTTGAAGCTAACTGTGGACTTTTAACTGTCAATAACTTACAAAACCTTTTCTTTTTAGAAGCTATAGCTATCAATATTACTAATATGCCTCATTAGTAATTTTTCATTATTTCTAAAAGATATGTATAACTAGTGTAACAGTTTCTAAAAAGGAAAACAAACAAAATCAAACACAACAAATGGAAAAAACCTCCCGTGCTTTCCATAAATAAACACTAATGTAATCTTATTCTTCACGGGACTTCATATGATTCTGATATGTGCATATTCTACATACCATACTATGCCACAGCATAATATGATGACTGAAAGCTATGATAAGAATTATAAAATAATGGCAGAATTCTGACAGTCATGCCTGAATATTTGCTTTATTTATTCTATGTATATGATTAATAAATTATTTCTTAAAGTCTTTAATTCCCTTAATATTTTCCATTTAAAGCCTGTTATATTTGCAGGAATAAAAAAAAAATATAATTTTGTGATTTAATGAAAATTTTTATAAAATACCAGAGAGAAAAAACTGATTAAAAGGAATTCCTTACTGTGGGAGTGGTGAGTCACTGGAACAGTTGCCCAGAAAAGCCATGAATAGCCCATCCCTGGAGGTGCTCCAGGCCAGGCTGGATGGGGCTCTGAGCAGCCTGGGCTAGGGGGAGCTTTCCCTGCCGATGGCAAGGGGGCTGGAACTAAAAGATCTTTAAGGTCCCTTCCAACCCAGACCATTCCATGGTTCTATGTTAATTTACATTCATTCATAAATTACACTCTTCCACTCTTTTTTCCCCTCTGTATTTGTAATATATACATTCTCTAAAATATCACTGCTTTTTAAATTGAAGAATTTAAGAATGCAGCTTTTTAGATCTTTTTCACTTCAGTAGTTTGTGTTGCAGAGATTACCAATATCATAGTTTCTCACTAATGCCTGATATTTAACTTCATTACAGTTATGAACAGAGGGAGGATTTTGTTATCATTAACATACTTGCTGGCATTTAAGAAAAAAGGGATTTTATTTCTGGCTCCCACAACAAAACAGATCTTGCAGAAGGTTTGTGGCTGCTTTGTGTGCCCAATGTTCTTGCTCTGTGCCAGGAGGACTGTGAGGTTTGTTTTCAGCACCTCCTAGCCTGCTCTGAGTGCTTTGGCTGGAGCACCCCAAGAGAGAAGGATCTGTTTCACTGGGAATAGTGCACATAGCCATGGCTTGGCTGCTCCTCTGCGGCTGCTCTTTTACTCAGCTCTTACTAAGCAAGTACCTCATGTCTGGTACAAAGCCACTCTGCCTCTCCACACCCCTTTCCTAGACTTACTTCTAGAATATTCATGACGTATTAGAAACATTTTATTTACTTTTCATACTGCAAAGCTCTTTTAGTAATGTTGTATGTAGAAATTAAATGTCTCTTTCTTTATTCCAGCTGCTGTATGTGACTTTGAAAGAGAGAGCTGTGGCTGGTTTGAAGCTATATATGCAGATGAATTTGACTGGGTAAGAAGCTCCAGCAATGTTCTTCCACCTGCATTTCAGAAGCAAGCTCCTCCACGAGACCACACCTATAACAAATCTGAAGGTAAGACAAGCCAGGCCTAGAAACAGAGAAATGGAATTGATAAACTGGCTTCCTAGCCAGATTTTAAGTGATGGCCATGAATGCTGTAAAAACCCTTTTAAAAATCCTTTATTTCTTGAGCTGAAAAGTTGCTTTTTGTTCTATTTTAACAGGTCATTTTATGTTCATTCTGAAGACCAGCAACAGTATTTCACAAATAGCTCGGCTACGAAGCCCAAAGTTCAGGCAAACAGGATCAAATTGCACACTGTCCTTTTGGTATGAAATACTTTACATTGAAAATTCCTGGATTGTCTCACATTGCTTCTCTTGGACTGAAATCGAGGTTATAGTTTGAAACAGATACATCTTTCTCTGAAGTATTTATTTCATTTTTTTCTGTCAGCATATAATCTTCATTGTGAACAATACAAATGTAATATGAAACACTTGCAGAGAAGAAGTGAAACAGGACATGACATTGTCAGGCTCTGAGCAAATTTATAATAAAGGATTGTGCCTGTATATACATGGGCAAATACCACAGTCCTTTTACTAACAATTCTTTGGTTAATTCTTTGCTCTTTGGTTAATAATTTGAAAATGTGAATTTTTTTTCAAGTGAAGAAAAGCAATGAAAAATCTAATAGGTTCTTGAGTCATGGTGAGTATCCAAAATTAGACGTCATTATTATTAAGTAGAAGTTCCAGTGTGAGAATTGGCTCTTGGCTTCCACTTTTTTTTTCATATAAACAGAAAAAACCAAACCAAACCAAACCAAACCAACAAAACCCCACAACTAAAATCAACAATCAAACCCAAACAAACATTTTCAGTAATTGTCTTGTTTCAGTCTTTGTGCAAACTTGTCAAAGATAGACAGAAAAAATATAGCTTTGATAATTTGTTTGCTAAGGCCAAACTGGTGTCACTGTTTAAATAAAGGTTTGGCCTGACCTTAATAACAATTAGGTGCAGTTTATCTCAGTGATGTCAAATACATCTGCCATAGGAAGTGGAACTGTCTTTTTATACAAGATTCATTACTTAAAGTTGGATATTACACATTGTTGGTTGTATATGTGCTTCTGCTCCCAGTTTTGTTGTACAATTGCCAACCTAAGTATTTGTCAGTTTTAAATGCTGAGGGCTTAGAAGGCAACATGTTAACAAAAACTAACGCAGATAGAGAGCATACTTATGCATTCAGTAGCTGTTGTGTTTTTCCTTCTTGAAAACTTTATAATCATGTACTGAATTAAATTTATAAAAAGAAATTATGCATCTGAGTGAGCAGTGTTTGTTGCTGAATATAAAAGCAAAAGTGACTCTTCAGTTCTGAGTTTCAATTTAATGAAGTATGCTTCTTCCCTCAAAATCTTCAATTCTTAAGACCAGACCTAGACTGATATAGCAGCCTATCCTACCATCATTCAGAAAATGGATTGACTTACAGGCCCTGTGGACTTCCTATATATCACAGAGATATAACAGAAAAGATAGAGGTCATTGTAACTGATGTGGTCAATTTTCATCATTTGCCCACTTAACATTCTTATTTATATCACTTTAGGTATTACAATTACGGAGAGTCAGTTGGGGCAGCAGAGCTGCAATTGCTTGTGGATGGGCTGAAACAGCCTACAGTCCTTTGGAGGACATACTACAGCGAGGGAAATCAGTGGCTGAAGGCAGTCATTCAGCTTGGACGCCTTCCACATCCTTTCCAATTTTCTCTTGATAAAATCAGTCTGGGTGTTTATGAGGGCGTCTCAGCGATTGATGATATTAGATTTGAAAACTGTGCTCTCCCGCCTCCAGCATCGAGTTGTGAAGGTCCAAATCACTTCTGGTGCAGAGACACAAAAGCTTGTATTGACAGTTTATTGGTCTGTGATCTTGTTGATGACTGTGGGGATGGATCGGATGAAGACAGCTGTGGTGAGTACTTTCCACTATTGCTTACTAACACCACACAAAAGTTGACCTGCCAATTCACTCCTGGGCTGAAAGAGCACAGAATTGCTACAGCCAGTAATGATTCCACTCAGTATAGTTAGACATTGACCAGAATGATAATTTTAAACTTAAATGCATATGATGAGTTAAACTGAGGGTAAATGGAATTCTATTTCCTTTATCCAAAGCCACTCTATTTCTTTATCTTGTGTAAAACAAACATTTTTTACAAGTTTGTTTTAAAAGGGAGGATATAAAGTCAAGGTGCTATCTTTGATTTTACTGACACAAGTACAGACGTACTGATGGACTGAGAGGAGTGTATGTCCTACCTCTTCTTAGGACCTACACTCTTCCTATCAAAAAAAAGGTTAAAATATCTATACTAAAGATAGCAGTCATGCTGAACCTATTTGTACCCTTCAAAGGAAGCTCTTGAAAGTACTGAGGAAAGCTATGAGTTGTTCCCATTTTTGACATTCACCTTGAGTGCTGAAGGGTGCTGTTGATGGTTTTTCCCCTGAAGCGTGCATTCATCAATTTTAAGAACTCAAGAACATTAATATAAAATAAAATTAACTAGCATTTGCTTTATCACTTCCTGAGGTAACTGAATTATGCAAATCACAATC